>NW_004955420.1:11156543-11169177 GCF_000276665.1 Chinchilla lanigera | reverse complement strand
TTAACAAGCAAAAGGAAGCAAAAAAAAAAAAGTATAAATGGAGTGATTTCTCATAGTCATTATAACTTTTATCTCCCTAATGATGAATGATTTTAAGCATTTTTCATGTGCATATTTATCATTCAAATATCTTTGTTTATGAAGTACCTGTGAATCTTTTGCCCATTGTAAAATTTGGTTCTCTTTTTACCAGCCAGGTGCTTATGCCACTGAGCTATATCCCCAGCTAAATTTGGTTCTCTTTTTCCAATGATTTAGAGTTCTTAATATTTTCCATATGCAAGTCCTTTGTGAAAGATACAAATGTGAGATATATTCTTCTAATGTGTGACTTGCCTTTTTCTTTGCTTCATTATATCTTTGGATGGGTACAGGCTTTTTTATGTTTTGGTGGTACATAGTTTCTCAGACTTCTCAAGTTAGTGGTTTATGTCTCCTATGAAAATTTTGTGCCTTAAGGAAGTCAGGATGTCCTCCCATAGGTTCTTCTATCAGGTTTATCATTTTGACATTAACATTCAGATTTATGACCATTTGAATTACTATTATCATTATCATCACAATTATTTTCTTGCACAGTGAAAATCAAGATGCATTTTTTTCCCCATAGAGATTTACTTCACAGCTGAAGTGATCTTTTAAGATGTAAATCTGACCACTGTCACTCCCAGTCAAAGCCCTCCAATAACTCCTTTATGTTAGAATACATTCCCAAATTCCTTATGTGGCCTCATGGCCTTCTGAGATCCTGTGATCTGGCCATCGACTGCCTCTCTCCCCTTCAGCTGTGTCTCATCTCCTCTCCCACCCGTGCACAGCCCACCATATTGGTCTCCTGTCTGTTTCTTAGGAGAGCCAAGTCTGTGCCTGTCCCAGGGTCTTGTTCCTGCTCCTTCCTCTGCCTCAACACTGATCTCATGTCCCCTTGGTTTGCTTCTTTAATTCATTCAGGTCTTTATTTAAAGGTAAGCCCCTCAGAAAGTACTTCATTTGTAACCCAAAGGTAGCATCACCGAACCCTTCATTGCCTGTCCTGATTTATTTCTCCTTCATTGTGTTTAATAGTAACTGATCTTGCGTGATATACAGTATATGTCTACTTATCACCTTTATTCCTCATGGCAGGAATTATCACTTACTTATCACCTTTATTCCTCATGGCAGGAATTTTATTTGAAATTCTTAGAATTACTATTATATCACCAGTACCTTGGCATTCAACACGTTTGTTAATGTTGGAGTAGGTTATTATTTTGCCAGTTAGTTTGCCCTCCAGTCTTTTCATTTATGTGAGTTAAACCTTGAGGAATGGTGTCTTTTCTTACTTTTTTTTTGGTACCGGGAATTGAACTCAGGACCTTGTACTTGCCAAGCAAGCACTTGTACCACTGAGTTTATAACCCTAGCCCATAGGGATGCATTTTTGTTTTGTTTGTTTTTTTGGTACTGGGTATTGAACTCAGGACCTTGCACATGGCAGGCAGGCGCTTGTGCCGCTGAGCTATGTACCAGACCAGAATGCTATCTTTTTTAGCATTCTGGAAAATTTGAGTTTCTGACTTAATAAGGGAGACTCCAAACAGATAGCTTCTCTGAAAGCCCCTTTGTGCTGGTGGCCTCTCTGCATCATTGTCTGCCTATATATGTTTTCATTTAATTCATTCTCATACCAGTAGGGTGCAGGAAGATCTAGGTGACTTCATTAGCTCCTGGGCTCAGGCAGGACTCTCCGAGAACACCAGAAGTACACAGGCTCCAAAGTGGGACAGACTGGGTTTGAGTCCTTTGGCACTCCGTAGCCATGCAGCTTGGACAAAATATTTAACCTCTCTTTCCCGTGGTTTCCTCAACTGTAAAACAGAGTATTTGCATCTTAGTATTGTTATCAATGGACATTAAAATCTTAGAACAGTTCTGCTACATTGCAATCATTATTATTCTCTTGTTTCTGTCAGTCTTTTCAAAGATTAAATAAGTTACTACAATTTTTTATTACAGGAATAGATTTTTGGAAAAAGACTAAAACACTTTGGAGTTCTATTCTCCTCACTGACTTGGTGTTACCCCTTTCATGTAGAAAAACTTGCTCAGTGGAAGGAAATCTCATTTGGTTAGGTGCCAGTAGGCTGGTAAAAAGTAACCAGGAGATTACAAAATACTACACAAAAGTCAAAAGGCAGGAAAAAGGCCAGAAGTAATTCCTTCTAGTTTTGTGACTTAATCTCCACCGAGACGGCACCAAGGTGTTCTCAGCTGGCTCCTGAATGCTGGAGTTGATGGGAACATTACCAATGCAGTAATGGTTTTCCACTACGTGCAGAGCATTCACCTTTGTACCCAAGACTAACAGGAAACAGAGACAGCAGAACAATAAATAAAATAAATGAAATAAAAATAAAAGAAACAAACAATCAGTGTAAAATATCTTTTTTCCTCTTTTTCAAAGTCTTTGCACCACTATGTACTAGCTATGTTGAAATAATGTTTAAGACAAAACACAGAAATCATCAGAAAGAGTATTTATTGTGCATTTACTATGCAATATACACTTTTCAAAGTGTTCTACGTGGATTCACTTAGTCCTCCCCAAAACTCCAGGAATTAGACATTATCATTCTCCCAGTTTTACAGAAGCCAAGATGAAGACCAAGAGTGCCAGGAATATATGCACGGCCACGTGGTTGCAAGTGACAGCTGAGATTAAAGCCAAGGCCATGTGGCTCTAGAGCTGGAAACTTAATCATGCCACTTTATTGTCCAGGAAGGCTTTAAGAGTGCAAACATCGTACAAATTTTGGTTATTGTTGCTATTCTTACTATCACGAACACATGATGGAGGCAGCAATGCCTTTAAATGCTAAAGGTGAGTGCAAGGTGCTGGGCTACACAGGGGACATCTGTAGGAGCCTTATACTGAATGCAACCATGTGACTGGCAAAAAGAAATCTGCCTGCATCAATTCTGCTGGCTAGTTTCTGTCTGCTGCCCTGTTCTAGATAGTCACGTGACTTCTTTGCCTATGAAATTGTTTTTTTTGTTTTGTTTTGTTTTGAATTTTTGGTTTTTTTTCCAGTACCAGGAATCGAACTCATGACCTTGCGCTTGCCAGGCAGGCACTGTGCCGCTGAGCTAAATCCCCAGCCCCCTGCCTATGAAATTGTATTCTTTTGTTTTCTGGTAGATCTGTAGAAAGGCACCTTGTCTCTTTCCTTCAGTTCTAGGTCAACAACGGGACCACAATGTCTTTAACTTTCCATGCTTTAAGTATAAATATCAGTCCTTTCTGAGTTCAGCTCCAACTTACAATTAGAAATATAGTAACAATGAGCAAGGGACTATTACTAAAAAACATTTTGCCTGGAGAAACCCCTACCTGCTGTTTACTTCTCATTCCTCTAAGGCTGATTGGAAGAGGTCGCCTGACAGCAGTAACTGCTGTTGTCGTTCTTCTTGAGTCTTGCAAGGGGACCATTGTGGACACAGTGGCTGTGGTGAGACAGAGGGTGCAATAACCCAGGTGGGGTGTGCAGACTTATTTAAGGATGTTTGGGGTAAACTTTCCAATCTTACATCCTATTATGCTTTGAAGATGGAGTGAGACTACTCTCCTCTTCCCATTGTGGCACTTAGATTGTCATAGGGAGATAGCTCGAGCTTTAGCACTACAGTCATTTTGGTCAATGGTGGACCGCAAATGCAATGGTGGTCTCTCAAGAGGATCGGGATGATTACGTTCACACAACGACAAAAGCGGCTACTGATGCCTCTCGCAGAATGCAGCCACTTGTTAAGTGGCACATGGCTGGAGATGGACCCTGATTTCACTCAATCCATGTCACTCTCAGCATATTATTTTTTCATTTGTAAAATGGGTTTCGTAATACTTTCTGCCTTGTTGTGAACATGAGTAATATACTATATATAAACATGGCACTCAACAAGTGGTAGTTATTATCCTGAACTATAATGCTTAAAAGGTCTGAGGAGCAGTGCACTATATTCAATCTATGTAGGTGTATCTGAAATTATCTTTTTGCTGGAACCCATGTTATGAAAATGTTAACAGACCTTTGGGGCAGTAGCTCTCTCTCAGACACATAATGAGACTGTCATCAACTTGGTAGGGGCACGCATATAAGAAATAGCATAGTGCCGGGTGTGGTGGCCCACGCCTGTAATCCCAGCACTTGGGAGGCTGAGGCAGGAGGATGTTTGTGAGTTTGAGACCAGCCTGGCTACAAAGTGAGCTCAAGACCAGCCTGAACTGCATAGCAAGACCCTGTCTCCATAATTAAAAGAAACAAATAAACAAACAAAAATAGCATAGCAGGAGAATGCCCCCAAACTGAGGAAATGCAAACTTCTCATCCCAGAGAGGATGTGCTCATATTCCACCAGGCTCCTGTGTGTCAGATCTTTTCAATGTGTCTTTGAAGTCTCTTCCCTTCTTTGAGCATCGGTTCTTCATCTGTGAAGGGAGGCTGTTCACTAATCCACCTATTGTTTTCCGGTTAGAGACTCCTATTACTTTATGGAAGAAGTGAAAGATGACATAATATAGGGACTCTGGGATTCAGAATTATGGATTTTAGTAACAAAACTACTCTCAAAGAAGCAAGTTGCTCTCCAGCATCTGTTATAGGTGGTAGGAGGCTGCAATTTGCAAGAACAGAACATTACTATTAACCACGAAGCTTTGCTAAACAACAGAAAGTGCAAATGACTTGTAAATCAAGGAATGAATGGGACCCCAAAAAGGCTGGGTACTGAAACATCTCCTGAAGCTGAAACAAACAAAGAAAAACACAAACTGGCTTCAAAAAGTTTGTGTGTTCAGCACCTAGGATTCTTTCAACCCTGTTTTAAAGCACACTAAATACAAATGTTTGTGCCTTGAGAATTTTTTCCACATTGCCTGGGGATAACCTGGGTATAGGGTAACAAGAAGCATTCTCCACCCACACAAGGGGAAAGTATGACGTAACGGCAGGAACTGGGCAGGACGCTGGTCTGAGAGTGTAGATGGGCTTCTAATTCACTACGAGATCCCCGGTGAAGTACACCTCGTTTTCAAGTGAACGCACAAAATTTCATTTTTAAGATACAGTGAGATAACATGAAAATACTGACTGGGGAAGAGGTAATAAAGTCACTTGAAAAAGTGCTTAATAAAAGTCAGAACAAGGTCCCCACTCAGAGCAGAATGATTCATGTGCAAAACGTTCTCTCTGACTCATAACCAGGAGGAAATCATCCTGTCATTCCCAGAAGCCTGCAGAGCCAGCCTCATTTCGCTAAGACTGTGGGGGCTCTGGACTTCCGGGCATAGAGTTTGTCTGCTGTCTGCGTGCGCGGTGATGACCAAATTGGTGAGGAATATAGCCGGGCGGCAGGGCGGACTGAGGCACTGTGGGTAATTAGAGGTTCATTACCATCCCATAGTTTGTATCATGGCTCGAGGTCAGCACAGGGTCACTGCACATGGCAAACTTAGGGAGCTGTGTCCACAGGGGTGACGCCAGCCGGGAAGGCTGGGAGAGTGAAGCGGACAGGGATGAGGAGCCAGCGGGGCTGGGGCACAGATACGCAGCCAGGGACTGGCGACAGCCCGGATGTGGGGCAGTGGGCCCCGCGGGCTCTGGGAAGGAGAGCAAAACACAGGCAGCTGAACGAGCTTCCCCACCGCCATCCCTGCCATGTCCAATTAACCTCTCAGGCCCAGAGTTCCCAGAGACTGGCGTATCCCGGGCCAGCCCAATTTCAAAAAATAATTGGGGCTTGACATAGGGTAGCCAACTTCTTATTTTGCAGAGTAAGGACATTGAAAACAAACAAAACAGTTGCCATCCACCATCACCGTCACACCAGAGGAGAAGGCGATTTTTACACTAAATAATGTAGGAGGGACATCATCTCAGGATAAATGACAGTCATGTAAATTTAATTAATTTAGCTCACCAAGTTGTGGTTATTTTTCTCATTACCATGAAGACTTATGAAAACTCTCCTGCAGACCGAGAGTGTAGGTTTTCCCTCCAGAGTTCCCACAATGAATGGTAAAACTGCGCAGAGCTTTGAGGAGAATATTCATGAGGAGAGACAGAGAGAGAGAGAGGAAATGACTAACCCTGCGGATTTCATAAACTTTAGAAGAAAAGCTTTATGAAGAAAACTTCTTTACAAACAGAAATCACTTCTATCCCTCCTCTATACATTCTTTTTACTCTTCAGTTAAAAAGAAAAAAAAGAAAAGGAAAAAAAACCTGTCTATTACATAATTTCATTAGGATGGCAGAGTTCTGTGTTAAAGTGTTCTAATGGATTTAACCCGGGGGGTTGGCCACATTTTTCTTACATGTGATAACACACAAGTGAAGCTCCTTGCTTTTTGTAAAGGACTTTCACTTTTATAATCTCATCAGATTCTCTAAGGGAACCCTGTGGTGAGTAATATTATTATGTTACCCATCATGTAGATGAGGATGCTGAGGTAAGTTTAAACATTCACCTGAGTTTAAACATTTGGCAAATTGTGGACCGAGAGTGCAAACTCCTGTCCCTGGGTCTAAATTCTATGTTCTTCATGACAGCTCACGGCAAGGAAGGGAGGTGGCTTGACATTATTTTTCCCATGCCTAGTCTTCCAAGGAACCAAAATTTAAACCAGGAGGGCCCCTAAACCAGAAGCCACATTCTCAGCTTCAAGACACTCTGATTACATGTAAGTGTGAGTCATCTCTGGCTGGGTACATTTAAGACCGTCTCTCCTTATTCCAGGCGGCCCACACTTTGGGTGGGATTGTCCAAACGAGGAAAGCAGGACACATTTCACACAACACGGAACCCCACCAAAAACAGAGTCAGTGTTTCACCTGTAGCTCACATTGTGTTGGTAAGTTTAGGGTTTTTATTTTTTAAATTCAAAGAATATTTTTGCACCTTTTTCTGTTTCATTAAATTAATGTCACTGGATGCTAATTTGTCACACTCAAGCAGGGAAAAGTAGTAGGCGGGGAGCCCAAGGGGCAAGGAGGCTGTGGTTTGGGTGAGGGACAGCTGGCATGTGTTCCCCTGTGTGTGACCAGATGGCTGCAGGTGGTGCTTGCACCTGCAGGGGCTGAGCAGGCACAGGGGAGGACCAGGCCCTGCCTGGGCACGGGGCACCTTCCCGCTGCCCATAACCGCTTCTCCCAGCCCTCTCTGCCCTAATCCCCGTCTCGCTGGGGTTGAAATTCTCCTTGAATTCCAGGCCTGGCCTCAGCCTTATTTCCCCTCCTGATGGGAAGGCACAGCAAGATCCAGAGCTGACAGGAAAAGGAGGCATTAGGATTTCAGGGGAAGAGGAGCTCTGACCTCAGAGATTAAAACCAGGGCTCCTCTTGTCTACTCCCTTTGAAAGCGTAAAGGGCTTTGTGTTTTGCTTTCTCAGAATGGGAAGCTCAGACTTCTCAGTAGGTTAGGGCTGCTGGCTTTTTACATTTTAAAATTCTTTGAAAAATATAAAGAGTTATGTGAGTTATAGTTTTTATATGCTAATATATGTGTCCCATTTGCCTGATTAATGGAGCCCAGATATGATCCCAATTAGCTCCGAACTCTAAAATTTAAAAAAAGAAAACCTCTGTGTAAATTTAAATAAGCTTGGTAACTGAGTGAAGAGGAACACACCAGCGTTTATTTCTGGCACTGACACATGGTTATGCATGATATCACTGCTGGAAACTGAGTGAAGGTTATAGAGAACCTGTATAACTTTGTAACTTCAGAGTCTTAAATTATTGCAAAATCAAATTTTTTTTAAACTCTGCATGTAGCTTTTCCCCGGTAAACTAAGAAGAAAAGAAGAAGTCCCTAAGAATTTGAAAACAGTAGTGAAAAAGTGACATCGGGCATCCAGATCCTCAGCATGCTGGTGCGCGCGCGCGTGTGTGTGTGTGTGTGTGTGTGTGTGTGTGTGTGTGTGTAGATAGTTTACGACAATAATGTAAAAAAATGTCTTGAGGCTGGGGATATAGCTCAACAGCACAAGCACCTGCCTGGTGCTTGGTCCTGAGTTCTATTTCCGGCAAAAAAAAAAAAAAAAAAAAAAAGTCTTGGCTTGGTACTTTTCATGTGTTTCATGAATAGCTGATTATCTTTCTCATGTATTTAAAGAAACTTCACTTTGAACTAATAGTTACTTTTCTATTTAAGGAAATTCTACAAAAGCCTTTTGGGAATTAATAATTATCATCTACCATGGAAGGTACGTGGCCAATTTGTTTCATGCACGTTATTTTATTTAATCCTCACCATAAGCCTAGGAGGTAGTTGTTCCTGTTCCCACTTTACAGTTAAGACAACCGAGGCACGTAGACATTGAGTAACTTACAAAGGCCCCACAGATGTGACTGACTTTCTCCAGAAAAAAGTTGTGAAAGTTCTGTGCCTTACGCCACCTTTCTTCGCCACTAGGCTTTTACGAAAAGGTACATAGTGCTAGCTCCTTTGGATATCCTTTGACACACAGTCTGTTTTGCTGTGTTTATCTGTTTATTGTACGGTAAGTTATCCACTCACTCACTCAGTGACGGGCTTGTGTAGCCAGCAAACGTTTATGAACAGTAGGCGCCAGGCCCCACAGACTGAAGCACTGGGCAGCGCAGAGGGATGCCCCCATCCTCACTGAGGTAACAAGTAAATATATTAATATAAAAAATTACAACAAGACTTTTGAAGAAAAAGAGGGAGGATGAAGGGAGCTGGGGGAGAAGCGGAAGTATGGTGGGGGAGGGTCTATGAGGCATAGAGGAGGGCTCCCTAGAAGGCTTTCTGAGGAGAGCATTTGGGCAGGGACCTGAGACCGTGAGGAGGAATGGCAGAGGGGAGAGAGCAGCTGAGGGGACACCGGCCTCCCCCACAGGGAGGATGCCAAGGTACACAGGGGTGGAGTCCTGTGAGGAAGGAGAGTGACAGGAGGGAGGTGGCGGAGGTAATCAGGGCCTAGGTCACCACAGGGTGTTGTAACTTGTGGTAAAGAATTCGGGTTTTATTTTAATGGTGATGGGAAACCACTGGAAAAAGACCCGGTCAAATTAACATCTGAAAAGCATCTCCCTGGCCGCTGCCTGGAGAACTGCAAGTAGGGGGGCCAGGGCCAAAGCCAGGAGAGCTTGGGGCCAGGCAAGGGGTGGGGTGGCTTAGATGAGGGTGAGAGTTTTCTTCTAACCCTGGCTCTAAGATCTATGACTTCCTGACAATGCACTCTCATATTGAATGCCTTCGGGCTTAACAATGTAGGGACCCCAACCTGCCAAAGCTGTGGGCACAGAACAAATAACACATTTTGTATTCTGGGTGTCTCTGGGAAAGGAAGGAAAAATGACAGGCAGAAGGGAACAAAGGGTATGTATGTGTTTTGCCATTGTCTGCAAAAGTGGATAATGTGCATTCAATTGCCCTCCCGCTTTCAACCCTCGTAGTGCTTATTTCTGCCCCACTAATTTTTACATAATCACATGTGGCCTTTATGTGCAACTTCCCTTTAAGGAGAGACATCTTTTCTTCCCAAGAACACTAGCCGCTCCTGCAGGGCAGATACTGTGTTGATACAGCTCTTGTTATCAATGACTAGGACATCATGAATGTTAACTATGTACATGATGTAAGGGAAAGAAATGTAACTCCCGGCCTGTTAGATGTCAGATGTGCCGGGTTCATGTTCCCCAAAACTGAAGAATGAATTCTAAGAGATGACAGAAGTTGAGGGCTGGAAATATTTATTGAGAGAGAGGAGAGAGAGGAGAGAGAGAGAGATCCTCAAAGACAGGAGGGGACCCGGAAAATGGGTGGCTGCTGGCCCCATTTTACAGAGTAAGTTTTATAGAGCAAAATCACGAGGCGGGAGCAAAATCACAAGGTGTCTAAAACATGGGATAAAACTATGATCAACCAATAGGATTACAAGGTTAGCTGCTTAGGTAATATTGATCCAAAGGGGAGGCAGGTCACGTAGCACGTGCACATGGAAAGAACAAGGACTTTTTTTTAGGAGGAGTAGAACCAGAGGGTGCCTGCCACCCACCGGAGGGACCCCTACCTACCAGGTGAGCACAATTTCCAGTCCTTTGTTCATCCCCTGGGGAGGGCTGTAGGCCTGGTCATTCCGTCTTTATCTTGAGGCCTGGCCTCCAACAGATGCGCCTCAGACCACAGCTGTAATAAGCTTTTGTCCTCTGCGTTGACTTCCCCAGGATCTAGCCCTGTCTGACTACCTATAATATTTTTACATTGCTTACCAGTCTGTAATATATACATGTACCAGGAGTTAATATTTAGGTATCTGAATGGATGCAGTGGAAGTAAGACATGGATTTTTTTTCTTAATTAAGTTTATTGGTACATTTTAGTTATACATAATGATCACATTCATTATAGGAAATTTGTACCTGTTCATGATATATCTCAATTCTTTTCTCCCCTGCCCTTCCTTCCACCCCTCTTTCCCTCCTTATTTACAAAAGCTTTGTTTCCATTTTTTCCTTCTTTTCTTGTTTTCTTTTTCTTTTTTCCTTCCTTCCTTTCCCCCTCCCTCATTCCTAATTCTCCTTCCCACTTGAGCATTTTCTTCTTATTGGATAATAGGCTGCATGTTTAGTAAAGTTGAGGGTGGGAGACTCTTTCGGCTCTGTTGGCTGTCCCCTGGCTCCAATGCAGCCTTTCCAAAGGACATGCTATGGGCCACTGTTTCACACGATGATAATAGGTGCTATCTGAAAACAAGGTTTTGCTATGAAGCGGTTTGGGAAGTCCTTGGGTGAGATGAAATTACATAGGTTTCATCCCAGTAGCTTTACTCTGATAATTTCTATTGCAAATAACCCAGGAGTGATGATAATTTGTAGTCTTGCCCTAACTTCTCCGAGCACGGAACTCTTTCTTTTTCAAATTTCAGAGAACATCTCCTGAGAATGTGGTTATGAAAACATACTGTTTGCTGAAGATTTCAAATGATATCATAGTAGGTAATAACGTAGGAGAGTGTTTCTTCTTTCATAAATAAAAACCTGTACAAGGAGGAACAGCTACAAAGGCTTGGGTTGTTTTTTTTTTCAAATGAATCATCAGGAAGACAGTATTTAACCATCCTTTCTGCCTAATCTTAGCAAAATGCCGACTGATCTTACCATTCTACAGTGGAGTACAAAATTCACTCACTCCACAGCTTTATGTAGGAATCTGTTGTTAGGCCGTTTGATGGAACTACAAAAAAACAGATTTAGTTCCCAATCATCAGCTTTTCCCCCTATGAAATATAGTTCAAAGCTATGACAGCCACAGCTTTCTTGGAATGTAGAAACCTGAAGTTAGCTGCTAGGCATGAATTCTACAGATTCACAGTTGTCACCATAGCAGCATATTTTTCACAATTTCACGTGGGGAAATACTCAACTGGACCCAGCTTTGCTGACTTTCTGAGATCATGTGATGAGGGACTTACAGGAGCGCACCATGCTGTTAAGAAGAGGCTGTAATGATACAGAGAACAGCATCAGAGTCAAAGATCTCAATGAAGTATGTTTGCTGTCACTATGTTTCTCACGTCAATAGCAAACATTCTTTACTTTTGTAGTTTCTTAAGAATGGTTGGTGAAAAAAAAAAGAGAAGGGTTGGTGAGTATTTTAGGCCTGGTGCATATAGAAATGTAAAGTCCTGGAAGTCTGAAAATTTAATATTCACCATTTCAGTTAGTCTAAGGTCTGCAGAATTTTGCAGTTTTTCTAAGGCACTATATCTAATCCCATGATCTGTGTGTCTGTGCTATAGAAATGAATCACTTTTTGTTTTTTTCGATTCGTTATTTAATACAGTAACTCTTAAGTAATTGTTTACTTGTGCAAAAATAATCCATGAAGAATAGACTTGTATTAAAAATAGAAAAGGCAATAAATTTGTGGTGTGAAGAAGGGCACAGAAAATGATTCATGGGATGTCTAGTACAAGTGGCAAATAAATACATGAAAAAATGTTCAACGTTATTAGTCAGTTGAGAAATGCAAATTAAGACAACACTGGGATTCCATTTCACCCCAGAGAGAATGGCTGTCATCAAGAAAACAACCCATAGCAAATACTGGAGGGGGTGTGGGGAGAAAGGGATCCTTCTGTACTGTTGGTGGACATGTAGACTGGTGCAACCACTGTGGAAATCAGTGTGGAGATTCCTCAATAAACTAGAATTAGAGGTCCCATTCGAGCCAGCTATTCCCCTCCTTGGTATTTTTCCAAAAGAACTGAAAACATCATACCACAGCGATATATGTGCATCTATGTTTATAGCAGCACAATTTGTAATAGCTAAATCTTGGAAACAACCCAAATGTCCGTCAACTGAGGAATGGATAAAAAAGATGTAGTATTTTTATACAGTGGACTATCACTCAGCTATAAAGAAAGGTAAAGTAGAGGCTTTTATAGGTAAATGGGTGCAACTAGAGACCATACTCAATAGTGAAATAAATCAGATTCACATGTGCAAACATCATAGTTCCTCCCTACTATAAGAACGTGAAACAGGGCCAAGGATATAGCTCAGTGGCACAAGCACCTGCCTGGCAAGCACAGGTCCTGAGTTCAATTCCTGGTACCAAAAAA
>NW_004955420.1:11134254-11155916 GCF_000276665.1 Chinchilla lanigera | reverse complement strand
TTTATTTATTTATTTATTTTTACTTGTTACTGTCTTTGCCTGTTTGATCAGTCTTACATTCTTATGTCTAATGGACTTAATGCAACTTCGTTAAAGATAACAACATAAAATATAGCAGCCATTGTAAATTTCTATCATTTTGTCCTGAGGTCATATATCATTTTTGATGTTTCTGTGTTGTTTTGATTTTGTCTTCATTGTTGTTTTGTCAGTTTTTAAAAAAATTTTAAAATTTAAAAAAAAAAGAGTTCCATTTACTCTATGTGGGGGTTTTTTAGGGACTTGGGGGTGTCCTTCATAAAATTTGAGGCTCTCCATTTGGCATTTTGGCACAGTGAAATTGTCATTGCAAGGGTAGGTGAGGATTGTTGCCACTCATTACATTATAATACACTTGAACACTTTTTATGCTTGACAAACATATTTAAATAGATATTGGCTGCAAACAGCACTGATAATAAACTATAATTTTGTGAAGGACTCTAAGGCATTTTGAAGCTCTGGCAGAATATCGGCCAGTTTGGCCTCTGGTTCATTCAACCAGACTGCACATAAACCAGAATGAATTTGTTGTTGTTGTTGTATTCTGTATTCCTCCCGGATGGATGGCTTTTCCCTTTTATCACTGCCTCGCCCCTCCCTTTGTGGAGGTGTCACCCCTGGACACTGCTCTGCTCTGCGGAGGGACATTGTCTTGCCTTTGGTGATTCAGGTGCAGAGTCACATCCCTGGCACGTGATCTGTCCTGTCACAGGACCCCCACTCAGAAGGTCCCCATGCTGGCTTTAAATTTTACTAATTTTTATCTTTGAACTCGTGCTTTGTAATTTAAGTAGAGTGAGGCACAGGACCATGAACCTGAGCAGAGGAAATGCATACACTATGTGCTTGTGCTGCCTCCTCACACGCATGAAGCATTTGTGTTGCCCCATGAGCACTGAATTCCAGGGGCACCTGCATGGTGAAGGTTGGGGGAGATTCAAAGCAAATTCTGAGCTTGCTTCTGAGGTAGAAACAGTGACCAAGAGGTCCACCACACCCTTCTTGTGTTACTTCCCGGTACCAGCCACCCACTTAGGCTGTAAGGAAAGGGAAAGACAGGGCGATCAGCGGCCACTTTTCTTCCCAGTTCTTCCTTCCTCATCAGTTGGCCGAGGAATAAGTGGCCAGTGCACACGTGAAGGAGCATGAAAAACTATTTAGTTTTATGCAACATTTCCGCTGTTCTGGTGAGAACAAAATATACATGCATGTATAAACTATGAAAAACAAATTATGTCATTTCCATGATAACGGTGAGTTCTGTGATTTTTCATATGACTGAAACTGCACAATATGTAGATGAACAGTAACAATTAAACTTTAAATTTTGTTCTGTACTTAGACTTTAAGTAGCAAGTTAAAAAACAAAACAAAACAGCAAGAACAAAACACCATTGCAGGTCAAGAAAGAAACCACAGGAAAAAGAGAAAAACTTTGCCTTAACACTTTCAGGGATACACTTTTCTGGTATTTTTTAAGCAAGGGGCACCATATTTTCATGTTCTTCTGCAGATATGTGGCTGGTCTCTGCCCCTGGTTGTCTTCCCTCTGTGGGGAACAAATGGGACTCCTGAGACCTCTGCCCCCCTTCTCCTCCATGAAAGAAACCACTGTTGGGGGGCTGCTAGTATAGTGAACTCATGGGGATGGGAGAGGGAGGGTTTAGCTGGATCAGGGAGTCCAGGTGTATCCAGCTATCCAATGCAGTGGTTTAAAAATTTCCAAACACTCTGCTATTTAGCAAGGAGTTATACTAGTCATTACACTGATGCCTTGCATGAAATTGCTGATGCCTTAGAAACTGCTTAATGATACATAAAATTCTATTTTTTCTGTGTGGAATGGCACTGGGCAAGTGGTATTACTTATAGATGTATAAATATTGTGCATATTAGCATGAAGAGTCACTTACAAGTCGATAAGCTTTCTAACTGTAGGAGAACAAAGGAGAAAGAAATGACAGAGAAATGAATAATTTCATAGGATTTTGTTCGATTATTTCTTAACCTTGGAAAGGCAAAACATTTCTGTAAAAGGATAACTTTAATTTTATTTTGAAGGTAATACAAAGGCAACATTAAATTAGTTTTTCCATCTTACCATTTAGCCTTGAAAGAAAAGAAAAAATTTGCTTTCATTATAGAGTATGAGTGGAACAGCGGAGTTTTGAAATGTGGAGAGCTAGTGCTCACTGCGGCCGCTTTAATCCTTCTTCCCTTTGCTCCATCCTCATTCGCCTGTATTATTTCTCCATGCGATGACCGCATGAGCATACTTGCACAGTTATTCATGAGGATAAATGTATTACCCTACATTCATTACGTGTTAGCTTTGGAAATCAAGAGGGGTCTGACACGGAGACAGGGCTCACCTGTGGGACACATCTTATGACTCAGATTCCAATTCCAGAGGTTAAAATAGTTTTGCTTTTGTTTGGTGTTTTTCTCATTCTGTTTATTCACAATCATATCTATCAGTGTGGCCTATGAAAATACATACATATGGATTTTGATAGCTGAGGAAATTGGAGTGATTCTGTTCATTTTGCTCCCGGAAGTAACAAGTCAGCCTCTGGGGTCTCCACTTGTGGTTTGCAAAATGGAGGTAAGTGCTACCTTACGGAGATGTCAGAATGATTTGACAATGTACACACACACTCCGTGTCTGGTGCATAGTAAGTGCTCTGTGAGTATTTTTCACTCTTTTTTTCTTCCATGTAAATTTTACACACCCTAAAAGTTAACTCCTTTTTATTTTTAAGATAAAGTTTTTATAGTATGTAAAACTTTCAAAAATGTGTGTTGGTATGTCCCTGATGAAAAATAGGACTCCACTTTCCAACTCTAATTCAAAACTTCTGGAGATAGTCTGTAGATAACCATAAAGCATCTTTCCGAAAATTCTGGAGGTGTATCTAACTATCCCCAGAACCACAAACAAGGCCATGCTGCGGTGTTAATACGTACTTTATTTTAAACATATTCACACAGTAGCCTAGTTTCTAGTTTTGTCTTTGTTTGAGCTGCTCTATACTACTATGCTGTAAATCTATTTTTTAATTGACTGTTGGCCTTCCAGGTTTTTTTCATTTTTGTTATCCCAAACACTGAAGCAGTGAACGTATTACATACACACACTTATCCACCTGGAGATGTGCTCATGCAGGATATATTCCCAGAAGCAGAGCTGCTGAATAGAAGGTTATATATCTATCTTTAACTTTGATTCCTTTCTACGTCCCTACCAACTTCAGTTCCATCTCTGAATCTCTACTCCCCTGTCAGGAGATCTCACCTAAATCATTTACAATAAAGTATTGATTCAATTATACTAACAATATTTTTTTCTACCTCTCACTTCTTAGGGTTATTGTGTTGTGAAAAACAAATGCTCCTGGTGAAAAGCTTACGCTAACTTTAAGTACTTACAAAAGAGCTGGTATAATTTAAATAATAAGAAGTCAGGAGCTAGGGGGATAATCTGTAGGGAGGATAATCTTTATCACTAATTTATCACTTTATCACTAAATGCAAGGCCTTGGCTGTTTTAGGAACTTGGAAGGAATAGACCATTGGGGAGGGGCTTTGGAAGCGTAGAATCACTTGGCACACGTAGTCTCTGAACATGACTGCTATAAACTCTGACTCTTTTGGATCCTTTTTACCAAGCCCAGGAACACCAATGGGTTACTCCACTGTGGGACCTTCCACGCCGTTATGTAACCAGTCAGGACGGAGCTGCTCATCTTTTTCTCAGCCTTGGTGAACTTGCCTAAGTGATTTTAGAGGATTAGATTACAAATAGCTTCCTAATTGCCTTTGAATGCACCTCCGCAAGTGTTGAATTATTGCAGATTGAGTCTATCACTGGGTTTTACTGTGTCCTCACTGACACGTCCTGGGTCCAAGGAAAATAGTCCAGAGAAGTGATCTGACAGCAAACCTGTTCTTCTCCAGAAGAAAACACCATTATTCATTTGCTGCCGAGTACTCGGGGCAAACAATGTGTGCCTTTCATTCCTCGGCTCTCTGACAGTCTTCATTGTATCCCCCTGGTCCATAAACAGGCTCCACCACGCAGGAAGTGACATGGCACAGTGAGTTTGAGAATATTCCTTATTTTTGTTCAGTTGGGTAACTCCAAGTGTCCAACTTCAGAATAAGAGGCAGGTAGTGATGACACACATCACAGGGAAGATGGCGCAATCCTCCTCCGATGTGCTCACCTGAGCGAACCTTTGTAATTGAAGCAATGTCATAAAATTCAATCATATGCCTTTAAGTTGGATTATCTAGAAGAACCTGGGGGGCGATTTAGAAAATAAATAGGTAAAATGTGTTGCCTCTGATGATGGTTAAACTTGGTAGTATGGACTTGATCAGCTTGGGAAGTGCCCGGAGCACTGGTGAAGCACACTCCTGGGTGTGGCTGGGTGGTGCTGGGCCCGTGATCTTTGTACCCTCCACGGCCCCTGGCCCCTTCCTCTCTGGCGCTGCTCCTTGTTCTCCTGCCCAGCAGCCATGCAGGATGTTCCTGTCCACCTTGGATTGAAAACCTGGGAAACTGTAAGCCAAATTAAACGTCGCCTCCTTTAACTTGCGAATGTTCAGCATTGTGTCTCAGTGACAGGAAATCTGACTAATGCGCCCATCTTCCCCCAGATTGTTTTGGTCTCTTTAATAAAAAAAAATAGCTTCAGTGTATGTTGAACTTACAGTGTGCCAAACTCTTTGTGTGCATTATTTCCGAGATTTGTGACACCTCTGAAAAGGTGAGGATTATTATATTTTAGAAGGGGAATTAGAAGCTTAGAGAAGTTCAGAATCATTTTCAAGGTTAGATAGCTAGGTCACACTCAAGTCAGCCTCGGAAACTTGGGTTTTTCTCTTACCTTAGGTCCTCTCTCAAAGGGATTCCATGCCCGACTCCTATGCAAAGTTTGAATTTTTTAATACTTAAACTCTTCCCTCCTTAGAAAATAACCTCCTCATCAGTTAGTAATCTCAGGACAAGTCTTTTTTTCACTTCTCAATAGTTTTTATACATTATATCACATTTCAACCTATTTGTTGATTATCAGGTCAAATGAAAATGGCCACGAAGATTTTCACCATACTTGAAGAAGGTGTTTGCAATTATCCGACCTGACTCCCGAGTTAATGGCATATGTAAATTTTACGTTAGGGCACCGCCCAAAAGACATAGAGATTATCTATGTTAATGGAAACTGCAGCACCTACTTAGTAGATCAGGGACAGAGGGCTCCAGAGGAGGAAGAAAGCGGAGCTGGTGTCTTGTAGAAGCCCCAAGCTAGAAGTAGCAAGAGAGCATGCCCCACGCAAGTGTGATTTTTAGCTGCACTGCTTT
Source organism: Chinchilla lanigera (assembly GCF_000276665.1). Lineage (NCBI taxonomy): Eukaryota > Metazoa > Chordata > Mammalia > Rodentia > Chinchillidae > Chinchilla > Chinchilla lanigera. The sequence continues at coordinate 11,150,506 of NW_004955420.1, read as the reverse complement.
GCACCTGACACCAGGTGCTTTGTGCTGTAGGATGAATTAGACCCGGATTTAGTTTGGCTAAGGATGGTCAGTGATTCTACAAAAACACTGAGTTCTCCCTAGTTGGAAAACTCAGCTTCTCTATCTCAGGGTAACTGATCATTCCCTCAGACCTCCCAAATCCTTCTAGTTATTTAAGTGTGCTTGGTGAAAATGTACAGAAACAACAGCAAACATCATACACAGCTGCACATTAAGAGCTTTTCCTGGCTGACAGCTAGGGTGACTCTATGTCCCACACCAGGAGAGGCCTCATTTAAATCTGTTGTCCCTGCCCAGTTATGGATGGAGACCTCCTTCTCTTTTAGAGTTTTCTAAGTTCGGGCAGTAAATGACAGGGCCACCCTAACCTTAGCTAATAGCAGGCTGACAGTCCGAGTTACCTTGTGAGAGGTCTCTACTTTCTAAAGTTAGGGGTTTAACAGTCAACCTTGGCAGCTGTGCTGTGGGCGTTAGCCTTTACCTAAGGAGCCAGAATTCCCCCTGCCCTCACTGAAAGCTAGCACTTCGTAGGCCGTGCAGGCTCCTGAAAGGCCTAGTGTTCCCTACAGTCACCCACGGTGTAGGTGGAGCCTATGCTCTGGGTGACATATATCATACTAGTCCCCCCGCCAGGTCTCCCACACCTCTGTTACTCTGCTCTTGTAGACACAAAGCCCTCTTGCCATTGCTCCCCAGGACAGCGACACCTTTGCCTCCCTTCTCTGTGCCCCATCTCCTACCAGGCTCCTCCCCCTTCCTGGGCAGATGAGACAACCCCCCTGCACCTTGAACCTAGAAGATGCTCCATAAATGTCTTTTTTTTTTTTTTTTTTTTTTTTTTGGTTTTTCTCCGGTACCGGGAACCGAACTCATGACCTTGCGCTTGCCAGGCAGGCGCTTTTGCCGCTGAGGTAAATCCCCTGCCCCCATAAATGTCTATTGATGCTGCCAGTTCCTATGAGCCAGCCATGCCCTCCACTACCCTGTGCCGGTGTCAGCTCCCCCTTCTGGCTGATATAAAATGCCCCAGGGAGCAGCATACTTCCTTTTACAAAAAGCTTACATATTTTTTTACATCGCTCATTCTCTTCATACCTTAGTATGAAATCAACAATGTCCATTTTTTAAGAAAAAGTTTTAAAAACACTCTGAAAGCTCCTAAAGAAAGAGGCCAATAAGAAAATATTTATAAATGCTTCAAAAAGTGTTTCTTTGGATTAGACTGAAGACAGGTGCATTGTCTTAGGAAGGCCACTGATGCAATGTGTATATATATCCCTTGGAAGGAAAGGAGGCAGGCGAAGATACTCTGCTCCCTGACAGGGTGGCTTTGTTTGTCATCCTGGCGACGCTCCAGCTTGGAGTGCCCTGAGTACCAAGGAGATGTGCTGAGGGTAAGTACTTGATTGTGGCTTCCTGGAGGCCAGGATCTGGTGGTTTATCAGCTGTCTCTGCAGTAACTGCAGCAGGGCAAGTGTTTGAGAATCTGTTCTAACGGGACAGGGACAAGAATGGCCCCAAGTTTTAGCACAGTCTGAGGATTTTCACTACGGGATGGAACCTGAGTGGTAGAGGAGGAGTGATGAAGGGGTACCTCAAGGAACAGCCGTTAGTGTGAGTTGGGATGGGCCCGAGGTCTGTCCCTTCCAGAAGACTGGGATCTGGCAGAGACTGGTTCTTATTTGAAACAAAGCAAAATTCCTATTGTACAGGGGCACACAGATCCCTCGGGCTTGACGCGCACCGGCCTTGTTCCCTACTCCACCCTAATCTGAGTGATTTCATTGCAGAAACACCTGGCTATTTCCCCAAGCCACTAGACTGTGTCTGTTCTTCTGTTTGCATCTGTCACCTTTTCCACCTACAAAGGGCTGACTTCTGCTGGACTCGGCCAGGCGCTGTGCGTGGCAGTGCCTCTCCCGAGAGCAGCACCACTCCCTTCCGTGTTCTCAGGGCTGTTTGGGCAGAGCTTTGTTCACTGACTCAGAATTCCTTCTTTACCATTCACTCCCCCCCTTCCCCACAGTAAGCTCTGTAAGTCGGAAACTTTATCGTCTTCCCACGGCTCCTGCTAGAACTCACGATGTCTTTCCGTACGGCAGGTACTCAATGCAAGTTTGTGGAACTGGCCTAAACCTCGTCTCCGTCTGCTGCGCATTAAGGCTGCATGGATGAGTTGTTAAATATTAACTATAAATTCAGTGCTTTCTGGCTTATCGTGCTTTAAAAAGGCAGAGGCTAAATTTAGGCAGCTCCTCGCTAGTGTATTTATTTGTAATTAGAGTGAGGATTTTCAGAAAAAGAAAAAGAAAACTCAACCTATGAATTTATTTTGTCCCCCCCCCCCCCGCCAAATCATTTTCTGGAAGGATGCTACCTAGAGCTGAGATCAAAGATAATTGTGCCTGTCTTAGCAACCCCCAGGTTATTTTTAAGTAAAACAAAATGGGATGATTAGAAAAGATTATGTTTGGAAATATAATTATTTCCTAACTTCTGAGTACACGCCTTGAGAGTATTCTTTGAATACATGCACTGACAAATAGTCCATTAAAGGATAGACTTGTTTACAGCAAAAACATTTCAATGCAGCAAGGTTATCCACTCGACAGTTTCCCATGGTACATTATAATTACATAGTGTAATTTTAAAATTTCTGGTTATAAAAAAATCCACATATGAATTCTAATTATTTTGAAAGCTTACATATTAAAATTGTGCAATTTAATATAAAATGGACCAAAGTTAGGATGTCTAAACTGAAGAATCAGATTAATATCTCATTGAGAAATGGACTGGCAAAAGGCAATAGAAGGTTTAAAAAGAAACAGTGCCTTTTACGGCCTCACTGAAATATACCAAATATGTTTCTTACATCTGCACAGTGGATCAGCCAGTGGATAACTACTGTTACCTGAGATGCCTCAGGCCACACTACAGAAATTAAAGAAAGACAACTCACCTTTCACGGGAATAATTAGACAGGGCAGATACCAATCATCCTGAGACATTGCAAGCATGATTGGTTGTCATTTACTCATTGTTCCAAAGAGATATCTTTCCAGTAATTTTAGGTCATCACCCAAACTGTTAAAAGCAAGAGGTTAAAATCCTACGGTAAAAATATACCCATAATGTGGCAGACTCCAGGAACTGTCCAGAGTACCTGCTAATCTCAAACCATGTCATATATGTTCAAAAGTCCTAGTGTAATGAAAATCAACAGGCTAAGTTCCCTGGTGCTTTTGCTCTTAGTCTTTATTTTGTGGGTTGACATAATTGAATGGGTGTGAAAGGACCCAACTTCACTCAGTCAGTATCTCCTCCTGATGATCCAGTCCTAACACTGTAGATGGATGACACAAGCACACAGAATGGTTCTTGCCCTAGTGTAACTTATGGACTAATTTGCAGGAAACAACTTACACATAAACATTTTGGGAACAGCAGATGTAGTCTATTATGAAGAAGTGTCCTGGGAATTTAGGACACATCAATCAGGAGTTTTTGGAGGGATGAAAGGGGATCAGTTGTTCCTGCCTACCAGGGGCTCGTTTCCAGGTCATAGATGTTGCAAGTGTAGACTCAGGATTCATTTGTGCCCTGTGCTCTTAATGAAATCCCTGATTTCAGAGAAAAACCTTTCCGGCCTCTGAGGATAAGGTTGACTGATTAACTTTTAGTTCCCTTTTGATCCAGAGGCACCTTGGCTTGCAAGGGCAAAAATCTTGGTCTTAAAAAAAAGTTCTGCCAAATAGATCTTGCCCTGTTCTGCCAAAAATAGAAAAATACAAGAGAAATAGAAGGGCGAGCAACTGTGTAGTATGGGAGAATGGAGGAGTCAGGTTGAAAAAATGCATTTGGAGATGAGATTTTTAAATTGCCACGTCTGAGAGAGAATGAAAAAACATTCTTAGATTTCAAATGTTTTTAGTAACATGTTGCATCTGAAAACACGTCAAACCACAGAGAGATCAAGATCCCTGGTGAAATTCCTCAAGCTACTTCATTTCTGATAAGGCAGAGAAAATTCAGGAGTCCCCTCCATGTGACACTTTTATGTGAGATACTCCAGAACCTGGGCATGAATTCAAATGTACATCTTTAAAAACATAAGCAATAGTCCAAGAAAAAGCTCAGTACTAAGGAGTCCCCTTTTCATTGAGGAATAGCCTGGTTGTGTGGCTGGGGGCTTCCTGAACTTAGCTATTTTCTCATTGACATTCATGCCTTGTGTACCCACTAAAGTCGACGTATGGGGGAGGCCATGAAGCTCAGCCCCTGAGATGCACCCAGAAACGTTACCATGGCTCACTCCCACTGCCTGGGAAGAAGGGAGTGTTTGCTTATCGGATGTCAGCCTTCTTGATTCTAAGAAACTCCTCCTCTCATCACTGGAGGAGTAGCTGACATTTTCCTCATGCTAATGGCTGCAAATTGGAGACAACCAAGAGAAAAAAATAAAAACACAAAAAAGAGGTTCATAGAAAAAGGAATAAAAAGCCTTTTACAATATCTTTTCTAAACGGTGACAATTGCATCTTGATAATTATTCGTATAGCTTCAGAGGTTTCAGGAGTTCAAACAGAGGGAGCATGATTCATAAAATTTAAATAGTAGCAAGTAAAGTCAGATCTGTGACAGGGAGCGGGAGGCGGCCACAATGCAATTACAGATTTCTAGATCATTAGGCAGAAGGAGAAATTAATTAAAATGGCTGCAACCCCAGGCCACGGCCTTGTTTAGAAGGCTTTAGAATGCTATCAAAATTTTAGTTAGCACATTTAAATGATTAACTCAGATGAAGATCCAACTCTCTTAAGTAAAAGCTGATCATAAGTCACATAATATGGATGATTAGTGCAAAACCATAGCAGATCCTGCCTGCTACAATAGTACATGCAATACAGAGAATGACCTGATAAGTCATTTCCAAATGATGGTTAACACCTGTAGGACCTATCATACGTACTGCACAGTTCTAAGGGCTTTAGGTATCCATGTAATTCTGTAGGCACTCTAGGAAGTGGCATTATTGCTATCCTCATTCATGCAAAGGGACTAACTGCATTAGTCACTTTCTTGTCACTGGAACAAAATATCTGACACCTGTAGCTTAAAGCAGAGGGTTATTTTGGCTCACGGTTGTAGTAATTCAGTCCATGGTCAGCTGGCTCCAAGGCAGAAACAGCATGGTGTGTGGGTGTGGCGGAGAAAAGCTGCTCAATCCACGGGAACCTGGAAGCAGAGAAAGAAGGGAGCATCCACTGTCCTGCCTCAGTGACCTGCCTCTTTCAAGCAGGCCACATGTTCTGAGTACATAGTACATTTAATTATGAGCTAATCAATAGAACACTGATGAGTATGGTGTGTCATTGTCCAGTCACCTTTCAGACTTTTGGGGATTATACTAGATCTAAACCATAACCGGGAAGTGGATGTTGATAGTTAAAGTGCTTGCCTAAAGTCACACAGTGGGTGAGCATTGTAACCAGGCACCCAAACTCAGTTTGTTAACTCCAGAGTCTGCATTTTGAGAAGTACATGGAAGATGTGCATTATTTCTCATCAAAAACTATCCTGTAGGTAACAATACTTCACCTACCAGAAACACTATTAGCTATAGTAGTGAGAAGTAAAAGAACATGAGGAAGGTAAGGAAAGGGGGAGGTAAACAGGAGGATAAATATTATGGTTTAGATCTAAAATGTCCTCCCTCCAAAAGTCTTAGCTATTCTGAGGTGTGGCTTTTGGAAGGTGACTGGATCATGGAGGCATTATACCCTTAGTGGATTAACCCACCGATAAGTTCATGGATGGCTGTATTTCTAGGAAGTCAGGCCTAGTAGAAGATAGGCCACTGGGGACCTCACTAGAAGGGAACATTTGTGTCCCCAGCGTCTCCTCAGGCTCTGCTCCCTGGCTGCCATGGGGCGAGCAGCTTTTCCCTACCATGCCCTTCTACCATCTGTTCCTGTGTTGGAGCTAGCTAACCATGGTCTGAATCCCCTAAAACTGAGCCAAATTAAATATCTCCTCCTTTAAATTGCAGGTACTGGTATTTTGTCCCAGCTATCGGAAAGTGACTAATACAATAAAAAAGAGAAAGAGGTAGAAGAGAAAGAAGAGGAGGAGAAGAAAATGAATCACAGTTCAAATGGAAAAAAAAAAAAAATAGAAACAGCCTATGTACCAACATCAGGGCTAACATACTGGCCTTAGTTTCCTGAGCCTTCTAGTGTGTGCTGTGATTATTGTCCAGTTAAGTTTCATAAGGCAGGTGTTCACACAGGGACATGGATGCAGGCATGGATGTATCACTCTGGCTAGGCTGATCCAAATACCTTATTTGGTAGTTTTAATTCTCACTGCTGTGAAAGTGTCCTCCTTCTCTCAAATCTCATTGTCCAACTGTCTCTACCCTTCTAACCTTACCTCAGGGCTTGTTCATCCTCACCGATCTTTAGTGACTATTCCTGCTTTTCATGAGTTTGGGATACTTAGGGAATCATAGGATTTTAGGATATGACCACGTTTTTACATTCTCTAGCTCAAACCATTTCTTTTGCCTTGGTGTCCATAGAAGATAGATAGTGCTGGAAGTCATTCTAGTTCTCTGTCCTTTCCACATTGCCCTGCACTACACAAACTGATACATATGTATTCTATCTCCAGCATCATCGTCTCCCTCAAGAGCAAGAAGCCAGCCTTGCTGGGCTTCCGTGTCCCCCACTTCACTCATGCACTGTTGTCTAGAGCTCAGCAAATGACTGACTGATTAAAAACAAATACATTTCTCTTTGGATATCCAAAGCTTGTTCAGAAACAGTAAGTAATATTAAAAAGAGACCATCAGTTCTGCTCTGATGCAGAATAAATATTTTCTCTAGCACTTACCTAGGAGCCATTACAACTTATACATGTTAAAGATAGTCTTCAATTTTTAAAAATATATGTGTCTTTTAATAATAATCTGAACCTATGCATCCTCATTAGCCCTTTTTGTGTCAGTTATGCAAACAGAGTACTTGTCTCTGTCTCAGGGCAGCAGGAAGCTCATGTAGTGACAACATATATGAATTTTCCTTTCTTACAGCATCTCTCCACAAATGGTAAATAGAGCAAAGGAGCACCCTAAACCATACAAACAAAGGCACTCATTAAATGCTTGCTGGCAATTGATCAAGATTAATGTGTGGGGATGTTCACCGGACAGAGTGCAAGCAAGGCTCTTACTTATTAAACATAACAAATTACAAGGAAATAAATCGGTTCATTACCTTTAATTGGAGCATCCCCAGTTGACCACATCATCAGGGTCAAATACAACAAACAGATATGAACTTTGGGTGCATATCATGTTAGGCTACACATTTATCAATTATTCCAATAGTAGGACTAATAACAAGTAATAACTACCTTATGAAAAGCATTACTTACTGTGTTGTGAAACTGGAAATCACAAGGAAAGGCAGGGGTGTGAGAGACGGGCCACATAGACACAAAGGAGCTGGAGAGAGCCCCTAGTTCTAATGGACGCGTGTACTCTGAGGCTTTCTGAAAGGGAAGCAGAGGGGAAAACCAGTCAGCAGTAAGTAACTGTTACGCGCCATGCTCTGTGCTGTATCTTTCACAAACATTGCCTTGTTTAATATGGTAGATTTTTCTTTTTGTGATATTGTGTGTTGAACCCAGGGCCTTTGCACTGAGCTACATTCCCAGCCCCCTTTTTTAATAATTTATTTTGACACAAGGTCACTAAATTGCCTAGTGACCTTCCTGCCTCTGCTTCACAGAGGTGGGATTATAGGTATACTCTAATGCACCCAGCAATAGGAGATAGGTCAAGCAGGAACTACATCTTTCCACTGTCCTTTTTTACCCATGGTCTGAGAACATTACCCAGGTCAGACAGTAAATGGAATTATCGAACAATTTTTCATTTTCCTTTTGGTACTGGGGATCGAACTCAGGACCTTGTCCTTGGCAGGCAAGCTCTTATGCCACTGAGCTATATCCCTGGCCATAAATAAAATTATCATTATGAGAACTGGCTGTTTGAAAACCAGTATCTGGCTGGGCGTGGTGGTGCATGCTGTAATCACAGCTCTTGGGGAGTGGGGGCTGAGGCAGGAAGATCTTTGTAAGTTCGAGACCAGCCTGGGCTACAAAGTGAGCTCAAGGCCAGCTTGAGCTGCATAGCAAGACCCTGTCTCAAAAAGGCAAAAAAAAAGTTTAAAAAGAAAACCAGCCTTGTGGGTCTACGATAATCGACAAGATGGGGCTAGATTTTTGCAGTTCATTTTAGGAAAATGACTATTCTCAGGCACTGGTATGGAAACACTCAGGGCAGGTGCAAAGAAAGAAGTTAGAGATATTAGAGTTGCCCAGAAGATTTCTGAGAAATAAGACTGTGTGCAAACATAAGCACATTTATATATAAACAAAGCAAGAGAACTGACTAAAAAAAATCAGTGTAGCCTGGACTGGACTATTTAGCCAATTAGATGGGGATGCAAATACTGAATCACCACCCTATCGCTCTGTGACTTGGTAATTTATCCAGAACCTTTTTATTTTTAATCTTTTCACCCATGAAACACCGAGAGAACAACACTGATAGCACAGAAGTGTCCTGAGATTCAGTCACCATTGTCTCTTTTCTGAACACGCACACCACGTGCTACCCTAACACGTGAACACGGACTCCCTCAGCTGATTCCCACGGCTCGAGGAGGCAGATAGTCTCCTCTTCTCCTCATGTTGCAGAGGTGGAAACCGAGGCCCAGGAAAGGACAAATAATTCTCTGAAAGTCATACAGCTCCCATTGAGACAGAAAGAGGAGTTGAACAAGGTTGGCGCTCCAGGGTAGACACTGCAGTCAGTCACACAGAACGTCCCGCTCCCACGCTCAGTGTCCTCTGTGTGCAAACAACTCATGGGGTCTCTTCTTTCCTGAGCCTCGCTTCCTGCCTCACCTGTCTGATTTGAGAGGCCTGAGCTATTCCCATCACTGCCCATTTGTTTCCACAAGAAACTTTCTCTCTTGAAGATCAGGCCCCAAACTGAAATGGATAGTATTGGGTAAATGTTTACATCCAAACTCAGACCTTTGATTTTAAAGGGGCTTCTTCTGCTGGTAAGGTTGTCAGTTATTTTAACAGCTCATATTGCCAGGTGCAGAAATGTGTGCCTGTTGACCAGCTCTTCAGGAGGCTGAAGCAGGAAGATCCCTTGAGACCAGGAGTTAGAGGCTAGCCTGAGCAACATAGTGAGACCTCTCCATGGCAAGAAAAAAAAAAAAAAGATAAATCAAAGAGCTTATGTTGAAGCCTGTAATGGAAGAAGCCATTGAGAAAAAGGCTTGCAGTAAAATAGAAACTGTCCAGTTAGAGGTCAGTTGTGTGCTGGCGCGGGCATGCCGTTTTGCTCCCTGGGTGGCCCGCACACCCTCCCTGCCATGTCACAGGCTCAGCTAGTCCTGTCCTTTCCCCCAGCTGCCTACCTCTGCAGCCAGGGGCTCCTGGGAAAAAGCCTGGGGCCATTTGCAACCGCTCCTCAAGCACTCCTCCCACAAGGGCTGGTGAAGTGGGCCCAGCAAGCAATGTGGCTAGACATCTGCACTGAACGGTCCCGGGAGAAGCCACAAGTAGGACGAGCTGCTTCTCTTCACTCAGCACCTCTGGTTCAGCACAAAAATGCTCAGTGCCTCGGGCTACATTTGAGCTTGGCTACTCGGTCCTTGGGCACATTGTGAACTCAGTGGGACTTTTTGTCTGGGAATGACCTGTGGAGACCAAGATGAGGTCTGGGTAGTATTTAGCATCCCTTCTCAGCTGTGTGTGGGGCCGGGCTGAAGAGGAGTGACCCAGGAAATTCCTCGCTGGGAGCTTGACTTATGAGCTGCCGCACTCGGCTGCAGCTCCCGTTCCAGACGAGGGTTCCCACAACTGAAAGCTAGTCATGCCCTCATCAGAATTTCGATGGTTTGCTGGCTCTGAAAATCCTCTTTCTAACCGACCACACATTTACAATGTCTTGTTCCTGGGTGCTGTCTGCATGCCTTGCGTTGTGTCAAGCATTATTAATATCTACAAGCCTTTGCAGTTTTCCTTCCTTCTTTCCAGACAGCGAGGTCCTTGTGGCCAAGGGCCGGTTATGGACCTTCTCGGTAACCCCAGCACACCGTCCTGCACATAAGTGCACAGGGAAGTATGTGCTAAGTCACTCTATAGATGCAGTCAGCCTGTGCATTCTCTTTGGAAAACACTAGTTCAGATCTCACTTCACTTTCTTCTCTTGGGATGAGGAGGTGATCTGGCTATAATAATACACAATTGATAAAAATGATGGATGAAGTATATGACAAAATTGGTGTGAAATTGGTTAATGAAAACATACTCTGGGATATTTAATTTGGAAACTCTTAAAAGGGCGTATGTCCAATAGACCACCAAATAAGAAATAAGTCATTTTTATTTATTTACTTGTTTATGAAGGATGGGTATATCTGTATCACTTGCAATAGGTCTCAAGTTCCAGGTGTTTGGGCGGTGAAGGATATCACAAATGATGCTTAAATGCTATAAAATTATAAAAGTGAAGAGGAAATTTGAAGCATAGCCAAAGACATTTCTGCAACCACATGCAAAGTTTGCTTTCAAACGTGTATATAACTGGGTATTTGGGCCAGAATATGTTCTAAAAACCCTGCTTTCTCTAGCGTGCTTTCCTTTCTTGCAGTTAGCTATGATGTTCACCTTTTGGGTACACTGCGTGGATTTTAATCTCTGGCCCCCCTCATCGTCCTTAATCTCTTCTACAAAGGATGTCTCCAGAGGAATTGACTCTCGGGATGCCGCTTGCGGATCCACCAGTAAATGTTCTGAGCCTCTGTACACATCTATCCGCCTCTAACCAGTTGCCAGACGTGGACGGTTTTCTTAACATAATGGATGATGTCCCCCAGGAATGAGCCTAGAATCTGCCACAGGAAAATTCACAGGCAACTTTCAGCAGCTCAGAATGGGAGGCTACCAGTCGACAACACCGTGTCTTGGTTCCCTTGAGAGAAAGCAATCATGCACTCAGTTTAGATAGGCAAGCCAAGTTCACTTTCTGATGCCAAACTGGCAAAAACCATGGTCCCTGGTATCGGTCTCTGAAAGAGAAAAGGCATCAGAATGCGAGGTTCTAATTTATTGCATCTTTTGAAAATAAATAGTTGATGAATTAATTCTTTTTCAGAGTGCAAGTAGCAGATTGGGTGAATACTTGCCTGAGTTCTACTCACCTTGCCAGTCACTCAGAGCTCAGCAGTTAACAAAAAGTTTTTAAGACAGAAACTGGACTATTTAGCCTTCATTAATCATTCATTCTGTTCAAACACATCATCCAGTAACTGAAGAGGGGTTAATGGTAGCTAAGCTTGAGTCTGTTGTCAAAAGTGGGTTTAACTTTCTATGAACTCACTGGACACAAAGAATGCTGCCTGCTTACTATTCTAAATGTCACCAGCTAGGAGCAAAGGAATGACTACTAATGGTAATTAAATACCTCTGAAGCCGTTTGTACCAACAACAAAGAGTTACTGTCAGAACTTGAATGAGGTCCATCTGCCCATTTTGAAAGAATGTTAACATTATATAAGTGATAAAGCAGACAGCAACAACTCAATAAATACACCAACAAATAGGTTTGGCGATAACATTTCTCTAGATGAACATGATTTCCAGTCTTTTCTTTGAAAACGAGAGATAAATGAAAATGTAGTATGGGCTGGCATTGTGTCAGTATCACTTTGGCCTATGAAATAATTAGAAGGGGATTTTCAGGAAAAATTCTTCCACCTGTGGTCTTGAGACTGTGAAAAAAAATTGTTGGAAATTCCATTTTGCCTTCTTTTCTTTTCCTTTCTGCTTTGTGGTCTTCCTGGATTCCACTTCTAGTATTGATTTTTAATCGTCATTTGCTCTCATCTCCTTAAGTAAATGGAAAAGAGAGGGTGAAATCTCTCTACTTTCTGTCTGCAGAAGGCAGAACGCCACAATGGCTACTTCTCCTACAGATGGGTTGGCGGCCCAGGGGTTTTCTTTGGTGGGCTCATCTATTCAACTGCCCCAAGGCCCCTAAAAAGGGCTGTCTGACTTCTGTGGGACATCTACTGTAGGTTTTTTATTTTTTGCATTTACATCTTTTTATATTGTGATGAGACAAAATATGAAAAGATATTGTATGAAAGAACCCGATGGTGAAGAATGCTTTTGAAATGCACCTAAAAATCCTAGGGCAGCAAGAATAAAACTGCACAGAGGGTTCGGAGAGGGAACCACTTCATCTGTCAAGCCTTTGGAAAGGCAGTGTCATATAGAAATGTGGACTTCATTAAATCTGTCCAAGGGTCTTTAATAGCACTCTTTTGTCAGGAAGTAGAACTACTTGTATATCTGATGGCTTAGTTCTAGTGAGAAAGTGGTAGGTGAAGAAGAAAAGCGAGTAGGACTTTGGGAGCAATTGTACAGTGGGGGTGGATGGGTAGAGAGAACTTAGACATTTATCTGTGCCCCTACAGAAAATCAAAGGTGTGATGAGAAAGAAAGACAGAACAACATTCTGGAGACAAAGATATCAAAGATAAGAAGGAAAAAAATGGATGCATAAAATCTAAGATAGCTACCTGTATCCGTTAGGTCTTTTTTATATTCCAAACAACAGAAAGTTATGGAAAAAAGTATTGACTTAAATAACTATAAAAATAGGAGTTTAAAGTAGGCTTCAGGATTGGTTGGATCTAGCTTAACAATGTCTCACAAAGATCCATCTGTCTCTTCGCTCTGTCTTTTGTTCATAGTGTAAATTTTATTCCAAGCTTGATCTTCCATATGGTTGCAAGATGGTACCCAACTGCTCCTTATTTCTTATATTGGATCAGAAAGAGAGGAAGAATCTTTCTCAAACCAAACAAAACCTCGGGATTTCACTTTGACAGGACCAGTTTAGTTTAAATGGGCAGTGGGTAAGGCCTTGAACTGATTAGCAATTCAGTGGTTTCTTCTGGAATTAGGATAGGGAATCAGTGACAGCAACCTGGAAAATGGAGGTGGAAGGCACTGTTTAGTGTGTGCCTGACCTGAGCAACCGGGGCTGCCTGGCTCCTGCGAAAAGAGACCTTTCATCTGCTAAACCTTTTCCCTGTTCCCTTAACAGTTATCCTGGGAGAACTTCCAGTATCTCTCAAAGTGTAGTTCACAGACCAAAATGATGCAAATTGCTGGGCCCTACCCAAGGCCCTGTGAATCAGAACCTCTGGGAGTGGTGTCTGGGAGTGTTAGCAGGCTCCCTGGGTGGCTTTTATGGTATTAAAGCTGAGAGATCACTGAATTCATGGAAGCTTGCCTAAAGGTAAAGATTCAGGACACTGTTGTTTCACTTTAGGAAGATTTTCTTCCTAGGTTTCTTACAGTGCTTTTGCAACTGTCTTGGAAAGTTATCAACTGTCACCACCCCTAAAACATATCATGTTAGTTAAGATCCTGTTTGGTATTACTAATATGTAAAAGTATTTTATTAAAAAAATATATATGTTATAATTTTCATGGAGGAGAAATGCCTATAGCTTTTGGCATCAAAGCAAGTTAAAATTTTTTTTAAAAAATTATTTTAAAGATAAAAGAAGGAAAACATATCAACAAACAGACATCCATTTACAAAATAGCATGAAAGTTAAAAATGTATCCATTGCATTTTTCTCTTTTTAAAATATGTTTGGGAATTATCCACATATACTTAAACTAGACCTTAATTTCCTTTAGGTCCCAGTGATGGGTATTGCCATCCTTAGAAACATTTCCTGAGAGGAAATGATTCCCCATTCTAGTTGGAAAAGGGGCAAATAACTTCTTTTAATATTCTTTTAACACTTGACTCTTTTACTATTAAGTAAAAGTTCATTTTCATCTGCCGATAAAAGTGAAAAAAAATAGATATCGTTTTTGTGGCTGACCAATGATTTACAGGTAAAATTTCCTTCACAAAACTGATTTTATTTTGCTTAATTTTTCATATAGTGAGGTAGATAAGTAGCTTTCTCTTTATTATTATGGTATATTACCTTAGTGGTGGTGGTGAGTCTCAAAGCATGAAGAACCTGAGTTTTCCTAAGAGGTGGTGATTGAAGGCATGAGTTCTGCATGAATTTTATGCACAGATTTTAATTTATCCACTCATTCAAAAATACTATTGTGTGTCATATATATGTATACATCCACACATATATCAGATTTCTGCTACATTTTCAAGGCATGTCATCAGCAAAATGCCCATGAACTCGGCCCTCGTGGAGTTCACAGTTGAGTGCTACGCTGGCCAGTAGGGTAACCATGAGTCATTCACGGCTATTTACACGGAATGAGACTAAAGTTCAGTTACATAGTTACAGTAGCCGTAGTTCAGGTGTCGACAGCCACATGTAGCTGGTGGCCAATGGATTGGGTGGCACAGAGACAGGATATTTTCGTCCTCACAGAAGATTCCACTGGACAGTGCTGGTCCAATGAACAGTTTCAAATCATGGTTCCACCCCTTGGTAGTTGCATGAACTTAGAAAAGTGGCTGAATTTCTCTGCACCTCCCTTTCCTAGTGTGCAAAGCAGCAGAACACAGTGGGAATGAGGAAGTTTCCATGAGACGATATTGGGAAATCTTCTGGGGAGGAGCGAGTGGTAACCACTCAGTCACTCTTGACTGCTGTCATCGTCTTCTATGGCTAGTGGGAGCTTCTCTAACTGCCATCAGCAGGCCTTGAAAGGGCAGAAAATGGGTCCTTGCTCCGGTCCCCTTGTCACTCAGACTACATTCTAGAGAGTTCTCCAGTGAGGTGCTCTCAGATTTCTCGTGTCTGTTTCCCTGAAATGTGAACTGCACAAGTATCACAAATCACTTTTTCAATATATTACACTGCATCTAAGCATGAGAAAATTTTGAGAACCACTCAAGTCTTTCTTCCAGTGCTAAACGATAAACTAAGGGATGCGAAGCTATTGTTGTTTAAAAAAAAGATTTGTAGTAAGAAGGCACAGTTAATTGGGTGAATTTATTTAAATCGTTTTAGATGTAGTTACCAGCTAGTGCCAACCAACTGGTAGAAAATTTGAGTGGAGATTTTGAGAAGGATTGGAGGCCAATCAGAGCACAGCAAGAAAGATCTCTGCTCAATGAGCCATGCCTGCCCGGTGGGGCGTTAGTGAGGATCAGCACAGACTTTATATGTACCAACTTTTTGAAAGAACAGGTTGATCACAGAAACAGCAAATTTCTTGTTCTGAGCTGCTATTGCTAAGTGGAGACATCTTCAGTAGATTGAAATTTATCTGAGGTTTGCAATCGCTTCAGGCCTATTTTACTTAGACTTATTCCAAAGAACTATTGGTTTCACCCTCTGTAAATGAGCCTGTGAGATGAAGTCCTGCATTACTTGAAATCAGGGAGCAAAGGACTATGTGTTGCATTTCATATTGCATTAGTTATATCAGGGGACGACTTTTGAGATCTATAGCTTACACTATGAATTAGCTCCCAAAGCAGTGAACCGGGGAGGAGATAATAACCTAACTATCTCCTTAAAGTGCAATGTCTCTGTGTTGCTCTCATGCTAATAGGCACCTCTTTTTAACTTTCAGGTTCTGTAATCCAGCTCCATACCCTGTGTGTCTAGCCTTAGTTTGTGTAACTTACCAACAGCAATCGTTCAGAGTGCCCCAAAGCTACACGGTGCCCACCTTATTTTCTTTAACACTGTAGTTTCATCATAGCGGTTTTCTTGATCCTCCCACCAGTTATCTACATTTTAAAAATAGGATTACAGTTTTCATAAACTTTCCAGTGCATCAATCAGAGTGCTGAGCAGGCCCTGAGTGGGGAGATTCTTGAGGATCCAGAGCATCTTCACAGTTCCTGGTCTCAGGGCACATTCACTGATCTTGTTTCTTGGACACGGTATTTCAGTAAGTTTTTGATTGATTCCCTGATTGAAAAGAAAACACAAAGTGATGTAACATGCCATACGCGGCAGGGCTTCTGCTTGATTTGTGCCGAGGAAGTACCATGATGTTCTTTACAACAGGAACGTTGAAATTGACATTGGAGGGGCTGGGGATTTAGCTCAGCGGCAAAGCGCCTGCCTGGCAAGCGCAAGGTCGTGAGTTCAGTTCCCGGTACCGGAGAAAAACCAAA
>NW_004955420.1:11113695-11134154 GCF_000276665.1 Chinchilla lanigera | reverse complement strand
AAAAAAAAAAAAAGAAATTGACATTGGAATAGAAGTAAGTCATTCTCGTGCCAGGTTCCCCAAGGCAGCATTCTGAGGGAGACCCGACTCTCTGACTCTAATTTCTGAAGTGTGATTTATGGTCCATTATGTGTTGCTAACAAGGACAGGGCGACGCTAGGCAGATATCCTTAGACGTATTTCACTGCTGTAAATTACACGTAATAATCACAAGCTTAAAATTTCAAACCCTTTATATGGCGGGAAATTTGCTTCAGAAGCACTTTTGTTGCAGCATTAAGGAAATTATATTTACCTCAATGTGTTGCCCCACAGTAAAATAATTACAATAAAATTGGATTTTTTTCCCCACAATTTTCGGGATGGCTTCAAATTGTATTAAGTCCTTTCCAACTTAAACATTTATTCATTTGCTTTTGTTCTAACTAAAACCATCAATGATTTAAAGGAGAAAAACTGAAAAGGGTAGACACAGGTGAAGTTAAAGTAAATATTGATTTTATTAGTTTTAAAAAAAGGTCAACACAGGCTTCCATGTCACATGATTTCTCCTATATAAGAAATCCAAAATATAAATAAAAAGCAAAATAAAAGAAAGATAAAAGGAAGGAGGGAGGTAGGACTTCCTCAGATGAGACGGGGATCAAGAGATGGGGGGAGGGGCCCAGCAGGGGAGGGGAAGGGGATGGAAGGAGGAATTCAGGTGTGTTACATACACGCACCAGCTCTCCATGAGGAATGTAAACCTTATGTACTGCAAACATGTACTAATAAAAAATTTAACAGGTTAACATAGAAATTGTTAAAATATATATATATAAACATATATATATAACAAAAACAATTTTGTTTAGAAAAAAGTCATAAGCGGGTGCAGAAATGTAATGCCGTAATACTATTGGTGACTGTGGGGAGAAAATTTACTCTTAGTATCCTGATCGTTCACAGAAGCAGCAAGCTATTCAAGTTCTGGAGAAGTGAAAGCATATGTTTTGTACTCAGTCTCCCACACTTGGCCAGTGACTGGCCTATTGCCTTGTATGGAGTAAAAGCCCTTTATATGTTGATTTAACAAATAGGGAGGTCAGTAAAATTTTATTTGCTGGCCTTATCATTAGGTTAGTAGCTCCTCAAGAGCAACTACTTCTGGCTTGTTTGTTAATCCTCAGTGCCTAGGGCAATCTTTTGCACACTGAAGACTCCAAGAAATGCTTGCTAAAGGAATAAAATTGTTACTTTCAGCTGTAATCAGTAACTATATAAGGCTTTCGGTGTTTCTGAACTAGTCAAAGTTGGGCCAGAGAGAAACTGCTTTGTTCAATAGAGCATACTGGTTTATAATTTTACATACATTTTTTGGTGGATGCTTCTAAAGCTGGGTTTCTAAAACTTGTTTGATACATGAGACACATTTGCTAAAAATATGACTTTTGTATGCCCACCCCAGGTCCTCTGCATGGGAATCTCTAAGAGCTGGAATTGCTACATATTTCTCAAGTAATTTTCCTGTGACAAGGGAGGCTTGGGATAGTATTTGTAGGACTAAAAGCAGTTTTTTTCTAAGCACTTTGATAAACACATTTTGTGTTCAAGATTATAAATTTTCTTTTTCCTTTGGAGGATACACAGTATATTCTAACTTAGTCCATCAGATTGATACCAAATACTGAAAAATTTCAAATTAGTGGGAGCCCATAATCATCAAGATTCTTCCCTGAACCAAATTTTCTGATTTAAGCAGCCTTGTTCTGCTCAATTTTTATTTAAGTGCAAGTTCAAAAGCAGACAGTTAAAGAGCACCTCTTCCCGCTCTCCTGTCCCACCATTTTGTAAGTGATCACAAACTGAATGGTATAGTCTTTACTGGTGACAAATGATGCTGTATGTTTCAACTGAGACAAAACTCTCCTTCACTCTCTCGTGGTTGGTTATAGCACCAGCTTTTCAGAGAGCACCTTTGCGTACCACTTTGTTGCTGTGTGTTTCTAAACACTGCAAGTCTATGTATATTTACTTGGTGAGAAGAAAATTTCAATCACAAGTTAAAAAACAAAACAAAGCAGAACATAACCAAGTTAGCATTTCCACTCCCATGGTTTCTCTTCAGAACTTCCTTTGACTGCTCAGAGGTCCAGGAGAATGATACAAAGTGCTCCATTACCAAGGATTTGGCCATCCTCACAAACCCATCCACTCTTTAACCTTCTCCCTTGTACACCAAACATGTACGCATGTGTCTAACAACTCCCTGCCTCCACCATAAAGCAGATTAGGAGGAACAAAGGACATTAGCCTTCCGGGGCTGAGGAGCGGGGTAACCTGCAGAAACTCAGAGGAGACAGAACAAACAAGGAAGAACTAAATGAGTAATGAACAGGACAGGAAACCGAACCAGAAAAACAAACAGGCAGAGAAAGCAACGGGTGATCAAACAAAAGGGCCGAGCGACTCTGTGAACGCAGGAGTCCGGTGCTCACCTGGGGCCCACCTGCTGAACAGGTGAAGGGAGGCAGCCAGAGCTGGAGCCTTTTGTGAGTTCCAGTTCCCTGGCCTCCACACCCAGAAACAAGGAGGGTGGTGGAGCAATCAGGAAAGTCTGTGTCTGTCTTGCTCCCCATGGAAGACCCACAAAAACTTGATCATCAAAGCTCATAGACAGGGCAGTGGTTAGCAAAACAAAGTAGGAGGAAGGATAGACTTAAAACTTAGAAATATAATGCTTATTGTGTTGAAAGAAAACTTCTGCTTGCCACGTAACTGGCTTTAGCTTTAGCCAGATTAGACATAAGGATGACTTTATGCGAGTATAAATAAATAGTTGTATTTTGCTTGCGGTACAAAATCCTTTCCTTGGAGACCTACATGTGAATGGACACATGTATATTAAATATAACTGGGAAATATTTATTGAGTGCCTACTCTGAGCAAGGCATTGTGATTTGGTCCTCTATGGAAGTGGTTCTATATAATATATATTTTAAATCTATTTTATTAAAGACACTCAACCTGACAGTGGTGCTGTCAGGTTGCTGAAAAAGACTGGTTTTATTACCGTGTTTCCTAAATGCTCTTTTGAAGACTCTTTGAGGTGGGATGGAGGTGTGGGTGGGAAATTGTTCTAGAATATTCAAAAAGATTGATTCTTTTTAAAAGAAACACAATTAATTTTTCATTTTCTGACTTATCTATAACTTTCATAGTGGAAGTATCCAAATTCTATTTTCCTAGTGAAATTATATTTGTCCTGCTTGAAAACACTTCTGCAAATTTTATGAAAGAAAAACCTTTAAAACTAAGTTAGACTCATTTCTGTATTTTTTAACTTTAGATTGATCAGAGGCAAAAATATTTTTTCACGGCTACAGAGCTGGCTGCGAGGCTGATGCCCAAAATTTGTCATGAAATCTTTTGTGTCTTTCCAAAACATGAGGCACAAATTTGGCTTTGCTGTTTCCAGCAATGAAATGAGTGAAACAGCCAGTTACAAGATCCAGTGTATACATGAAAGCAAAAAGCAAACTAACCTCTCAAACAACAAAAAAATAGTTAATGAGAGGACAGCTGCTTTTAGTACAGAATGTGAGCAATGGAGTGAACAATTTCTGCATAGCATCTTTTTGGTAAATGTCATTGTCTTGGTCTCTTATGTTAAACCGGACCTACCTTGCAAAATTTTTTGTGTGTTGTTATAAGGGCATTAAATCTATTCTGGAGGAAGGTCAGAGTAGGTAGTGCATAGAGAGATAGAAAATATACCAATCAGAATTAGAAAATGAAGAAATAGCCTCCTGGAGACCCATTTTTAGTTAGTTTATTAAGATCTGTTCACACTCACTGTATTACTTTTTAAAGAGAAACTTTGAGAATACTTCTTCGCTCCACAAATAAAGGTCCCTTTGGGTTTTTGTACAAGAAAAATACAAAGCTGTGGCTTTCTTAGCCTTAAGAGTTCTGAGCTCATCCCTGTGGATGCTCAAGAAAGGGGCTAAGTCCATCTCTCTCGCTTCATGTTGACCTTTAAACAGAACACACTGCAGAGAAAAGCTTGGGTTTTGAGCTTGTTAAAAATATTCTTTTTTCCCCCTCTTTCCCCTCTATGTTTACTTATAGAAACCACTGTCACCATCTGCAGGTCGGTCCGCATGTTTCTTACAGGAAGCCTTGCCCAGTTACCCAAATGTGATCACTCCTTTCCAAATCTCCGAGAGCCTCTCAATTCACAGCACAAAAACATGTTCTGTGTGTATTGTAGACACTTTGCAGAAGCATCGCTTTCCATTTAGATCACACATTTCCTTTTTTGCTACTACCTCTGAACCTACTATTCTTTTAAAATAAAAAGTTAATTTATAAAAGCAATCCTTCCTACTCTCCCTCAAAAAATTAAAACATTAAAAAAGTCCCCACAGGTCCTCATTTTTAAACACCCTTCCCCTAAGTGGGGAGTAGTGACGCCCCTATGTACTTACTGGGCCCTCCTGAGGGACTGGGGAGTGAGGGTCTGTGCACAGACATCAGAGCAGTGCAAGGGAATGCGGGGAAGAAAACAGGATTTCAATTCTGGGTGTGAATCTTTGCTCTCCTTGCTACTTGGGAAGACATGAGACAAATCATTTAGTCTTTCTAAGCCCCAAGTTTTCATCCATCCGTCACATCACTGGGTTTCCGTGAAAATTAAGAGGTAATGAATATGCTAGTATTTCGTTAACTGTCAACACTTTGCCGGTGTTGATTATTATTTAGATTGGTGTAAAACAATTATACACATAACCTCCAGAGATGCTTGGTACCAGGAGGTTGTAGAAGGTGCACCTCTAAGGCGGCCTCAGTCTGGCACCCTGTTCTATCTCTTTGTCACACTTCATGACTTCTAGAAGCACTCTGTCTCTTTCAGCCTTCCCAGAAGCCCCTCAATCACCCATTCTGTCCTTTCCAGTGAGACTGAGTTGGAAGAACAGAAAACTGGAACACCTTCACAAAGCTGTGCTGTGCAGTGTTTAGAGCACGAGTTTCTGTTCATAGACCATTTCAGTGTAATGATGGTGCGAACATTGTCATTCTTCTGTGAAATAAGTATGTAGAAGTCTCTGACTTCTAAACATCAGCTCCCGAGGAGTCTGATTGCAGTAGGTGGTTTAGAGGGTGGCGGGGCAGGCCCGGGAAGGCTCTCAGTGGGAGAAGCCGAGGAGCCCCAGGGGAGAAAATCTGAAAGTGGAGGGGAGCAGCACCGGTGGCAACGGGACACTGCTCTGTGATATACTGTTTTCTGGCTTAGGCTCCACGCTCCACTTGTACCGTGCAGCCACAGCGCAGTTGAGTAGGAAATGCGAATGAGCCGGGCTTCGAAGTCCGCTAACAGAGTGTAGTGGGGGCTGTGGAAGTGGCTTGGTATCTTTGCTTGCAAGGCTCAGAGAGAGACAGGTAGAAGCCAAGTTAAAGCAAGGAGTGGAGATTTTGCTATTCAGCCACAGGAGCTGATGACCACCCTAGTGGGACCTGGGAGCCATGCGGCAAGGGTGAGATGCAGAAGAGAATCGTAGTGGCAGAGGGGTTGACCTAGTATCCTGGGATGGTGCTCCCATTGCTGAGAACAGGCTGAGACAAGTCCAGCTGTGGGTGCAGCAGTTTAGATCAGACGGAGGACCTAGCCTCAAGATACCCTGAATCTGGGGAAGAGTCCAGGTGCCCCTACTCTGTGGGTAGGGACCCTGCTAGGCGAACACTATTGGATTTCCATTAAGGTGACCCTCTCAAACTCCTCTTCCAGACCAAGGATTGGAGAAACATGGCTTATTTTTCCGTAATCAACTTCACCAATGCCTGCTGCCTACGACCCAGCCTCACCCCCAGCACTCGCTTTTGCTTCCAAGATCCCCATGAATGCGTGCTCATCCCAGAGATACCTCAACTTTTCTTCTTCCCCTTTGGCTCCAGCTTTTACTCCTGTTCTTCCATCTTCCCTGCTTGGGGCAAGAAAAGAGGCAGAAGGCGATCTAGAGGAAGTGTCCTTTTGTTTTGAGTAGAAATCAGAGTTCCTTTCTCGTGGAAACAAAGCTATTCACGATGTGCAGCTTCTAAACAACTACAAGTGTCCTACATGAACTGCATTACACGCGGAGTGGTTCTGTTGTGATCTCATCTTTGTCACAGAGTTTATATCATTCTCATGGGACGATGCACTCTGTGTGTCAAACAGCCAGCTTATTCTGTCATATCTGCTAGACTGAGAAATGCATAAGAGAAGAGCTCGACTAACTTACTTCCACTTCACAGGAGGGGTTGCATTAAGTCATATAACTTAGGGATAACCTATTTTAACCAATACAGCCTTGAACGTCAATTGTCTGCTTTCTGTTAATTCAAATGACATTTTCCTGTAACGTACCCGGTTTGCACCACTAAATTCAACTGTGTATTGTCTGTCATTCATTGATACAACAAGATATGAAGATAATTAACATGATTTCCCTTCATTTGGTTAAGTGGTATACTTGGTGGCATTTTCCTTCCATCTCCACCGAGCTCAGTACTTAGATATGATTTCTTTTGTGCTAAAAATAACAAAGATAGTATTTGGAAGAAATCAGAATGGATGGGCTGATAAATTATTTATAGGAATCTCTAGCTGCCTGCCAATCTGTTTTGTAATGTAGTGGAATCTTAATTTTTAATGAAGGAACCTATGAAAAATCTGCCGGGGTGAGAGCTGTGACCTCTCAGTGATACCACGGGAGTCCCGCCCAGTGCCGGCTGCGCCCTTTCCCATCACCTCCCATGGGCTTCACCTCCAGCTGACCTTTCCTGGGCCAGGCTGAGGGGAGCTGGTTGGGACAAATCCGAAGACAGGAAAGGTGGAGCGAGGGAGAAGCCCAGCTCTGAAAGGGGATAAAACAAACCACCTTGGGGGACTATTGTGGGCCATTTCAAAAGTCTGTTTTGACAAATACGCTGGGCTATTCAACGCTACATCCTTAATCTGTTGTGTCTGTTTTTCATAAAAAAAATAATTGGGGGAAAGGAAGGACAATGGGAGAGTATTAGTGGATACACATAGGTGAGAGATGAAAGCACCCTGCGGAGGGAGAGCAACCACAGCTACACGGATACACCTTCCATGTGAATTTGGCCCATCTCTTTTTTATCGCAGAAGCTTCAGCAAAATGCACTGGACTCGATAAGGTCTTGCTCAATGGTGAAATCCCCCAAATTGTAGAGTCCTTTCACTGCTCAAAAAATCCAACAGACCTGTTCGTTGTCTTTCATCAAGGCTCTTTTCTCATTTTCTGTCAGTAAAAGACAAAAGCAGTGGACTTTTTATTGGCTATGTTACATTGCTTGAAAAAATTAGTTTTCTCCAAATTTTTGGAAAAATCGACTATGTTTATAATGGTTGGGATTTTTTTTCCTGTTATTGAAGTCATCTGTACAGTATTTACACAGTTAATGTCCTCTTAGCTACAGAACTGTAAGAGTCCGTAATGCAGCTGTTCTACGGCTGATGGTGTGACTTGTTAAATATTAGAGCATGGGTAATCTTGGAAATCATTTGCTCTGAACTCGCTACTGAGCATTTGAGGAAAAAGAGGCTTAGCAATGAGGTTTCTGAAATGTTCAAGGTTACACAGCAGCTAATGAAAAAGCCTGTGCATTTAATTTGTGCCCTTCGAAGGTATACCGCTCTTTCTGTCACACTCCATTCTGCATCCTGCCATCCCCTTCAGAGCAAGGTCTGAGCCTAACAAATATTCAAAGAAATACTTTTCTCAAGCCATGTGCTTCGCCCACATCCTCATTGTTTTAATCACTCACAAGTGTCTTTCCTCTACAAATACTAGGAAGGCACTAGATGGAAAGAACTAACACTGTAGTTCTTAATTGAAGATAGCAGAATGTAGTGTTATTGTGTTAATGTGTTTGAGGAAAGAGAGCAAACTAGCCAGTAAAAGGAGCAGAGGGCTGACCCACACCTATGCCATTGAAGGGCAGTAAGAGGGGCCCCCTTCATGAACGGGGAGGAAAGACTTGATTCGTGCGTGCAAAATACCAAATCATTTTCACCAGACAAAACAGAGTTTAACTTAGCAGACAGGAACGCTATGAATCACTGGGGTGGTGGAAGGTGAAACTCTGTTTGCTACTCATCATTGGAAAATTGTGAACAGAAATTGCTTGTGCAAAATAAACTTTTGGCAGAATTGCAACACATCAGCGCGACAGGTAGAGATGGTTTGAAAATTCTTAATGGTTTAAATTCCTGCAGCTTTTGTAAACAACTTTACGAATTGAAATCCAAATCTATCATCTTGTCCTTGTTTCACAATGTGCTGTGGCTCACTGGATAATGATTTCATGTAGAAATTGCAAGTTAGGCTGATAATATTGTAAATGGGGCATTCATTAAATACAAACTTATTTTAAAATGTCACTCTGGCCTCACTGGCTCTGTATTTAACCTGTACTGTGTGAAACTTGGAGAAATACAGTGAACAAATAAAACAGCCTATTTTCTATGGAGTAAAACAATAAAAATTAAAAATCAAGTTACTCTAGCTCATCAAAAATAATTTTTGTACTTTTATTGTAAAGATTTTGAATATATAATGAAAGAAGATATTTGTATAAGGTATACCCTGTACTCATTACCCAGATTTAATAATTTTTAACATTTCCTAGGTTAGCTCCATGAAATATTTTTACTAAAGTTTTTCAGTGTTCAGTGCATAAAATGTGTTTATTGTATCTCTCCAAGTTTCATAAATTATAGACATCACGACGTGTCATCTCTAAATACACTGAAGAAGAGTTTAATATTTTCTGTGTAACAATTTCAGTGTCACAACTAATACAATGAACAGATATTTCCTAATATTGCCTAACACCCAATTCATGATCAAATTATCCACTATATATTTTATAGCTCAGTTTATTTAAACCAAGATCCAATTAAGATCACACAGTACATCTGGCTGTTACAGTCCTTTAATTTCTTGTGATCTAAACCAAGGCCATGGAACCTCCTCTTCTGCCACACCTTCTCTTCCTGTGATCCACTGGCTTGTTACAGCCAACAGGCAAGTTTTCCTGCAGAGTGTCACACTGTTTTCTGGTGGTGGCTTATCCTTATCTCTTGTTTGTGATTCCTATAGACTGGAAGTGAAGCCTGTAGGCTTTATTAGACTCACATTTATGAATATTTTGGAAATACTTCAGAGAAGACTTAATAATTCCAAGTACAGTCTGTACCCAAGAAAGAAGAGAGCACATGACCATGAAGGGTCCTAATGTAAGAATTTCCGATTAGCTTTATTTATATTACTGCAAATTTACAGTCACCTCAAACTGGAAATGACTCAAACATCCATCAACAGGAGGTTGGATGAGTTAGTTACTTTTCTCTCACTGCTGAGACAAAATGCCTGACACTCAAAATGAAAGGGGAAAAGTTTTATTTAGCTCACAGTTTATAGAGGTTTCAGTCCATAATCAGCTGGCTCCAGTGCAGGGTGGTGCAGCAGAGGGGCATCCCTGAAGAGAAACAAACAGTTCGTGGCGGCAGAAAATAACAAAGCAACAAGGGATGACCACAGCTCTTTCTAACCCTTACAGCTTATCCAGGTTGCTTAGAGCGGGTAGCACTGGCACCCTTAATCTTACTGCCCTTGATTCTAGCATTGTGTCATGTGTCAATCCCAGCGTCACACACTCTAGATCCAGGCACCTCTGAAAAATCCCCACCGAGACTGCATGAGCCTTTGGAGGGACATTTAGACACAAACCATAACAGTGGAAAAAGAAAATGTAAAATAGTCACACACTTGGAATACTACTTAGCATTAGAGTTAACTAGTAACAGACACATCAGTGTGGATAAATTTTAATGACATCTCTTCTTTCCTTAGAGAAAAGAGGCCATTCTTAGTAATGTACAGTACATACTCTACAACGCCACTTATTTGAAGTTTGAGAACCTGGAAATCAGTCTGTGGTGCTGGAATTCAGAGCACGTAAGTTTGGGCACTGACTAGTGTGGGGGACGAGGGAAGTTTCTGCGATGGTGGAAAAGTTTTATATCTTTTTTTTTTTTTTTTTTGGTTTTTTTCTGGTACCGGGAACCGAACTCACGACCTTGCGCTTGCCAGACAGGTGCTTTTGTCGCTGAGCTAAATCCCCAGCCCCTGAAAATTTTATATCTTGATCTAGGAATGATAACATGGATGCCCAGGTTTTTAAAAACTCATTGAACTACTTTGTGAGTCTATGCAAGTAATGCCCTGATAAAGGAAAATAGGTGAATCTATATACTTTGTATTGCTTTTCTCAGGACACATGTGACATCAGACAATCCTACCAACATTTGTAAAACCAAGACTGGCTACGAGAAAAACATGAAATATTTTTAAATTTTAAGGAAATTCTGAGCTAGAGCACAGTGAGAATTCCATGATCATAGATACCTTTTAAAAACACCGTAGTATTTTTGGGCTCAAAATTAAACAAAGGCTATTGAAAATGCAAGGTTGTCTTTCTCAGTTGTGGGAAAGATGGGCAATATAGTGGGAACGAATGAACTGGAAAGAAAATTCCATGTAAATAGTAAGAAGTAAAGTGATGCTGATCCAAAAGCATGAGAAAGTCAGGAAAGAAAGAGAGAGAAGTTGGAAGGACCCTTCACCCACAAGATTACAAAGCCAAGGGAAAGTGCATGCTGCTGGGCAGGGAAGAGACATTTCTCCAGGCGGTGGGATCTGCCGTGGTAGGGAGGGCCTCCCGCTGGGCCCAGCAGGGGTTTTTGCAGTATGAGCCTTTCTGCATCCTTCCCTTTGGGGCACAACCATGCGTGTGACATGTAGCATCTTGACTTGTGGGTGGGAAATTGAACTAGAGGAAGGGCAGTGAAGAAGGGGCAGGCCTGGTGAGTCCTAGCAGCTGCACAGCACCCAGCGCCGCTCCGGATAAGGGTCTGTGTGACTCTCTGTCAGATGTGAGGGTCTGGAAGCTCATTAAATGGGTTGTGTCTTCAGCATTTCCAGAGGGATCACTGCTTCACTGACAGCCAAGTAATTGCCCCATGGAATGCACAGGATACCCGCATTTTCTTTTGTGCAGGCATGGTTTCTGGCTTGGACTTACTCACAATGGTGGACCTTGCTTTGGGGGTATGGCACCTTAGCCTTTCAAACCTGTTTGCACAGTTAGCTGGGACACGGGGTTTGGAGGGCAAAGATTTGCCAAAGATTTGCATTTCTTCGTAAAAATGGTTTACCAGAAATTTCTTTATCACCCCCCTTCCAGAAATGTCAGCAGATGGAGGAGACTTTCATCGGTCTCCGCCAGTGAGAACGCAGGCCTTCTGTCATCAAGGGGTGTGCACCCTGCGTGCTCTATTCTCTGTGTGATATGCACTTTTGTATGTCTCCTTTCCATGAAGTATTCCACAGCCTAAAAGCTACAATCTGCCGAAAGTTCTCCTTATGGCAAGATAAGGGAGAATGATTATCAAAACATTTATTGACTAAAAACTCACTCTCCCTTAAGGTTAAACTATAAATCAAATTGAAAGAATATTATCTCACTGCAAACTAAATTGTTACAATATGATAATGCTGTATGGTTTCATATGATTGGAATCATTTCATCAATTTACTCATTTATATTCAAACTCTATCCAAAATATATTTGAGAAGATTGAAAAAAAAACTACATACAATTCAGAAGAAAAAAGTAAAGAGATGGGGAAATGCAGGGCGAGGGAGCTATAGATATGAAAGTAAAACCACAGCGAAAGCAAACACAGGCCACATTGTCCTCTACCTGCACAGCACAGCTTTAGCTCTGAGCATACAGGTGACCAAAACCAGATATCCAGTGTGTGAATAGAAGCAAAAT
Organism: Chinchilla lanigera; assembly: GCF_000276665.1. Classification (NCBI taxonomy): domain Eukaryota; kingdom Metazoa; phylum Chordata; class Mammalia; order Rodentia; family Chinchillidae; genus Chinchilla; species Chinchilla lanigera. Next base: position 11,122,268 of record NW_004955420.1, on the reverse strand, counting down.
GGAATAACAACAAAATGTTGCCCAGGAGAAACTTACCTAGTGAATCTTCCTAAAGGAGGTAAGGTGTAATGAAACAGACATTTTCCCTCGCTACCTTAGATAGTGAGTTTAATTTAACTACTCAGGATGTGGCTAAGGCCAAAGTTAAATTTGGTAAAAGCAGTCATACAAAGAAACCCAGACCCCAAAACAAAGGGTGGTCTCAGCACGTAGCCTCGGGGATGATGGCCCGACCCAGAGAACTCTGTGAACAACACCTCGGCCAATCTGTTCTCGCGTATTTCACACCTGCATATTTGTTAAGAGATGGAGAGTAGAGGTAGGTGTTTGGCACATGTCTGTGACCCTGTCCCTCTGAGAGGCTGCTGGGCAGATCACAATTTCAAGCTCACTTGGAAACTTAGCAGGACCCTGTCCCAGAAAAGGAGGAGTGGGACTGGGAATGTAGGTGAGGGCAAGACAAAGACCCTGGGTTCGATCCCCAGTCAGAACTGGAAGAAAGAGAAGAAAGAAAGAAAGAAAGAAAGAAAGAAAGAAAGAAAGAAAGAAAGAAAGAAAGAAAGAAAGAAAGAAAGAGGGAAAGAAAGAGGGAAAGAAAAAGAAAGATAGAGAATTAAAGAAAAGAAAAAAAGAAAAGATGGAGAGTAAATAGTGTTACATCTCTGACAAGAAGTAAAACATCTTTTATTGAACACTCAGTATGTGCTAGACACCCTAAGCATTTGACGTGTATCGTCTACCTCACCAGGCTAACATTCTCTTTTTGCAGATGAGGGAGAAGTGTGGACATCCAAAGGCTGAGTGCTGCAGGGCACTGAGGAATGAAGCTGAGGCAGTCCAACCCCGCTGTATAGAAGCCACCTCAGCAATGTGTCTCCGGTAGGTCTCTAGTATAGGTCAAATTCTAGACAGGAGAGGGGTTTTTTTGTCTCCTCGGCCTCAAGAGTGGACTGGAGCTGGAGCCTGATTATACCAGTTCTATTTCTGTATCAGTGTAATTTTGTCCATGTTTAAAATTAATTTCTTTACTGATCTATAAAAGCATGAAGATGATATTTGTATATATTTATGGGGTACTATGTAGTGTTTCAACACATTGTGTGCACCGTGTAATGCTTCAGTCATGATAGACACATTTATTTTCTCAAACATTAATAATTTCCTCATGATGAAAATTTTCAAAATCCTTTTAGCTTTTCAAAAATATACAGTATATTACTGTTATCTATAGTCCCACTACCATCCACCAGCATCCCAGAACTCCTTGTGCTTAGCTAACTGTAACTCCGTACCTTCCCTCTACCCTACCTACTCTCTCAGACTCTGGAAACCCCCATTTTACTCCAACTTCTGTGAGATCAGTTTTTAAAATTCTTCGTATGGGTGAGATCATACAGGACCCATCTTCCTATGCCTGGCTAATTCCACTTAACATAATGCCCTCCAGCTCCATCCATGTTGTCACAGATGACAGGGCTTTGTCTTTTTTATGGCTGAGTAGTATCTCCTTGTATGTATTACCCCATGTTCTTCATCTATTCATCAGCTGAAGGACATTTCAGTTGTTTCCATTTCTTAACTATTGTGAATATGCCCATTTTTCATCAGTCTCAATAATGTCTGGTAGAAAAGGTCCAGAAAGATACACACAAAGAAAAGATAGCAACCTACCTTATACAACATACCTTTCCGGAATGTGGGAGATATGTCCATTCCCAACAAGAAGAGTCACCCTGAGCTGTGTCCTGAGAGGTTTTAGAATAGTTTGGTCAATAGCCTGCTAAGGTGGATTCACTTGACAGGCATTTATGTTATCCTTAGCCCCTTGAAAAGCCCTTGAGTCTCAAACCAGTGGCTCTCAAAACGTGGTCCCTGGATTTGTAGCATCAATATCATTTAAGAACTTACTAGAAATATAAATCCTGGAGTCCTACCTGTACTAGCTGTTCTAGAGACTCTGGGGCCAATGCTCCGTGATCTGAGTTTCAATAAGCCACTGTGGCGTAAAGAGTTGAAGCAGGCCATGGCTATTACCTTGGCTATTACCATGGGTATTACACTGGGTTGGAACTGGGAGGGTGCTTGACAGTGCCTCCTAGGTAGGGCCCAATTCCCCTTTACACAGCTGTGGAAACTGAAGCTCAGGGAAGTAGAGTGGTTTTCCTAAGATCACACAGCAAGTTAATGGGAGAAATGGACTTGAACCCAATTTTCCTGACTCCAGATTTGAGGATTTTATTCTTCTTTGGTCTCTGACAGTTGTAATTTCTTCAATGGCAATTTTCTTGTCACTCTTTGCTGTAGTTCTCTGTGGATGTTACATTCACTGGTTGGAGTCTTTCTTCTCCTGATAGTGAATGCATCCAAAAGGTGAACGAGCAGGTTCTATTGTGAGCGGTGCACACTTTCATAGAATCCTCTTCTGCATAAATTGAAAATGCACCAAGCAGTGAATACTTTTTAGATACTCATTGTTTTGAACACTTTCAGAAGGAATTGCATTCTTTTCTCTGAAAAACTGTAGGAGACACTTAAATCATTAGTTATAAGGATTATCACGAAATAGGAAACCCTAAAAGATGTATTTTAGGATTTCCAGCTTTTCAAGGTTCCCCCAAATTTTAAGCATATATAAAAGCAGGCAGACAAGTTACTCAACTTTCCTATGCCTCAGTTTCCTTGTCTAAAGTAGTACCTCCCTTAAAGAAATATTATGCAAGTTAAGCAAACCCCTATGATAAAAGTCAGTACCTCAAGCAAGATAGATGCCTAATTACTCTTAGTTCACGCTCTGACTGCTTTATGGTCTTGCTGATGTTAATAATCTGATCAGGTGATGGGAAGCCCATGTAATCAGTAATGACTTTTTAGAACACAGGAGCAGCTCTATGACATAGCCAGGTGACGGCTCCTCTGATTTCCCCCGAAGTCTGTTTCAAGGGCTTTGGTCTAGTTTGTAGTCCTTGTATTCCTGCATCCTAACGCTGCCTTCATCACTTTCCTTCATGGGGTAGAGGAGACCGGGCTCCCAGAAAAGAATAGATCATCTCTCAAGGAGTGGATATCAAGGGGATGATTCACATTATCTCTTGGTATAGATTAATAACTTTTAGGCCAGTAATTTGGGTACTTATTGCATATAAAAATTATATGCTTGTGACATGTTTTGGGTGAGTGCTCATAAAATAATTAGTATAAAATAATCCCTTGAGGTTTCTTCTGTTGCTCAACTTCTGTGAAATCTAAGTGTGAATTTCTTATCTCTTTTAAAAGAATACATTTCTTTAAATGATAGAAATTGAAGGGTTTGACTTTGGGTGCCAAGCTTGCCTTTCCTGAAAGTCTGCTGTGATTCCTCACCTCCCATTTCGCTCACTTTCTGACTTGTAAAAAAATTTTCTCAGCAGTGTTTTATAGTTTTTTTTTTTTGTCAGTACATATTTACATTCCTCTTATGGAGTAGGTGCATGTACATTACACACCTTGGTCCTTTTGGTATACCAGTAGTTGATATCATGTTCCTATAAAGTGACATAGGATTGTGTTTTTATCTGCCAGGAAAGGCTGTCTAGTCTGCAAACCCAATTCTTTAGCCATCATTTCTACTACTACTCAGAATTTCAGTCCATAAAAAAAAAAAAAAGAATTTCAGTCCATACAACCAGGGAATCATAGTTGTATTGACAACAAACTACAGTGGTTTTGGAATACACTCCAGCTCCCTTCTGGATGTCCCAGAATGCTTTCCTAGGATGTGGTCATTATTCCAAATGCCAGGTAGGCGTGGTGGTGCATGCCTGTAATCCCAGCACTTGAGAGGCTGAGACAGGAGGATCACTGTGAGTTGGAGGCTATAAGCGAGTTCAAGGCCAGCCTGAACTGCATAGCGAGATCCTCTCTCAAAAAGAAAAAAAAAATTCAGATGCCGTGCAAGAGATCCATGAAGGCTGCTGCTTTTTCTTTCTTTAATTTTTATTTGGCTATGTACGTGTTCTAAGCAGAGCACTCTAAAATGTTTCAAAGTACTTTTTTGTTCTGCACTAACTTGGTCATTTAAAAGTTGGTACTCCCTAACCAGACCCCAGGTCAAACTCTCCAACCTAGTGTTGCCGGCTTGCTACGGAAACATACATCTCTAAACGGACCTAATGCACAAAATGGCAAGAGAACTAGGTGGTTACTCCACTCCAGGAGACTGAGGGAGGAGAAAACCACCTTTGCGAGGGTTCACTTTCTCAGAATCAGATACTGGTCCAAGCTACAGTTTCATGTCCCCCACCCGGCTGCCAGAAGGGCAGTGTGAGAGGGAAGGGCGATGCCCGAGATAGGTGGTGGTTTCTCATGCAGTTCTGTTTACCTCGGAGAATGGCTCAGATTCGTGGGGTGGCTCATCTGTTTGTTTCCCAGGAGTGTCCTCCTCATCAGGTACAAATGACTTGTTGTTCCCCCTGTCCCGTCTGCCTCCTTGGTGACAGACAGACGAGAACTGTTCCCTGTGCTCTGGGACTCTAATGTGATCTGGGTCGTGCTGGTGGCAGGCGGGGCGGGGAGGCTGGGGGAGGCGTGGAGAGGAACAAGGGGACGTTAACGCTGAGGGAACGACAGTCTTTCTTGGAAAAGAAAGTGTGTTTGTGTTCTAGGGCTGGTGCCCTTCTCTCACAGCTGTTTTTATATTGATCTCGCCATGATTCAGGAGCCGATGTTAACATCGCCCTCGTCAGTGGGAAAGTGAACCAAGGCAATGGAGAGCTCAGGATTTCTTCTGATGAAGCAACTCAGAGAAACTAAATATTTCAAGGGGGTGTGGGGGAGGGGACTCTGCTGTTTTGAGTCTCTCGGCAGATACAGGAGCCTTGAAATGAATAGTCATACCTATGGCTTTTATGGCTTCACTGTAGCCAAGAAGCTCAAAGCTTGACTGTACACTAATTAAAATCTCTCTGTCCGGGGAGGCGATCTCAAGATACATACTAAACAGGAGGAAATTGAGGCAAGAAGATTAGCAATTGCCCAGATTCCCATGCTAATACCATTGGCAGAGCTGGGAACTCACAACGCCCCATTTATCCCATGACCTGTGGGTTGTGTGTGTAGCTAGCAACCTCATGGGCACTTCGGGGACACACAAAGCTCATGGCTCTCAGCCCTTGGACACTCAAACATTTCCATTTTGGCTTGTTACCATGCCTCGAGTTTCTACCACTAGCAAGAGAAATGTTTGAACAAGTTATTGTATCCCTGCAAGAACCCCTTTTAAAGAATCTATTAATAACCTTCACACTTTGTCTACACTGTAGGGTCTGAGCACTTTATATATGGTACTTCTAATCTTTAAAATAGCCCTGCTAGGGAAGAGTCAATCCCTTAATTTTATAGATGGAACTAAGGACTGTAGAGTTCAAGGAGATGGCCCATGGAAGAAAATGTAGCTCAGAAAGTTAAAATAAAAATTTCCAGGTCACGCAGATAAGAAGGGTTGATGTCCCAAACAGAGATGTCAGGTTCTCCAGACTGAGTTCTTTCTGCGGAGAGAGGCTCGTCTCCTCTAGCTTTTCCAGATGAAACTTAAGCCAGTGCATTTCAGTTGATCAATTTCTCAAAGATTAGCAGACCAGTAACTTGTCTTTCAATTAAGAAGACAAATGACAGAAGGCAGGGAGTGGGCTTTAGGGAGCTGAGGTAGGTGAGGAGAGGGGAGGCACACCTTGCCTATCCCCCAGCAGGTTTACTTCTAGGTGAGCATACTATGGCCTGAGGCTGCAATTCAGCATCACACGTACCTGTCTGTTCAAGAGAAAGGCCCTAAATGTCCCATTCCCCTGACCATAGCCATTCTATGTAGACACAGTTTAACTAACTTTGTCACGCAGAGTGCTGTTCCTTAACATTCTGCCACCATTCCATTGTTATCTGGACTTGGAGCTGCTCCGGGACCAACAATGTGTCCTGCTGAGATCTGAGCGACCAGCGCAGTGTTCTGATGCATATGGCGGATGTCTGTTGGATGCCTGAATGGACAGTTAAAGGATTGTTGATGATGACTTCTTTTTAGTTGGTATCTTCATCACCATGGCCTGGAGGAGATGGAGAACTTGATGCAGAAGCAGGAAAGAGCAGTGAGACTTAATCTTTCACTTAGCAAATTAAGAGCCTATTATGCAAGGCATTGTGAGGAATAAAAAGGTTCGGAATACTCTCACGGGATGTAAAATGCAGTGGAGGAAACAGAAAGGTAAAGAATAAACTATAAAAGAAATTGAGGTGCCTAAGAGAAGAAGTCACAGAACTCTATAGTGCAGGTTCAGAGATCACTCGGTGGAGTGGCTGGCTGAATCAATGTGAGAGATTTTATTGGCGAAAATGATATCTATGACCTTGACTTTGAAGGAGAAGTAGGTAGAGAACAGAGCTCACTGAGAGGGAGCCATTCGGGTCACGTGAACAGTACACCCCGAGGTGACTTTGTTTAGAGGAACGACAAATAAAAAAATACACGAGAGGCAAAGCATACGTGGAGAAAGGTAGGAGAAGATGAGATAAAATGAGTTATGGGGAGCCTTAAACTTTGTCTAGAGAAAGAAAGAAGTCAGAGAAGCTTTTTCAGGAGGCAGGCTGCGTGATCAGACTTGCGTCTCAGAACCGCCCCATAGATGCTAGGGAAGGCAAATTGCTCTGTGAAAGAGGGCAGGCTAAGTGATTTCTTGACTATTTTCTTTGATCCTAGGGTAAGAGTCCTTTGTGACATTTACTTTGCCTAGGCCATAAAACCACATCAAAACGAATCATGTACTATCATCTTCTGAATTTCTGGTTCCAGTGGGCCTGATGCAATGCTAAGGTTTACTGAGATTTCAGGTAATCAGGGCAGGAGGGAAAATCATTTGAGCAAACATAGGCCATTTGTGTGGAACACCGGATCAACCCACAATCAAAGTCTGTGTCAAGGAGAGGAGAGGCAACCCCGGGCAGGTGTGGAGAGCCCTCGGATTTGCAGTACGCAGTGTCAGCCGAGTGGGGGGTCCCATTTTGCCTCACCCAGGACAGTTATGACTTGAGACACCTTCTGCGGGGAATCTTGGAACCCCAGCCCCAGGAGCACTTCTCAGGGTTCGGGTAGTTTGTGTTTTTGTTCCATCAGGCATAACGCTGCCGAGCACTTAGAGGCACATTTTCCGCACAGTGTGCAGGGATTTAGTGGTACAACTCCCGTTCACGTTAATGGAAATCCCGCCGGGACATCTCCATGCTGGGCCACACTGCAAATTCACCCCTGATTGTTCCGTTTGATTTGTTTCACCTGTGCCTTCCTCCCTTCTGCTCTGAGGATGTTTGTGGGCTTGTTTAGTGCCAGTCTGAACTCTGGGTTGAGTCTTAATCCTACCCAGAAGTGAGGAGCCTCAGAGGCGTTCTGAATACTGAAAGAAAGGGAGGGCCTGGCTGGATGGAGTGCAGTTCGAAGGAAGCCAAAGCTCCCCCTGAATGTTGCTCTCGGGATGGAAATCTGCTCATATTCAAAGTTCAATTTTGTTGTGTTCAGTCCAGGAAGGAGAGAAAGGGACAGAATCCCCAGTCTGACTGGGGAGACCGCGGAGCACCTGTTGGGTACCAGGACGGGAGCCTGGTCCTGGTCAATGATCTAATCCTGGGAGGAGCAATGAGCCCTCTTGCTCCCATGAGTGATTTGAAGGATGACTGTCCTTTTCATAACATATTCTGTCTGTGCACTTTCTGGGGTAATAAAGATTATTGCTGAAGGTCCTGAGCAGTTATGTGTTTTTCTCTAGCCACTAATTTAATTTATTGTCTAAATTAATCAAGAGTGGCCTGATTTGCTCTTGGCTATTTCGGGTACCATGATGCGCCTCTTACTGGACTTTTCTCTTCCTGATGCTGGCACGTGGTTGTCAGGTTGGACACCAGGACTCAGCTGACAGGTTGTTTCCACTCCCGGACACAGTCATATGTCCTGTCTGGTGTGCATGCCTGTCTGAGCACCACTTGTCTCTATGGCCTTTCATGTGCTCTTGTGTGCTGGCAAATAAATGAGCCTGAAAATGGGAAGGCTGGCTTTCTCCTGGGGTTCTCCATGCCATCCATTTAAGCAAGAGTTTGGAAACTTGACTTTGGATGCAGGCTAGAACTTGCTTCTCCACCTCCTCATCACCTAAAAATGCGCTGAGGGATATGGACGCTGGAGCCAGACTGTCAGGGAGAATGGCCAGTGCATGCACAGTAACAAATTCTTCAACCTTTCCAAGTCGTGATTTCCAGCCCTGCAAAATAGAGAACATGGCGCTATGAAACAGGTGCTGGGCTAACACTCAAAGGAGATAATCCATGCAAAGAGCTTAGATCTTTGTGTCCCTTATAATAAAAAAAAAAAGATAGATATTATCCTCATTACTTCTGCAACTCCAAGCAATGTTGCCAATGTTTTATATGAAGAAGCAAAAACAATGTCAAGAGGCCTTTGAATGTATGATTTTTTTTTCATTCTATGCATTGTCTGCTTCTTTATGTAATGTGTTCTTTTAAAAGTAATCTTAATTTTAGATCTTAAAATAATAACGCAC
>NW_004955420.1:10895371-11113595 GCF_000276665.1 Chinchilla lanigera | reverse complement strand
TCTCTCAAAAAGAAAAAAAAAATTCAGATGCCGTGCAAGAGATCCATGAAGGCTGCTGCTTTTTCTTTCTTTAATTTTTATTTGGCTATGTACGTGTTCTAAGCAGAGCACTCTAAAATGTTTCAAAGTACTTTTTTGTTCTGCACTAACTTGGTCATTTAAAAGTTGGTACTCCCTAACCAGACCCCAGGTCAAACTCTCCAACCTAGTGTTGCCGGCTTGCTACGGAAACATACATCTCTAAACGGACCTAATGCACAAAATGGCAAGAGAACTAGGTGGTTACTCCACTCCAGGAGACTGAGGGAGGAGAAAACCACCTTTGCGAGGGTTCACTTTCTCAGAATCAGATACTGGTCCAAGCTACAGTTTCATGTCCCCCACCCGGCTGCCAGAAGGGCAGTGTGAGAGGGAAGGGCGATGCCCGAGATAGGTGGTGGTTTCTCATGCAGTTCTGTTTACCTCGGAGAATGGCTCAGATTCGTGGGGTGGCTCATCTGTTTGTTTCCCAGGAGTGTCCTCCTCATCAGGTACAAATGACTTGTTGTTCCCCCTGTCCCGTCTGCCTCCTTGGTGACAGACAGACGAGAACTGTTCCCTGTGCTCTGGGACTCTAATGTGATCTGGGTCGTGCTGGTGGCAGGCGGGGCGGGGAGGCTGGGGGAGGCGTGGAGAGGAACAAGGGGACGTTAACGCTGAGGGAACGACAGTCTTTCTTGGAAAAGAAAGTGTGTTTGTGTTCTAGGGCTGGTGCCCTTCTCTCACAGCTGTTTTTATATTGATCTCGCCATGATTCAGGAGCCGATGTTAACATCGCCCTCGTCAGTGGGAAAGTGAACCAAGGCAATGGAGAGCTCAGGATTTCTTCTGATGAAGCAACTCAGAGAAACTAAATATTTCAAGGGGGTGTGGGGGAGGGGACTCTGCTGTTTTGAGTCTCTCGGCAGATACAGGAGCCTTGAAATGAATAGTCATACCTATGGCTTTTATGGCTTCACTGTAGCCAAGAAGCTCAAAGCTTGACTGTACACTAATTAAAATCTCTCTGTCCGGGGAGGCGATCTCAAGATACATACTAAACAGGAGGAAATTGAGGCAAGAAGATTAGCAATTGCCCAGATTCCCATGCTAATACCATTGGCAGAGCTGGGAACTCACAACGCCCCATTTATCCCATGACCTGTGGGTTGTGTGTGTAGCTAGCAACCTCATGGGCACTTCGGGGACACACAAAGCTCATGGCTCTCAGCCCTTGGACACTCAAACATTTCCATTTTGGCTTGTTACCATGCCTCGAGTTTCTACCACTAGCAAGAGAAATGTTTGAACAAGTTATTGTATCCCTGCAAGAACCCCTTTTAAAGAATCTATTAATAACCTTCACACTTTGTCTACACTGTAGGGTCTGAGCACTTTATATATGGTACTTCTAATCTTTAAAATAGCCCTGCTAGGGAAGAGTCAATCCCTTAATTTTATAGATGGAACTAAGGACTGTAGAGTTCAAGGAGATGGCCCATGGAAGAAAATGTAGCTCAGAAAGTTAAAATAAAAATTTCCAGGTCACGCAGATAAGAAGGGTTGATGTCCCAAACAGAGATGTCAGGTTCTCCAGACTGAGTTCTTTCTGCGGAGAGAGGCTCGTCTCCTCTAGCTTTTCCAGATGAAACTTAAGCCAGTGCATTTCAGTTGATCAATTTCTCAAAGATTAGCAGACCAGTAACTTGTCTTTCAATTAAGAAGACAAATGACAGAAGGCAGGGAGTGGGCTTTAGGGAGCTGAGGTAGGTGAGGAGAGGGGAGGCACACCTTGCCTATCCCCCAGCAGGTTTACTTCTAGGTGAGCATACTATGGCCTGAGGCTGCAATTCAGCATCACACGTACCTGTCTGTTCAAGAGAAAGGCCCTAAATGTCCCATTCCCCTGACCATAGCCATTCTATGTAGACACAGTTTAACTAACTTTGTCACGCAGAGTGCTGTTCCTTAACATTCTGCCACCATTCCATTGTTATCTGGACTTGGAGCTGCTCCGGGACCAACAATGTGTCCTGCTGAGATCTGAGCGACCAGCGCAGTGTTCTGATGCATATGGCGGATGTCTGTTGGATGCCTGAATGGACAGTTAAAGGATTGTTGATGATGACTTCTTTTTAGTTGGTATCTTCATCACCATGGCCTGGAGGAGATGGAGAACTTGATGCAGAAGCAGGAAAGAGCAGTGAGACTTAATCTTTCACTTAGCAAATTAAGAGCCTATTATGCAAGGCATTGTGAGGAATAAAAAGGTTCGGAATACTCTCACGGGATGTAAAATGCAGTGGAGGAAACAGAAAGGTAAAGAATAAACTATAAAAGAAATTGAGGTGCCTAAGAGAAGAAGTCACAGAACTCTATAGTGCAGGTTCAGAGATCACTCGGTGGAGTGGCTGGCTGAATCAATGTGAGAGATTTTATTGGCGAAAATGATATCTATGACCTTGACTTTGAAGGAGAAGTAGGTAGAGAACAGAGCTCACTGAGAGGGAGCCATTCGGGTCACGTGAACAGTACACCCCGAGGTGACTTTGTTTAGAGGAACGACAAATAAAAAAATACACGAGAGGCAAAGCATACGTGGAGAAAGGTAGGAGAAGATGAGATAAAATGAGTTATGGGGAGCCTTAAACTTTGTCTAGAGAAAGAAAGAAGTCAGAGAAGCTTTTTCAGGAGGCAGGCTGCGTGATCAGACTTGCGTCTCAGAACCGCCCCATAGATGCTAGGGAAGGCAAATTGCTCTGTGAAAGAGGGCAGGCTAAGTGATTTCTTGACTATTTTCTTTGATCCTAGGGTAAGAGTCCTTTGTGACATTTACTTTGCCTAGGCCATAAAACCACATCAAAACGAATCATGTACTATCATCTTCTGAATTTCTGGTTCCAGTGGGCCTGATGCAATGCTAAGGTTTACTGAGATTTCAGGTAATCAGGGCAGGAGGGAAAATCATTTGAGCAAACATAGGCCATTTGTGTGGAACACCGGATCAACCCACAATCAAAGTCTGTGTCAAGGAGAGGAGAGGCAACCCCGGGCAGGTGTGGAGAGCCCTCGGATTTGCAGTACGCAGTGTCAGCCGAGTGGGGGGTCCCATTTTGCCTCACCCAGGACAGTTATGACTTGAGACACCTTCTGCGGGGAATCTTGGAACCCCAGCCCCAGGAGCACTTCTCAGGGTTCGGGTAGTTTGTGTTTTTGTTCCATCAGGCATAACGCTGCCGAGCACTTAGAGGCACATTTTCCGCACAGTGTGCAGGGATTTAGTGGTACAACTCCCGTTCACGTTAATGGAAATCCCGCCGGGACATCTCCATGCTGGGCCACACTGCAAATTCACCCCTGATTGTTCCGTTTGATTTGTTTCACCTGTGCCTTCCTCCCTTCTGCTCTGAGGATGTTTGTGGGCTTGTTTAGTGCCAGTCTGAACTCTGGGTTGAGTCTTAATCCTACCCAGAAGTGAGGAGCCTCAGAGGCGTTCTGAATACTGAAAGAAAGGGAGGGCCTGGCTGGATGGAGTGCAGTTCGAAGGAAGCCAAAGCTCCCCCTGAATGTTGCTCTCGGGATGGAAATCTGCTCATATTCAAAGTTCAATTTTGTTGTGTTCAGTCCAGGAAGGAGAGAAAGGGACAGAATCCCCAGTCTGACTGGGGAGACCGCGGAGCACCTGTTGGGTACCAGGACGGGAGCCTGGTCCTGGTCAATGATCTAATCCTGGGAGGAGCAATGAGCCCTCTTGCTCCCATGAGTGATTTGAAGGATGACTGTCCTTTTCATAACATATTCTGTCTGTGCACTTTCTGGGGTAATAAAGATTATTGCTGAAGGTCCTGAGCAGTTATGTGTTTTTCTCTAGCCACTAATTTAATTTATTGTCTAAATTAATCAAGAGTGGCCTGATTTGCTCTTGGCTATTTCGGGTACCATGATGCGCCTCTTACTGGACTTTTCTCTTCCTGATGCTGGCACGTGGTTGTCAGGTTGGACACCAGGACTCAGCTGACAGGTTGTTTCCACTCCCGGACACAGTCATATGTCCTGTCTGGTGTGCATGCCTGTCTGAGCACCACTTGTCTCTATGGCCTTTCATGTGCTCTTGTGTGCTGGCAAATAAATGAGCCTGAAAATGGGAAGGCTGGCTTTCTCCTGGGGTTCTCCATGCCATCCATTTAAGCAAGAGTTTGGAAACTTGACTTTGGATGCAGGCTAGAACTTGCTTCTCCACCTCCTCATCACCTAAAAATGCGCTGAGGGATATGGACGCTGGAGCCAGACTGTCAGGGAGAATGGCCAGTGCATGCACAGTAACAAATTCTTCAACCTTTCCAAGTCGTGATTTCCAGCCCTGCAAAATAGAGAACATGGCGCTATGAAACAGGTGCTGGGCTAACACTCAAAGGAGATAATCCATGCAAAGAGCTTAGATCTTTGTGTCCCTTATAATAAAAAAAAAAAGATAGATATTATCCTCATTACTTCTGCAACTCCAAGCAATGTTGCCAATGTTTTATATGAAGAAGCAAAAACAATGTCAAGAGGCCTTTGAATGTATGATTTTTTTTTCATTCTATGCATTGTCTGCTTCTTTATGTAATGTGTTCTTTTAAAAGTAATCTTAATTTTAGATCTTAAAATAATAACGCACCTTAAAATAATGAACTCTTGAAAATATATTAATATATATACGGTTTAAGCATATATATATATAAGATGGCTCATTGGGCTCATTAGTATTATTTCAAGAGCTCATTATTTTAAGGTGCGGAAATAAAGCTTACAGCTTCCTTGCAGAAACAGTGGGAAATAGCAATGGAACACTACCCTCATTCCACGGGGTGGGAAAGTAAGTCTCAGAGTGACAAGTGGCTTTCTAGGAGCACATAGGTAGCGTGTGATGTGACTGAGACCTAATCCTTGTTTTTCTTTCTCCAAATACAGTATCTTTTAGATTTGTAGAGGAAATGCAAAATAGAAAGAAAAATAATGGGATTTTTTGTGAACAAAAGACGCAGAAAAAATAAGGTAGGAAATTTGGTATAGTTCATTATCAGAAGCCAAACAGCATCCTTTTGGTGCCCTCATAAAACCAGTGATCTTGGATCTATAGACATTTAATTGGAAATGATTTGGAAAAACACATTCCTCATTTTGCTGTAGGATTTATTCCTCACACAGCAATTTCACCCTCACATTCTACCAAAAATATAGAAGCCTGAGTGTCATACCATGGTCTCCCTGAGAACAGCCTCCCACCCACATTCATCATCATCATGGGTTATTTATTATGAAACAAGTTGTATATAAGGATAGAAGGCCGTGTTTGAAAGTATCTATTTGAACAGATACTGAAAAACCTCCTAAAACACATCTTGGTGTTTGTAAGCTGATGATCTAATATAATTCTACAAAAGGGAATACATATACGAAGGAAATAATAAGTGTGTTAACACTAAGAAAGTGTGTTAACACTAGGAAAGTTGTACCACCTAACTGAGAGCCTCTATAACTCTGCTAGGTACTTTATTTTTCATGCCAAGTTTGAGTCTAAATGACTTTCTGAATTGGGAAGAAAAAGAAGTGCAAAGCATAGAGACCACTTATTATTACTATCATCATCATCATCATTATTGTTTTTTGGTTTCTTGAGGGACTATGTGGACTCTTCCATGTTTTGTAATGCAAGCCCTTGCCCTAGAGCTTTCACAGAACAAGCCCCTGGTAGATGGCTGGTAAGTGAAACTGGATAAGTAGATGAGGTTAAAGAACAGGTACACAATTTGCTAGAGCTACATTGGTGGAAGGAAAACTTCTAAAATATCCTCAGTGGCTTTATAACACAGGAGACTACGTCAGACAAAAGAGCTTGACTAGGGTGGAACCCTGAGGGAGGCTCCACGGAAGGCTAGCCACACACTCTAACCTTGGAACTGGGGGGAGAAAAAGGAAGGCTGCCCCTCACTGCAGCAAAAGGGCACATAGATTCTCGACAAATTATCCTAAAAGTCAATCACATTTTCTTTTTGATTAGGGCTATTTCCATTATTTAGTGAACTGGCACCACAAGGAGGCCTTGGTGGCATCTAGTAGAGGCAGGATTGTTGAAGCATCAGGTGGGTGGAACTGGAATTCCCAGAAAGCCTGAGCAGACAAGATATTCTTTTACTGGGTCTTAAAAGCTTTCTGTAACAAGGGAGAATGTGGTTGCTAACAAGCATGTATACTTTCCCTTCTCCTCCACTGAAAGGAGGATGATTTGGCTAAGTTCCCCATTTCGCACATCAGTTGGCACTGACAGTCGTACCTGTCCCTGGGGACCTGTGCCAAGGACCTCTCAGGTCTACTCCGAGAAGAAGAAATCATCTCCAAAAAAATTGGCCATCATTTTCATTTCTCTATTTTGTGTGTTTAATAAACATTGAATTTACTCATAATAGAATAGTATTTAGGGAAGGTAAACAACCACAGTTCAGTGCAGAAATTAGTGCAAAAACACAAAAGTTACCGGGTCGTGCGAACACCTACCATGCACGTAGGACTACAGTTTTAATGTATATTTGACTTGGTGTTTATTGGGCTCTGTGTGTGTGTGTGGGTGTGTGTGTGTGAGTGTGACGTGCACGAACACTACAGCTGTAGGGATAACTTGTGCTATTTTTTGTCTTCTGTTTTTCAATTACTAATGGTTTAGGAATCCTGGGCAGCCGTGCCAACTTTCCAATTACATTGGTTGTTTTCGTGCCCAAATTTTTAATCGGAAATCAGAACCAATTGAGAAAAATAAGGATGATATAAATTTATCTGACATGTCTGGTGCTTCTTATTTCTTCAGTTCATGACATCACTAGCCCTTTATTTCTCTGAGTAGTGTGTAACGTAGCTCTCAATCTTAGCTGAGGGGATGTGAGGCTGAAATGTTGAAAATCTGCTCATCAGCTACCAACGTTGCTTACCCCAGCAGCTAATATTTGGGACACTTCATCTCTACTAAGTGATCACTTTTCAGGTTATTTTATTTAATGCTCATAGGAATCCTAAGAAGAGACACTGTTACTTTGCTTTTAACCAATCAGAAGAGATTGAATAATTCACCCAAGGTCACACAGAAACAAATCCCAGTCTGAGCCTGGAATTGCCATGCCCAGCTGCTTTGTGTGCGGCTACTTCATGCCGGCCTTTCGTTCTTTGCCCCACCACTATCTGTGCATTTTCAATAAAAAGTTAGGTGTTAATAGATCTTTGCCTTCTAGTGGATGCTGATGTCCTCTGTCTAAGGATTATTTCCTCAGTCAAATGTACCATCCCTGTAGTACTTCAA
Source organism: Chinchilla lanigera (assembly GCF_000276665.1). Lineage (NCBI taxonomy): Eukaryota > Metazoa > Chordata > Mammalia > Rodentia > Chinchillidae > Chinchilla > Chinchilla lanigera. The sequence continues at coordinate 11,106,247 of NW_004955420.1, read as the reverse complement.
ATAGACTAGCGCTCAACACGTTTTTATTTAATTGAATTTAGTCATAATATTAGACGGTTCCAGCTGCTAGTAAACTGAGTGGTTTATTTAAAAAAAAAAAAAAAAACCCAGAGATATATTTCTTCTAGTTCTGGAAGATCAGAAGTCCAAGATCAAAGTGCCAGCAGATCAGGCTCCATTTCCTGGCTCACTGATGGGGACTTTTGCTGTGTCTCATATGGTAGAAGCTTGAACAAGGTTCCTCAAGCCTTTTTAGGGGTAGCAAGTCCACTTCTAAGACCTATCATTATGATTTGGTCACCTCCTCCCACACCCCACCTCCAAATACTGTCGCGTTTTGAGTTAGGATTTCTACATATGAATTTTTTTGGAGAGGAGAACACTCGGAGTATATCAGTCCTTAAAATTCATAATCACAGGTGCTCGACATACAGAGGAATTAGCTTCCAGTTATCTCTTGAGTGCTCAGCCTGTTCTTTGTTTCCAGCTGAATGTCCTGCAGCTGGTATCTCCCAGGCAACCTGTCCCTCCACCACCTTGACACCTTTAGTTTTCTCCAGATAGTTCTCTCCTGTGCTGTCTGTCTCTGCATCTAGAATCCCCATCCATCATGTGCCCAGTTAAAGACTTAGGAGTCATTTTCCACAACTCCATCTCCCAAATTCTTCTCCCGTCATCCAGGTAAAATGAAACATTGTCACGTATATCACATTTTAACTCTTCCTTCTTTCCCTCCTTCCCTCCCTCCCTCCCTTCCCGCTTCCTTCCTTCCTTTAAAGTACACATACTGAGTACCTGCTCTGTGCCAGATGCTCTTCTAAGGATGAAAAGATGAATAAGATGAGACCATCATGCCAGACGTCAGTTGTAAAGATGGATTATAGTTATTTATTTCTGTGGCCTTAGAGAAAATACAGCTCCATGAAAGCAAGACTTTAAACATCAACAGTATACTTGATATATGAGTACAGAAGGAGATATATATCCAGGTTTAAGTGACAAAAGAATTAAACTCTTAGCTTTATAGTGTATTTCTTCTTTTGTGCTTCCTGATAGGCTACCATGGCTTGCTCCTGTCACATTCTTATTTGAATCTGGCTTATTCTATGTTGGGCTGTAGAATATCATCTCTTCATCTATATTATTAGCTCTCCGAGTCAAGGGATCAGATCTATAAACTAATACAATTCAGTGCCGTGCTTCAGAGTCAATAGACATTCAACAGTTATTGAACCAAGTGGTACATGGGCCCTCCTGGCAGGAATTGTGGGAATCACTGGACGCTGAACATTTTCACTTTGACCTCCAGTGTGTTCTGTGTCTAGGTAATGGGTCATTAACATCAGGCCGGTCCTCAGGGCTTCCGCCTGGATCATTTTATAGGTTTGAGGATAGGAAACAAGCAATTTAGGACAGGATAACTCGCTGAGTTGAGAAAAGACCACATCTTCTTTAAAGTTGGTATTGGTGCTCCATTTAGTTAAATGGTAGGTAAACAGTGAGCGGAACATGGGAAGAAGCTGATGGTATCTGCTAGTCTTTCCCTTGCTGTTTGCAAATCAGATTTGCTCACCCTCTCTCACATATGGAGCAGGGGAGTGGGCCCCAATCAAGATATTTACTTAGCACTGGTGTCCGCAAGATCCCTTTTGCCCTGAAGCAGTTAAAATGAACAGTACATTGGAAAGAGACTTGCCAACCCTGGTTCTCATAAAAGAAACGCGAACTGGTTCTGATATCACCAACGGTTACCTGACACACATTCTTCCTATAGTGTTTTAACAAGCCGAACTATTTTTAGGGAAATTCTTTGCCTTGAACTAAATTTACGGCCTTAAAGTCTTCTCGTCTATTTTTCCGGGTGTGCGTGCTCCAATGGTCCAATTTATAACTGACACCTTTACTACCTAGCAGCAGATCGGTTTCATCTCCCAGAGGAAGAGAAAACCAGACCCTGTGACTAGTGAACTGGATTGAAAATCTAGTCTAATGCTGACAGATAAATGCACTAATTTTCTTCTGTGACCGGTTCTGCATTGCAGGGTGAGCCTGCTTCTAACAACTCCCTCAAAAGGCTCTGTAACCCGTCCAAAAGATGATGTCAAGTGCTACAAGGACCCAGGTCAGCCCTGCATCATAGGTAACAGTTACCCCAGTGATAAAGTTACCAAGCAGGTTTTGAATGAGATTGTGTTTTTAAATGAAAGACTGGCTGGAAATGTAGACTTGGACCACGCATTAATAGGGGAAAATTTGAGACAAACAGAGGTTAACGTTTGGTTTCTTTGTGGTGTTCAGTAAAGGTCAGGGAAGGTTCTAATACAGAAGGAACCCAAAGTTTCAATGAGGAGCCGTGGTGTTCTACTAATACATGAGTATGTAGCTTAGACTGCATACTCATGTGAACTCTGGGGTTGCGCGGGAGCAATTTTAGGACTTGGAAGCCCCAGTCATTCAACTGAAATTGGTCACTTATTTTGGATAAATCCCTGAGCAGCTGAAGACCTATCCAAGTGCCTTGTTTAATTTTATTCTGAGGAACAAGTGAGCCCTCGTCCACTCTCACCCCTCCCTCAACTGTTTAGATAAAATGGGGAGGGAAGACATGAACAGTAGGCATGGAACCGGCAGAGAGCCTTCGAGATTAACTGTATGATTTTTCACTTTTACCACCAGAGTCATGGCTGGGGAAGCAACTCATGAATGGACCAGAGCCCAAATGGCGACCATGTTCCCATTATCCATCTGCTGTGTTTCCTCACAAAGGTTTAAGTACAAGATTGATTATGCATGTCTGATGATGTGAAGTACCTCTGAGTAAAGAAACGAGGAACAGTTTCTCACTCTGGACAAAAGAAAGAAGACATACACACCCAGAAGATAAATGGTGAAAATTCAGGCAAAAAGTACATAGAAGATATCTGGATTGTTTCTTAATTTATTTTTTTTAAGGTTTATTTCCCCAAAGACAAACCTGGAATTTGAAATACATAGGCTTAAGGGCCCCATGCAAGTTGATTTTCAAAATAAACACATAGAGCACCCTTCAAAGCAAACACAACTACTGAGAAATCAGGTTCCACTCAAAACAGGCTTTTCCTGGAGAAAAGCAAAGAAATTTAACAGCACCAACCTAAAACTAACTGGTTTGAAAAGGGAAACCCCGGTTGCTTATTTCCGTGAAGAGTTTATTACTGCTGACATCAAGCTAAAATATTTTCACTTTACAAAAGACAACAGGAACTGGGAATTGTGCGTGTGAAGGTAACGGAGCGGAGGGATTAGCAGCAGAACGCGGAGCATACGTGCCCCTGGGCTCCTGGGTCCGGCTAAGTGGAGATTAGCCTCCCTGAGCTCTTGCTGCTGGAAACGCAGGGAGACGCGGTTCCGACTCTCACACCAGCTGCCGCGCAGCCGGCTCCAGCCCAGGCCGCCCGGGCCGCCCTGCTGGCCGCGGGCCCTCTCCACGCCCCGGAGAGCCGGCTGCGCTGGGGCCAGCGCTCACCCCGCACCCTTCCTCGGGCGCCACCTGTTTCTTTCTGTGACTCTTTGCGACTGGAAAGAAAGCTGTTTTGCCAATGATTCCTGGCTCCAGAGGGTCTTCGCAGGGCCTTCTTTCTCTCCCTCTTCATCCTGAAAGGGGATTTTGCTTGAAATCTCCCAGTAGAAACGTCAGTGAAAGAATACCTTCTCAGTTCAGTAATGGATGCGGGTAATACGCCAAAGCCCCGGCTCAGCACTCTGTCCTCCACCACTACCCTGTGAGCTGGCAGGGCAAGGGTTCCGAAAGCCCATTTTACAGATGGCAGCCCCGAGGCTCGGAGAGGTGAACGGTTTTGCCCAAGTTCACCCGGCTTCCAAGTGAAACCCAGGCCAAGAACACTGGCTCCTGGTCCTGTGCTTTCCTTTAAACACATCAGAATTTATCACAGTGAGCTCCTTTCCACAGCCAGATTTGGAATAAGAAAATTATTTACTGTGTGTATTGCTATTGCTTCCTTAGTTTCATGTTTCAAAGTGATTTATTTACCATCGTCTTGAGGAGTGTGTAACTATTTTTACACAATTTTCACTTAGATAACCATAGCCTTAATGGAGATTGTATACTACTTGTGTGTCCTTGGGAATCTCTGGAGAGAGATGGAAAGATGACCAATACAAATACAGAGGTACGTACTTTTTGTTATGGACGGCAATATCCCGATTTCTATTTGTTTCCTAAGGAAATAGTTTTAGTGGATGGTATTCTGTGGTTTTTCTCTAAGTGTCATTTGAAACTTCCTCAAAGAGTTAGTGCCCACAGATTTTTGAAGCAGGAATTTAGGAAGAAACGGCTACTTTAGACCCAAGGTCTTCCAATGATTGTAAAGTTTCACTAGAGGGCGCTCCCACTTCATGGCCAGGAGGCCGCGAGGACAAAGGACCACAGCGCTCCGGATGCTTAACTTGCTGTACATACTGTTTTGTTTTCTCTTTCTCATTCTTTCTCTTCCACTTTCTCACCCATCGGATAAAAAGAAACAAAGTGAGATCATACGAGTCTTCCTTTAAATATATGAAGAGAAATGAACTACACTGAAAAACTAGCAAACATCGACAAAGGTAAATTACAGTTAACGGTTTGCCTTGTGACATGGAGCACATTATTGGAAGTCTCTTACATTGAATTTGTAGTTGTCAACATAAATAAGAGAATAAAATATAGTGGGAGCTGTTTGTTTAGTTTTTCAAGAACTATGTCTTTATTGAAAGATAAAGCAACCAGTGGTTGCTTAGCATTTATTTCCAGGTTGGAGGATCTTCGTGACCACCTTTGTTGGTACATCTTTGGATAAACCCAAATCACAAAGATGTGAGCTAGAAAACTGGGTAACTAAAGAAAAGCCCAAATGGACAAATGAAATTATTTAAGCGTAGATTGCACATTGGGCCCTGCTTTTTAGTTTATATACCACAAGTTTTATATGTTGAAGAATCTGTAGATAGTTTTAAACACATATTTTAGCAAGACAATAAATAAGAGTATTTCTGCAGGAGGAAAACAAGGTATTTCGAAGTCAGAAGGGAAGGAGCCTGTTCGCCAAGTGCAGAACCCCACAGAGCCCTCAGGCCTAAAGTTTCAAACTGATCTCAGCTCTTTAGGGGTTTGAATTTCTTTGCTGTTGGCAAAACACAAGTTCCTGCTTCAAAGAGAAATGGCATTAAGAGGGCCTGTTACAGATCCTCAGCGGCATTCTTGGACACCAAATCACTCTTACAAAACACCATTTTGATGAGTTTAGTAAAGATTAATCAGAAACATATGGATGAAGTTTTTCTTTAAAATTACATTGGTTTATAAAATCAGGGAAGAGGGGCATGCTGAAATACATTCCAGGCTTTATAAAACCTCCGACACCGGCAAAGTGGGTTGAGTGCTGATGGACCTAGAGAAAAGACCAGGTTTTCCCTCTGTCAACTGGACCCATCCTTCTTGGACTTGAATTTGTATCAAAGGCAAAACAAACAGCATCACTTTCTGCCACTGTTGTCCATTGAGGAAAATACACATTTGCCCCTCCACCAAGGACTTGCAAATTTCAGTGGAAATGCAGGCATCTGTATATACTTCTCAGTGGTGCAAAACCTATTCATGGGACCTAATAGAGGTCTGTTGTTTGGAGGGAAAGCAGGACCTCTAAAGTATTCCAGGCTGAATATTCCTCCCCAAACTTATGTCCAACAATTAATTCTTGGAATTAAACTCTTCTCTGACAGCTCTAGAAGTAAAATATACCTAATGCGAAGGACCTAGAGTGGCCATCATGTGGGGAAACGTCTCACTGCAAGTGCTAGATACCAGAACAACCTTACTACAAATCACCCAACCAACCCAGAGTGAATAGCCTTGAACAAAGCATGTTTTAAGGGAATTGAAGGTGAGCTCTAAAGCAATCATAGGCGATTAGGGGCCAATAACGAAATCATTAGAAATTGATAGATGCCGCTGAGTTTTCCCCACTCATTTAAGTAATCATTTGGAAATGAAGCATAATTTTTAAAAAAGTAATAATAAAATGAAAGTTGGGAGGCAGCTAATGAATTGTATAAGCCCTGAAATGTAAAGTTTCTCTCTTCTGAAGACTAATTAAGGAATATTATAAGAAGTCTCTTTTATCTTTGGAATATATATATATATATTAATTTTTATCCATATTTTGTGTTAAATAATCATCTGTAGTGAGATTAGGCATATGTAGGAAGTCTCATCTTCAGAGGTATTTCTAATAATTGTTCCTCAGGTAACAACCATAAAAAATATTTTCCCCAGGGAGTACAGTGATGAATATTTGGCTTGTAATCAAAAGGTTCTTCCTAGAAAGCATGTCTAGCATTCCTTTTAAATGTGTACATGGGAAATAATACCAACTTCTATCAGGTGTTGGATTTAGCCCGTTAGCATGGCAAATGTACCTGCTGATTAGCTTATGGATGGAGCAGGTATTCTGCACTTGTGCCGTCTTTCTGTCCCAGGTCATAGCTTCAGTTATTCTCCCTCTCCAAAGCTTCATCTGTCACTCTTATTGTCAAATGTTCCATTTTTCCTGTCCCTGCCAGCAGTGATTTCAATTTGGGCTTGACTTCAAGACAGACCACATTGTATCTGTGATGTCAATGGAAAAAGGATAAAAGTCATTAAAGATATTTGTTATTTTTGAAAGGTTAAAAGAGTTTTTCTTGGTGGGTAACACTTTCTCTGGAAAGAACCTCAACTAATTGTCTGACCAGGGAATGGGCACCTAAGTGAGAAAAAAATATCCTTGCTAAAGCATTGGCGTCTATTATTTTTCCCTTTTTATTGTCCAGCGCCTCTGGGCCTGGTGGGCTTTCTGGAGGCATCTGAGCTCAATATTCCTTCAAACAGCAGAGCAATGATTACACTGCTGGGCGGACTTTCTTTCTGTCTGCCCTAGGCAAGGGATTCTTGCTTCAAACACCATTTATTGTAGAAATTGTTGTTAGGGTTCTAGAAATTGTGTGTGGATCCTTAAAAGAGTCCTAAAAGGACAGAATTGGAGGTTCACATCAAATGCCATTTTGTTGTGCTCCATATCCACTTCCCTAAAATGCATCGCTCCGTAGCAATAATGGAAGAGATTAAGAATAGGACACTTTCTTAAGGACCGATGGTATCCAAATGATTTGAGTTCTTCTAAGAAAAAAAATGATTATAAAAAGCAAAGAACCCAAGAATAGACCACACTCACACCAAGAAACATCGTCCATCTGTGCTTTGAAAGGGTAAAGAACCGAACTGGGTCATTTCCTTTTCTCTGGGAGAGAAGCACACACAAGACAAAGAGAATACTTTTAGTTCCGTTAGGTTGGAGATTTGTTTTAAAGGCCCCTCACAGATGACTAGCACCCAACACAGAATAGGTTTCTACTGGAGGCAAGAGAAGATTTTCCTCTTGATATCGTTCCCACGTGGATGGCAACCATTCTCTGACAGTCACCATTTCCTAGGATGTAGTTATCTGAACACATCTGAATAACACAAAAGGGAAAGGAACATTTTGATGTGTTGAAGAAAGTTGTTTTGACAAATGTCAACGCCTGGGTCTTGCTGGCTGAGGCCTGTTGTTAACTTCTGAGGCTGCCTGTGCGCGGCGGCTCATGCTACTCTGTCAGGGGAAATTGGACAGACCCAACACAATTTCATTTCCATTTCTCTACAGCATTACAAGCTTCCTTGGCAGCAAAATCACATATTCTTATCACAAAAATAAATGAGAGAAAAGAAGACATACATTTCTGTCAAGTTATGTCAAGACATATTTGGTATGTATTTCACTTCACTATCGCTGACAGCAAAGATGTCATGTATTCTTAATACAAAGTAAAGAAGTATTTTCCTTTTTCCCCCTGCAAGGCATCAATTTCATTTTATTCACTTATAAGTGCCAGTGACAGGAAAGTGTCTTTTTAAAACAAAGCTTGGGGAAAAAAAAGAATAGTTTTTGTGTATTGCTGGATTTCTGAATGGACATATTGTATGTGAATTTAATTTGACAATATCATAACAACCACAATAATAGACATCTACCACCACTTCATTATCCATTTTCACAGAACACAATCATTGCTCTGATGTACTCCTTTCCACGAGTGTGATGGGATAGATTAAAATAAATCACAGAGATGTTTGTGTTTCTTTCAAGGTACCGGTGGAGTAAGAAAGAAAAGAAAGGAAGAGAAGGAGGAACACAAGAAAGAAGAGAGGAGAAAACAAAAGGGGAATTAGTTCTGACAAGAGGAGAAACAGATCTGCAATGCTAAATGCAACAAGCATCTTGAAAGGCTTAAATGTGATGTCCCAGGAAAGTTAACGTTAAATTATTACTGGAGTGGTTCATAATGAATGATTGTTTTTCACCTTTTATTTCATTGTATTCTACTTAATTATGATATTTTGATAAATGTGCATAAGAATTCAGTTAATTAGGATAATGCTCCTTCATCAGAAGGGAGTGAGTGGAGCTTCTGCTCCCGAGGTGGACGCTGGTGCCCACTCCGCTGAGCTGGTGACACAAGCTGGTCTCACTCGTGTCCCCGGGGGGGTTTCTCCACAGATGTCCCGTGTATTATCTTTGAATGCCATGGCGCTCACATCCATTACACTCATAAATCCATGGAATTTAAGAGCTAATAACTGTTTAAGAGACAATTTAGTCAAACAACTTCACCTTACAGCTTAAAATTAAAGACTCGGAGCAGTTGAGATCAGACAATTTGTAATCAAGTTAGACTTAGGAAGAAGTACCTAACCTGGTGAGAATGAAGAGTGGAGGTTTCTGTGCAGGGAAAAGAATATGATAAAAAGGATGGGTAGACATCATGGTCTTTTTTACGTTTTAGTTTTACAAAAAAGTCAAAAACCATTTTGAAAGAGTCATGGATAACCGTATACAGAGTACTAAAATTTGGTAGAAATAAATGTAAGCTCGTAACACTTTCTTTGGTAAACTGGAGAAGTAAACATAAACAGATTTATAACGGTCACTGAATAAATAGTGAATTTTCATATGAGAAATATTTCAATAGAAAAAAAATTTTTTTTTTTTTTGGTTTTTCTCCGGTACCGGGAACCGAACTCACGACCTGCGCTTGCCAGGCAAGCGCTTTTTGCCGCTGAGCTAAATCCCCAGCCCCTAATAGAAAAAATTTTGAACTTCTCAGTTTTTTCAAGGCAAGATTGAGTCATTCCGTGGAGAATCTGGTCCACAGCTCTGGAGAGAAAACAGTCTTAGGGAGACCATTGATTTGTTACACTCTGGCCTCTGAAACAGGAAGTTTTTCCTCAGCCTCTGAGATAGGATGACACAACTTCTCCTGAGACAGGACAACAGTTCCCTCTGAGCTCCTTTCTCTTGGAAAGAGACTTTAAAAATCCACAAGATGAGGGTTTAGAGTTCGAAGGTTGGCATTACAGGGTCAGCTCATTTTCCTCCCACGTAAAAAGGGAAATATAATAAGAAATTTCCACTTTGAGGACTAAATAGAAACATGAATGTGAAGACTTCTTTGTAATCTGTAACACTCTACAAATGTTACTTTCTGTACTAACGTTAAGAGGCTGCATTTGATTTACTGATTCTCCCAGGGGTTACATTCAAAGGGAAATAATGCTCCCCATCCTCACCCCACACATGAATGCAGAAATTCTCCAAGTAAATCATGATAAATATGTTCTAAAGAAACCTGTGGTGATTATTTGGGGTTTCCTCATTTTAATATAAAGGTGAGTGGAGACCAGAGAAACACCTTGGAACCACACAATTATTTCCTGGAATCCTCACCCAGAAGAAAGGCCACAACTATCCCCTTCTCCTGACTCATGGTTTATAGGGTAGATTTAGAGGACATTCTTTTTCTAAGAAAACAAAAAACACAAAACAATCCAAAGCAGAGCTCTCTGGCACGTACACTGAGTGATTCTAGCGCATTAGATGCAGTGAATTCATCCTATGGAGAAGCTGAAGGTACTTACCTCTACTGTACAGGTGAGGAAACAGAGACCCTTTCAATGGAGAGCTGAGGCTCGCCTAGTGTACCACAGATCCTGCAGGGCTAGGTCCTTTCTAAACACAACCAGGAGCGGCTTACCCTGCTGTTCCTATCCTACCTGTGAATGCACCTTTACTACTGGCCCTACACAAATGATGCACACGCATTCACATAGTAGGGCACTGAACATACAAAATTAGTGAAAGAATCTAAGCCCTTAGTTCCTATCCTGGGAGAGAAATTTTAACTCACAACTAAGTGAAACTAAGGTGTCATATTTGTTAAATGTCTGGCCCAGAGCTCTGGCCCCTCCCATCTTGGCTAATGCAAGGAAATGATCAAGTGTGATGAGGATCTTATACAATGCCACTCCTTCGGGGAATTCAATGCTTCAACATTTCAAAAACTGTTTTCATAATTCAGGAAAATGTAATCATTAAAATACATAAAAACTTATGTATAGGAACATGCATTATTTCTTTTTACCTTTGTCTTTATTATAGCTTTAGATGGTAACTATTTTATTCCCAAAATGGTTACTTGGTTATCCCACAATTTTTTTTGGGGGGGGGACATTAATTTTGGTTTTTAAAATGATTGCACTTTCTAGACCAGAAAATAGTGCTAATCCAGACCCTGAGGACATTCTCTTGATTGGGCTTCTTTGGGTGGGGCCAGTCAGTCAAAGGAGAATCTGGAGACTCGAAGAACAAGGAGATACCGGTGGATCCTGAGAAGTCAGGGAAACTCACATCTTCAACAACTGAATTGTATTTCAAAGGCTTTAGAGGAGATCCTAAAGGCGAACTTCTTAAGGTGAATTACTTAGAAACCAATCACTTTATTTCTGTCACACATTTGCTTTCATATACCTCTGTTGCCCAAAGTAAGGGACACGTATCCCTTCTCACTCAGGGTAACCATTTATTATTTCCTTTCCTCCCTCATTAATTTAAGAGAGGATAAGGTAGGTTTGAGACAGAAATTCACCAGTAGATGAAAAGGGAAAAAGAAAGAGGGGAGGGGAGTAACTTGGGGACTGGGAGATCCATGAGTGGAAGAAGGAAGCATTTAAAAAAGTATGTTTTAAATCTTCTCATAATAGAATTAAAGAATTTGTTATGGGTAGACAGAATTCCTTTTATAAGGTCTATGACAGCTGTAGCTGTGCAGGATATTTTTATTGCTTTTTAAACCAGTTACAAAAGTACTGCATCCATATATTTTCTAAACTTAGGAGATATTTACAATAGAGAAGAAAATAAAAATCTCATAATCTTGCTACCCAGAGATAGCCACTGTCAAACATTTTGGTAACTTCTATCCGGTCATTATATGTACTGTTATCATACATCATTTATGCTTCCATATCTTCTTTTATTTACTATTACATCCTGAGCATTTTCTCATATCTTTAAAATCACTAACATAGATCATTTATAATAACTGCATAGTATTATATTATATTGCTTTAACAGGTCCCCTGTTGTTGGACATGAAGTTTATTTTCAATTATTGCTGTTATAATAATCCAGTTATATATCTTTGTACATAATTATTGGATTACTTTATGTCCATTGGCTTAGGCTAGCCAGATTTCTAAAAGTAGAAATGACTTTTTTTAATTTTTGAAAGCATATAAATTGCTAGTGCTGCTTTCATTCTTTTTAGGTGTGATTAAATACCACCTACTGCTTAATTGTATATGCTGACTTAGTATCTATAAGAAATACCAAGGTTGTTATGCTAATTGAGAAAATGTATCAGTGAAAATGTTCATAGTAAATATTCCAAGCAGAAATTTTTCTGGAGAAATCAAATGCAACAGTGCAATTTTTGTCTTTAGAGATGCTCTGGGTTCTTAAGAGTTTACATGTTTTTTCTAATACTTTCCTAATGCCTTCTTTATATTTACATTTTTACATATGGCTAGTAGAATATCTGAAAGAAATAAATACAGATCCTTTTGCATTTCAACACTTCAGATTGACCTGAGTTACAGTTAGGACTGGTGCTCTGGGTAGGCTGAGTTTGTGGATAGAACCTTTTCTCCCCAATTTTGGCTAGACTGGTATGTTTCAAAAAGTGTACAGAAAAGTCCAGCAGTCCTTCTTCTGAGCTGAAGAAGCTTGTTTTGCGGGTAGCCACCCCAAGGTTTTCTAAGGAGCCTGGGCCTCTGCTTCCACAGTTCACAGGCAGCCAGTTCCCTTAGACTCACAAGGAACAGATAAAGACACAAAGGAGGCTTCTCCATAGCCCCTGGTGGTCAATTGCGAAGTGGTCAAGCTGGTGTAGTGGCTCATGCCTGTAATCCCAGCACTCAGCAGGCTGAGGCAGGAGGATCACCGAGAGTTTGAGACCAACCTGGGCTATAAAGTGAGCTCAAAGCTGGCCTGAACTGCATAGCAAGACCCTGTCTCAAAAAGACAAAAAAACCCCACAAAAAACAAAAAAACCCACAACAACAGCAAAAAAACCAAAGTGGTCAAATGAGAGTTAGATGCATCTCTAGGACCACCAGTTGTGGGTTCCATATTCTTCCCACCTTCTCAACTCCTGAAAGTTATCAACTGGAATTTTTTTTTCAGTGCTGCAATGTGTCAGACAACTCCGCTAAACTCTTTACAAATATCATCTACAAATCCTCAGAACAAACTTATGAGAGGGTACTACTATTATTTGTATTTTATAGCAGAGGAAACTGAGGCCAAAGGATCCCAGAGCTCAGATGCCAGAACCCACGAAGCCAGCCTGTGCCCATATTCTCATTTTACTTCTACACTCCCAGGGAGGCAGGTGGAATCTGACAGGTGCCTAATGGCAAACTGAACTGACCAAAGACCCACAGGTCAAAAGCTCCACTTTGATTTCAAGATGGAATGGTGAGGACAGACCAGCAACAAAATGTCAAAGAGGGGCTCCTCCTGAGTCTTCTCTTACCTTCTGGAAGCTTCCTGAGTCTTCTCCTACCTTCCAGAAGCTTCTCTGCCCCTCTCCCTGCCTCACCCATTCCAAGAGCTTATGCTCTGACTTTGGATTGCGCACAGTACCCTTTTCAGCAGCCTATGCTGCATCTCCTGACAAAGCCCTTTGCACTCTAACAACCCTCAGAGACTGAAGGGAACACTGCCTCTTTCATTTTCTCAGAGCTCCGCTCTGCCCACATTAGCGGAAGGGGTCTTGTGGTGCCAGGACCTGTGACCTGTGCCAGGAACTGCTACCCCAGCCTCTGGTCTTTTGCAAAACCAAACTCCTTCAGGGCACCACTGTGTTGTTGCAGAAAAAGCTCTAGCTCAGGTTCAGCTGACGTTTTGCAAGCACCTCCTCTGGACCAGGGCATTGTCTAGAGACAAAGAAGAACACACCAAAATAAGAAACACGAGTCCCCATCCTCAGGGGAGCCATGACAACATGATCAAATAAACGAACCAGAATCTCAGTTCTACCATCTATAATGATAACTAACACATTCTAATTATCTGCTTCCTAGACTTGAAGCAACTTTCTGCTCCACATCTACCACTGAGGGTGTTCTGCTTCTTGGCTACCAAAAGACTGCTTTGTGGCACCATGCTGGTTGTGCCATTTCCTTGCCCGAGACCATCAGTGCTGCCCTGTCACCTTCAAGATAAAACCTTATTTCATTGGTTTGCTGTGAAAGCCCCTTCGTGACCTGACACCTGCCCGCCCATCCTGCTTCAGCACTCTGTCCCATATGCTGTACTGACTACTTCATGTCATCTTACGTCTCCTCCGCCAGGAAGCCCTTTCTGACCCTGAGGCTGGCTCTTTGGGGCTACCTCAGTGTCCCACGCTGAATTCCACCAGCACATGCCACCCTGCTAGTCTTCTCTGCTTACTTGTGAGGGTAGAAACTTGCCTATTGCAGTGTCTAGCTAATCATAAGTGTTTAATAAATGCTTGTGGAATGGAAGAGGGAAAGAAAACCCCCCAAATGATTCTCAGACTGCATGGAAAGTTTGTATTCCAACAGCTCACTCTTTCCAGTATCCTCTAAATATTCACACCGCAGAACTGTTTGGATATACCCAGTGCCCGTGGCGGGAGCAAGCAGATGTCCCTAGGTCTCTTGCCACCCATGGAAGGAAATCATCGTTATTTGTACTTTTTTTTTCTTCAAAGCAGCATTTGTTCTAGTAGCGAAGACCTTCTGGGGTTTTCATGGTTCTGGGAGTATGATCAGTAAATTATCACAGGTAATTCCATGAAAGAGAGAGAGAGCCCTAAACGACCCAGTCAAAAATGACCCAGAACCTCACCACCTGCTCTGTTCGGGCCCCAGCAGATACGGAGGATGGCCACACAGGAGAGATTGGCCAACACAATGCGTGACTCAGGACAACAAAGCGAAGAGGACTTGCTGAGAACTGGCTTGGGATTTAAGGACTTTGAGAGAGTCTCAAAGCAGTGTCTAGTGTTAGTTTCTCTCCCCCAGCCAACTCCAGGAATACTGTCTGCATCTCAATTCCCACAGTCCCTTCACTCCTCACCCAGGCCCAGTGCCTGGCCAGCTGATTTCTCCTGGGAGGCCTTGGGCCTGGATCTCTGCACTCCTGACTACTTTCCAAGAGAAAGCCTTCATCAGAAAACCAACTCACAACCACCCCTGGTTCCAGCCCTGCTCTTGTTGAGTTCACCAATCTATGACATTTTTCTGTGGGAAATCAGTGCATTCAAATGTGCCTAAACTCGTAACTGACCTCCATCTTGTCAGGTCCCTCCCTGAAACCACACCTAAGACTCCTTGGCCTTTACAGTCCACCAACTGTGGACCATGCCAACATCATTGTTAGCAAATCACCTGTCACATCTATAAAAAGAAAAAAGATAATAATTTAGAATAGCTTTTTCTTTGGACCTTGGATATCATTTTAGATCTATTTTTTTTCTTCTAGTTATATACCCCATTCCCTACTTGTCATTCTCCCCTCTCTTTCTCTCTCTGTCTCCCTCTCTTTCTTTGTCTGTCTCTCTCTCTCTCCTTTACTCTTTCTCAGAGAAAACCGGATGTACTCCTTTGTTTCCCATTGTGAGGGCTTTGTTCATGCTGATCCACCAGCCTACAATTTACTTAGACCCAATTCATCCTTCGAAACCAATTTAAGCCCTTTTCTTTCTTGTGCTTATACTAGTCCCTTTCTCCAAACCATCCCTAGCACTCCCTGCACCACTGTACATTAATGTGTCTTTTTCCCCTGGTTTCTAGGATCCCTAGAGCAAACATGGCATCTTATTTGCCTCAGTCTCCCTATCAGGCTCCATACATATTCACCAAGCCCAACACTTCCCTGGAGCTTTGCTTGACCACAGAGCCTATGCTGATTCCTCCTCCTTTCAACTCCCCTTGCGCACCATCAGTACTGTGCAGCTTGATGCTAAGCTGTTTTTCAGTTGGTCTTTGCTTGGTCGGTGCTGCTCTTACAGTTAGACCCTCAAGGCTGCGGCCCATGCCCTACATCCCTTCTGCTGCTGGTACAGTGCCTAGCAGTGCTGTGGGGAGAGAAACAATAAAGGGAAGTTGATGTAAGTTATTTGTATTCTTAGATCCTAACAAACTGATCATGAACCACAGCAAAACAGAGGGATCTGAGGAATGGTAAGGCCCCTGATTTCCTTGGGACTGCTGCTGTACTGCTGGAACACAACGAGTGTGGTTTCTGTTATGAACTCCCAAGTACTGAGAACCTTCTAGAGATGCTAGGTACTTTACTGAACATGTTACATACATAAACCCATTTGAGTTTCATGAAAACACTGCAGGTTGGACGTCTCGTCTCCATTCTGCAAGCAAGAACATTGAAGTTAGGTAGGGTTTGGTGACTTGCCAAGGTCAGCAAGCTGGTTAGGAAAGAACCAAGGGCCAAACCCAGTTTGGCAAAGCTCTACAGCCTATATCCTCTGTGCACACTATACAGCATTTAGCACTCTCTGCACTTGCTTCCCTATCGTTCCTCCGTCACGGCCAGGGTCCTATCCGGCCTCTCCCCTCTGGGTGAGAGAACTTGGAGGAGGCCATGCTGGCCTGCACTCTCCAGGGTGACTGAACTGCTATGGATCAGTCTGGATGCCAAGCTCATCTTGGAGCTAAAGAAAGCCCAGAGGCACCTGAAACAATCCAGTTTACCCAGAGCTGGGGAGGGTGGGTGACCTAGGGCCAGCAAGGAGGCCCCCAAGGGTCAGTACTAATTGGAGCAGATTCGCCAGGGGGACACAGCCCAGACTGTTCCCAAGGAGTTCAGCTGGAACCAGATTGCCTCAGGAATGTGAGTGAGGCAAACAACTACTTGATTGTTTGAGCCCTTACACTTGGTACTGGGTGCTTCTTCCCAGCTAAATGTAGGCCAAAAAGATTTCTGAAAACTGTTTGCAAAGCTGAACTCAACACTTCCTTCATTTGCATTTAAAAAATAAACTCAGCCTTGAAATGGGCATTAGGCAAGCCCTTCCTGAAAACTGAGAAAGAACGGAGTGGGAGTGGGAGAGCTCCCTGCTCCCCGACGGCTCCTCTCTCCCCAAGTATTTTGTTTTTGTAAAATTCTCTTTCCATTAAAGTCTAACTCAAGCCCTCGAATGATGAGCTGCATCCTTTCTTCTAGGGTGAAAACGTCCCTTTATTGAGGGGTTTGCAACTCATACCGGCACCTGTCTGCCGCGTTACTGTTTACCTTAGGCTTTTAATCTGCAGGGTCTCTAGCACACACTCAGAATTGCCCACAGTCCATGCTTGCCAGTTATTAACTACGCTCAGGACAGCTCCTTGAGTTCCTTCTTGAAATCACAGGAGGAAGGTTCATATCAGAAATTCTCCCGCCCAGCCCAGCCCGAGACTCTCAGGCCACACACACCACAGATTCTGTCAGGCCGGGGTTCGGGGTCACACTTACCGGCCTTTGAGAAGTGATTGCTTCTCTCATCGACTAGGCCTCTGTCTCTCTTGAGTGAGACCTCACCTAAAAAATGATAATGATAGGACAATAAGACGATAGAAACTCAGCAAATTTACCCATCGTAAGATGCCTACTTTTCCCAAATCAAACTCACTGTATAAGAACCACTGTACGGCTTTCCCTGAGGGAGAAATGTATCTGTGTATAGGTTAAGCAAATGCATACTAATTAAGGTGTCTGTGTGAAGTTGCAAGATGGCGTCTATCTTTTTTTTTCCTCCCTCTATTTCCTTAGGCTTCAAATGTGACACTGCTGTCTTGGGTCTAACCCTGGGCAAAAGTGTTCACAATGGACAATACAAAACCAACATGTGGTTTATAAAACCAGCATTACTTATATATTAAATGATAGGGACAGTTTTCAGAAATATGCTCTTTATTCCCCCAAACTTGAACATTTTCCTTCTTTTGAAAGTTTACCTTTCTCATGCCATTGAGATTGAAGGATTCAAGAAAGCGGTAAGTAGGGTCTTCCCTTCAGCGTTATTTAGTTAGATGACCAAACAAAATTTTCATAGTGCACCGATTTGAATGCCAGTCTTGAGTTGTGTTTGCGTTTGTTTAGTGGTGTCATTCAAAAGAACTCTGAGTTTGTTGAGGTAAGTGGGGATAAAAGGACCTATCTGGAGATGTTGAATTCATTTTCTGTTGCCTGTAATCAGGTTACTTATGTGACAGGACATGTTGCACAATGTTTGAATTTTTAAATTTTGTTTTCAGAAACACACACACACACACACACACACACTTTGTGGCTGAATTCACCCAGCCTTCATTTAAATCATGTGGGTCTCTGAGCCATTCCCACCAAAATGTGGTAAAATGCAGAAGTTGGCAATACAATTTTCTTCAGCCTGTCAAGAAGGAAGGCCCCGATAAGCTTTGCTTGTTCATGTCAGTGATAATATTCATCAGTGAGGCCTAAATCGAATTCTGTAGGCTCGCTCCTGCTTTGTTGTACTGTCATTTCTGAACCTCAGTCTCCTCTCTCTCTCTAGCTCTCTCTCACCCTCTCTCTCATACTCTCTCTTTTTTAATCACAGGAAAAGTTTCCTAAGAGCTTAACTTCCAGCCAAGTGCCAGCTCCCCGATTCCATTTGCGCTGCTCCCCCGCAGCAGCCGTCCTCTGTGCTCAGGCGGAGGTGAGGCCAGTTCTCAGGGCCCAGCTCTCTGGACACCCTCAATGATGACCTCATTAGAGTCACAGATGTTTGCTGCACTTTGGAAGATGTGGAAAAAGCAGAGCAGTAAACTAGGCCAGCTTGCAGTAAGGCTGTTACCCACAATTCAAGACAAAATGCTGGATGGTTCTCACTAGGTTCTGGTCGGCTAGGAAACGGCAACTTATTAATCTTGTGTCAGAGAGCCAGCTGCAGCCGTGGCAGTTACCATATTTCACCACCAACTCCGTGTCTGGACAGCCATTGTCTTTTTTTTTTTTTTTTTTTCTTAATGAAAAAACTCTACAAATCAGCTGCCTTCTCTCTCCCTCTCCATCTCCTCTCCTCTAACTTAGCAAAGCCCCCCACTTGTCCTCCTTGGAGAAACGGCACTGCCGCCCCGGTAGAGTTGGGGCGCAGCGTCGATCCCGTGGTTGGTTTACTAATTCAGAGAGACTGCTTACTTTCCAACTTTAATGATATTCCCTCAGCATATCACTTTGGTTGCCTGGCGACCGGATTTGAGCTAGGCCTCTCATTTGATTCCCACACATCAGACCCTGAAAAGCACTTTTTTCCCCGTCCCTCGGCTTTTGATTCTTTCTGCTCTGAAACCCTTCCCCCTGCGGTGTCGGTATGGGTGGGCAGCACAGTGGTGGAAGGAGGGCAAGGGTGAAGGGCGGCCTGTAGCGCGCTGGTCACACATCAAGGCCTCAAAACAAAGCTTCTGGGAACCCTTCCTGACCAACACAAATTCCCCTCAGAAAAAGCAAATTTGGCTTTCCCTTCGTAGTGTGGGTGTCATTTTAAGACTTTGCTTAGATACTTTATTAAATCTGATGCTTTTCATTGTTTTTTGTGCCATTTCTCACAAAAAGACTTCCTATTATCAACAAGTTGCTATAGGAGTAGGCAAACAGATGATGAAGAACTGAAATAATCTAATAAACCCTAGGCTGGCTCTCATATTTTCATGGCTTTTAATATTATATGTCAGCGTATGAATTATCTGTCTTATGTTTCCTAGAATGCAGTGTTTTTGCCTAAAATGAGGAAATGTTTTACACTAAAATCTGCATGTGAAAAATCTACAGTATTACTGGGAACAGGGCATGGAAAATTTGCCCCCTTTCGTGCCTTTTTTTAAAAAAAGATGATTTATCTATTGTTGAACAGGCTCAGTTGAGAAAATGAACATATTTGTGGGTGTTTTAGGGTTGACGCTACTACAAGATACAAAAGAAGGAAGCAAAAGAAAGATTTACAGGGAAATGTATTTGGATTTTTCTATAGTACTATTTCAATTGTTTAAATTAAATTTTACACACTATAATCATGTCCTCAAAATAGCAAACACACACACACAAACCAAATTGCATAACAAGCTGTCTTAACGACTAGTATGAGAACATAACCACATTGATACATGTACGGATTTCAAGTATATACATACGTGTTCTATAGTTGTATATAACTGTGTGTCTGTACATGTATATAAACACATGGATTTGCAAATGGTCCTTGAAATATTAAAATCTCCATACTTGTATCTTCTATGATGATCAGCCTATTACAAATTGTGGTTCAAATATCGTTGTTAGAGTTTATTTTCTCACAGGTCCCTGAAGGATTTGCCCGTGTAGCTCCCATTCTCCTGTGCAAATCCTCTGTGTATTGATAGAATGGACTTCTAATTCCACACTAGAACTGCGAGTAGGATTCTTAACCTTTACTCTCTTGTCGTTGAACTTATATAAGGCTAACAAAAGTTCTTTACCCTTTTCGCAGCAATGATTAAAAGCGTGTAGGACGTTACTGCTTTTCCACTAACCCTGTTTGGATTTCTCCAGCCACACGTTCAACCTCCTTCCATTTTCGACTTCTGGCACCTATGCCTTGCTACGTTACTGCGGAGTTAGTGTGTGGTCGAGAAGTCGGTTTTATGCTGTGCATTTCTACATGCAAACAATGAACATTTTCGGATTAGCAGTTAAACTTCATCTTTGCTTTTTGCTCAAAATTTCAATACATTGTGCACATTTTAACAGCTCGGAGGGGCAAAGTTGTTACCTACTTACAAATTCTACTAATTCAGTTATTCTAAATCTGCATGCAAAGCAAGTTCTGGTTTTTGAAAATTCCACATGTGGATACAGACATAGACACGGATATTCCAGTGGATATTCAATGAATATTGTCTGACATATTTCTATGGTAAGGGCTACCAAGCAGGTACCCTTCAGTTTTACCTTTTGCTTCTGAATGTAATGACCACTAGATAATACCAAGAAGCTACTGTTAAAAATTAAGTGTAACCACAGTAATGCCAACATCCTATATCTAGGCTATGTTTTAGGAGGCAGAGGGACAAAAGAGAAAGAAAATTCAGTTTTCTTTGCACCAGAGTGGGGCATCCGGGTACTCAATGTAGAGTTCATAGAATGACTTAAATAACTGCATAGGATGTCTCGAATGTCCTAAACCACTCCCCCCAAAGTTGAAATCACCAGGAAAGAGTGGACCTATATTTTCGTGACTTTTCTTTAATAAAAGGTTGCAAGTTAATACTAGTGAATTGACAGAATGGTCTTTCCTCAATTTGGTGCAAAATATAATTGTTATTCTGTTGTTTCTTCCCTTTCTTTGAGCTGGACTAGAAATTCAAGAAAAGAAAAAAAAAAGGAACACCTTAAGGAAGATTTCCTTACAATATTTTCAGTCTTGCCCATATCAAGTTTCTAAAAGTCTTGTGATGGGAACTTGATCGTGTCTAGGTACATTTCCCTTCCAGTATGTTGACCACTGGGTAGATCGGTACTTTTGGAAGCTTGTCTACACTATTTGGTGCACCTTCCCCCACTAAGAGCAAATCACATAGACTGTAGGACAGTCTGAGTCTAGCTCTTCGTCTGTTAGAAGTGGGACAGAGAACAAGGGTAAGGAGTGAGTGTTTTACTCCTTTCTGTGGAGAACAAAAGAGAAGGAGTTGGAGTTTGGAAAACCAAAAGTTTATTGATCTCCCCAATCAATGGAAAGCCATCTGAGATTTTGGATTTTTTTTGTGTTAGTTACACTTATGTTGACAAAGTGCATATTATCCAAGATAAATAGGAAGAAATAAAATATCTCTGACCCACAGTGGTTGACCACAAAGGGTATTTCATTAGTTAAGAACTAATCATGATGTTTATTGTTGCTATCATTCATGTATACACACATTTCCTGCATTAAAAATAGTAAATATGTCACCAGCCCAAGTGGTACCTAGCTCTTGTTTATATGCCATTCTTACAAAAAATTCCTGTAAACTATGAGCTGTATAATAAAGAAAGGAACAGGGAAATGGAGAAATATGGAGTTAAGTCTCCCCATTCTTGTCATGGGACCTTGAGCCTCAGTTTCCTTAACTGTAAAATAAGAGAATTGGGTCCTGTAGAAAATCCCATGCACTCCTTACCATTGGACTCTTACTGTGTGTTACTGAGAGCTAAAGGAGGAAAGAACATAACGGCTCCTATCTGTATATTACGGGAACTGTGTGCAGGCATGTGTGCGTGCATGTGTGTGTGCATGTGCGTGTGTGTGTGTAAGAACCACCTCAACCTTTCTAACATGATGCTACTGAAATGAAGCTACACAGTGAATATCTGTATGATCACGGCTTTAAAAACAAAGGCTCGTGGTGGAGAAAAACAAGAAAAAGAAATCACTACCCAATGTGGACTCCCAGAAGAAATTGGAAACCCCTCAACGTACTGCTCTTTGTGCATCTAAAAGCTTTTAAAAGTCGAAACAGACTTCTTTCTGAACGTTTCTAGCAGATCTCACTGTTGCTGTTGTTGCATGCACTGAGTTTAAATTCTCAGCACAGAAGAACACAGCCTAGCGGAAGTTCTAATCCTCAAAAAGTAGACAAATAACAGGGAAACTCCAACGGCCCCTTAATACAGCTGAGCTCTCAGGCCTCCCCGGGATGTGGGATTCTGAGTAGAGCCGGAGTTGGGGTTGCTATTTTGTTTGTCCCCATGAGCCCCACCTCGGCGTGCCGATGCACTGAGGTAAGAATTCCAAATGAGCTTGCTCAGAAGGGCCCAGATTAGCAGGGTTGCTAGGGTCTGGCCATTCCAACCCCCTTTTCCACTTCAGTAGACTGAGCTTTTGACACTATGAAAAGCACCATTTAAAATTAATTAAAGCTTCTTATTTAATACCAAATCTCATCACTGCTGCCTACATTTAATATGTTTTATGTGTGGCTTTAGGTCCCTGTCGCATCATGTGTTGCATGATCCTGCCATGAAGCAGCTGCGAGTCAGAAAACACAGAAGCAGCCTGAATTTAGCTCTTTCGTATTTTATCTGGTGCGTGAGTTAAACCTCAAAGCCAGGCTTCTGGTCTCCCAGGTCGTGCAAATTTCATTAAATGACAGAGTGGTGTTCTCTGGAACTGAAGCCAGGAGACCTGAGTTCTAGGGCTGCTCGGTCACTCATTTATTGTGAGGATGATGGGCAAGACAAGGTTGCTTTTCAAACTTCAGTTTCCTCATCTGTTAAAGAAAAGACCTGGACTTCAATCTGCAATGCTGCTTTTAGCTTGAAACTTTTAGGATTCTAAGTGTAAGAGGCAAGGTTCTATTACAGGTTAGATCCACCATTTTGGGGACAGACATGTTTAAATATCAGTTTAATAACTTACCCTGTAGCACTCAGTGAGTGACCTTCCTCCTCTAAACTTCAGTTTTATCATTTGTAAAACTGTATCAATAATAGTGCCTTCTCATAGGAATTGTTGTGCAGATTAAATGATGTAATACATATATAGAACAGTGCTTCATGCATATTAAGACATCAGTAAAGGTGAGCTACTATCATTACAAGACGTATTTAAGGAATTATTACCATTGCATTTTGATTCCATGTCATTAAAGCTCATTTTAGTGATCTTTTAACTCGCAAACATCTGCTATTCACACTATCCTCAAGTTAAAGACGTTTGTCACTTAAATGCCCTGTAGATTATTTTCCAGTCTATTAGCTTTAAATGACTTATTAATAATTTTTTTTGTCCAAAACAGACCAACTTGTCCATCTCATCTGTTTCAAGAAATAAGCTGTGTCATTTAGATGAATTACTACTGCTACTAATAAAGACCCTCTAAGGTATAGGAAAGTCTGGTGAGCATTGAAAAAGAATGTAAAATTATTAAACTTGTGACAAAAAGATTATGAGCAGTTTGTTTAAACCCAGTCTGACATTTTACCTGCCTCCAGGATTCTTAATTTTTTTATAGTGCTATTTTAAAAGTAGTTTGTTTGTATGGGTAAATTATATATTATATATATATATTTTTAGGATAGCATTGCTTCTCTCCTGTTTACAGTTTTGTTTAATAGGAGGGAAAAAATAAAGTCTGAGAAGAGTAATGACCATCCTGAATTATATCCCAGAAGACTTTGTCTGTGTGAGAGAGAAAGGATTTTCTTCCTGGTTAGTGCATGAAATAAGAAATATCTGCCCGTGTAGCACCAATCTCAGTGTATACGTAATTTAGCAATTGAATGTTTTTAAGACTTAACAAAACATGCTGTATGTATTTGTACCCGTGGGAAAAAAACTCTTGACATTTCAATAAATTGGATGTTTCTTAAGACACTGTTGTATCCTTGTATTTTTATATTTTTATCCTGCTCACCCTCTGAAATACAGTTTGTAGAAAAGCATCAAAATAAAAACTGCACAGTAGGGGAAATGGACAGACACAGTGAATGGTGAGGCAGCTTCCACCCACCTGGTGCGGTGGTTGGAGCACGGGGCAGCCACTCAATTAAAGCTGTGAGCAAGGTCAGGAATCATCCCACGTGTGAAACCCATTGTTGGACTTATTTAAACTGGAAAATTCTCTGGTTGCAGTAGCTTGCTGAACTTTCCTGAGCAAAAATGCTTTCCAGAGCTGTTCCATGGAACCGAAGCTTGCGTTTTCAGCTATCAATTGGCAGCTTAATCAGACTGACATAATACCTTCATTCTAAAAAAAAAAAATTAGGCAAGTTGCATCCGAGCCTCGGTTTCTTCATCTGTGAAATGGGAAGCATAATAATGATATCTGGCTCAAGAGATTATTTTGCTGTGACAATGTTTGTAATGGATTTGCAGTGGCTGCAGTATATACAGTGTCTGTCATGGAGCAGGTCTCCTGTAAGTGGTATTTCCCATTCTTGTTATTACCACAGGGCATTAAAAAGGCCTTAGACATTATTGTGTAAAGTTGATCAGTTCTCAACCATCCCCAATGAACATTATGTGTAGTTTGGCTTAATGAGAAATCATAACAAAATCCTGAGAATCATACATTTAGCTCAGAAAGCACCAGAATGCTTCTTCTCAGTGTAGGAGTGCTACAAATACAAGGGGTTTTCTTGGAGAAGCAAATAAACCTATTTTCTTGCATAGCACCAGCCTTACCATTTAATAGCCAGCATACAGCTACTTTCAAAAGAAAGCCCTACTGTTCTGGACCTTTTGTTTCCTGGGCATGACTGAGAATCTCTGTGTATGACTGAGATCAACAGCCGGATATCCAGGAGCTGCAGATCAATTACTATTTTCCTCTAACATTGCTGAGTGCAACTTTGCAAAATGTTCACATGTTTGTGTGGTCCTCTACCCAGGTAAAAGTATTAATTAATTACTAAAAGAAACCAGACAGAAAGGAGTGAGGAAGAGAAAACCACACAGCTGCTAGGTAAACTGAATAAGGGCAAAGAACTAGGAGAGTGTTTATTCCCCCTGTAAGCAACAACAGAATATTAATTAAATTTAAATTTCATGTCTGTGTGCTTCTTTGTGCTTTTTAAAATCCAACTTTTATCATAAAATATTTCAGGAAAATTCAACTCAAATATTTTAAATGTTTTCACAGACAAAAGATGTGTTGTGTTTCTTAATGTATTGCTCCAACAATATAATTTATTTGGTAGCAGTGGGGACAACTGTAGACAGGAGATTTGGAAGAAATTAAAATAAGTCTCCAAATACAATATTTTATTGTTAAATAGGCTTTAAAGTAAAATTATTAAAAGCAAATACCTTTATATTTCAAATGAAGCCTGACGGTCCACTCACCTAGCATTGTATAATGCAAAAAAAAAAAAAAAGTACTAATTGGTTTTTGCCTTCGTTGCTTTTAAACAAAATGTTTAAAACAAAAATGTTTTAAACCAACAATGAATAATCAAGCTACTTAAACTCTTAAAGCAAGCAAACTGTGAGGAAATGTTCCTGTTCTTACCATAAGAATTTATAATAATGTGAAGATAATTAGTGACTGTAATCAATCTTTTGACTAGCAATATAGAAGTAACTTTATTTCTTGTCAGTCTGAGGAGGATAAAATAAATTCACTAATGCCTGATACAGGTTGGTAAAAAGTTATCTCTCAAATAATCTCAATCCAGAGGTCCAATCTAAATTGCCACTGACAATGGGATCCAAACCATGTACCCAGCATTGAATAGACTATAAATGGTTAGAGATTTTATAAATAAAAAATGTACTAAAGCTGTTGATTTGCACATTGTTCCAAATTAAAATTGTCACTAGAAACTACCTGAATGGAAGTGGTGAATCTGTACACAGCTGTGCATTTTCAAACGCTAATAGTAAAATTAAGATTGTTATAAGTATAGCCAAGTAATTGCTATGGCCAAGTGAATCCAAACTCAAACGTTAGATTAGCTTTGTATGCTACTGATTAATTTCTAACTCTTCAAGTGATATGTCTGGTTGCCACTCACATAACCAATACAGTGTCTCCCCTTTTGTTAAGCCCCATTTTGTACACAGGTTTACCTCAAATAAATCTTTAAAGAGAAATTGTAAGAATGTTTTACTTTTCTGTCAGAATAGAATCAATTTTAATTCCCCCTACCCTTCCTTTATGCCCCCAAAGACTAGGAACACTTGTCTCTCTTGTTTTCCCAAACAACTCTTTGAAAAACATCAATCCCCCTGTAGGCTTTAGGAAGTTTGTTGATCCTATCAGCTTAGGAGTAGTTACATTCACAAGAAGGCCTGGTGCCCAGGGTCAGTGTCTCCCTTCTGAAAGCTGAGTGAAGACATCAGACTGACTGTTTGTCGCTGGTGTAGAACTGAGATTAAACAACTGGATACTGTGAACGGATAGGTCAAATGGAATTTCATTCTCATATTGTCAAAAAAAGGTTCTACCTTGTGCCAATATGCTTTAATGCTGACTCAAATGTTAGAGTAAGTATGAGTCAAAGACAAATTTTTGGGTTTCTGAGAGGAAATCCATCTTCTGCCTTCCAGCTCAGTATGTGTAATGAAGATTCTCAGAAGATTTTCATTTTAAGCCAGGGTTGCAAAAATCCAATCAGTAACAACTTAAAAGTTGTTGAAAGACTTCAGATCTGAGGAGAAACTTGTCTCCAGTGAAATTGGGTGAAGTCTTTGGCTACCCAGAAAATACGTTCCCAGGGTTTATCATTTGGAAAGAGAGGAGGTGAAGGAGTAGTGTTGTAAGGATAATATCAGATCTAAAGCTACAGGACTATTTCACCTGTACCAAGAGAGAACAAGAAAAGGAAACTCTCTCACTTGACTAGAGGAATGAGTCCGAGTTTCTGGTGGTTAATTAGGCAATTACTCTAAATCACTAGTAGGGCACAGACAGCTCCAGGGGAAAGTTCTTAGAGCCTAGGTGAGCAAGGTGAGCTTTCATCGACCTCATGGAAGTCCCAAAGAGGACTAAAGGAAAACTTAGTTGCTATAGCAGTAAAAATAATAGCTTTGTTTTCTGATAAATAAACTAATTCTTTTAATGCCATAAAGATTATGGGCTAGAATAAAGGGCAAAGAGTAGTCAATAATAATAATAATAATAACAACAATAATAATAATAATAATAAAAACCTCACCAGAATCTTCTCTAGTGGACCATTTCCTATTGAGCTTAAAGCCTCCTGTATCCCATTCATCCTCATATCTAACGCTCTAACCTCCCAGAAACCAAACGTGTTTGCTATTTTACTACCACTCATAGCCCCAGAGACTCTTGTTTCTACACTAGGCAATATTTCCTTATTTTACTACCAATCAGAAAGTCCCCATATTGTAATGTAATAAATGAGAAGGAGTTTTGTCTCTTGTTTCAGCATGGTGGGAACCTGATATCAAAATTAAAGCAGAAAAGGAAGCTGAGTTTTCACAATCCAGGTAAATGTTCAGTGAATGTAGGGGGAAATGCTTTGCAAAACGTAAAATGTGTTGCCAATTAAGGGATTATTGCAATTCAATTGTTTTGTTTATTTTCACTGGGGTATAAAATGAGACCTTCAGAAAGAGACTCTCACCCCATGCTCATTAGTTAACAATGTTTTATTTTGAAGTGAAGAAGATAAGGGCTAAATACTTAAATAAGAACAGCAGAGAAAAAAAAATAAAACTGCTTTCCATTGATGTCATGTGGATTCTAAATTCTTTGCAGGAATTCTAAATTATATGGCAGACCAGATTTTCTTTGAGTGACCTCTGTTTGACATCCAAGTCAAAATAAATGGTTTTGGGTATCAGCTCCTTCAATGAACTTGTTTTGCTAAAGAAGAAATCACTAAATCAAATATCCACCAACTTGCCATCATATATGGAGAGTAGACAGTTGGTTATATTGTTTGAAATCACCACCCCAGCGCCCCTCCCCCCAGCAACCCAGTCTTCGGTGTAGACAGAGAGAAAACAGAGGAGGCTCTACTTAACTCAAGTTAATTCTGTTTAATTCTATATATTTTATCAAAATGTTTAACGCAGAGGTAATAATTTAGTTTAAAGATAGCTCTTGAGACAAACTAGATGTGCTAAAGAAGTTGATACCAAAAATGTTGAGTGTCAGTGAAACTTAGCTGAACACCAATAGGATTGGCCATCTAATGGCGATTAAGTATGCTATAAATTTAAATCTTTGAAATACTTGTTGAGGTTTATTCAGGCAGACAAACAAAGATAACAAAAGTCTTTTGTATGTTTGTCAGTCATTTCCACTCCTCTGCTGTTGTAGTGTCAAATAATGTCAGTTATTTAAGGGCAATTACTGTAATTTTAAATTCTCAACAAATTAAACTATAAAGACTAGAAGTCCAAGGAGGACCCTACTCATTTTTCAGCTACCTTTTCTGTCTCCCATTTATAAAGGTACTTTAATTGCCTGCATGTTCAGTTAGGAAGAAGAAAATAATTTTTTTGTTTATTGGTATTTTTTAAAAAAACAGCTATTTTTGGATATTTCTTTTTCATTGAGCAGTGTTCTATTATAAAATTTTTCCAATGGCATTGTCATTTTTCAGGTGGGTAAGTGGAATTATTTTCATTAGATTTTATTCATTTGTATATCATACTAGCTATATTTTTCACCCTTGATGATATTCTAGATGTGTAATTTAATGAACATAGGTTAGAGTCCAGAAGAAAAAAATGTTCTGGAAGCAATCTAGAGCTCAAAATGAGTGAGAAAATTATGCATTTAAATCATGTCTGATAATAGAATATTCTACCAATAAAAACCTTGAAAATGAAATGTAAGTATCATTAATTTAAATGGGATCATTAAAGTAGTTTCATAAAATAATTTAAAGTGAAGCAAGAAAATAATTATCTCCCATCATCTTTAAACTATGTTGACAAAGTTTAAATGATACATAATTTAAGAGGACAGATTCAATACATTTTATATTTCATGAGATCTTTTTTTTTTCAGATTTATAGCAGCATCTAGAATTTCTTTGCAGTAATAAAGACAATGATCCATTATGTTCTTCTATTACTAATTATTCTGTAAAGATTGTCTGTTCCAAAAGATAATTAGAAAGGGTGAAATTTAATTCCATTAAACAGAACTCAACTGGGACATAATGAAATTTTGCTGTGAAGTTGGAGACTTTGAAGCCAAATAAAAAGCTTTTACATAGAGCAAATGAGATTGTAAAACTCACACCTCATGACACATTTAGACTAGGGGAAGATTTTATTTACTTATGATGAGTTTTAAGTGTGCAGTGAACACAAAGAATTCATGAAGGATGCTTCTTTTCTGTTTTTTGAATGAGAGTGTTTGGTGATCAACAGAGGTACTTTTAGATTCCAGCTGTGCTCATTGATTTAGTCAAGAAATAATGCTGTGCATAGCTGCTGTGTAACATAGTATCTTAGACAAGATAGTAAAGGTGCCAAGATGAATAGGGAGGCAGTGGCTGCCCGGAGACAAACCATGGTCTAGTCCTTTTATGGGGATCAACTGAATCTGTTTCGTTTAGCAATACCATTTAAAATGCCACCCATAAAGATTTGTGCCTAACACATCTGTATAAAGCTCTGGCTTTACATGGTTAAGAAATTTGTTCTCAAAGAGCCTGCCACCCAGGATTGGCAAACATGTACAGTTATAACTGCGATGAAATTCTAGTAGAGCAACAAAAATACTCGGCTGTTTTCCTAAACTCCTGTCTATCACTCTCGACTCACTGATACATTACATTTCCTACATCTTCCTTTGCTTGTTGATATGTCCTCCCTCTAGACTGGAAGCAAAGGGAGGGCCGGTACCATGATGGCTGTGTTCGATCTGTGCTCCTCCTACCAAATGCAGCAAGTACATAGCACATACTAAGTGCTCAATGAGGGAATCAGAGAAAAACCATGACCCAAATCCTTGAGTATAATTAGCCTTCATGGCCAACCAACGGCCACTCTAACCCACAAGTAAGTCAACAGCTGGAGCTCCAAAGGATTTCATTGCTCAAAAGCAGATAGCTGTTGAAAACCAAAAATGGAGTTTGAAGTCAGGTCTAGATGGCACCAACAACCTGTTCTTTCCAAATACTGAGGGTTAGGCCACTGGAGGGGGCTGCAGGCAGTAGCGAGGGCAGGCCCAGTTGTTTTTGTGTTGTTGTTGGACATTCCCCTTGCATTCTGCATGGAGCAGTGTGGAGGTACTCGGAGGTAAAGCTCTTCTTACAGGAGGAGGATTTGCAGTATTTACAGTCGTAAGAGCATGAACCAAGGGTAGTGGGCTTTACATAAAAGGAAGCAAGTTTCTGAAACTACAGGTTCAAGAGATCTTTGAAGTGGCTTATGTTTATCAAGAGATAGTACGTGAATGTATATGCTCTCCCTTCAAAAATCCATTTTTAGCGGTCAGTTTGGAATGACACTTTATTTCTGTGGTCCTTGAAGGATCTGAAATCCACAGGCCCTAAATGTAAAGATTGATGATCTCAGAGTCATCTAGATTTTGGCTCGAGGTTATTTGTACCTGAAGCATCCAGGCCATAAATGCTTGATCATACTCAATGATTTCTCAAGACTGCACACATTTAGGCCCTCAAATAAAGCAAGCCTAGCGCTATGTATCCATGGCCCGTGTGTGAACCAGTTCTGCTGCTGTACCTGTTGAGGCTGATAAACTTGTATTCTCTCTCTGTCTCTCTCTCTGTCTCTGTCTCTGTCTCTCTCTTCTCTCTTTCATATTCTTTCTCTTTATACTCCTAACCTATAGCTCTGGGTAGTAGGCACCCAAAGATGACCACATCCTGTGCATCTTAACTCCTGACCCTGTGAATATCTCATATTATGTGACAAAAGAGAATTAAGTTTGCAGATTAATTGAGTTTGCTAATAAACTGATCTTGTAAGGTAGCAGGTTTTCTGGATTATTCATGTGGGCCCAAAGAAATCATAAGGGTCCTTATGGGGGAAAGAGAGGTGCAAAAAGAGAAAGAAGTAATAGATTGCAGCAAGAGATGGTCTTGGCCAGACATTGCTGACTTTGGATATGGAGGAAGAAGATTATAAGTCAAAGAATACCAAGGCCTCTAGAAGTTAAAAAAGGTAGGGTAATGCAAGGGAAGTCCAGTGGTGAGTGCTAAAGTTAATGGACAAAATTTTAATGAGATATGAGATATTCACATAGCCTCAACTCATCACTTCCAAATAGTTATAAATTAATGTAATGATTTTAACATTGGCACAATTCCTTAATATTCCTCCCTGTGAGGGGTAGAGGCCAGTCCACCCCTTCTGCAAATGTGGGTTGGACTTAGGGACTCCCGTCCAATAGTTGAACCCAGAGAGAGAAAAAAGATAACTTTAGAGCTGAGAAATGCAAATTGAGTAGCATTCTACAGAGCACTTGACAAGTACTCTTCAAAAGTGTCAAGATCATGAAAATGAAGGAGAGACTAAAACTGTCACAAACTGAAGGAGACTAAAGCAACATGACAATTAAATGCAATGTGGTATAATGTATTGGGCTCTGGAACAGAAAGATAATATTAGTTAAAGACAATGGTGAGCTCTAAATAAAATCTGTGAATTACTAGTATTGCGCTCATGTTAAGTTTGGTAAAAATTAATGGAAAAAGATATAAAGATATAAAGGGATTCACTATACTACCTTTGTAACTATCCCATAAATCTAAAGCTATATAAAAATAAAAAGTTAAAAATAAAGAAAATAGCCACAACTCAAAGGCAGAGAACCAAATTGAGAAAAATGTTTAATACAGTTGTCAGAAAAAAACATTGATAGCTTCAATACGAAGGGGTTTTACAAACACATTGAAAAATGGACATAGAAAATAAGCAGTTTATAGAGAAAAATACAAATGTGAGAATTATAGAAATACAAGTAGACATAAACACTAAGGATCAAAGACGTATAAAATAAATTCATGTCCCTCTCCTTAAAATCTAATTAGTAATGATTTAAAAATGATAATACTCTGTCTTTGAGGTTATAAAAATACAGGCTTTTAGAAATTCTTGTTAGGACTATAAATTGATATTGTTGTGGATAATTTACAGACATACAAATAAGTTTAAGAAATATATATCTTTTTAACTTTGTGTGACTGATTTTCCTTTTTAACCATGAGCATGTGTTACCTTTAAAAATTCCGGTTTTAAAAGCTATTTTAGGGGCTGGGGATTTAGCTCAGTGGCACAGCGCCTGCCTGGCAAGTTCAAGGTCACGAGTTTGATTCCTGGTACCAGAAAAAAACAAAACAAACAAAAAAGATAAAAGCTATGTTCCTTAAAAATAAATAATTATGCACAGCAGAATGCAACAAAGTAAAAAATTAGATTGTGACAGAACTTTTAATGGTAGATAAAAATGCTCATGTTTTGTGAAGTAAAAAAGTCTGGGACAAAAAATAGCTACTTGTAACATGTTTCACTTTTATATAAAATATATATTGTACATTTTTAAAACCACTAGATGCTTATATACCAAAATATTAATGGTGCTTATCTTTAAGTTGTATGGTTAGCCATGGCTTGTACATATTTCTTCTTTTTTATCTGTACTTCCTAAATTTCATTTAAGAAACATTTATGGATTTTCGTACTGTTCTTCCCCAAACAAATGAAAAGTGGCACAAGAAACTCACAATCAGGGCTGCTCGATTAGTGTTAAATATCATCAAAACCATTTACTGTGTGCCATCCGGCTGTCTCCGCGTTTACTGCACTTTCCACCTCTGTGTTACAGGCTTTGGGGATCTGTTTTTGAAAAGATTATCTTTGATCCAGGCCCACAGCCATAGGGAGTGGACTTTGAGTTGGTTTTGGTTATGGTTGGGAACAAAAATAAATCTTTTGTTGCAAACACCACTATTTTTATTGACATAAAGATGACCTTACAGAGATAATGAGCAAAAGATTCATATCAGGCTTCAGGGAGTGGGGTGGAAATCACTCTTTCAGTTTTTGAAAACAGTTTGAGAACTATTGCTCAGTCACTAACTTACAAAAGAACCGCTGATGAAATATAAAGCGGTATCAATTCATCTGGATACAGAGGAACATTATTCCACAAAAGTTCTGAGTACCTGTCCTAGAATCACGGCGGCATCTGACTTTTACCCTGGCCTCAGTATTCCTCTGGACATGGGTCCCAGGAGCAGAGATTAGTAGAGAAATACTCATAGGCTGTCAGACACATAAATGACTAATGAGCTCCTGATTGGATCTGGTTAAATTCCCTTTTCCCTTTGATTACAACCGGCATTTTCCTCTACCCCTTAAAAATTTTAAACTACTGTATCAAAGACAAAAATTGTAGTCGAGGGTCTGAATTACATAACCTGACTTCTGGGGTGGTATTCGAAAACACTGATGTTTGAAGACGTTGTGTTTACCTTTCTCCTAAACAGAGTTAAATCGCTCCTTGCAATGATCTACAAGGAAAATATGCACAAATCCAGGCCTGGAGAGGGTCTCAAGCAGGTAAAAGCTTTCCCTTTTTTTTTTTTTTTTTTTGGTTTTTCTCTGGTACCGGGAACCAAACTCACGGCCTTGCACTTGCCAGGCAGGTGCTTTGCCCCTGAGCTAAATCCCCAGCCCCAGTAAAAGCTTTCCTGAGGGAAAGATATTTACATTACACAAATGATGCAAGCCCTGTTCATTGAGGTGGAAAAAGTGAATAAAACCCTTGGGACACGTTGATAACAAAGGTGTGCTTCAGAATTGAAGTGCAGTGCCCTGTGCCATGCAGCATCCATCTCAGCATGAGGACCACTGATACCAGGTTTTCTCCCAGAGCTGAGGCTCCTTCTGAGCTTCCCTTCAGTCAGGTCCCCCATGTTTCTAAGGTAGCGAGAGGCCTGTGTTTGAAACCTGTCCCCTACTAGCAACGTGACTTCAAGAAATTAGGAAAAAAATCCCTTTGTGGTCCTTAGTTCCTTCACCTGCTGAATGTGGGATAAGTAAAAGGGTTGTGCAGATTCCGTGTGGTTGCGCGTAACACGCACTTGACATGGCGGTTGGTCATCATGGGCCTCCTCTCCATCTGAAAACATGGTTGCTGATACCTGCCCTGAAATATTTAAAAGCAACCAGCACAGGGCCAAGGACAGGAGATCTTTTTCTCTATGACATAAGCAGAAAGCAGCACCCGACTCTAACAGTATTGGCAGTACGAGCCTAACTTTCTAATGATCAAGTATTGTCTGGCTAGAGATATGGAAAATTCTTACCGTGATGAATTTTTAACATTGAAATTTGACTTGCCTCTTGTGCTCCAAGGCCTTAAATCCATTTTGGAAACAGGCAGAACATAAATAAATAAACAGTGAACTCTTCTCTGGATGTTTGGGTGAAAGCAGGTGGCGAGTGAGAAGACATGGGTCAGTGTGTGTGAGAGAGTTAAAAACAAATGTCTCATGAGGGAGATAACTTGACTACTAGGAATGGAACGCTCACCACAGGGGAACCCTTTTTGTTCTGTTATTAACATGTG
Source organism: Chinchilla lanigera (assembly GCF_000276665.1). NCBI lineage: Eukaryota > Metazoa > Chordata > Mammalia > Rodentia > Chinchillidae > Chinchilla > Chinchilla lanigera. The sequence continues at coordinate 11,071,764 of NW_004955420.1, read as the reverse complement.
GTTGTGCACATCTGCAGTCACAGTATGGAGTGAGGCTGAGGCAGGAGGATTACAAATTCTAGACCCAGCTGGGCGATTCACAGAGATGCTGTCTCAAAATAAAAAAATACAAAGGGCTGGAGATGTAATCCAGGGAGAAGGCCCAGGGATCAACTCCTACAATAGCAAATAATGATAATAATAATGATTGGTAATGATAATGATAATGATAATAATTAGGGTAAGCTGCACAGCATGGTTACCTGGCCTGGCTACCTTCTCTGTCTTTCCCTTATCCGATTCCCCTTCTGTTCCTTTATCATGTGATGGGATTCTCTTTCACTTGAATGGTATTGACCCTTTCTTCCACATGCCCCCAGCTTCCTATTGGCTCTCACATAATTCAGCTCCTGATCCTCCCCATTTGTAGATGTTCAACAGGATTTTCTGTGGGAACAGGACAGGAGCAACCGATGTTACCCAAACGCCCGCCCTTTGCGCTCTCCAAGCCAGTCCTGCAGACGCCTCTTCCACCTGGCGAGTTGGAAGGGCTGCTGAGGGCACCGCTTGCTCACTGAGCCGTTTCCTCCCCTTGGCAGCCGTGCTGGAGCATTCTCCCTGTGCTCCAAACTCCACCTGCGCTCCAAACTTGCATTCGTCTGACGGTGTTGAGACAACACTTCCTTCCCAACTGTACCCTTGCATGTTTCTCAGAGCCCGTAGCAACCTAGATTGTAGTAAGCATGTGGGAGCCATGCCTCCCTCTAAATTAGCACCGAATTATCTGCATGGAATTTAAATATACGTTTAGGGTTGTGGCAAAGCAGAGGCGTGAAACACGCCAACTACTAAAACATCAACATGAACAATAAACAAAAACAGGAGGACAGAAATGAGCAATTAAAAGACCTAGAAAGAAGCAATTTTAATTCTTCTATTTCTTTAAAATGTTTCGTTTGTAGCTTGAATCACATATGGGAAGGAACCACCAGCACTTTTCCAGAACTTGGGGTCTCCTTGATTCACACTCTTTGTCTGTTCCCGGTGCAGGGATCCCGAGTGAGGTCTCCACCAGTCCACTGAAACGACGCTCAAAATCCAGTGCGTGTGTGCATGGACCTCATTCAGGGATAAACGCTGAAGAGTTGCATCAGATATTCAAAGAGCTTTGGGTGTACTGTTCGGGGAATTGCTGACCAGCGAGCTTGGAGATCTTTGTACATTCCGGGTGAGGGTGGTGACCAGCAGAGGGGGCTGATCTGAGTGTGAAAGATAAGTAAATTTTCTGGAACATTTTAATGTATCAAAGAGATGTAATTAGTGATTCTGCGACCCTACTTTGTTGTGGTCATTTAACATTTTGGACTACCTGGCTGTAACACACACACACAAACACACACACACACACACACACACAGAGACACACACACAGACGCACACTTCTCTTTTAAAGTTATTGAATGGTTCCTTGTGCTCTGGTAAGCACAGAATAGCCCTAGAAACTTGGTAAACTTGGTAAAATGGTTGTTTATATGTGTTTTTTGAGACAGGGTCTCGCTTTGTGTTACAAGCTGACCTTGAACTCACTGTGTAGCCCAGGCTGCCTTCAAACTCACAGTGATCATCCTGCCTCAGCCTCCCAAATGCTGGGATTATAGGCGTGTACCAGCACACCTGGATGTTTACTGTATTTTAACATCCGGATTTGCTACAACATAAATCAGAAATGTTTGTGCATTCTCCATCCTCATTTGTCCATTTTAAGTCGCCTTTTACTGTTTGGTTTGCTTTTCAGATTGGCAGGTGTTGTGTGAAGGCAAAATAAAGGCTGTATCCTCATTTGTCAGCAGTTTCCCTTTATTTCTCTGGGAAGCCTGTTAAAAGCAGGAATCCAGAGGGTTAAGATAACTGGTCTGGAATCCACATTTTTAACAAGGACCTCAATTAATTCTGAAAAGGGTACTCTGACTACTAGTCTTTGAAAAATACTGTTCTACATCGACTCACTTTCTCTATTAATATTCATTCAGGTTTAACTCTAAATTTAGGAAAAAATGAGCATCTATCACTCTTAAAACTTTCTTTTGAATCTGCATTTCCAGGAGACAAAGAGAATGTGGAAAACCGCTTTAGGGGAGAAGCAGCCAACCCTGTTTTAGACTTGTGGTGTTTTGTTTTGTTTTGAATGTGTTTATAGTTTCCAAACTCCTCAGTGAAAACCCAAGTGGCCCTGTGCAAAAACTCTGCTCATTATTGTCGGCTTCATCTTTGGTGCCAGAGTACACTAAATGTTAACACTGAACTGAGAAGGACTCTCAGCCGGTGGATTCCTAAGGACAATTTCTCAGCATTTGCCCCACTCAATTCCTCTGACTGTTGGTTTTTTCTTCTCGTTAGCTACATCCCCCGTGTACTACACCTATCTATCGAGGCTCTGGCCCTCAGTACAGATACATATATTGAGATTATGAGCCTTTGTTCTCCCACATGCCCCTGACAAGGTGAGACTCTGCTTGCTTTGGGTTGGTTTGTTCAAAGAACACTTACCGAGCACTTGCATGTAGTAACTGTAGCTCACCGAGTGTGCAGGTTTCCTTTAGGGATGGTTCTGTGTTAGTCAGCTTTCCTGCTGCAGGGACGAATGCCCGATATACACGACTTAGAGGAGGAAATGTTTTGTTTGACTCACAGTTTCCGTGGTTTCGGTCCACGGCAGGTTGGCTCCAAGGCAGGAACATCATGGCAGAAGAGTACGGTGGAGCAAAGCTGCTCACTTCATGTCGGCTGGGAAGCAGAGCACAGGGGAAGAGTGAGAGTGAGAAATATCCTCCAAGGCACACCCCCAGTGACCCTCCTCCACCCAGGCACCACTTCTTCATGGCATATTCAGCTATGAACATCAGTGGGTTAATACACTCATAAGTATGGTGCCCCCAGATCTAATCACTTCTCTGGGAGACCCTTAATCCAGGCAAGCTGACAGTTAAAATTAACTGACACAAAATTTCACAGTAATTCTGCCACCAAAGTGATAGTTGTTGAGTACTACATATATGGTATATGATATATGCTATAGGATGCTTAGTGTGGTGCTAATAATGCTACCCCATTCACGCCAGGGACTCTGCAGCCCAGATGCTGTGCACAGCTGTCTCCTCCTTGGGTCCCACTCAAAGATGCAAGGTAAGGAGCATTTCTTTGATGCAATCATAATAAGTACAGTTGATAATTTAACAGTAAATAAATAATAAGTACATAATAAGTACATAAATAAATGACTATTTTTCCTACTTCACAGAGCAGAAGGTTGTGTTGAACTTTGGGTAAGTGACTTTCCCTAAGTCATATCTCGTAACTCTAACAGCTGAGATGTGAAGGTCTAAACCAAAGCTTGCACAATTATGCAGCAGATATGATCCAGGCCTGGGGTCAGTGTTTCCCTATAGCTTATCCTCTTCCCTGCCGAATGCAGTGAAGCTCCGGAAGGATGGCACCTCCTGTGGAACACGCTCCAAAGGGCGCAGGAGACTAGGCTCTTGAAGGAAGCAATTTTGTCTTATTTCTATTTGTGTCTTTTATGTGGAAGTAGCCCGGCATCTGACACAATATATGCTTGCCTGTCTATATATGTCAAAGTACATGAAACATCTTTAATGTAACATCCACTGTTTCCTTTGTTTTAGGATCTGATTAATAATAGTGATAGCTAACCTTTATGAGTTCTTGTAAATTGCTTTACAGACAGTCCCTGTTGTGAACTGAATGTGTCTCTCTAAAATTCCCATGTCAAAGCCTTAACTCTCTATGTGGTGGCATTAGGAGGTGGGATCTTTGCAAGGTAATTAGGCTTAGATGAGGTCATGAGGGTGGGGTCCTTGTGATAAAATTATTGCCCTTATATGAAGAGACCAGACACCTTGGTTTCTCTCTGTCTTCACTGTGTGGAACATGGCTGTCTGAAAGCCAGGAAGAAGGGACCTGTAGGAGCACTGTGATCTTGGATATCCAGCCTTAGAACTGTGAGGAATAGATAAGTGTTGTTAGACTAGTCATTCATTCTGTGATATATTTTGGTACAGTAGCCCAAGGGGACTAAGACAGTACCCTGAGAGCTTGTACTATTTATCAGTGAGGAAACTGAGGCACAGAGTTCTTGACAAGTTTTGCAAAGTCACACGACTGACATTTAGATCAGGTTATCCTGACTCCCTGGGGGAACGGCTATTGCTCTGAGCTAACCTGTTTGCCTACCACTCGCTGTCTGAAGAGGAACTGAAATATAATGCCACACTCTGTTGTGGAAATACTTGAGTAAACAAAGGTCAAAAAGTATTAAAGTGGAGGCATACATAACGGTATAAAAATATCAAAGATGTTGTTAAACATAACTCATAGACAGCCTGGAAAAACTAAAACTGTGTTAATTCGTACCTGCATTGATACTGCCAAGTTCCCATTGCCCCTCTCTGATTCTGATCCCTATCATCCTAGGTGTATTTTGGGATAAATGTGCTCCCAAAGAAACTGCTGGTTCTGAAATGTGGATGAGGGCTCCTGAAGAACTCTAGCTACCAAAATATTTTCCCTGGTCACCATCTGGCCAACAGATGACTGAATCACAGACTTGAACCTTAGTGGCCCGGAGTGTGTATCTATCTACCTGCCCATCTGCCTTGGTTTACGTGGCTTTGGGAAAACCATTATCTCTACCTTGCTTATTTTCAAAATGAGAAAGAATACCGGGATCCCGCCTCAAGGAAACAGCCAAGATCAGCTCATGGAAACGATTGAAAATTAGGTACATCGGCTATGGGGCCCATGAGGGTACCAAAGGGACCGCAGGGAGCTCTGAGGTGGCAAAGGTCCAGCATTAGACCTGGCCCATGCTCCCCTTTGCCATTTCCTAGCCCGGGGGCTTTGGACATGTTACTTAATCTATAAGTGCCCTTTGATTTCCTCAAATATAGAATAGGAGCATGAAAACCTGCCCGAGAGCATTGTGATGAGGATTAAATAAAATAACTGGTGTCTGGGCCATACCAAGGCACCCGCAGGCTTTGCCAATGCATTTTTGTTTTTTAACTAGATAAAGACAAAAATGAATCTTCTCCCCCAATGACATAGTTTTCTTTAGAATAATAATAGTACCTGCTTTCAACACAAACCAGCGTATGACTTCTTTATTGTAATGGGCAAGATAAGACTCCAGAAATATTTTAGAATTTTCCTAGGTGAGCTATATTAGTATGTGTTAAAGAAGCAAAAACCTTTTACTAAAGAAAAGAGAAAGGAAAAATAGCCTCTTTCAACAATGAGGGATATAAATATATATATGTATATACATTCAATATCTTAAAGAGGTTTTTCTTATACAAACAAGAGTATTTGCTGGTCAGTACCCAGACTTTTTTCCCTTTTGATGTATATTTTAAAATTAAAAGGAATATTCTTAGAAAGACATCTGTGCCTGGGGTGACTCACATTTGATCAATCCCTGTGAACTCAGCTTTTCAGGGGATGTGCAATTATTTGCTCAGTTAGGCTTAAACTTTTTATTTATCTAATCACCCCCCTGTAATGCTTTGATCTGAACTTCCAAGGCCTATTTTTCAACCACTTTAGCTACATATTTTAGGTCTTATAGTCTAATCAACCTCAGCCCATAAAACATGCAATGTCCTGTTTAATGCACCCTATTAGGAAATCAGCTGCCACACGGATTTTATAATCTCCCACTTTGTGACGGGGTGAGCTGTTTGGAAGTGTCATTACTGTCATTATCCTAGGAGAGCAAGAGGGAAGCAGCAGGCAAGCGCATCCCCTGGATCCGGGCTGGCTTCTCCCCGCTAACGTCTGCGCAGTGACTCAGAGGTGAGTCACCGTTTCTGCAGGTGTAAGCTTGGGGGACCTGGACGCCGTCCACATCCCAGCAGGGGCAGATGTTTACTTCATTAGTTCACGGGGTTACTCAGTAGTGGCAGCCAATGTAATCTGATTGTACAATGGTTAAAAAATTATCTATGTGTATATGTGTCTTTATTTATTTATAGCCCGAGAGTACACTGCAGCTTAGAAATTGAAAAATCACCCCCATCATTGAGCAATTAGAAAATACTATGTTGATTTAAAACCACTGGAAAGAAAGTCTCTACGAATGTCACTTACTGCAAAAGATTTCCCCTTTTTTTTCTTTTTGGCTGGGGATCTGTGAGAGACCTGGGTCCCTAACAGTTTGTGATTTAGTAGACTCTTACTCCTTTCTCAGCCCTACTTATTTGATGTCTTCAGAAACTTTAGCATGCTGAACACCTTTTCTTTTTAAGGGACACTCAATTTTTGGCTGTTGGAAACAGCAACAGTGTAAATATAAATAGTTTCCTATGTTTCTTAATCTCTGAACAAATCTTGCTCCTACATTAGTGTCTAATAAAGAGCCATCAACTTATATGAAGAAATAAAGTTTAAGTATATCAAAAAACCACATTATAAGTTTGCTAGAAATTGATGGTCATTAATCAAGACCTATGGTGCAATATGTTATGCAAGGTAATAGCTAATGTTTCTTTCCTTCTGACTTTCCAGTAAAATTTCAAATGCTTTGCATATACTAATTTATGTAGTTGTCTGAATACCTAATAGCATTGGTACCATAGCAGTCCCCATTTTACAGATGAAAAACTCTTTGCAGAGAAAGGTTAAGCAACTTGTCTAAGGCCACACACAAATGACAAGTGGATAATACATGATAAAGCTAGAATGTAAGCTTAACTGGTCAAACCCCCAAGCCTGCATTATAAAGCACTTTATCTTGTGATCTAATAACAAATATTTGATCTTTTATTTATTTTTGTGATCAAAACCAATGTTTTGTACATGTTAGGCAAGGTTCTACCACTAAGCTACACCCCCAGCCCTGACAAACTTTTAAACAATCACAGCTGAATCTGTATCTTAAGATAAATCTTTCCTCTTCTCAGATTGTCACCTATATATGTTTTGTGCTTATTTCAAATGCTGCCATGGCTCAATACTTCTAGAATTCATTCTTTCTTTTCATTTCAAAAATCTTTTCTTTGGAGGCTATGGCTTATAGTCTTATGTTAAAAATATCACCCATAACAGCCTCACTCATTGAAGTCAGGTGTGATTTTTGGGGAAATAATCAAAAGTCATTTAGAACTCAGGCTGAAGAATGGAGGAGAAATCAAGTTTGGAAAGATTGCTATAAAATTAATCTGTTCTAAATATCACTGTCACACAAGGATTCCAAACTCCCAGAATTATTTTTGTGTGATGGCGGCATCATTAAAATAAATGTAAAAGTCCACCAAGGTTATTGTAAAGAGCATTAGGTAGACAGATGCGTCTGATACAGTGATTCTTTCAACAGATGAACCTTGCTATTAGTCACAATTCAGCGGGTGCCATTTGACTACCTGCCCTGTTGGAAGCCCCTTTGCCTCTTCTCTGCATCTAAATTTAAACAGAGGATGTATCAGACAAGGTCCTGGTGAGAAAGACTGACTCAAAATGAATATCCAAAAATGGATGATTTACAAGGTTATGTGCAGGGAGCAATCGTACAAGTGCAGGCCCCTGGGTGAACAGCAGAGCCCCTGTCACACCCTTTCCCTACAGGGTGAGCGCAGGAGCTAGCATCAGAATCCAAGGAAGCTCACTGCTAGGGAGAGGTCTGCCTTGTACAGGCCTTCATCAGGGAGACAGTCAGCCCAAGTGGCAGCAAGCAGAGAAGAACCAGCTCGGAGTAAATACCCCCTCCCTGCCCTGATGCCCTCTGGACTCTGCTGTCCCCGTTGCCCAAACCCACAAGAACACAAGCTCAAAGAGACAGTCTGTTATCACAGGCCCTAGCGATTACCTTTGCAGAGGACATCACAGGGTAAGACAAGTCCTGGAAAAGCAAATCTCCAACACAGGGACCATTTCTATTGCCCCTAACTATCACTAGCAAAACCTGAATTTCTGCTGTGCTATCAAACCTGCTTTCCATTGGTCCATGCCTTTCCCAGAAGAGAAGAATTGAAGCATTGTGATGACCCTTCAGAGACGAACGATTTCCTCTTACTGAACTAGCCTGGGACAGGCAGGAGAGGAAGAGCTTGGCATTTATTGAGTAGCTGCTATGTGCCAGGCATTTTCCTTAGGCTAAAGACAGAGAGAGGGAAATTGTGTGAAGAGAATAGAATGTCACTTTGCCTCTGTAGTTTTACTCCCCAAACCTGTAACTACATGCTCATTGTACTAGAGATCTGCACAGGGCTCCTCAAGACCTTTTTTTTTTTTTTTTTTTCCAGTACTGGGACTCGAACTCACGACTTTGCTCTTGCCGGGCAGATGCTGTGCCGCTGAGCTAAATCCTCAGCCCCTCCTTGAGACTTTTAAAGTCTTAAAAACAAGGAATACTAAGAAACTGTCATGGCCAAGAAGAAGGAAACATGATCATTAAGTATAATGTGACCTCGATGAGCTCCCAGGAAAGTGGAAAGATGTTCGGTGAAAACTATGGAAAGTGGAATGCAGTGTGGACTTGAGTTAAACTCCAGCTCATTCACCGTGACAACTGTCCTGCAAATGTAAGATGTCGATATTGGGGGAATCAGGGCGTGGGGGTGTATGCAACTCTTGGTCCGATTGTCTCAAGTTTTCTGAAAACCTAAACTAATCTACGATTAAAATTTTATTTAAAAAAATAGTGGTTTGCTTTTTGGGAAGCGTAAGACCGAGGAGGAGGAAGAGACTCTGCTCCTAACCGTTCCTAGTACTTCCTTCACGTTCCGCCATAACTCCGACAGCACTTTGCTGGGCAGAAGCTCCCGCCGTTTCCGGGCTGGACACCGTAAGCAAACCAGTTAAGCCTTCTCACCTTATGATGTCAGGTGTTAAACTGGATTACTGAGCTTCGAATTTCCTGAGGCCTCGGGGCACTAAACAATCATCATGTACTCTGAAGGACATCAGTGTACCTCTCTTTAAAAATCAACTCTATCTCTTTTTTTAAAAAAGCCCGAAGAAATGACATGTGCCTGCTAAAAATAGAGCCACCTAAGAAAATACTGTAGCAGTGAAAAAAACAACATTACAACTGATTTTAATAATAGAAATAATAAATTCTACCTCAAAGCCAGTTCTTAATCTTAACACTGAAAAATTATCAGAAGACAGTTAAAAATGTTTATAAATAAGTTATCTTGTATATAGGAAAATATTACAATGAAATGCAATGTTTAGACAAAGTTAAAAAGTACATAAAAAAGAAAAAAAGTATGACAAAAACAAGCTATCTCCCAATGTTCTAATGATGCTAACCACCCAGAGAAAGAGGAGCGGGTATGTATTTGCATATATACATATAGCCTTGGGAGTTTGAGGCATAGGCACCCTGCCTATTACTGTACAGGCAGGCATCTGGTCTACCATCGCAGCCCCAGAAACCCTCTCAAGGGTCTGACATTTTCATTTGACTTTGTACTGAGACCGAATCTCTCCTGGCTGTGGGGAAGCAGGTATGCAGAAGGCCCAGGGCCGAGGGTGTGCCTGGTACCCAGCACACTTGCCCAGACACAGCAAAGGGCCTGATACAGACGGATGTGGTGCTCTGCCAAGGCCTGCCAGGCTCCTCCTAACTCAGCCTTTTTCCAGATTGATATTTCTGCCTGCTCATTCACATCCTCCCAAACTGGCCGCCCTGTCCCTCAGCACCATGTCCTTGGGCCTTGTCTCACACTGGATGGCACGAGCACAGAGAGGGACTGTGTAACACCAGCTGGGAAAATTGACTTGCTCTGTTCCAGGGAAGATTTTTCACTTTTCTGAGAAGCAAAAGGAAGTAAACGAGTGAAAAGGAGCAGCAGGGTAGAAGTGGAGGGAGAGGGGAAGGAAGAAGGACTTTGCAGCCTGCAGAACGGGGTCTGGGTTACGCCTCTGCCCTCAGCCTCTGTTTCCTGAGGGATTCCTCTAAGGCCTGTTTTCTCATCTCCAAAAGGAGGATGCATAGCAGCGATAATGTCTACAAAGTGTCCAGGGCATGATGAGTTTAGGGGAGGATGGTCATTACTGGCAGGTAGAGACATGGCCTCTTCCTCTTTTTTCTTTTTTTGGTCTTTTTGAGACAGGGTCTCGCTGTGCAGTTCAGGCTGGCCTTGAGCTCACTTTGTAGCCCAGGCTGGTCTCCAACTTGCAATGATCCTCCTGCCTCAGCCTCCTGAGTGCTGGGATTACGGGCGTGCGCCACCGCACCCGGCATGGTCTCTTCTTATATGAGGGCATGACAGTTATCATCAGTGACTTTAGCTATTCATTTGCCATAGATGAACCAGTAGCACTTCTTCATTAGGTGCTTAACATTTCACATTTCTCTGGCTTCTTTCTCTCTGGCTGACTTTAATACAAGATGTTTGGTTCCTGGGCAGGTAATATTTATTTAGTAAATGAATCCATGAATTGCTAGAATGCAATTCCATGGCACATGTACCATGGTGCATGTGCCAAAGTATGCATGTACGTGTGTACACATCACAGATTTGTACCTGTGCCACCCTCTGTACACACACATCTAGCCTCAACAGCCTTATGAGAAGCAGTAGAAGGATGTGCATGATTCAGCAAGCCAAGCAACAAGTCCTATGGCTTTCAATGATTTTTTGCACAACTTTGAATCCATTTTTAATTGTGCAAGTGAATGGACGCTGAATCAGTGTGATTGCGCTAGAGAGCCTCTGAAATTGGATATTAAAGCCTTCTGCAAAAAAGCGCCAACAGCAGCTCACATCCATGAACAGGTTCCCAACAATAAGTGGGCTTTTGAAGTTTTTAGAACATTTTTTCCAGTGCCTACTTCAAACATGAAAGTGAAGATGTGCCAAATTCTGAAGCACTCTTCCTATTTCCATGAATGGAAATTCAATTATGTCAAGATAATGCTGCTCTAAATTGCTCACCAAAAATAATGGCCACATCATATTTATTATTAGTCCTTTTGAATTCTGAAGGATCCATTCTAAAACATTAGGTTCCTATCACGTTTCTCAGACTTGCTCAGCATTTTTCCTCTGGAGCTGTGCAGCGCTTTCTCTGGGGATGACAAGGACATACGCGCAAAATGTGTCCCCAGCCCAACATTACAGGTTCAGGAAGCTCAGGGAAAGGAATGTAACTTGAAAAAGTAGGGATAGAGAACTAAGTGGTTTGAAAAAGAAAAAATCCCCAAGTCAGTGAGTGTTTTGTTTTTAGAGTTTAAAAAAAAAAAAACCAATCAAACTATTTAATCTCTCTGTTTTGGTTTGGGGGTTTTGCAAGGAGAACAATATAATACAGGACACATATTATACAGGACACAATATAATAGAGGTCACCCAAAGAATCATATACAAACAGAGAGTGCAGGAAATCTGTCCACACACTAATAACAAAAGAATCTGGTTGAAGGCCTGGATCCCATGGTAATGTCTGCATGAGTCCACCTGAAGACCTAGAGCCCATGACAACGCCTCCTGTGAGTCAAACTGGAGGCCTAGAGCCCATGACAACGTCTCATGCAGATCTGTTTCACAGATCTGAGCTGGGAAGGCCCAAAGGTCAGTGGTGGAAGCTAGAAAGTCTGTGCCGGCGGGATGAAGGATCTGTGCTAGCAGGCTGAGGGATCTGCACTGGAGCCAGGAAGTGATGCGCAAAGTAAGAACCAGAGTTCCCCTGAAAAGTACCACAGCCATCCTCAGCAAAGTGAGGGCCCGAGCTCCTCCGATGATGAGAAAAACTGAGTTCCCATCAGGAAAACCAATGCGACAAGCTTCTCCAGTAGACTGAGCTATGCACTATCTTCCCCGCTGGAGCCAGGAGGTGATGCTCAAAGTGAGCACCAGAGCTCCTCCAAAGTGAACTGAAGCCATTCTCAGCGACAAGTTCCTGAGCTCCTCCGACGATGAGGACAGCCGAGTTCATCAGGAAAGCCAGCATGACAAGGTCCTTCTAGAGAACCAACAGCTCCTTAGAGCCTCTACCAGCTCCCAACAGCCTCCCTTCTTTTTCTCCAGTTCTGCCTCTTATGCTGCTGGCAGCAGTTCTCAGGTGGGCCTCCCACACCCAGCACCACGCTTACTCAGTTCAGCCGGGGGTTATAGGTTGACCACGTTGTCAATCCACCCCACTCTCTCTTTGCTCTTTCATGAGGAAATTTGGGACAGAAGATCCATCTCACATGGGATCACTGAGCACCTTAAGTGAAATAATTAACAGAAAATGTCTGGTGTGCAGTTGCAACATGAGAACATTTAGTTATAACAGCAGAAAATCATAAAGAAAGACACCTTTATTTTTCAAAATGCCCCTTTTTTTGAGAAACCTAAAACTGCCTGCCATGGAAACTATGCCCAAGGTTGGCTGCAAAACCACGAGACTCCATAGCCTCTCTTTGTCCTGTAAGTCACCCAGCAATGAAAGGTGTGAAGGGCTGCTGTGACCACCTATTGGTGGTCCAGAAACATTGTTAGCTCAGGAAGGCGGTTGCTCTGAAAATGACACTCTCCTGGTTTTGAGAAGCCAGAGCTCCTGTATGAGCTATGTCCTTGCAAAGTGTTAGAGACACAGCTCCACCTTTCTACCTCACTAGAAATGACCACGGTCCATCTCTTGTTCCCTTAACACCTGTGTTTATCTAGAGTCTTCCACTCTGCTCAGCAAAGAATGGATCTTCACTGAAGCTTTGCTGATGGGAAGAAGAACTGGAGGGCTAAAGGGATGGATTCTCTTTCCTGGTTTTCTCTTTGTGTTACCCTCCATGCTTAGCACTTCACCTATCCCTCCTGCGCAAGTCAAATAACTGCTCCAGCATTTGCCTTCCCTTGGAGATACTGTACCTACTCCCTCCAGCAAGAGAGCTTTCCATGTCACATCCCTACCCCCAGTCCAAAGAGTCCATTGGTAGATCTTTCACTGAAGCTCAGAGTGGTGTTTGGTTAACGCTTCTGCACTTGAACTATCTCACATTTTTATGTATTAAGTTTCCTTTAGGCAAGAATTGTCCTCAATATCTTGAAATTTTTTTCCTCTCTCCTTTCCTTCCTTTTTCTTTCTTTCCTTCCTTCCTTCCTTCCTTCCTTCCTTCTCTCTCTCTCACTTGCTTTCTTTCTTTAATTCTTTCTTTCCTTCTTCCTTTATTCTTTCCAGTGCTAGGGATCAAACCCAGAGGTTTAAACATGCAAGGCAAGTACTCCACCACTGAACAAAAAAAGGAAAGAAAGAAAGCAAGAAAGAAAGTTATTTTATGTAAATAAAGGTTGCTGTATCAAAAGTTTCTGCCTACATTTACTAAAGATTCATGTTTAAAAATTCAAGTGAATGTTTAGTGTATTTAGGCAGGAACTTTTCATACAGCAGCCTTTATTCAAAATAACTTGTTTGTTTGTTTGTTGGGACAGGGTCTCACTATGTACTTCAGGCTGGCCTTGAACTCACTATGTAGCCCAGGCTGGCCTCACATTTATGGCAATTCTTCTGCCTCAGCCTCCTGAGTGCTGGGATTACAGGCATGCAGCACTACACCAGGCCAAAATAACTTCAGACAGAATGCCTACTTGGCAAGAGGGAGAGAAGACTTAAAAAGCTATGAAGAGGTTATTTCCTAGGTACTTAATTTTTCTTGAAGCTACTGTAAATGGTATTGTTCTCACAACTTCCTTCTCACTGAATTCATTGTTGGTGTACATAAATCCTGCTGATGTTTGTGTGCTGACTTTCGAATCCTGCTGAAGTGGGTCATCAATTCTAAGCGCAGCTGACACAGGAGAAAACATATGCAAAGGTGTGGAGGAGAAAGGGGAAGGAGAGTGGCAGACATTTGCATCACACTCCCCACTTTTCAAAATGCCTCACACTCTCTTGTTTATTCTGTGCTACAGCCAGTCACCAAGGACAGAACAGAGACTACAGCAGTGTGGTAAAGGGACTCACCCCAACTCGTCACTGAACTAGGGCAGGATGTGGCCGTTGGGAGAACTGTAGCTCACTCCAAGTCCCCTGGGGGGAAGTCTCTCTTGGCACAGAGCAATGTCCCCCGTGGGAATGAGTCAGGCAAAACCAATGGCTTAACTCACTATCTTCTTGGCCACTGGGCCAGGGATTCTGATCAGCTCTGCTTCCATTTGATCGTCGTCTTTGGCCATTTAGCAAAGTCCCTGGACCTTTCCTAAGGAAAATGCTCTCAACTGCATAAAATAAAATATGTAGGTTCACACACAAACAAAAAAACCCCTCAATTCTGTCAAAAACTAATTGCTAAAATATTAAAAAGCAAGATTCTTCCATAATAACAATTGCTTCTTTGTTTCTAGATTAAGTGGTAAAAGTTGGTTGCAGGCCATGATTTGAAAGTTGTGATGAATAGAATCAATTTTGAGAGATGTTGGCAAAAACCCTAATGGGCTATGAAAATATTGTAGTTTCTAACAGTTCCAAAGTCATAGATGTTGTGAATACAACTGTTTTGTTCCATTCAAGGTGGAAGAGAATAAAAAATTTCAATGAAAAGTAGAATGTTATTGTTCCTATTCAACTTCATAAGCCACCTGAATTCTCAAATTCATGTCAGTAACCCTGGGTTAAGGACTCCCAGGTCTGATGCTACTGTTTTCCAAGGGTAGAGCTCTGACCGGCAGGTCCTTGAGGTCTGACCCTAACCTTAGCCCCGTGCTGTCTTGATTAGGGGTCAGGGATGGGGGGAAGTGGAGCATTTGGAGCCTAGCAGGATGACTCTCTGGGAGCAGGGAAATATCATTGTCCTAGAACTGGGGTCAAAGGACTGAAAAGGTAAGCACGTGAGAGGTTGGAACAGAGGCACGGTGCTTGCAGTGACAGCTTGACAGCTGCCACAGGCTTGTGGAGAGAAGGGTCACCCGCTCCATCCAGCACCTTTCCCACCGTTGCCCTATTGTCCTGTAAATCATATCACCCTTCTGAGCCCCCACTGCCTCATCTATATGGAAGGAGCTAAAACCTTGACTCCCAAGCTGTTTGAAGTGATGACTTCCTGGCAGGCACTTGAAATAGATCTGAGCACATGGTGGCTGCTCAATAAAGTGTAGGCAGAACTACATGGGAAGGCTTGTCCTGTAGGTCAAAAATGGCGGACTAGGAGTCATTTCATGTGGTTAAACTACAGTTCCTGGTAAACAGGAAGTGCTATTTTGAGCATGCCGGCTCCCTTGGGTGGATTCACTTGTAACATAGGATTTAAAGAGTGGCCCCACTCTTCCTCCTTTGAGGAAGGTTTATTACAGCTTCCTTGCCTCCCCAGCTGGAATCAGAGTAAATTCTGTAGAGGGAGGCATAGGGCAGCATTCTCTTTGGGAGTGACAGATTCCAAAGCATAGCACCGCGTGACAGCCTCCGGGGACCCATCAGTGGATGAAAAGGCAGAAGGAGGAAGCGAGAGAAGCTTGATGTTCCTCAGACTGCACTCTTATTTTTCTGCTATAAGCAAGAAAAGCCCAGTGTGGAGAATGGTAAAGACCTGTGCACTCGATCTGGGCTATAACCCGTGCTCTACTCGTATGCCTTTGGAGCACGGCACCAGCCTGGACCGAAGCCACCTCCTTTCTAAGAGGGCCACATTAAAGCATCGCCAAGGTCTCCCCCTGGAGACTGGTTTGCTCCTCAGCTTTGCCACAAGGATGCCACAAATTCATCCTGAATCTCAGCTGAAGCATTGGTGGTATAACAATAACCCACCGGGAATAGCGGGTTTAGAGAACTCAAACCAGGAGGAGCATCTGTGTTCGGGGAGGCTGTGTCTGTCTGGATGTGGCCTTGAGCACCAGTAGAGTGAGGCAGAGTAGCATCTGCGAGGGGATGGGTAGGAGAATAGCCGTGTGAGTTTGTTTTGAAGCACAGTTTTTCTAAAAGCTCATTTCATATTAAATTATAAGAACCTCATGGAAAAGTGATTACAAGCTCTTTTCGCGGTAATAAAAACAGCCCTTGGGGCAAAGAAGCACTAAAGCTAAATACATCTAAAAATATCTTATTTTTCTACAGCTTGATTGAAACTGATGTAGGTGTGCTTGGCATTTGACTCGGGGAGGTCGTGCCTTTTCTTCTTCTTCTTCTAATAATACCATTTGGCAGCTTTTCTCTCTATCTTACCACAGATCTTTGCCAAAACTTGAATTTACTTCCGCCAGATTAACTGTCTCCCAAAACAAACTGGCATTTCTTCTGAGGGCTCCTATGAAAAGGATAAGCTTGAGTGACAAGTCCTGTAAATGGCTGGATGTTCTCACAGGGCTAGGAAAGCACAAGTGGAAAAGTAGCCGCTGGGGCCGCATTCAGTCTCACGGCGTTCACATGGGCTGCTGTCACCAGGCTGGGTGTAGGGGCGACTGGGAAATTATGATTTTGAGCACACACTCCTCAAAAACCTGCAAGAGGAAAGCTCTTCCGCTGCACTGCTGCTTTGTTCTAGGTCTCAGCCCTTCAGGTCTCTGTCTGTCTGAAATATCATCTTCGGTAATTTTGCTGATCGAATTGTGTTGGCTTCCCCAAAGCTCCAAGGAAACAGAGGGCCTCTTCTGGCTCGCAGCTGAATGCATATGGAATGTGAATGAGGCAGCTATGTGTGGGCCAAAGAACTTTCTCTCTTTAGCATTCCAGGAGACAGAGGGCAGAGCCCAGGGAAGACGGAAAACAAGAAAAGATGGAAAACAAGAAAAGATGAAGGGAACATTCACCCAGTTTCCCCCTCTCTACTGCCTATAACTTGATTCCTCAAGAATAAGAGCAAAGGTCAAAATTATTTCCCAAGTCAGTCTTTTCCGCTTTGTTTGCTTGCTGATTAATGTCCTGGGAAGTGTACACGGTGTTGGGGAAAATAGGCAAGCGGTAGGAAAGAACAGGTTTGCTGGTTTTCTTAACAGGTTACAAATTTGAATGCCTATCAAATACAAAAATATTCAAATGAGATACCATTTCAGGAATGGAGTTGAAATGTAGCTCCTCCCATTCTCTAGCTGTGAACGGCCCTTCAGTGTAAGAGGACTAACCATGACGAAAGAACCTTGAGACAAGGCAAGGGAAGACCTTTTGTTAAACGTAGTTTGCCAATTATTTATTCCCGTATTGAAACCAAGCGTCTAACACTGGAGGACAAAACTGCTACTGCTTGTCTTTAAAAGATGTTCTTAGTCAAACTGAGAACATGCAGGATTGGCAACTAGGATTTTTGTTTCATCCTGAGGGAACACGTTTTGCTCAGATTGTGGTATATACTGAAATGTTTTCATTTCCAAAATCCAAATTTGATCTTAGACACCTATTTGGTCCAAGGATGGTTACGTTATATTTTTATTTTACGGTAACCATCACTTTGGATACTGAAAAGGAGATTGCAGTACTTCTCTGCATAAATGAAGGTGAGCAGAAGGAAGAAACTGAGTGACTTCAAACCCATCCAGTTGCTGCAGCTCCTGCGCTCTTCTACGGGAGAAAGTGGGGCTACCCATAGATGGATCGATCGTTGGGTGACTCCCGTGATGTAGCAGAAACATCCTGGCAAGGATGTGGTTGTCCACGAAGACTTAGTAAACACTAAGTGAATGTTAGCCTATATCTTAGCTCCCCCTGGCAGTTGACTCATTGTCAGTAGCACCCCCTTAGTGTGTCCGACTGATGACCAGTGGTGACAAATGTTATTCATGGGATGTCATCCAAATGTGCATATCCAGTCCTTGAATTCAGGGGTTGCTAGTCTTTTTGATGGTACACCCCAATGGTATCATAAACTGGAACACATATCCCCAAAATGTGCGTATGTCTTCATTATATTTGTATTTTCACCCCACTACATTGTATACATTATGAAATGTACACAAAATGGGGATTATAAAAGAATCCTATGAATATAAAACAGTATTCATTTAAACAATCACTTATAATCATTTATAATAATATCTTGCTCTGAACAACATAAGTAATGATACTTAAATGAGAACAATGTAATTGAATTTGCTTGATGTTTTATGAAAATCCTAAACATCAGTTTATAATAAAGTCTGGTTCTAAATTCACTTTATTTTTGTGCTTGTTATTATGTTGCCAAAGCTTAACAGACTGTCATTTTCCTTAGGGCCCATGTGGCTATGAATAAGCCACTCCTAGCGGAAAAGAAGAGTGAGCTTTCCCATTTCCTTGCTTACTGGTATCATATTATTAATTTAGATGTGTAGTTTTATTATAGAGACCCTCCTAAACTGTTTGTTCATTTTGCTCTACTTTAGTTAAAACTGGATAATGGAATACACAGTTGTCGTTAGCTGAGTGTGTGAAAGCCATGATGCCTTATAATATGTGGACAGTGGCCTGGTAGGTGAAGGTGGCTGGTCAACCACGTGATGTTGTCTGTCTCCTCCCTGTCTTCCTGCGCCACGTGACACATGTGGTCTTCCTACACATGCAGCTAGCAATGGCCCCAAGATCAATTCACACACAGAGCATTGGAGGCGATAAGGTATTTGCTGATGTATACATCAGTATGTGTGTGTGTAAAATTATAATGTGCAGCATAAATACAAGCACACACATATTTTTACCAATCGTTTCTTCTTCGAACTGTGAGGATGGGCATGCCTGACTTATAGAAGCCACTATACTAGGCTGCCTTAGAAAATACACATTGTTATCTTCATCTGAATGGTGAAGAAAGATAAGCTAAATTTTTGAGGGTCGTAATCAGTAACTTGTTTCTTCTGCCTGTGTTTTCTCCCAACTACTGTCAGAAAAGTAAAAGAAAGGCCTAGTGAAGTAGTTTAGTCAGACTGCTATACTATTGCTGGAGATGGAAAACACACTGTCACTTGGTAGGGTGTGGAGAAAAGGCTTGTGAGCCAATTACTGAAAATGATCTTTAAAATTCTCTGATGGGGATCGTGGAGGCCTAACTAGTTGATCATATCTTTGTATTAAAATAAAATAATGTTCCCTCAGTCAAATTTGCTGATTGTCTTAACCATTCCCTCCCTGTTGGTCTCTTCCCGTCAAGATCCCCTCACCAGCAGCTCATCTACCCATGAGGGATCAACCAGCCCTTCTTATTGGCATGAGCTCAAAATAACTCCAGCAAAGTGGAAGAGCGCTATACCTGTCACTGGAAAATATGACTCAAACTCATACCATGTATTTCAAATGAAACTTTTTATATTATGAAAAATATATACTTGTTACTATAAAATTGGAAGAATATAGAAACAAGAGAAAAAATTACTCATAACTTTCTCACCCAAAAGGATCATTGTGAACAATTGGGTATATTACTTTCTATTTTTTGTTTGTTTGTTTGTTTTTCTTTCACATAGCTGTAATCATGTTGTGTATATAATTTTTACCCTATCTATTTGCCTTAAGGTGAATACAATAAACATCCTTGTTTATAAATTCTTGTTATGAATGCTTCCTAAGTATAAGTTGCTGTGGATGCATAATAATCTATCAGGTAAATGGTAGCATACTTTTACATATTCCAAAATCCTTGAGATGTGAAAAACAAAAGCGAGATTATATACTTAATATGGCTAGCCCCTGATTCCAATTCTAATGGAAAATGTGAATAGATTGAACAGCTGAAAAATCAAATTGATTTTCCTTGAGAATAAATTTCTTTGAGTAGGTAATTTATCTTATGAATTTTACTTAGACTGGATGAAAGATATTTTGTACATCTCAAACACTCATTTTTATATGAGAGAGGGAGAGAGACCCAAGAATGCAGGAACCGGCACAGGAAAATCAATTAAAAATAGAGCTAATTCATGAATATTTTCTGTACTTTCTACTAGATTTGGCATTAAATTAAAAGGCTAACAAAAGGTAATTAAGTGTACCATATTTTAATAAATCATTGTTCAGATGGGGATTCTTATTGCTTCTCATAATATTGTTAGTGTTAATTTTTGATATGAAAGTTTGGCCAAAATTTTATATGTACATTTCTGTATCTTTGAAGATACTTTTTAAAAAGTGAAAGTTTTTACAGGAAAAATTCTCTTCCCCAAAATGAAAAGTACTACAGGTAATGAAAGAAAAAGCACAGAAAATGTTTATGGGACTATCACTGAATACAAGTCATTCTGTTGAAAATAGCCATGTAAGAAAATGGAAGTAGTAATCAACTACAGGATGAATATTTCAGAGATCACTGCTGCTTTCTCATAGGCCCTACTTTCAATAAAGGTGAAGTCATAACTATTTGGAATCCAACAAAAGAACAACATTTAAGAACTGTTTTCACAGAATTTTATAAATATCAGTCATTGACTAGGATATGATAAAAACCAATATGAACCAATTCCTAAAAATGATTATTAAGCATTTTGTATATACAGCTATACATACACAAATACATATATAAAATGAATGAATGAGAGTATAGATATACACCAGAATATCTATTTTCTACATCTTACATATATGATCAAAATCAATTAACTATACGTGTTAAAAATGAAAATCTTTTTAAAAGCTCTAAAAAAATTTAGTCAGTTGGATATATGGTTCCATACAGACAAAATTGTTCAGATAGTTCCACTGGCATTTGTTTTAATTTTCCAGGAAAAAAAAGGTTTCAAAAAGTTCTGATTTTACATAAAACCAGTTCTCTGTCTTTCAACATCAGAACATTTTAAGATCTAATATTCTGTGCGGCTGCTTTAGTGGTTAAGCCATTTTAGGCTATTATCTCTCTAGGGCCACTTCAAGCAGTTGAGACAAATGAAAAATTTGACCAACCTGGTGCTGATTTGATGAATTTCCTTCCTTCTTCTCTCCTGTCTTTCCTTTGGCCCTCTCCCTACGCCTGCTTTCATTCCCTCTATTGTTAATTCAGCTCCACAAATGTCTAGAGTGTTCCAAGGGCTTGTAGTAAAACTACACATATTCTAAATTCTTCACCTCCTGTCTTCCGGAAATTTCTGAAAGCATACTTGACAGAGATTCAAGGCAAGCCTTTTGAGCACTTCTCACTGAATTGATAACAAAACAATTATTTCCTAATCAAAATTACTTTTAAATCCCAGAAAGGATAGCAGCCAGAATTAGAGAAGAATCACCGCTCAAGGGCTTTGCTTTCTGACAAATGTACACAATGTGGAGGCTCGGATAGACTTCACTGAGCCTCAGCATCCCTGTTTGTAGAAAAGGAATGCTAGTAATATGTCCCTTGAATGACAGGAGTCAACATGTAATGGACACTCACGTGTGCAGCCCTTGGCAGAGTGCCTGGAATGCAGTAAATGCTCAATAAAAGAATAGTTATTGGGTATATTATTTCCTTGTTCATGTGGTATAGACAGCAGTAATTCTGCTAATTTAGTGATTGCCCAAGGGCTCGGTTACTTAGCTGTAGGTAATTGAAAAACCATGCAGAAACTCAGGGAAAATGTAGTGTCATTTGATTCACTGATGCTATTACTGATGTTAATCATTATACCTAAACTGTAGAAACAGGAAGGCTAGCAATTATGCCTGGAAGTACTACAACTTGTAAGAAACACATTCTGAAAATTTAAAATCATATGAAGCACATCTTACATGTTAAGTATCAAAGACCTGATAAAAACCTATGCAAACCAAAAGGAGTTATGGGAACGAAGCCCTCACATTGACAAAACACCTCATGTGACAGCGTCTGAGGTTTGTAACAGGCTTTGAAAGGCATTTCACTTGGCCAACAGCATTTCACTTATGCCCTTTAGAAAAATAAGTGTAACATTTATTGTATTTCACGTTTTTAATCATTTAAAAGAGCCTGACGCAAACACAGAGCAGATATTAGAATAGTCTTACGCCATAACTAACAGGTATGATAAGAAAAAATCTAATGAGAATATAGAGGCATTCCGACTATCTTTCTACTTTAAAAAAACTTCCACTGTACAACTCTGAATTCTTATATCATGATCAGCCAAATTTGTTGGGTGACATGGCTTCTGTTAACGTAATTCACCAAAATATGACCCAAAGAAGACTGGAAAATGCGGGGCGAGAGAACCAGTGCTTGGTAATGAAGTCAAGATTATCGTGATTGCGGTGTCTTTAGAGTCATCCCCAAATAAAAATTTCTTTGTATTGAAAAAGAAAATCTATTAGTCTGCTTTTCATAAGGGGAAACTATTCCCTCAACTGACATAATTCTCCTCACCTTTTGCTTTACGGCAGAGCTTCGTGTTTTAATATAGTAAATAAAGCTGTGATTGGAGGGGAGTGAAGGTCCAAGCGCACAGCTCTTTCTTTCCCTAAAAATCTTCTGGGGTTTCCAATCAACTCAGTCAAGAATAAAATGAAGCAATTAATTGAAAATGATATTTCAAATAAAACAATTAGCACTTTACTCCACTTCTATGGAGGGTGGGGATTTCAGCAAGGCTCTTGCCTTTTGTTGAAATGAATTCAATTTCAAAGTTAATTTTAAAATTAAAGGCACAACCTTGAATCTCAATAGATATATGTAAGTATTTGTAGTGTGTATTTTCTAAGCTGCCTCTGAGGAGCAAATGGGAATTTGCACAGACTTTGCTGCCACTTTATTTAGGACAGAAAAAAGGAAACAAATAGAGCGGTGGTGGGCAAGGTGCCGGCCGACTCTGCTGCCCTTCTCAGAGCCATTCAGGAAATCTGTCTTGGTTTTCTGCAGTTCACAAATGGCAGAGTGGAGTCCACATGATCCAAATGAGATATAACATGGTAAATGATTAATCCATGGGGAAATCAGCCATCACTTTTCATATTCTAGATTGGGCATAAACAGACAAAACTTCCACTAGCAATTTTGAAATTATATACAGAATAGAAAATTCTATCCATCGAATCAAAGAGCATCAATAATAATGTAGATATTTATGCAATGACTCTAAAATTCCGAGTTTTTTTTTTTTAAAAAAAAACCTTAACCTGTAAAAGAAATGAATATAAAATTAGCTCTCTAAGAAGTTTATTTTTTTAAGAGGAGAAATGAAATGGATTCTTAAAAATATCATGTCATAGGGCAAACATCACTCTATGCTTGGTGTTTAAGACAGTTGGTGTCACTTAAATTCTAATACATACTACACATATATTAGAATGACTTAGCAAAGCCCTTAAAAATTACTGACAGAAGTTGAACTGTGGAAGTCTCTTGGGTTTTAGTGATGTGTCAAAGAAAATAAGTGCTGTGAACATAAACCAACTGCACAGCAAGGAACAGCTACAGATTTAAAACTGAGTCTCCCAACTATGAATCTAATGAGCACCTGCTATGACAGAGCTGTGGGAAGATTGGGATATTCAGACAGGAGAGGGCCAAATGGATTCTGGTTTAAGTGTGATCGGTGCCCACATCCTAGGCAGCCATCTCCCAAGATGCTTGCGTAGTTCCCCACATGCATGCTATAGTTAAGGGGAGAAAAGGGCAAAAGAACTTTCTAGGCAATTGAAACTTTTTAACTTCAGGCCCATTTCTGGTATCGCAGGCCCCAGATATTCCCTGATGAGCAGAGTTTCTCAGCCACATCGCTAATTGGCCTACTCTTATTTTTCTCTTTAAACCAAAGGAAGGAAAAGAACCTGCAACCTGACATGTGTGAGTGGAAATGAAAGTATTTTTTTTTTCAAAATTGGACTAATTAGCATTGTTGAAAAACAAAGGGAACAAAGCCACGAGTAAGTAGTGCATTAATCATATCGCTAGTAATTAGTGCCACAACGGAAATACAAGACAAAACGAAGAAGTTGGAAATAGTTCTGGGACTAGTCATAATTTGTAGGCATCGCTAGCTAAGAAATAGACATATTTGGATGGGCAGAGAGGACAAGAGTAGAATAGAATCTCAAAATCACATAAAGTTGAAAGGCTTGGCTGCATAAATCCAAAACCCCAGAGAAATGGAGAAATTGATATATTCATAGTGTCTAAAATCCACAGTTAAAAAAATCGGAAGGGAAGACAGGGAGAGGATAGGAGATTTGGAGGAATAAAATACGTTTCACCATTTTTAAAGAGAGCGAGCTTATGCTGTTGTGACAAAACTAATGCCAAGTGTAGTCAAGCCTCAGATATGTAGGGTTATTTCAAAACTCAAAAGTAGTGAGATTTCTTTGCTTTAAATATGTGACTGGATAATTTGGGGGAATGCAAAACCTTCCTCAGTGATAAAACATTAAATTAATTATAACCTCTAGAGAATGGAGCAAGTCACATGGTTGATTTCTTGGCACTAATTTTTCCCTATCAGAGGCTATTCTAAGAATCCTTCACAAAAGTGTTTTATGTGAAAATGCTGATTTGCAGTGATTCTTCTTACAAATTAAGACTGAGCCTCGTGAGGTCCAGAAGAACATGGAGGGAAGACTAAAAGTTTTCTTTTGATTCCAAATAGCCCTTGTCAAATCATTGACTTTTTGGTACTCCGAGTTTTCTTACTCAGAAAAGTAAGAATTAGCAGAATACATATTAAGCACGGATATTATTTTTTTTGGAGATGGTTACATGAGATAACCTATGGGTTAAAGGACTTTATTGATTTTATTTAAATAAAAATATTTATTTAAATAAAAAATATTTATTTAAATATCTTTATTATTTAAATAAAGATATAAATAAAGGAGCTGTTCATCTCAAAACAGGGGCAGGTAATTCTTTGCCAGGCTTTTTAGAGCAGTAGACAGAGGGAAGAAGGGGCTTCTGGGAAACAAGATGGAGGGAGGTGTGGGCTGGGCTTCCCGTTATGCTTCCTGTTTCCTTCTCACCCTCTTTTCCAAGCCTCACTGAATACCTTCCTCAGTCTTTAAAGCCTTTATTTTTCAACCCCCATCTCACACACACACACACACACACACACACACACACACACACACGCACATACACGCACACACCCCAGGCCTTTCCTCATTGAACTAGCCCCTTCATTCTTCAGTTATTCCTCTTGTTTCTTTTCTCTTCACACACATTTTCTGCTTTCACATTTACTTTCATGCCTTCAGCCCTTGAGTCTGGCGGTTGTTCAACCATCTAACTCCCTCTTTTGCTCACCTTGATGGAGTTGTTCTTCACCTCACTGTATTAAATTTCCCTTCTCAGGAATGGACTCAATCTTTCAGATAAAAGAAAGTATATTAAACAAAAGCCATTCTCTTTAGTCCATGTTTATGACTGAAAATAAGAAGAACGAAAATGGGGAAAGAGGATTTGGAGAATGGAGGGAGGGAGGTGTGCAGACAGGGAAAGGGCTGAGAGAGAATCAAGTTGTTATGTACATGCACCTATTCCCTAAGCTGAGTGTAAACTTCATTTTCTGCAAACAAGTACTAATGAAATATTTTTAAAAGCCATTCTTACTTAACTTGACTAATTAAATAGCTAACATAGTAGATTATTTTAATGATCTTAGCAATAAGAAGAAACACTTTAGAAATATATCTACACAAAAAATCCACATGTAAGGTATAAATATGACATCAAACATCTAGAAATTATACAGGAAAAGACTAGTAACTCTGACACATAAAAATAATAATTTCTTATATGACAAAATTGAAAGTTAATATATTAACAGCATATTAAAATGTCTGTACAATGTACATGTTAGAAAATGGGGTCAATTTATTAAAGACACAGAGAAGCTGTGCTAGTCAGTGTGGGATGCTGTAACAAAATTATTATTAGCTAGGTGGTCTATAAATGACAGAAATTTATTTCTCACAGTTCTGGAGGCTGAAAGGCCAAGTCAAGGTGCGGGAAGATTCCACATCTAGTGAGTCCCATTTCCTGGTTCACAGACAGTTATCTTAACGGGAACCTCACATGGCAGAAGAGACAGAAGACGTTTTCTGGGATCTTTTTGTATAGGAGCTCAAATTCCATTCATGAAGGCCCCAACTTCATGACGTAGTCAAATGCATCCCCTCCAAACTCTATGACATCGAGAATTAAGTTTCATCATGAATTTTGAGGATGTGTGAACAGTTTGTCCATGGCATAACCTTTATGGAGTTAAAAAGAAAAAGCCAAATCACTGGGTAGAAAGTAGATAGATATATCCTCCTGATGTACATTTTTTAAAGAACCCCATTTTGCACAGCTAGGCAATATATTTATGTTTATTTCAATGAGCATGTTTGTACATTTAAAGTTTCTTGAAGGACAGAAGAAACTGTTAGCAGTTCTTATACTTGGAGACTAAGATTGAAGGAGGAAAGGACATTTTACTCTTTCACTTTATATTCTTCTGTTTTCTTGAATTTTTATTTTCCAGTATGCATTATTGTTATACATTAGTTTTAAAACTAGTTTGCAAAATACACTATAACAGTGAAGTTTTTAATCTTTGCAAAAATTCATTTCAAAAAGAAATGGGAATGTACTGTTATATTTATATTCAGGAAAAAAATCCATGCGTAAAGCTAGAAAGATTTTTTCAAAATTTTACTATATATTTCATACATAAATATGAATATTATAGAAATAATTAAAACAGATTGCAAATGGATATTCATCAAGTTTGCCTGAGGACAATCTTTTCCTTTATATGTTTCAATTTGTGAAATCAAGATTAAAGCTAATTGCAATAATCCTGTCAAATAAAACAAGGAAAAAATAGTAGATTCCTACTCTTAGGTGCACCAGTATAGATTTTTACCATTCTGCATAATGTACCTTCCAACTTTAACAACAAAGACTATCTTTAAATTTTGTCTTAAATAAAACCTAAAGGCTGAATAATATCAAGCCAAGGGCAGGTGACCTCGGCATCCTCAGAGCCTTCGAGGCCCTCTGGCAAAATCAAAAGAGCTAGGACAGCGGCTCAGCCCTGGGTGTCAATGTGGCTGGCCCACCTGGACCCAAACACCAAGTCTGAGTCTTGGTATTCAAATCTATAAGGTAACAATAGTAACACCCATCACAGGATGCGTGTTTGGGGGGACGGAACTTGGTCCATGCTGTTTGCACTCTGCTCTGCCTTTGAACCTTCACCCGTTGGGAGTTCAGGGAAGCTAACCTATCTTTCCTATGCTTCTGATTTATCATTTAAAAAGTAGATATAATGATGCGCATATTTGTTTTGGAGATAGTTTCAAAGATTTAGGAGATAAGTGGCACAAAATATTGAACATATTCTACCACTGAGTGAATATGGATGGTCTCCAATGTGCATGACATATGATAGAAAGAATGTCAACAGACACCAGCCTGCTCTGATGGTGGGGTCCTTTCTTTTATTTCTTTAGTGTACAAAGAAAGGAAAGGGAAAAAAAAGGAAGGGAGGCATGGTTTATCCGTATTCGCATTTACAAAGACGTCTGTCTAGGGAGAGGATAATTCTTAAAAAGTTCCTTTGCACTTTAGTTCCCAGGTGAGGTGGTGGAAGAGGGATCAAAGTTATCCTTTCGCCTGAAAGAACCAAAAACTTTCAAATATGGGGAAACACTGATGGAAACAGTTATTGAGACCGTGGTTTTATTAATGAAGGACAGTGAGCCCTGTGAGATGGAAAACAAAGGGGGTGAGTCCTATTGCTATGCTCTGGATCCTGTGTTCCCTCAAAAGTTCGTGTGTTGATAGCCCATGTCCAGCGTGAGCCTTTGGGAGGTGATCAGATCATGAGTTCGGTGCCACAAAAAGGGAGGCAGAAGGAAACACGTTCACTTTCCATGTCAGTCAGCTTTTCCATTGCTAAGACACAACCCCTAACACTCATAACTGCGAGAGCAAAAGGTTCTAGCTGTTCACGGTTTCAGTCCATGATCAGCCAGCTCCAGAGCACAGACAGCATGGCAGATGAGCCTGATGGAACAAGTCTGCTCGGTTTCTCTGGCTGCTGGGACGCAGAGCAGGGGAAGAATGCCAGAGAGGAAGGGAGGAGGGACCGTGACCCGCAAGGCCACACCTCCATGCGCACCCAGACACAACTAGAAGTCTGCTCCACCAACCCATGGGGCCAGTCGCGAAGTCAATCAAGTGAAAACTCCACTCAGCATAGCACCCTCCATGTGAAGACGCAGTGAGAAAGGGTCCTCTCGGAGGAATGGGCGCCAGACATTGCATGTGCTGAGATCTGGACTTCTCAGCCTCCTGAACTGTGAGCAATACATTTCTATTCTTTATAAATTACCCAGAGTAGGACACTTTGTTATAGCAGCCTGAACACACCGAGATCTCTAACGTCTCATCTTCCTGTCGCTTTAGAGTTTTTAGGCTAGGAGTCAGGAAGTAAAAATCCAGGTGGAGTCCAGCTTACTCCCTGAGTTGGGACAGATACGCAGTCCTATTGGCTGTGTCCAAGATGAGCACTGTAGTAAGTCAAGAAGTCTTTGTACTGGTGTGCTTCAAAAAGACATTTTATCTTGTTACTCGTGCTTCTTCGCCAGGCAGGGGGAGAAAACACAACTAGAATTTGGGGACACACTTCTCTCACTTGAGAGCATGGCTGATTTCACTTTTACAGTGTATCACAGATCCTTTAGACCCCAGTGGGAAAAGGAACCTACTCAAGGTCCACAGCACTTGGGAGCATGAGCGTGCTGCCTGGAAGTGGAAGTTGGTGCACTGCTTGCCAACAAGAGCAATGGAAGCAAAGTGAGGCGTTCCAAACCTCCGCTTCCTCAAGCAGCGCTGTGAGGAACAAGTTTTTCTGGGGATTGTGGAGTCAGTTAGTGAGTTTCTGTAGCAGAGACTAGAATAACATTGGGCCCATTTAAAACCGGGGTAAATTTACAGTTTCTCTTCAAAGTCAAACAGTTTCAGTGTGTTCACATCTCGTAGTCTAACACCGGGTTGCATATTGGTGTTGCCACCTCAGCTTATCTTATCTGAGTCCATCTTACCTTTCCTTCCTTACCTCCTCCTCTGAAGTCATTATGCTAATATTAAGACACCTTGATAACAAAAGCCTTTTGTTCTCAGTAGGACCTTTTTCAGTCCTTTTCCCCTCTCTACCCCGACATAAAACATGTACTTTGTTTATTTTTCCTTTATGAGTTAAGCATTTAGATGGAAGGAGAAAAAAACAAGTAAACATTTTGTTGGACATGAGCAGCTACACATGCGTATGCTCACCCAAACGCAAGGCACAGTGCTGCAAGCATGTGCGAGGCCAGGGAGCCCGGGTCTTTTGTTTAAGCAGGTGTTTGGGAACAAGAAGACATCAGCCCGATGGGGGGCACCACGTGAAGATTTGGCGTCACTCATCGGGTGTTGTTGAGCACCGGCAGGAAAAATGTAACAAATAATGCAGAGAAAATCCTTCTAAGAGATCTGGGCCCAGGAACTAATCCCTGCAAGTATGACTTGTGTGTCTGTAGTTTTATACTGGCAGATTTCTCTGGTATTTAATTAGTGAATGGGTGGAATCTATGCATTGAATTTAAGAAGAAAACATCTCGCTTTTTAGTGTCTGAGCATCTTGTGCAGTCTAGGAAAGATGGCTAATGGCTCTGGGCAGCGCTTGTTTCTTGCACATACCACACACCACGATGCACCCCAAACACAGTGCCGTGCATAGACAAGGTGGTCTATTAGCAAATACGAGTGGGAATTAAACTTGGGCTAGGAAGACACGGTCGTTTCAAGCCCTGGGAGGGGAATGTCCATCTAATAGATGTTCAGCATGAATAAAAAGACTGGTGCACACCTGTAATCCCAGCACTAGGGAGGCTGAGGCAGGAGGATTGTTGCAAGTTCCAGATCAGTCTGGGCTACAAAGTGAGCTCAAGGCCAGCCTGAACTGCATAGCGAGGCCCTGTCTCAAAAAAACAAACAAAAAAGAATAAAAGGAGCAGTTATTATTTAGCTTCAGGATGTCATTTTACTGGTAGAAGGTGCCTTTCTATCACACCGGTGATCTGGAAATGTCTACTTAGGAGGTTTCAGCCCTGGTGCCCACAGCAGGGAGAAAGGGAAGGGGAGGGAAATGAAGGGAAAGAGCGGGAGAGAGAGCAAGAAAATGGAGGGGGACTAACACTTATGAAGCACCTACTGTGTGCCGGGTGGGGCACTGGCTGGGAAGTGATGAGAGAAGGCGATCGAGGTAGAGATGGTGGGAACTTTGGACAGGACCAAGCCGAATGGCCCACACTTCTCCTGTCCCTGATTTACCTTTTCTCTTCCTTTCTCTCACTCTTCTGTGGGAGTGAGATCAGCTCTTCCTTCCCAGGCTCATGGAGAGGGTGTGACAGCCTCCTTCACCTGCCCATCCAGATAACAGAAACTAAGGGCAAGAAACGATGCTGAGGGAGGAATATCAGTAAGCTGAGGGTCTTTGGCCGAGAAGGATCTGCTTTTCAACTGCTTTCTTACAGACCATGGGATTTGGGGCAAATGATTGCCTTCCATTTTATTTTTAGAGTAGTTGTTCAAAGGCCAGGCTCTGGAGCCAGCCCACTGGTGTTTACATGCAGGTTGCAGCTTTTTAGCCACGTGACCTTGGGTGACCTGACCTCTTCACTCCACTGCCTCATCTATGAAATATCGACAACGCGTTCCTCCTAAGTAGGATTCTTGTGAAAACTAGAGGAACCGTTGTAGTACACTTGTAGCACAATGCCTGGCCCATGGCGAAGGCGCATTGTGTCATAACTTTTGTTCTGCAGAGCGACCCTACTTCTCTATGAGCAGCCTTGGGGAATTCCTCTCAAATTTTTCGCAAAAGCTACTTTCTTGGTAACTCATGAAGGGCTATTTTCTTTCTTCATTCTGCCTTGCTGGGATTTATCTTTTTCTTAGATTGCAGAGAGATCAAGTAGAATAACAACAGTTACCCTGAATTTATGCACCAGTTTTCTGAGACCGTGTGGCTTTTTAGCTCAGATGAACCCCGTCTGAACCACAGCTGGCAGCACAGTGACAGAGGCGGGGTTATTATTACCTGCATGTCACGTAAGGAGGCTGTGACTCACGGAGAACATGCAGAATGGGATGCCCAAGCTTGCCCAGGGCCTTGGGGTGCTCTGACTGTCAGACCCTGGACACAAACCCACCTCATCAGCCGCCCACACTTGAAACCCACACATTCATACAACCACTTCCCGAACTGTCACATTCTACAGCAACAATAGTAATGACTGATTCCAATCCTACTCTGAAGAGCACTTGGGTATTGCGGTGATACTGTTACATACATATCAAGTGGAAGAGGATAAAGGCATCCAGAAGGCAGAAGGCAATTTGAAGCATGCAAAATGGGGTCACTGACATGGAAATTCTGTGATATTTAATTCCCACTACACCAGCATTATGTAAATATGTGAGTAGGTGGAATTTTGTCAAAATGTTCTTAATTATTACAAATTACCACCGTGTTTTAAAGATCAGCATTGCCAAGAGGGCTTGTGTAATCCTGGCACATTTGTAGCTTTTTTTTCCTCCCTAATACTACTTCTTAGAATCACAGCATTTATGCACTTCTGGGGTGCTCCTGGATATGTGGCTTGGAATTAACAATAGAAGTATAGCATTTGGATACAAATGATATATGGCAAAATCTAGAATTATAGGATGTTAGTCTTCAAAGAGATATCTGAAGTAATATAGGTTGGTAACTCCCTCAGTCTGCTCACCCGTTTTACAGATGAGGAAACTGAGGCCCAGAGAGATTATTTACTGAAGTTTACATTGATCACTAGCTTTTATAAAATTATGACTACATACTTAGATTCACAGATTCCAAATCCTAAATTTATAAAACCAAGCAAATTCTGAATAATAGTGTATGAAATGGTATTAACAACAACTTCACTTGGGAAAGTTTGTGTGTATGTTATTTCTTTTCTTTATTTCAAAATTCAAATCTCTCATCTTTTTAGTAAGCTTTTTAGGAAATTGATAATCTGCAATTTTTTTCTTTTCCAGTAGAATTCCTTTAGTGTTATTATTGTAGTAGTATATATTTGTGGTACATCATGTTTACACTGATGGTGGAGAGCTGGTACATGAGCACAGCACATCTCATTCTTTTATCCTCCTCCCTCCTTCTCCTCTCTCTTTCCTCTATTGCTCGGCCCCCTCCCTCATTTTTTTCCCATGTTCTATACATTTTTTTGCTTGTAGCTCAGGTTTGGGTCCATATGAACACATTTTTAAATTCCTCACACCCTGGAACCTAAATTTCAGAGACAGCATCTTTGGTTTGTTTTCATTTTGGTGGGAGCAGGGTGTGGAAGACGGCATCACACTCCATAACTCCACCTGTCTGCACCGCCCTAACCCTCCTGCGGGGCAGGGGGCAGGGAACCTACACACCTGCGCGGATTACACCCTTCACTCCAAAGTCTGCTGGGAAGTTATTATTAAGTCCCAAACCCATTTACTGCTTTATTTTCTCCATGTCATTATCCTCAGGGAAGTCTATTCCACTCACCTATCATATGCTCAGTTTTTCAGGTGATTTCTTTTAAAATACTTTAAAAAAAAAAATCACATCCTTTGCCTTTGAGCAAATCAACCTTTCAGTTTAATTTTTAAAAATAGTGTAGGGCCAGAGGTTGTAGCTCAGTGGTAGAACACTTGCCTACCGTGCATGAGACACTGAGCTTGATTCCCAGCATCACCCTCCAAACACGCAGACACACACACACACATACATACACACACACACACACACACACATATCAGTGTTGGCCATTCAAGGAGCCATCAAAGGGAAGTGGTGCTTACCTGTCACAGTCTTATGTGACCACATTCACAAACCTGCTCGGTTCTGCTCCCAACTCACACGGCAGTGTCCGCATGGATCTCGTCTTCATATTTACGTGACTATGCGTGTGCACGTGCGTGTGCATCCGTGTGTGTTTGGCCATTTTCACTTTTCCAACACAGGTTCAGTGAAATAATTATATGTTTATTTTTTTCCCAGTGTGAACGTGGCTCTATTTTTTGAACCACATTTTTTTCTTGAGTGCCATGTTCACTTTCATAACTGATCATTCTCTTGTTTTCATATCTCACTGCCAAACGGGACTAGCTGGTTATCTCTGATTGCAGGCAATTCGAACTTTAAGTAAGCCTGTCTTTATCAACCACTGTTTTAACAGCTGATTAATTAGCGCTGTGGAGATCCAGGGGAGGCCTTTATCTGAAGAGCAGTTCAGCCATTAGCAAAGGAAACTTCCTTGTGCACCAGCAGCTCAGATAACAAGGTAAGATAATAGTTTGCAATCCGTCTTTGGCTAGTGCAAACAGGAGCACGCCCTCTTATCCCAACATAGGGGCCAGAGAGAAAAGCTCAGCGAAATTCCCAAAATACCATGGTCTTCAGTGGCAAAACCCCTGGTCATTTTTGTGAGTGGTTTTTGAAATAGCACCTTGCAGTTGCTTGGTACAGCTGGTATTTGCATGTTCAAATAACATGCACTAGGTGTTGGCCATTCGCAGAAGGAAGTCGGCCCCGGCAGAATTCTGCACCGAGCATGGGTGAGTTGGTGTTATCGGCTGAGAGTTAATATGTGGGCCTGAAGCCAGGCCTCTTGTTAGCTATGTACTCTTGAACAAGCCACTTGCTACCCTCAACTCTGTTGCCCTCCCTGTAAAGTGGAGCTAATAATAGGACCTGCCTCCCGGTCCTATTCTCATTATTGTGGAAATTAAGAAAGCCAGTGCTTTTACATACTTTTAGAACTGAGTCTGACATGGAGTGAGCGCTCCATAAACGTTGCTATCATTACTAAGTTGGGAAAGATGCAAAGATTTTCTGTTCTTCAAATCCTAATAGATTCGCCAGAGGTTATTAAATATAAGCAGACAGGATCTGGGGCTGTGATTTAGCACAGATGCACAACTATCGTCCCCACCAGCACTATTAAGACTTAAACTAGCAGCAACTATTTAATCATTGTAATAAGAGTTAACATTATTCTAAGCACTTTCTATGTACTAATGTGTTCCAGCTTAACAATTCTGTGAGATAGGTACTATTTTTATTCCTCTTTTTACCGGCTCATGGAATTGAAGCCCAAAGTACTGAAATGACCTGCCCAAGGTCACAGAGCTTGTAAAGGTAAAAGAGATTAGACTGCAGGCAGTCTGGCCACAGACCATTTGCTCTGAAGCATTCGCGTTGCAATCACGTTGTTCCTATTACTTCATACTGGGGGTCAGGCTCTCCCCCATTTGTGAACGTGCAGAGATGAAGTGACTTATCAGAGACCCGAGACTAATAAATTGGTGGAGCCACAACTCAAAGCTAGACCTTTCCTCACTCTGCTCCTTACCCTTTGATGCCTCTTCACCGTGCAGGATTGGGGAGGTAGTGGAGTTCAGGGTGAAGGAAAGCAAAGTGCTGGTGACCCAGGGGTGTGAGTTTGAATCATTTCACCTTCCACCACTTGGGAGCTCGAAAAGCCTTTGGCCCTGGTGCTGAACCATCATTTTCCTTGTTGAGAAGGAAGGGTGGGAGTCTGCAGGTTTGGGTTTGCTATGTGTGGGTAGCAGTTGTAGCTTGCTGCACATTTTCCTGGTATCCATTGAATGGAGAAGTATGGATGTGCAGACCTCAGACTTGTTTACCCAGCTGCCATTATTGTACTGATACACACACACACACACACACACACACACACACACACCCAGCAAATGATGCAAACTTGCCTAGATGTAAAAGGTGATGTACGGAAGGCTGAGTGAATAAGGCCTCTTATTCCCCCGGAAGGAGCGGAAGTGGGAAGTGGGTTAGAATGAGCAGCAGGGCAGAGGCTGTCCCACCGGAACTGGCCTGCTGCCTGTCTCTCCTATTCCTTCGTAAAGCCAGGGGTTCTTTCACATTTACACTCCAGCTCCTGCGATAAGTTTGGCACACAGTAGAATGCACGATGTGTAGCACCTACTGGGAGGCTATAGAGGGGAAGGAGATTATATTAAATTGACTAGTACAGAATCCTTATAAAGTTATCAAAAGAAATTATTACTCCTAAGAGACAGAATGTGATTTAACACTTTTTAAAAATTATTTTAAAGGGAACAAAAACAAAATAACAAAAGCAAAGACAAAAACAAAACAACACAAAAACTATAAAAAAAGATATAACATTTCAAAACAAGATGATAGGAAATCAACAATGGTTGTTGTATTACTTATTGTTATCTTCAAAGTAGTTGCTCAGATTACCAGATATAGGTATGTGAGACTGATCAAACAATTGAACATTAACTGTTCCTAAACTCCTTAATAAAGATTTAACACTTTTAACAGCCCAAAACAAATGAGAATATTCCAAGGCTGAAGTAGGAAAAACCCCAAGGGAATCTTTTTTTTTGAGACAGGGTCTTACTATGTAGTGCAGGCTTACCTTGAACTCGCTTACGTAGCAACCCCAGGCTGGCCTCCAATTCACAGCGATCCTCTTGCCTCAGCCTCCTGAGTGCTGGGACTGCACGTGTGTGCCGCCACACCCAGCTCCAAGGCAATCTTTCAACAACTGTAGAATAAGCCAAGCAAATGTTCACAACTAGATCTTCACAGTATTATGAAGAGGCAGTATACAATTTGCACTTGAGACAGTTTTTCCCACTTTTACCTAACATTAATCAGGCTGGAGAAGTAAGTCTAGGAGTGCTTTTCTGACAGCAATGCTTTTCTGAGTATAAAAATTATAATTAATATTGAGTGGAAAGCATTCAGCCATTTCTTCACAGTGCAGATTCCAGTATCAGCCTGGACTTCTTCATTCTTCTCTACCTACCTAGGAAATCCTACACCATTTTTCCTGCTAAATTCCTCAAAACACCCACCTCTGATCATCTGATGGTAGATATACCAAAGCAGCTAACTGACCCCCTGAGGATACATCCCTAAACCTCAAGCCCTCAACTGTGAAGGAAATGTCACATCAATTATGGAAGAAAGCTGGCGGGGCACCGGGGCTCCAGGACTGGAGGAATTTGTTCAGCTATTGCCTAAACATTTATGGAGAACCTCATGCAAACAAGGCCCTGAGGTATAGGGGGAGGAGTCCTACTTGCTCTCTCTCTTAAGGAATATCCAGTTACAGAATAAATAAGAAGAAAGTAGAAGATGTTAAGTTCCATGCAAGATGCATAGGTAAACACTGCTACAGCAGTGTTAGACATATGAAGGACTTCATCTGTGATTTTTTTCTACCAAGATCTTGTTCTGCAAGGCTGCTCCCCACAAATTACACTCTTCCCCCAAATCGCAAAATTGGCTATAGATTTTTGTCAGTCAGTACTAGTGTCTCATCAGTTAGTTTTGTTTATTCAGGGCCGAGGATACAGCTCAGGGGCACAAGTACCTGCCTGACAAGCATAAGGTCCTGAGTTTGATTCCTGGTACCAAAAAAAAAGTTTTTTTATTCCTGAGACAACGTCTTCCCTTTAGCTAGTCCTACTGTCTTGGCTGTGAGAGTGGTTGAAACCAGACTGGAAAAGCCCCGTTTCACTGGTTCTGCCTACATGTAACTTGAGTTTTTACCAGTGAATGTTTCTTATTTGGTTTCTCATGGGAATTTCCTCTCTTCATTCTGTTTAAATATTTGTATGTTTATGTCATAGTTGCCTGTTGTGTTTCTCCAGGACACCTGTCGTAGGGATAAACGAGGGCGTGGATGGGCACGGTGTGGGATTCCAGCCCCGGCCAGGACTGCTCCCAGGGTGTTGGACTCCCTCCCATTGATGCCAGGCCCAGGTGGTTCAAGCTCCAAGAAGGTGTGGTTGTGATGACGTAGGTCATTTCTGTGTCCCGTGCCCCTGTGTCTTTCCATGCCACTGTTCTGTGCCCTGCCTCACCACCACTGGCCAAAACTCCAACTTCTCAAGAGGTGGGATCCCTTCCTCACGCTCTACGCTGAAGCAAACCTTCCACGGCTCGCAGGACCTGCTACCAGGGGCTGTGTGTACTGGTACACTGGACTTGTGTACCAGTCTTCTACCCAGCAAGGCCTTGTGCTTTGCTTAGTGCCATATTATTGCTGTCTTAAGAGTCTTCATACATTTTGTTGTTTTTTTGTTTTGTTTTGTTTTGTTTGTTTTTTGGCTTTTTTCCGGTACCGGGAATTGAACTCGTGACTTTGCGCTTGCCAGGCAGGTGCTGTGCCCCTGAGCTACATCCCCAGCTTCTCTTCATACACTTTGAATGAGGCACAGTACATTTTTGCTTTACATTGGGCCCTGCAAGTTATGTAGCTCCTCTTGATGGTTTGGTCTGTAGCTTGAGGTTTGTGTGGAGACACAGAAGAAAGAACATGATCCTTAAAGCCAGGCAGTTTCATATTTAAATTCCAGATCTGTCCCCTACTTGTGTGATCCTTGGCTAGTTGCTGGCCTGTCTACATCTCAGTGCCTTTATCTAAGATAGATATACAGCACCACTGTTGGTGATGACATGTGTAATACCACTGATGCATACTACACAATAAAAAGGTATTTTATTGTTATTATTGAATAATTTTAGCTTTAAGATACATGTTCCCCTAAAGGTAACCTTACTCTGTGAATTTGATCACTCACTTGATTAAAGAAACTTAAATTTGTTAGTGCCAAGTTTAGCTAGAACTGGGGACATCTTCCACTACAGTGTCCTGCTAATGCCATGTGGCAGGATCCAGACAAGTTTCTCAGACTTGCCTTGCTTAGGAGTAGCCTCCCTGATACGGTCTGCAAAGGCTGTGATGGTCTTTCTCTATCAGGTGTGTGAACACGGGGGCTACCTGAGGTGTCCATGTTTCCTTCCTTGTCTTTGCTGGCTGACACAGAGATTCTCTCCACAAACAGAGCTCCTTGGGGATTTTTCTGATCATCTGAGTTTTTTAAGTCAGCATTTAGGCCCAGTCCCTTCCCTGTCCTGGCCTTAGCTTGTTTTCATGTCACACCTGACAGATCTGCTTTTTGTCCTGTTGCCTGGATCTGCAGTCCTGATGACAAGAATAACTTCCTTGGACAGCCACTGACTTTGCTATAGACTCTTATTTTTTTCAGAGTACCGATGTCATTTTATCCTTGAAACTATCCTAAGAAGGGGTCACAATGATAACCCCATTTTCTCAACTGTGAGAATGGATGCTAGCAAGTGAGGTGATTTATTCAAAGTTACCCAGCCAGCTGGTGGTAAAATTAATCCTAGAGGGAGAGCAGGTGTCATTCATCAGTTTATTGAATCTCTACTATGTGTGGTGCTGGGGACACAGCAGTAACAGAAGCAGGTAACACCCCTGCCTTCAGGTAGCTTGTGATCTAGTTGGGAGAGACAGCTGTTAAACAGATGCAGCAGCTGTAAACCTTAAATGTAAAATTTCAATCTTTCTAAATGTTGGGAAGAGTCACCCAGGGTCAGTTTCTGACTGTCAAAATTCCCTCATTCAAGATGCTTCTTCTAGAAGAACAAGGTGCTTATTGTCGATTTGATCTCACTCTGACACCCGTTTATTTATCGAAGTACATTTCTTCAGGTGTCGTGCTGAACACCAGAGTCCATGTTGGAAACACGGAGGAGGAGGGGGTCTCTGTTCTGAGGAGCTTGTTGGGGTGAGACAGTAAGCTAACCCATGGGAAAAATATCACTGGAAAAATGTGGCGAGGCCCACGAAGAAAAGAGACTGAGGCTGAGGGAAAGAACAAATTGGTCACTGAATAACCCTAAGATACAAATAAATGGATGACTAAAATAAAGGAGAGATGATAGGGAGCTAGAAGGCAGACTCTTGGGGTGGGGGAAAGGAGGGGTTAAAGGAATTGAAAATGACGGAGATGCATTAGATGCATACATCAGTTCCCCAGGATGAATATCACCATTCTCTATTACAAGCAGGTACTAAAAAGGAAAGACAAAAAAAAGCCTCTCTGAAGGAAAAGTGACGTTCGAGCTCCAATGTGGAGATAAAATGGAATTCATGCCTATAGATCAGAAGAAGACAGTTTTCCAGGCAGAAGGACCAGCATTTGGTGAGAGGTATGGAAAAGAGAATGACAAAGGAGGGGCTGGGGATTTAGCTCAGCGGCAAAGCGCCTGCCTGGCAAGTGCGAGGTCGTGAGTTCGGTTCCCGGTACCGGAGAAAAACAAAAAACAAAACAAAAAAAAAAAGAGAATGACAAAGGCGATCAGACAGACAGACAAAGTACACCTAAAATGACAATTATTGCTAATATTTCACAGAAGCTTAAATACCGGCTAAACCTCTGAGTTCAAGGGCAAGGGCGTATTTTGGATGCGTTGAAAGTTTCCTGGGGTAAACAGGATTTAGTAGGACCCCTTTGCAACAGTCTGAGGCACTGCAGTCCTCAGAAAGTTTTCTGTTGCTTCACTGTACTCCCAGGTACACATTGTGTGACTTAAACATGTTGAAGGCCACTTCCCCATCATTGGCCTGTATTATTTTTTTTCTCTCCATGCCAGTTTTGTGTTTTGTATTTGCAGTGTGAACTTTGAGACAGGACTTCTACTTTCTGTCACCACCTGTGGGGCAGAGGGGGCTACTTGCCATCCTTCCCCCAGTTGTCGAAAGCCTCTATTCTGTCTGTTACCAAGTGATAGCTCCTTTCTCTTGACCGAGTGCATATTACTTTAATGTGGCCCTGAAAGCAGTTTTATAATCTGAAGAATAAACAGATTGCTTGTCAAATTCTCTTTGTCTGTGCCTTTGTGACCTAGTAACATTTACACCGCTTTGCGGAAACATGGCAAAGGGGTTGGTTGCCTACATCAACTATTTCCATTTCAGGAAAATGATTACAGTGGTTTTCAGGCGAAGGGTGGCACCCCCCACCTCAAGGCCATCACCGAGCAGAGCCAGTGATCGCGGCTGATGGCTCAGTAGTTATTCATAACTTTGAATCGCTTTATAACGTTCTCTTGAAAGAATGGATGCATTTGAGACTTTCTGAAAGACAAACGTCCTTTTTTAAAGCTACTGTTTTGGGATTCATTTTTTCTTTTTCCCCTTTATTGTACTTAGATAGATGTTGAATATGCATTTCTAAGAATCCACGATTTTTAAATTACAAAAGCCACAGATATAGACATATGTTTCCTAGTGATAAACAAAGGATTTCTGAAAATTCTACAGCGACATGGTTGGGTCATGTAGCACACTGGGTCATCTCAGCTTCTATTCCTTCTCTTTACAGACAGTCAGGAGGATCTTCAGCGCAACCTGTCATGACTTTGAACAGCATGAATAATTAGGAAATTCTTCCTGCCTGGTGTGGTGGCACACACCTGTAATCCTTGCCCCCGGGAGGCTGAGGCAGGAGGATCACAGTGAGTTTGAGGCCAGCCTGGGCTACATAAGCAAGTTCAAGGCCAGCCTGAATTACACAGCAAGACCCTGTCTCTAAACAAAAACAACAACAAAAAAGAAATTCTTCCTAACATGGAACCAGAACCCACCTTTATTTTCTATCCATCGGCCATACAGCAGAAAACAACCCAGGTACTTATTCTGCTGAAACTCTGTTCAGAAAAGAACAGGGAACTCAATTTCTCCAGGCATCTGGTTTGAATTAGTTGCTTCACAGATCTTTTTCTCCTAATTGGCACCAAATTTCTTTATGATTTAAAAAACTCACACTTTTTACCTTATAAACAACAATTTCCAAACTTTTAAACATGGAAAATGTTTCAATGGTTTCTTATTTGGGGGAAGGCAGATTTCCTTCTAATGGCTGTAAGTGAAAATAAGCATATTTCTGAATATGGTGGGGGTTTCTTTTCCTTATAGCATGTCGGGACTTTAGGAAAATATTGTGACTGCATAGAACGTACTAGAGAGAGCAGCAAGAAGCAACGATCTTTACCACCCTGAGGCTTTACTACCCCACCTTCACCCCTTCTTTCCACAGCCCCGATAGCATGGTCCATCCCCAAAGAACCCCTGATTGCTGATCCAAATAATTACCTGGCTTACTGCCAGATTCATTCAGAAATTGCCAGTATTGTCTTCTGTAAAATGATATGTCCCTATGATCTCTCACTCTCTCTCTTCTCAGCAAACCAGAATCCTGGATATAATTTGATCTTCATTATGGAGAGAGAAGCTGAATTAGATAATAGAAAACCTGAAGAGTTTAAGTAACAGAGGATCAACCTCACTATTCCCCATCCGGCTCTGCTTCCGGCTGGAGGAGTCGTTTGTGGCTCAGGTGAATTTGATAGGAACCAGGGAAAGAGTATTTTGAGACTAAGACCTGAGGCTAAGGTCCCTCCCTCTCCAAACCGCCATTCCCAGCGTCAACTCTGATCTTAGATTTACATCCTACAAAGGCAGCTGCCAAGAAGGCTTCTGTGCAGGTGTAATGCACCTCTCCCGCCTGCCTCCAGAAGCCTACAGGTACCAATTTGCCACATCCTCTCTGCTTGATGGAGGGCTAGGAATTAGAGGGGGTGTTTTGCCCTCCCGTCACTTGTCTCCTTACGGTATAATTATCTGAGTTCCTAGGTGCTGCAGTGATATATGAAGAAATCTGAAGAAGAAATACAATATGTCTTCATTGTCTTTCATCATTAGCCCTTGATTAAATATTTCTTACCCTGGGCTAAGGTAGCATGGGGTGGATCCAGCCACGGGCTGCCAGCCGGAAGAGGTGAGTCCTCATTTCTCTCCCACATGCCTAGCTGTGTATCTGGGTTCAACCCGCTTAACCTCTCTGAGTCTTTACATTTTACTCTATAAAGAAAACAGACTGGATTATTTCTGAAAGTTCTCCTGGGCCTGCATTTTTTTTTATTCTGCAACTATAATTTATACTCAAAAACCAGAATGAAAAAGAAAATACTCTGAATATCCAGTGAGAGTGGTTAATCAGCAAATCAGTTCAGCTGGTGATAATCTAGTGAGGGTTTTTCCACCAGGGACCTCGGCATTCTGCTGGCACGTTTGTAATACACAGCCGTGTTAGGACAGTGGCCAGAATTTGAGCAGTACTTCCCCTTTAGTATTTGGGGATTTTTTTTTTTTTAACTTGAAAGCATCTCTTAGGACATACTTAGTGCCACCCCATGTATTTTATAGTCTTTGTAATTAGATTCTGGGACGTTTACTAGTGTTAGTTATCACACTTGTGTATGTCTAAAAGCAGCAAGTCTCTCAGAAGTCCCTTTGCCTTTCATACATCACATTCTCCTTGCCACACAGAAGTCATATTTCAAGGATGGTGACAGTGTACCGAGTCCTTTGTCCCTATACCTCTTCCCTTTGTCTCCTCTTCAGTGAATGCAAGTTAAAAACAAAACTGTTTTAGATTTGAATCCAAAGCATAGGTGATAATATTTGCATGGTGCTTTAAAAAGTACCTGCCCATAAATTATTTTAATTTACTCTTCTTATCCTTTTTGAGTCAAAGGACAGTAATGTTATCTCTATGTTATGAACCACAGAACTCAAGTTGGGCAGTAAAACTTAAAAAAGAAAGGAGATGCGTGCCCAGAAAGATCTTGTGCTGAAGCCGGAGAAGCAACAAACTGGGTTTCTTTTGGAGGAGACATTTAGGTCATGTCTACGTTAGCCAGGTTTTGCCTGAAATGAAAAATCAGTGAGCAAATCTGAAAGGCCAGCTTCCCAGGTTTCGGGTGACTTTGTGTCTTTCTCTCGCTGTGTCAAGCATGTGGTCTCTGCTTAAAGGACTTTTGAAGAGGATTTTTTTAATAATCCCAACTGCACCTAAAAACCATAGCCTATGGTATATGCCAAAGGCAATATCATCCCAAAGCTCTGAATGAGCTTCCAGAAATTCTATGAAGCCAGCTTGACGGATTTTCCAGGCTGATGGACAGTGACTAAATCACTGTGTATTTCCTCAGAGAAGATCATGTTATATAAAGTATGGCTTTCATACACTCAAATGTGTAACAGCCTTTTTGAGGACTGGGTGGTCTTTTTTTCCTCCTTGAATGTGGGCTTGACATAGCGCCTGCCATGGGAATGGGACTTCAGCATCTTTTTCCCAGCTCAAGGACTTGAGCTATAAGAAGGTCAGAGTGGCAGCCACATTGTAAGAGCTCGTAAGTGTAATCCACCAGCCTGAAGAGACATCTCAGAGCATCCGAGTGACCCCTATACACTTCCCACAGGCCACCTTACATTTCCTAGCTTGAGGCCTTTGCGGAATCCACACAAACTGTAAAATGATTCCCTTCCATAAAACCCTGGAACAAAGAAGTGTGCGCTCTGCTTTCTGGTAAGCCTTGCTGAGCTATCTAGAATTGTGGTTTAGACCCACAGCCTTGGACCTTTGGCAAACAATATCATTTCTTTCAAATGAAGATAATAGCAAGCAAGGGTTACTATCGTGATTACTTTCCCTTTCTCTCTCTCTCTTTATTTTCTTCCATGAATGTTTCAAGGCTTTGGAGACAGTGAAAAAAGAAAAGAAAAGAATAAGAAATCCAGGTTTGTAGGTCTATAGTAACAACTTTGGACAAAACTTCTTCAATAGACTCCACACTATTTGATTTCACCTATTTGAAAGCAATAACTTGCAGAGACAAGTAA
This sequence comes from Chinchilla lanigera, assembly GCF_000276665.1. Classification (NCBI taxonomy): domain Eukaryota; kingdom Metazoa; phylum Chordata; class Mammalia; order Rodentia; family Chinchillidae; genus Chinchilla; species Chinchilla lanigera. The sequence continues at coordinate 11,028,324 of NW_004955420.1, read as the reverse complement.
TGTCTTGCAAACCTGTTGGCTGCTCTCTTTGTCACCTGATTTCTTAAGGAAAATATCTAGTAGTTTTGGGTTTTAACACCCTCTATTCTATGGTGCCTCCATAAAATAAAATATTTCAGAAAAGTTAAGTCCCAGGAGAAGCCAGTCTGAAAGATTTATTTAGTGAAAGAAGATATAATTCAAGGGGCAGAGCTGGAAGTGTATGAATGGGGTCTAGACTTTTCCTGAGATCATGCAGTTTCAGAACTCTCAAATGTCTTTAGCTGGGGTGCGTTATGGCTGTTTAATTTCTTAGAATTATCAAACTGGTAGAGACTTGCAGGGGGAAGATGAATCACAGGCCCTTAGGGTTAAGAGGTCCTTTACCCCTTTTAGTGTAACTTCCACAGATAGAAGAAGCTACCCTCTAAAAGTTTCTTCTGGGAGTGGTGGAGGGAACGATGGAATGGGATGCCAAGGAGAGGATGGAATGAGGGAAGGTAAGGACAAATCAGGATTTGTGCTGGAAAGTAAAATGGGGTCCAAGAAAAGCAGGAATTAGAGCCAAGGATGGCTGCTTTGGGAGTGAGGTGGGGCGAGTGATACTAAGGTAAACTGAGGTGCTTCATGAAATGAACCATAGTTCAAGTTACTACTGATGTATAGGGTTAGAAAGCTAGGTAACTGAAATGAACAGACGCTTCACAGAAGAAGAAATGCAAATGCCCCATAAGTGCATGAAAAAATATTCAATATCACTGGCCATTAGAGAAACGCAAATTAATACCACACTGCGATTTCATCTCACTCCAGAAAGAATGGTAAACATTAAGAAATCAGATAATAATAAATGCTGGTGAGGCTGTGGTGAAAAAGGAGGCATCTTCCAGTGTTGGTGGAAATGTAACCTAGTACAGCTATTACGGGAATCAATGCAGAGATTCCACAAAAAACTAAAAATAGAAATTCCATTTGACCCAGCTATTCCCTTTCTAAGTATCTTCCCAAAGAGTTAAAGACATCATGATAAACTCATTATCCATATTTATAACAACACAGTTCATAACAGCCAAATCTTAGAAGCAACCTATACTGTATGTCCATCAACAAATGAAAGGATAAAAAATAGGTGTTTATACACAGTGGAATACTATTCTTCTATAAAGAAGGATGAATGTGAACCATTTGTAAAAAAAAAAAATGGGATATACCTTGAAAACATAATGATAAGTGAAATAAATCAGACACAGAAGCTTAAATACTGTATGGTTTCTTTCATATGAGAAAACCAAAGCATAAATAAGGAGCAAAATAAAGGAAAGAAAATGTGGTATTCATATACAATATAAAACTATTCTGCCATAAAGAAGATCAGTTTGATCCATTTGTAGGAAAAGGGATGTACCCTGAGACAAGAAGTTTAAGAGAAATAAGGCAGACACACAGGCTTCGCTTACATGAGGGTCCTAAAGTATACCTAAATTAAAGAGCAATATAAAATATGGATACTAGGAAATGCGGAGATAGAACTTTTGCAAAAGGAAGGGGGGCCAAGAGATGGAGAGGTGAAAGGAAATGGAAGGGGCAGGGAAGGAGATAATAAAAAAGAATTAAGACGTGCTATATACATGCGCCAACTCCACAGTGAATGTGACCACTATACACTTGCAAGCATGTACTGAAAACAAACAAACAAAAAGATAAGAGAGATAACTGCAAAAGCAGAAGGGGATGTAGATCAGGACAGGAAGTGGTGAGAGAGGCTTTACCTAGGAATAGAGGCATTTCTTTTGCTTAACTTGAAGGAAAGCCAAACTCTGGTGGAGAATCGCGGTTTCCCTGGTTGGGTGATGTTGCTCTGAGCTGATCACAATTTTTGAGATATAGATGTTATCTGAAAAAGTGAACATGCCTAACCAACCAAGAATGCTATGGAGGAGAGAGTAGTGGAGAAGGTGTGGGAGAAATTTGAGATCCGCCGGAAATCGCACCAGCACTTAACAGAAAATCTAGAGATAGAGTAAAATACATAGGAGAATTTAGTATATAATAAAGGCAGTCTTTCAAATCAGCAGGATAAAGATGGATTATTGTGTGAATGACACTGAGATATAGTTCTAGTTATTTGGTGCCATATGAAGTTTGATTTCTGTTGCATTCTTTAGAGCAAAACAAATTCTAGGTGGGCCAAACATTTAAAAGCAGGAAATACCATTAAATTGTTTTTCATGGGGAATATTAATAAATACAGTTTTGGCCTGATGAAGGCATCATGTGAAACTCAGAATCACAAAAGAAAGATATGAATTAAACCAGTTACATAAAACTTTAATTAAAGTATGAAATAAAACAGAAATATAAGAAATTAGGTTCAATTAAGTAAACTTGCTGTTGTATCAAAATATTTCATGAGCAAAGTCAAAAGACAAACTATAAAATAAAATAATATTTATAAAATCTATTACAAAAAGATCATTTTCTTATTTAAGGACTCTTAGAATCAATAAGATAAAGATAAAAGACAGTTATATAACTGAAAAGAATAGGTAAAATGCTACACACAGAGTTCATTTTTAAAAAGGATTGCCAAATGTCAATAAAAATATGGAACAATATTCAATATAATCCATCAACTATGAAATAAAAATTAAAATAATAAGACATCATTCTTCAGATTATGAAGTATGGAAAAATTTCAAAGTATCTAGTTGGTGAAGGGACAAAGAAAGACACAACGAGAAATGAGCATTTTGGAAACGTTTAATAGGACGAAAAACAACTCGCACAATATTTCTGACCCAGTAACATCATTTGTAGAAACTTAATTGTACAGTGACTGATCAAAAGCATTTACTCTGGCATTATTTGCAATTAAAAAATTAGAGCCAATTTTTATCAATAAAGTACTGTAAATTGTAATATTCAAAAGAAATGAATGAAATTCAGTTGGGGCACATTCATATTATAGAATAAGTATTATGCAATGATTAATAAAGATGAGGCACACCATATATGAATAATCCAAGTGATAATCAAGTATCTTAAGTAAAAAAATTGAAGCTATGGAAATTTGATCTCATGGGAGCTTGAAAATGTTCCAATATGTTGTACATGCATAGAAAATATGTAAAGTATACATGTTGAATTATTTCCGTGAGTTTTCTGATGGCCTTTAGATTGCGGCATTGGGATGTGGTGGAACACTTTAACATTTCATCTGACACTTGTCACTATATTTGACTCCTTTTTACTAGGAGAATATATTATCCCTATAATAAGAGACATAGTTAAGTTTAAAAAATTGCATGCAGAGTCAGGCACTATAATCCAGAGATGGTCTAAGATCTGCAGAATAGAGTTTACAGCTAATGTTTCTGTTGACCTAGCCATGTCGCTCCTCTCTTTGAATGGAAGCCCAAAACTTGGTCCTCATTAGATATTTTGAGTTTATTTCAATTCCAATGAAACAATAAGATTCAAAACCATTCAGCACTATAGCTGCCCACCTAACAGGGACACTGCAGTTATAGATATAGATATAGATATAGATATAGATAGATATAGATATAGATATAGATAAACATATAGATACAGATATAGATGATATAGATATATTAAATGGCCAGATCTAAACACAATATTTTAAGTCATATGAAAATGGAAAAAGGGATGAAACTATCTTCTCCTTTACTTTTTCTTGCCTTTATTTATTTTGTACAACATGATGTTTTGATGTACATAGAGTTAAATGATTTTTACACTCAAGAAAATTAACATGTCTATCATCTCATACAGTTATTTCCATGTATGTGCATGTGGTAAGAGCACCTGAAATCTGGTCTCTTAATGGCTTTTCAGTACACAATACAGTGTTATCACCTCTTGTCCTTGGGCTGTACATTAGATCTCTTGATTTATGTATTCTACATAACTGTTTCTATGTATTGAACTTTTTGTTTAAGATTTCCCAAATAAGTGAGGTCATGCAATAGTTTCTTTCTGCAGATGGCTTATTTCACTTAGCATAATGTTTACCTGCACTGCTTCAAATGGTAGTATCTAATTTTTTTAAAGGATGAATGTACATAATTGCACCATTTTTTATCCACTCATCAACAGACACCCGGGTTGTCTCCATATCTTAGCTCTAGTGAATAATGCTGCAGTAAATATGGGAGCGCAGGCATGTGTACAAGGTTTTGATTTCCTGGGTATATACACAGCAAGTCATGTGCTAATCCTATTGTTAATTTTTTGAGGAACCCCCTTACTATTTTCCTTCATAGCTGTACTAATTTACATTCCTACCAACCTTGGGACAGGATTCTCTTTTTTCTACAGTCATCGATATGTGTTTTCTCTTGTCTATTTGACAATGGCTATCTCAGCAAGGGTGAGCGTTCCCTTATTTTGGGTACCATACTTCTAATAATGCAAACTAAGTTTATGTTAATTTATGTACATATTTATTTCTTGAAGACAATGACATGCTATTAACTCACTGAAGGCAACCAAATTCTTCAATTTTTGTACCCCTTGACTCAGGTTATATCGCTACAGGTTTTTTTTTTTAATTCGAATATGAGACCTTACCTTTATTCCTAATAAATGAAATTAAATAAATTTTGACTGATAATATACTTCGTCAAGACTTTTTAAATATATTTTTGAATCTGTGACTCAGAAACTTACTTCGCTGCTGTTCACATCTGCGTTAATAAAAATACTTCGGATAAGATTGCTCACGCAGCGGTGAGACCACTTTTTCAGCTCCTACAGTGTTCTAGGATTTAGTGTTCGATAGTTCAGATTATAATCTTCTCCATCAGCACAAATAGAGCCAGACAGGTTTTTTTATCTACTCAGAAGCCAAATGGAAGCTGGCAGTTACAGAAACCTTAAATCAGGAGGAACAGACAGGGTGCTAAATTAATCTCTGACTTCTTTCATGTCTCTTATAAATGGATTTTTATTTTTGCCATTAAAACCTATCCATCATATTACCAAAGACTGGAGGAATCTGTGCCCAATCATAAAATATGGAACACTTCCCTGAGTTTTACTGAAGATCTTTCTGCTATATCTGTTTGTTTGTTTTGTTTTTGTTTTTGCTTTTCTTCCTGTACTGGGAATCGAACTTATGACCTTGCGCTTGCCAGGCAGGTGTCGTGCTGCTGAGCTAAATCCCCTGCCCCTTTCTGCTACATCTGTTCATAACCTGATCAGAAAAAGTTTTGGTTACTTATTTTCTTAATCATAACACTTTTAAAAAAAAACTTTAACATCACAATATTTTAGAAGTGGAAAAGAATGGAATTTCTGGTCTCCAAATCGGTTTTCTAGCCAAGATCATTTAAATATGATGAAGAAAATAATTTTACAATATTAACAGGATAACACCGGAATCAAGAGTTTACTATTTACGTATAGATTTATTTGTGCTCAGTAGAAAAACAAGACTATTCTATTACAGACTTCAAATAGCAGCTTAGCCATTTGTAGACACCATGAGAAAAAGTTTGGGTTGTATCTTTCAAGATGTATTTTTATTGAGCATAACTGCAATTGTAGATAGTCAATTTACTAAAAACTTCAAAGAAAAAATTCAACAGGCAAATAAGGAAAAAGTAAACAAGAAAAGATTTCAAAAACATTTTTCTTTCCTAAAGAATTCTGCTCGTCAATAAATTTTCTTTCAGGAGGCACAGACAAAGGACAGACTCTCGGGGAAGGGGGTCACATTTATTTTCTTCTTGTCTCTGAGTGACCCTTTTATCCTTTCCCTGATTCAAGTGTCCTTGAGTTTTCTGCCCCTTCCTTCTGTACGGCACCCCCTCCTTTCCTACTGTCTCATAATAAAAATGTACCCAAATAAAGTTGCTGTCAACTACGCTTTTGAATGAATTTTCATTTGTCTTCACACAGATATTTGTATTTCTTAATGGTTCTCACAGAATACAAATTATTGTTCCTCCTAGCAGAATTCCAGGCAGAATTTGACTAGAGCTAGAATCCCCTTCAAAAGCTTATCCTTGCATTAACGCTAACAGTGCTTGGTTGATCAGTGGTAAAGGTTTTTCATTCAGTTTTTTAGAGCCATGATAACCATTGATACACTCTGTACAAATCAATTTCAAAAGAGAATTCAAGGAGAGAAACTCAGATTTAAGAATCTTCTGGAGGAAATGTTGCTGGGTTGATGTGCCGTGGGGGCGGAGATCCTTGGGGAGCACATCCATCCGAGTGTGGGCTGAGAGAAAGAAGACCAAGGAGCCTCAGTGCTGAAAGGAGCACCATGCCCAAAGGTCTTATGCCACAGACAACAAAACGGAAACCAGATGGGTGGAGCACTTGCCCACTGACACATGGCCATGTATGGCAGATGTGAGACCAACACTCAGGTCTCCACACTGATTTTGAATTTGCTCATTTATTCATCTATTCACTCATCAAATGTTTCTGGAGAGCCTCCTGGATCCCAGAACCCCTCTGCAGTTTTGGGCTGTGGAAGCCACGAAGAAATCTGACCCAGCTCATGAGTGTCACTGTGGTTCATTCTGTCACAGCTGTGGGTCAAGAGCTCTGCAGATCAGGGCACAAGAACCCGACCAACCTGTACAACACGTCAGTGAGCAAACTTCCCCGCTGCCTTATGATCAGCAGAGTGCTTAGCGGAGCTTAGCAGGAGCTGACAGAAGTGTTTTTCTCGCTGTAGATTTCAGGAGAATTTCAACTCACATCTTCCTGACTCACTGGAAGTTTAATTATGTATTAAGCTGTTATGACAGGAAGACTAAATATCCCAGATTCTTCTGTCATAGCTGTGAGTTGAAAGGGTAAAGACCTTCACATTCTCTCAATCAATAAATAGAACCACAATAGATCCCTTTTTTAAAAAGTCGAGCATTTTGCATAGTATGCAAAACAAAATTGGGCCCTCCAACTTTGCGAAGATAGATTGGAGCACTATGGTTACTTAGTAGTAAATATGAAGGAAACACTTCCTGCGATGTGTGTCAGATGTAAGAATACTTCAAAATAGATTTATGTATTGGGAAGAGAGAGGAAATATTCCCTGAGCCACTCTTATTTGTCAGGTATTAAAATAAGTGTTTTGTGTGTGTTGTTCATATTAATCCCACTCTATTTCCACAAAAGAGCACATATCCCAGCTAAGCCTTTTATTAGGTATCATATTTAATCCCTAAATTTACTTGCAAATTGAGGGTAGTAGTGCCTGCCTCTTAGAATTGGGGTGAGAACTGCACTTGGACCCAGGCCTGTGTCTGGTACATGGTGTGATCATATAATATGGTGAATGCTTAAATACATTAATCCTGCTCAGAATGCTTTGCCTTACTTTGAGCATGCTTATCCCATCATTCTTGCTACTTTCTGAGGTGTTTCTGGGAGTCCTCTCCTGGGAATGTCTTTAGTTGCTCTGTTGCAGCTGCCTTGATGTCCTGAATTGATTAAAAAAGTTGACCTGTCATGGTCACCAGAAATCCCACTGTGTCAGGTCTGGTGAATAACTGGATGAGTACACACGATTCAGTCTTAATTTGATAGAAATTGCTGTTAACATTTCAAATCAATTGATGATATCATGGCAGCCATGAAAAGACACTCACGAAAGAGGACTTCTAGAACTACTCCAGAAAGCGGCGGTAACGATGGGAGGACTGTTTTCAAAGCAAGGGGGAGCATTTTGAGGGGAATTAATGGCAATGTGTTTTTAATGTAGTAATTTTTTAAAAAATTGTTGAAACATTCACCATACTGTGTGATCAGAATTCATATATGGCAGCTAGTTTAGAAACAATTAACACTTCTTCTTTCCCGCCTCTTTTGTTTGTAAACACCACTTACTTATGCATGGGTTGAGAGGGCCGCCTTGCAATCTGGGCTTACATTTCCCTTTTTTAGTTAGATCCAGCCCAGAAAGCCTAGCTGTCAGCCCAGGCTATTTCCATCTGACCAGCTATATGTTCATTCCCCGGCTGCCTTAGATGGTTGGCTGTATTTTTTAAATCCTTAAGACCTTATTACATATACCATAATGAAAGCTGCATACGAGTGGGAATCTCTTCTAGTCATTTCTAGTGACTTTTCCATGGTCACTGTGAAGATAGAAAGGTAAATACAAATGTCCTCTGCATAGAAAGAATAGTAAGTGAAGACAGTGTGCCGATTATAATTTCATTTGCTGTTATGAGGTGTCTATCTAATCCACTTGTTTGTGCACACTCATAAAAATATTTTGGAATGAGGAGCACACCCAACCATGTTTGCTTCCAATGAATAGGATTTGGAATAGAGAATAAATAGGAGCCTTTCATTTTCCTTAACTGTGCTGGTGCATTATTTTAATTTTAAAAATTACCTATTCAATAGAATAGTTATCTAAAAAATATGATAAAGAAAAAAATGTATATTCAGTTTTAAGAGACCTGGGATTAGATATTTGAAACGTTTTCTATGCAGGTAATAATTTAGCCTCTCCTTAACATTTTCTAACCATAGAATAATCTTAACCCCTTAGATAATTGTGTGCAAACAAAATATCTCCTTTTCAGTTGTTTGACATCTATATCAATATCTGAACTCATACAACAATTAAATTTGGCGTGATCATTAATATCATAGAACTAAGACTTCTGCCAGTTAAGACTGACTTACTAATTTGGTTGCAGATAACTTACCAATCAAAAGGCACACAAAGGCAAGACAACGTAAGTTCTTATTTGAAAGTACCAAGTTCAAAATAAGGATAAAACATCTTTAGATTGAGTAATTTTTACAAAACACATACTTTGTGTCTCTCATGGTGCTATGTATTTCTTTACCTATACAGCCTCATAGCATTCCAAAAGTCAAAATCACTCAATAATTATGGACAGCCTATTAAAAAAAACAACAGAAAACTGGTTAATGATAACTTGGCGATAGTACTATCTGTGGTGTCCTCTTCAACAAACTCTGACTTAACTGAGAGTGTCACTGTGCTTCTTTGTAGCTAAACAAAGCCTGTATCTTGTGAGTAATAGAATTTATTTATACTTGATATCCTCTGAAAAGTGGTGGCATTTCAGCAACTGAAGCAGAAAGTCTTCTCTAATTCTTCCAGACAAAATGACACATAATTATCAGATAGCGGCACTGTTAGTGTTTAAATACTGGCATGAATCTATGTGCTTGTGTCTGACATGCATTGAGATCCACAGGGGGAAGTGAATTTGTGCCCATGTCTTGGTATAGCTTCTTGGTACACAGAGGATCTTTGTAATACCCAGGTCCCAGGACCTGCAGGGCCACGTCATTTTCTGAGGCTGTGTGACAAGTGCGCAGTGATGCATGGCTTTGCTCATTGCCAAGAGTTGGGCCAGCGTTACTTGCTTGTCATTCTGCATATTTGCCTTTGCATTTTGGGTGAGTCACTGCCAAACTTGTCACCAAGGATTCCTGAGGTGAAACTCTGGATATGCTTTTCTACCACCCAAGACACTCCTACTAGGTGAGTCTACTTTTAATTATGTTGTTGGTTTTTTTTTCAAATTTGCAGATACCTGGCTATGTTAGGCTTAAGGCAAAATGTAAACTCTAGTTGACTTTTCATAAAGCCTGACCTACATGGAAGTCTGGGAAATAGTTGAAAACTTCACATGTGATCTCCATGTTAACTCCCATTCACTGTCCAACACACACAGATACACACAGGTGCACACACACACACACACACAAATAGTTGAAAACTTCACATGTGATCTCCATGTTAACTCCCATTCACTGTCCAACACACACAGATACACACAGGTGCACACACACACACACACACACACACACACACACACACACACACACATTCCAGCCTGGCCCTGGTTCACAGCCTTGATTGATTCTGATATGTGATTCTGGTATGTGAGATTGATCCAGGCACTGCGTCTCTCTAAGTCTCTCTGTCCTTCTCTACTGGAGGAGGGTACAGGTCTGGGAGAAGCATGCTTCTTGCCACTGCCCCTCTGGTGCCCTTGAAGACATTACTAGTGGAATGTCGAACTCTTTCCTAAGAGTCTTGAAGCGGCTACGGCATCCTCAATACAGCATCCTTGATGTACATCCTTGGTGGTATAAATGACACAATATCAAAATGTCACACTTCTAGACAATAGAAGGACTACTGCTCCTAGAAATTCTGACCTAGATTTGCCCTGGTTACCCTGGTGCAATCTGCAGAGAGGCAGCACTCAGAGGCTTTCAATGAGTGACAATATTTTTATAAGACTAACTTAGAAATCTTGGACTTAAATGCTGGTTGAACCTAGGAGTGGGGCTTGCCTTACTATTTTATTGCAAAGATGAGATGATGTTTGTGAAATACTTTATTCATTTTGTTAGCAATTATTGTAACATTTGCCAAGTGCCATGGTCTCTTCTAAGCACATTTCAAATACCAACTCAGTTAATCATTAGGATAGCCCTGTCATGGGGGTACTATTAATACCCTCATCTTACAGATGATGTAACCGAGATGCAGAGTGCTGAAGCAACCTGCCCCCAGTCCACAGCTGGTCAAGGGTAGAGTTGGGTTGAACATCATTCTACTCATGGATGAAGTTTTTAACTACCACCCTTCTGACTCTCTTCATGTTACGAAAACTCAATAAAACCTGACCTGTCTGGGTCCATTCTGGACAAGACAATAGGTTATCCTCTACCAGACCCACTCATGCTATAATAGTAATATTGCTAGGGTGAAATGAGTAACACATGCAGAGAGTATAGCTCAGTAGTACAGTACCTAGTTGTCTAGCATGCACAAGGTCCTGAGTTCAATCCCCAGCTCCACAAGCAAACAAACAAACAAAATCTATGTGGTTAAATGGTGCTGGCCTTTTTCCTGAGGAGAATATGCTCAATGGGAGCTAATGCTTTTAGCTGGTGCAGTGGTACAGGATGTTGAGGCAGGAGGATCACTTGAACCCAGGAATTCAAGGCCAGCCTGGACAATACGGTAAGACCACATCTCAGAAATAAATAAGTAGGTAAATAAAAACAAAAACAAAAACAAAAATAATCCACACAAAGGATCCGGTTAACTAAGTGCTTAATCCCTTATAAGGAAGACAGCAAACATGAATCCAGGAGAAAATCACAGAACATGATTTTGGTATAAAAAAGATATTTTGTGCTGCTTTCTGAATGATCTTCTATTTAAAGTACCAGCAGGTATCACATAAATGAGTATAACTAGCAAGTTAGAGGATGCAGGGAATGGCAAGAAATAGCTAATTGCTTAGGGAAATTTAGCAGTGAGTTTTGTAGGTGCATTGACTTTTTGGTAATACTCTATGAAGCCACTGGTTTGTTGGACTTCCTGAGCTAGAACCCCTTCCCCAACTACCCTTTCATGGTTCCTCTGTCATCAAGACACTGAGATTTTGTTTTCTCTGACTTGACGTTTACCAAGGGTCTTATCATTTCAAAGCACTGTTTCATTCTTTCCTCCCTTGGAAGGTGGTACCAAGGTCTGAAGAGCTCGATGAGTCTCCCAACAACTCCCAATTCAGAGTCTCTCCTGAATTCATTCTGGGCTTGCTTCACTTGAATGCCGTTGAAGCTTCTCAGCAGTTCATTCTGTGGAGGGCACTGTCTACTGACTGGATTGCCCCCGCAGTGGTGCTGAGCACGGGACATCTTAAGAGCGCCTGTTTCAACCACAGTCAAAGAAGGACCATTGGAGAAAATTTGAAGAAAAAGCGGAATTGCGAATGCAGGGAGACAAAAAGAAAAAGAAATTCCAACTGATTTAGGCAGGGGAAAGAAGTGGAGACCAGGCACGTGCTGATTCACAGAACAAAAAGTTTCCACACAACAACTTGATTTGCCTGATTGAATCAGAATTTGGGATTTTTCCTTTTAATATCCTACGGTTGAAGCCATAAATTCACAGTTAACCTGACTTGGTAGTGACCTTCCTGTTAGCCTCATCTTGTGTGTATTTTACATCTCTTGATTTAATTCATTTCACATCAAATTCTGTTCTTTCCCCCTTCTTGTTCCTCGTTTTCACGGGGAAATCAATGTATTTATGTATCACCTGCTAGGCATAAGACACTATACCAAGCACATTGGAGCAATAACGATAAAATATTAATTACAGCCCCTGAGTATCAACATCACACGTTTGTTACTTCAGGTCTAGTTTTAATTCAATCTGGTGTTATAACTTCATTGGAAGCATGAAGTGAATTTATTCAGGGCTGGCGAGCTTTCCATAAAGGAAAGATGGTGTGCAGGCCCACAGTGTAATCAAGATCAGAGGACTTTGGTTTTTAAAAACATCAACCACGTGCGGTTGCGCACATCACATTCCTTCCTGATTATTTGTGTTTAGCCCTAAAAAGTATTGGAACTTTGCTCTCTTTCTGGAGTAGTCCTGCCACTGGAACAACTCCTGACTTTCCTGCTCCGAGGCTCGGTACAGACAGAAGCTTTCTTCAGCAGCAGTGGCCACTTAATGACCTGGCCCAGTGCTGATGAAAGCATCTCTCCAATTTCTCCCTCTCTTCTCTCTGCCTTTGAATCAAGCATGCTAATGGCGTCTACCTGAAAGACGGCCACTTCAGACTGCTTGTCCATCTTTTCACTCCTAGGCGCCCCATGCTTCATCCTAATCTGCCTCGCAATGCAACCTGACTGCTGTATCTCCCTGCAGTCCTTCCCAGGGCCCCTGGGGAGAAGTGAGACGCGAGACAGTGGCGCAGAGTCCGTCATGCCCGCGACCTTGTAGGTAGTGGCTTAAGTGATAGATTTGCACTATCTACATTTGAGCAGATTTGTGATCCACCCGTCACCCCAGGGGTTCCTCAAGCACACGCCAAGGCAGCTTTTCACCAGGTCACTCTGTGATGAACCATTTCCCTAAACTCTCAAACCTTCAGATATTCCGGCAGAGACACCTCGACCAAATCAAGACTTTCGGTGGCTTTTTATTAAGTCGTGGGAGTTGGACGAGGCCTCACCTCTTTTCCTTTTAGTTTCACAGCTCTGGCTTGTGAAACCGCCCTTCCTGGATTTCCCTTGTTCTCACCACCGTGTCCTTTCTTGTTGTATTTTATTTGCTTTCCCCTTAGAGACAGAACACATGCACTGCAGCTGAGGAGCGGTGCGGACTCCTCCCTGCGCGCCCTCCCTGCCGTGGTGCGGCTGTCAATGGCCGGTTGTTTCTGCGTAGTGTGTGTGCTACGGGGGCTCCCCGCAATTGCCCTTTCCGCAGCCTCTGCCCCGGAGCAGGGCGGCTTCTAGGGTTACTGAAGGCTTCACAACAAACCTGACTTTGTTCCGCTCGCCATCTTCTCTCAATGCCATCTCATTAAAGTATATTGCCAGTGAAAGCCACCCGACAGTCCTTCCCCTCGGAACCTGCTCTGAAATGACCTAACGTTTCTTGATGAATGGGCTAAATAGTCGAAAATAATTTAGTAGAGAAACATGATATGCTCTCACCTATATTTTTAAGCATGTGTGAGAGGAACAGAACCAAATTTTTTGTTGTTGTTTTGTTGCAATCATGAGACAAGCCTAATTTCATTTTTTTTTTTTTCTTTAGTCTTAAGGACAAATTAAAGTGAAAAATTTAAGATCCTGGCATGAAAACAGGCAAGGGGTGGGCCACAAAAATTCAAGGCAAGGGACTCCAAACGCTGAGTCCCTTGTGGGAATCTTTGGGAACTAAAGCTTTTGGCGCAAGTCTTAGTAAAATTAATAAAATATTCTCTATCCAAAAGAAATAAAAGGTTTGTGAATGTAAAAATAATTATGCTGCTCGGGACTTCAAAGAGGGTAAACAGTATCACCGAAGGTAAGAGGTGGCCCCGTTCCCCGCCGCGGGGCCTTTCCCCAGCCCCTGGTTCATTCTCTGGAAAATCGATCATGCTGCTGGAGCAAGGAGAGGATCGGAATTTCCCAGTTTCAGTCATGGGTGGGCAACGGTTGCTTCTGCTGAATTCCTGAGCTTGACCTCTGGGTGTCCTATCTCCTTCTTGTCCCCCTGTGAAGGAAAGAACCTCTTAAAAAAAAAAAAAAAGCAAAAGGTAAAAATGCACTTAAATTTTTTGGGAGGTACCAGGAATCGAACTCAGGACCTTGTGCTTGCCAACAAAGCACTGTGCTGCTGAGCTATATCCAAACCCTCAAATATATTTAAGGCAAAAGGGAAAGAGGAAGAGTTAAGGAACAGAGTATCCAGGATGTATATTAACACTTCTATTGATTGATTTATTTACCTTGATTTGTTTTGTACTGATTTTTCCAGGAAGGTTATATTATGAAATGGCTAAATATAAAGATTTGGATATCAATTTTTTGGGTCCAAATCGCAGCTCTACTACTTTGTCATCTTATGAACTCAGGTAGCAAAGCCAAAGCGTGTTCCTTAACCACCTGTGCTTCCACTGCCTCCCCTGTAAAACGGGACTGAGGATTCCTTAAGATAGTTCACATCAAGTGTTTAACACAATGCTTGGGATTCTCACTAAATATTGGGACTCCTATTCATAAACATAAGAGCTCAAAAACTTGCAATAGTATATCTGCTCTGAGGAAATCTAGAATGTACTCTTATAATGTGTGTGGACAGTTTATAGGAACTGAAGTCTCCTGGGAGAAGCTGGTATGGAATACGAAAAAGCTAAAACCTAAAGAAAGGATTGGAATTTGCTGATCTGAATACTTCTTAAGTATAGACCTAAACCTTTGGGGCTAATGGCTAACTAGACCAGAATCTGGCGTTAGTTACTTCTACCTACCCGAACCTTCAAGGATGCATGGACGAGTTCCTCTGCTTTGAATCATGAGCCATAGTGGAGCAGTTTTCCGTACTTACGTCTCTTAGCTCTTACCGTATCCTTGCAACCTACCTAGCTCTTATTTTATAGATTCAGAAATTGACCCACAAAAGTGAAGCATAAGTTATACCAACATTTACCACACCCACTCAGAGTCCCAAGTGACCCTCTCTTGATTGTGGAAAATGTGTTTCTGGGTCAGTATGTGGATTCACCCCAATGACCTTCCCACTGATAGATAAATACAATAAATAAAAAGTGTAGGCAAAAGGTGCCACTGGATTCTTGAATTGCTATACCAGAGTGCAGGTTAGAGAGATAAGTTACTGCTATGTACTCTGCAGCAGGAGCACCAGGTATCAATGTGCTGGTTGATATGCAATCCCTGCTTTCCCCATGATAATATGAGCATTTTTCCTCTGGGGACTTCCACTGTCCTGGTTTTCTGGGAAGACTCACATGCTAAAGGTGGCAATGGTAAAGAGGTCACTATCAGTCCACTAAGCCTGAGCATTAATAAATCAGAATCTGATGCTTCTTCCAAAAATTCATTTGGGGTGAAAAGATTTATTTGGGCAATGCTTTTGTTATACATTTTTTTCATAAGTGGAGACATGTTTGTCTCAAGGTATAGAACTTCAAATATACCTTCTAAATACTGTTCCCATGAACTCAAAGGACTAAATTCCACCCTACCTATTAAATATTTACATTTCAGACACTTTTAATACTTTACTTACATTTGAAGCTCACAGTTAGTCACAAATTCAACAGAACAAAGGAAGGTGTATGAGATCTCAGAATCCATCAGAACAAATTCTTGCAAGCTCCTAAGAAAAGCCAACCTATGCCAAATTAAGAGCAAATATTTTTGAATCAAAATATGTGTTTGGAGCAAAGCTGTTGACACTACTTAATCTTTCTGAAGCCCAGTTACTCTGTCTCTAAAATGGAACAATAATTGATAATCATGAGGGTTGGATGAGATCATTTGCTAGGTACATGGCCATCATGTGTTACCTGTTGTTCATGGTCTTGGGTCTACCAATCTCCTGTTTAAAAGGTAACGTTTTGAATCTACCATTTCCCAATTGTTAGATGAAATTTCCCTTAGGGAAAAGACACCAGGATAATTATTTTTCCTTTCTCTCTCTTTCCTCTGTCCATCTTTGGACATGCTTTGCCCATTGGCATTGCACACTCATCTCACTGCTTTGTGCCCAAAGGTGGTTATGCCATCTGGAACTTTTGATGATATCCATGGTGAGGTTGGCTTACTGCTGCCCACACTTAAAGATGAGGAGATGTAAGCACAGAGAACTGCTTCACCATCGTTCGGATTTGGGTGAGAGGAGCTTCCCTGTGCATCTCTGCAGGAGACTGCTGTGATTGCCGTGGGCTGGCTTGCCCTGAGGAGCGCTCACCTGTTTGAGATCAGGCCTCCAGACCCTGTGAGGGAACGTGCGAGTAGTGGCTTTCTCCTTGTGTGGAGAGGGATTGCCAGATCACCCCAGGTGGCTTGGATTCGCGGAGTTAGGGGAAGGGGTGTGCTGAGATGTGAGGATAGTTATTCCTCCAACTTTGAAATGGCCACGGAACATATCGGTAACAAAACTCAGAATCACAAACACTAATGAGGTTCCCTCGTTGGTGCTAGCTGTGTTCCATTACCACCCTCCACAGCCTCAGAAGACAGTAGAGGATTACAGGTTTGGTGAAATCCTTGGGGCACATTCAAAGAGTTTGAGGTTTTGTTTGAAAGTCTGTTTGCAGACAGTAAAAATGGATTAAATTGCCTCTCCAGCACAAAGAAATGCCAGGTCTCAGTAGACGTAAGACACCAGAGACTTCAAGTGCTACTAGAAGCAAAATAATGAAAGAGCTCTAAACACTGGACCATCCTTACGGCCAGTGCTATCTACTTTATGTTTAAGAGTATAGACATTAATTGTGATGGAAGGGGCCAAAGAAAGAATGAATTCAATAAAACGTCCTTTCTTCTTGAAAGGAAGTGAGTTAAGGACCAAGGTGTATAGTACACATTCCTTTTTACAAGCCATAACAGAAATTTGCTTCTTTTGTTGTAATTTCCACAGCTACTGCTTCCTAAAAAGCTCAGATTCTTTATAACTTCTACAAGTGATGGGAGTGGGCCACACAGGATTTACACACCACCACTGGAACCCAAAAGCTAAATGAAGACTAAAGTTGTGATCTTTTGTAAACACAGGAATAAAATGCATTTACTTACATTTTTCAACTTCTTTATTTTTTATTGATATCTCTTTGCTGTGCATAATAGTTACAATCATCTTGGGGATCTGGTACATACACAGATTGTATCATAATCATTTTCACTTCCCCATTCCCTCCCCAGTCACCCTCTACTGCCCTAGCCCAGATTCCCCTTCTATATCCACCAAATCTACCTTCCTGTTTCCTGTCAGCTCCCTTTTATGTTGCTCTTCAAGTTATTATGTTTTAAATTTCTGATGTGAGGAACTATAGGATATTTAACCTTTTGTATCTGCCGTATTTTGCCTGAGGATGTGACTTTTTGATTGCTTAAACTGAAACATTTCAAATAATTCAAAAGGTTTAAATTATTTTATTACTTCCGTGTATGTTGAAAGTACTACATTAAATATCTAGAAGAAAATGAGAAAAAATTGCTTATGACCATTATAACAAGATCATGCTAATAAAAAAGAAACATATTTGGTAGAATCTTGATGATTTTCCAGACTTCCAGGCACTATCACTGCAGTTGAGGTCACCTGTAGAAATATTGTGAGAAAGATCAAACGTAGGGTACCATTCTTTCCCTAAATGGCCTAAATGATCATGAAACCTGCAGAAACAGATGCTTTCCAAGGCTAAATTAATATTTTAAAAACTTAAGTGAGCAGGCACAGTATTTGTTACATGCGTGTTTTCTCTTTCGTCTTTCTCTGTGTACGTTCACGCGCGCACACCCGTGCCTTGGCATCTCCCAAGTGTTTACTATGGCGGGCGTTGTTCTGGCTGTCGCGGGTAAGAATGTGGCTCAGCTGCTGCGCTGGGCACAGTGCTGTTCTGACACTGAGCAGGGGATTGTATACGTCCTACAGGAGCATCAGCATCAGCTGCAGAGAGTGCAGGGTTTGCGGGGACGGGGTGATGCAGAAGGGAAAGAGAATAGAGGAGTGCATCCTTCCATTGAGCGCTGACGGGATGTTGGAAATTCTTTCTAGAATGCTTTCCTTCTTATAAAAGTATACCTTGTTTATTTTCGGCTGAATTAGTACACTTTTTAGGAACATGTTCAGCGTGGCTTTTCGTGAGCGCATGCGCGTGACGTCATCACCCCAGAACCCTGCACAATAACTTCAACGCGCTGCAGCCCCCCTGTGCTCTGCTGTTCCTCCCTCCCTCCCTTTCCCTGAACTTCTGGCAACCACTGATTTTTTTTCAGTCTCCATCGTTTTGCCTTTTCCGGGATGTCATAGAGTTGGAATCACACTGGTTCCTTTCAGTTAATAGTATGCCTTTTAAGGTCCCTCCGTGTCTTTTCATGCTTCGATAGTCACGCTCGGTTTTCCACAGATAGAAAACAGCTACCATCCAAAATCGCCGAGATAGAATGTAAGACCAATGTGTTGCTTTTCTTCCTGTTTTTTTTTTTTTTTTCCTAGATAATAGAGAGAGACAACAGATTACCACGCCACCTATACAATTTGGAAATCTTTTCTGTTACTCAGTCACTTATCAGAAATATTGCATGATGAAACACCAGTCTGTAAAGTTACTGCTAATGACTACAGATTATTCCATTTTTGGATGATCATTTATTTCACTAAGCCTCCCTCTGGGTTGCTGTCAGTTTATTGCCACTGTATACAGTGCTATGACAAATAGCCTTCTTGCCACGTGTCATTTCCACGTCTTTAGGGGAAATGTACTAGAAAGGTCGCTGTGTCACACAGTCTATAACATTTTCAGGCTTTTGACCAAGTGCCGGTTGGGAAGGTCTGTGACCGTCTCCACTTACCCCTGGCTCCAAGAAGCTGCCTCATTTTACCTGAACTGCATTGAAACGGGGCTACGTCCTTTGGAATACTGTTTAAATTAGAAGGATATTTGGCCTTGGCGTGGTGAGTGGCTGGGAGGGCAGAGGAGAAGGCACTGTGAGGAAGAAGGAAGAAGGAGAAGGTCATGTGACGAAGCCGAGACCCTCGGTGAAGTACGGTGCAGAGAGTGTGGAGGGAGCGCAGCCTAAGCTGAGGTTGTAAAGGCAGATTACAAATTGCAGAAGTCCACCAACGCCTTGCTAGAGATTTCTGGATCTTTGGAAGGCAGAATCAAGCCCAAAGATTCTCGAGGACTGGTCACCCGAGCAGAGTGTGTTGCTGATTACTTTGTGACAGTGTAAGGACAAACAGGGATGTCACCCTCATGCCGAGTGAGAATTCTGAGAACCTGGGTAGAAGACGGGGATGGTGACAAGGAGATGGGGGAAGGAAGGATGAAATGGGGAGCAGACACTGAGTGATGCTCCCCGGTGCCTTTGGGCTCTTTGGATCTTGTTTCCCCACAACTGGCTGTCCTCTCTCACACACCTCTGCATCCCTAGGTGGCAGAAATCCCCGACTCAGAGATTGTGGCTTTACCATGGGGCTTTAAGGACCAAAACAAAAAAGGAATTTATCTTCCATAGTTGAAGCTTAGATAATACAACAAGGTAGGAAGAACATCTTTAGATAGAGGATTTTGATGGTATTTGTAATATGTAATTCCTTTTAAAGCCAGTTGAGAACCCTTCTATGCTCATAATTGCAAAGAAATTGCTCTAGGTTTGTGTTTATTTGTATGAAAAGCCATATAAAGGTGTAAAGTAGGAACTATATTTAGTTGTGCAATCAATAAAACTGACGCTATAGAAAAGAATACAATTATATTTGGGTGTGGTGGCACACAACTGTAATCCCAGCACTCAGGAGGCTGAGGCAGGAGGATCAATGTTGAGTTCGAGATCAGCCTGGGCTATGTGGTGAGTTCAAGGCCAGCCTGAATTACATGGCCAGACCCTGTCTCAAAACAAAACAAAACAAAACAAAACAAAACAAAACAAAACAAAACAAAAAATATAATTATATGACACTGAGGTTATGGCCAAACTCCCACAGTTGGAATCCCAGTGTCTCCTTCAGGACTCCGGGGACTCTTCACAGAATTCGTGAGCAGAAGATGGGAGGAGTTAGTTCAAGGGGAAGAGGCAGAGGGAATGACAGGTTTGGAAGGATCTAGTAGGTCGTCTACACTCGAAAGTCCAGCCAGATCTGCGGCAGGAACCCCAGGAAAGACACCCCCCTGCCTGGCTGTGTGGGAATTTATCTACACCTTCATGGCTGTTAGGATTGTGAGAATTCCTAAAAATTCTTTAGAATCAAACATGGGGTTGTATTAGATGGCTTCAGTAAGTGCGAGAAATCACACTGTGAGCATTTTGTCTATACTACGGTTCTGAATTTACAGATATATTTAGCTTTGGGCCCATTAAAATGTACTGGTCTTTTGGCAAGCTTGTTTTTGTATTCTCTCGCTAATATGTGTGTGTCTCTCCACGTGACTCCATCTCTGTCTCTTTCTGCCTTCTGTTATATAAGATCTTACTGCTGTCTTCACCCTCATCATACTTCGACAGTTAAAAAAAAAAAAGATATATTTCAGGTGTTTGAGATGAAGGAGGTTGCGTGAGTTTAACCTTCCTTGGTATCCTTGTGAGCTTTCTGTATTTAATACTTGTTTTATCTGAAGCCTGTGGAGGTTCTAAACTATTAGAAGACACACTTTCTGAGAACTACCTTTCTAGTAGCCTGAAGATATATCATTGATGTTGGGCAACAAAGTTATTCTCTGTAATCCTCTTGATGTTGTAAATGAAAAAGAAGACGGAGCTAGCTTCATCTGAACTTTGGGCAAACCATTTGCTCAAAAGGATCATCAAAGGACCGGGTCCTGCCAAAATAATATTAAAAAAAAAAATCCAGCAGAAAGGGAAAACATTGAGAAGCACACACAAAAATGAAATTGGTGCAAATTAACTCCATTGTGATTGGAGAGAAATACAAAACAAACTCCAACCACAGCCCCCGAAAGGGAAGCCATACAAGACAGACATTGAAGTTAGAGCCTCCCAGTAGCCATCTTTTAACAGCTTTCTTTCTTCAATGCTTTAACCTAAAAAAGAAGGAAAAAAAAAAAAAGAAAAAGAAAAAAAAAAGGAAAGAAAAAGAAAAGAAAAAAAACCCTACCCATTGTTATGCCTCTATTCACCCTTCATTCAAAGTCATTCACTATGCATTAATTACCACTTTCTCCAATGCATGGGGGCTCCTAAACACATCTTGTTTTCAAAGAGGCACACTTCCATGCCTCTGCTATTTATATGCAGAGCCTGCTGAAATTTTCATCCTAATACTTTGAGATCCCCCCTAATTTTTGCATACTGTAATTGTTCATAAGAAAAAAAAAGACAAAAGAATGATTTCATGCTTCTAGGACAGTTGTTTGCATCTCTTTCATTTTTCTTTCCAGCTGTGAGTGGCAGCAGAAGGTTCTTTAGCAGGTGTCCTGCCTGCCCTATGGTAATTTTTAACTTTTCTTCACTTTCTTTCATGTCTGTCACATTTAGAAAGACATTTTTACTCCTGTCGCCTGGTGCTGTCCCCCTCCCTTTCTTATATCGATCTAATATCTTGATTTTTTCCTTGATATGCTACTCTCCCTGGGAACCATTTCAGAAGAAGAAAAGGGATTGAGTTGAAGGTTCAAAAACCTCCTCTGGACATTTTAACTGTATAGTAATTTGATCTCCAGTGCTTGATACTTTATTCCTATGAGTTGATCACTCTGAAATTTATGAAAATGACGATGGTGCTTCATAGGGAATTAGTGCAGAGTTGCTCCATACCACCCTTCAGCTTTGCTCTTCTAATCATATATATATATATATATATATATATATATATATATATCAGGAGGACACTGATGGGGTTGATTCTACAACTAAGCTTTAATCATTAAAACTTAATTAGGAAACCTGTATAAATCAATTCCAATATCCTTGCAAATTCAAGATATTCTAACTTATTCTTGGCTAAACAATAGATATTAATGATATTTCCAGGAAACAAAAAAGAATTAAATGAGTTGCATGTAGCTACAGGATTGTATACACTTCTAACAATGCGACTGGTTTGGGCGAATTGTTCATATAGCTGGATACCACATCAGGGGCTCAGAATGCTGAATATGGGAGGGGATTTTTTTCAGCTTTTTTTTTTATAGTTGAGGAAATTGAGGCTCAGAAAGATAGTGACTTGTTCCAAGTCACCTAAGATCACTGAAAAATGTAGTCCTCTTGTGCAAATCACACTGTATTTTCCATGCTATGCCTGCTTCTTATAAAAGTTTTGCAGCGTTTTGAGGCCCCTTTTGCTGCGTAGGCATATTACACAGCGTCTCACCCATTCCTGGTGTCATGACTAGGTGCAGTCAACTTCCAGATCTTTGCCTATGATGCTTGAAATAAAGTAGATGTCTTTAAAGTGATTGCTGCTGGGCTGGGGATATAGCTCAGTGGCACAAGTGCCTGCCTGTCAAGAGCAAGGTCCTGAGCTCGATTCCCGGTACCAAAATAAATAAATAAATAAATTGATCGCTGCTATTATTGCTATTGTTACAGTTGTTATTGGTTTAACGCCCCCCTCTGGCCCTGTCAAGCACATTTACAACAAAGACTGGCATTCTCCTTTATGTATGTGCACAGGTTCTATTTCAAAAGCTATTGCCCATGTATTCAGGTAACAAATCACATGGAGGAGGTCGATAGTATCAATTCTACTAGCATAAATGGGGTCTCTAGCAGGTGGAGCAAATTTAAAAATATAAATTCTAATAACAGGGATGCAGAGTTGCAAGGGATTTCATAGATTATCTAAATTTATCAGTCCTCCCGTGGATAGGTCTCTCCATACCTTTACATTAGATTTCATACATTAAATAGTACAGTGTAACTTACAATAGGACTAATAGCAATTTGAAAGAAAATAAATCCTATGAGCAATAGCCAGTGTTTATGAATCGCTTCCTCTGTCATGTACTACCTAAGGGGTGATTTATATAATTATTTCTAATAAGGGGTGATTTATATAACTATTTCTAACACTTACAAGCACCTTGGGAGTTAATATTCGTATTAACTCCATTTTAGTATATAGCAAAACAGGCCCTAAGAGGTGTACCACACATACATAAAAGCCAGGAAGAAGGAGAACCAGGGATCTGACTGGGGCCTGAAAAGCTCTGAATCCCACGTTCATTCCTTCTCAGATATGGACCCAAACACTTCAACCAAGAGGCAATGGTTCCAGAATTTGAAAGAGAAATGTTTTATTCCTTCCTCTCTCTCTCACCCAGCCCCACACTCTGTATGGGAAATTAGACCCAGGACCTCATATACACTAGGCAAGTACTCTTCCACTAGGCTACCTTCATCTTTTAAATTTTATTTTGAAATAAGATCTCTTTAAATTGCCTGTTGTCCAGGCTGTCCTCCAACTTGTGATCCTCCTACCCCAGCTTCCCAAGTAGCTGGGATTACAGGCACACACCACCACACCGGGCTCCTTTCTTCTATGAATTATGTCTCATGTTCTATATTATTCATCAAAAGGCATTCTCACCCTCTAACTTAGGGTCCCATACTTTCAACTTGGACAGTGGCTAGTTCTTGAACCATTTTTTAAGTTCAAGGAATCTAAACTTTAATTTAGAAGTGAAATAAACTTCTTGATTTAATGCCGATGAAATATCACTTGGTGCAAGGTACCAGCTTTGACTCAAGTTTAGTTTAATCACACTAGCATTTGCATAAAATCCAGCGCTAGTTGAATGTATGAGTTCAGGTCCAGTTGTGGCAGCCTTAACCAACTCTCAGCCCCTTGAGCTTCAGTTTGCCCACTGGTCAGAGGGCACCAGGAGGCCCACCTCTCCCTCCTAACAAAGCAGAACAGCAGGAGGTGAGGGAGTGTGATCCCTCATAGAAGCATGATTTCTGTTTTCTGTTGTTGTTGCTTTTCTTCTGGTAGTAGGAATCAAACTCACGACGTTGCACTTGCCAGGCAGGCGCTTTGCCGCTGAGCTAAATCCCCAGCCCAGAAGCATGGTTTCTAAGCCATGATGCATACCACAAAATACTACAGTTGCAATCACTTGTGTAATAAAGCCACTATGGTGCGTGAGGACTCCTTGTGAAATTTGCAAGAAGAATTACATGTTAAAGTAATAAGCAAACAAATAAGCAAAGTGCAGCCAAAATAACACTACTAATTTTTGGTTTCTTAAAAAAGGCATCTCTAAAAGCATCTTTTGTCTTCTTTTATTTTTGGAGATTAACATTTAACTATTATTTTTTTCCTGGTGCTGAGGATCAAACCCAGGATTTTACTCCTGCTAGATAAGCACTCTACCACCGAGCTACATCCCAGGCCTTTTGAGCCTTTAATAGTAAAAATGAGAGGAAGAAAAGTCACTCAAAGCAGTCAGTCTGAAATATAATCCCAATCTTTGGCTTCTAGACATTAAAGACACCATTTTTTTTTTTCAAATTATGGGAAATAACCAATAAAATACAAAGAGTAAAGCAAATACTGGAATCATAGACTCTTAGATATGGACCCGGACTTTGAGAGATCATCTAGCCTGATGCCCTAGGGGATGCATGCGGAACACATGCAGAGAGAGAAAGTGATTGCCCGAGTTCACCTCGCCCATGAACTTAGAGTACGGGCTGAGAGGCTGCTCCTTCACATTCAAATTCCCCGGATCTTGTGGCTTCACCACAGCCCTTTGTTCCCGCCTGTCAAGGACACCTGGAGGGCCTATGGTTTACTGTGTTATGGCTGTAACTTTTAGTGAAAATGTTGTCTTCAATTTCGTGCATCCTTTAGGATATCAGACTATCTTTGACGCTCACGGGCAGCACCAGCAGGACTGACAGGACAGGACACAGTGTGTGTGTGTGTGTGTGTGTGTGTGTACATGCATATGCACAAGGGCTGGAAGAGCAATACGTAAGATGCTCTCTAAGGAAAACTAAAAGTGAAAACGTTCCTCTCTCCATTGCTGAGGCCTTTTGCACCATCTCAAGCTACAGCTTGATCTTCTTATGAAACAATAAAATGACTCATACTTACTATAAAAAGCAAATAGTGTCCACAGTGCCCAGCCCCTCACCCTTTCAGAGCCCACAGATTTCCACGGGGATTTCTTTTCATTACAACCCTCCCAAACCCACAACCAGAATCCCTCGTCGTTACCGCTGCTCAGGCATGGCACTGTTTATCATTTATACAGTTTTTATCATATCAAAGATAAATTATAGGATTTATGATTATTTCTGAAGGTATTGGGATCTTAAAAAAAAGTCATCCTTTTTCAGGAAGGCACTGAAGGTGCCCAGAGGACATACAAATACAAGATTGTAATTAGCAGTCACAAGATGTAACTATAAAACAAATATCAAAACCTAGCTGTAGCATTAAATATCGGTGTGGTTTAATTTTTAATGCACATACCGTGTTACATTCCAAACTGCCATGTCTCTGCATTTTTAGCATTAGAATTACATAAGATGGAAGTCTCATTTCCAACATTCACATTTTTATTTCTTATTTTATTTATTTATTTATTTATTTTTCCGGTACCGGGAATCAAACTCACAACCTCGCGTTTGCCAGGCAGGTGCTCTGCTGCTGAGCTAAATCCCCAGCCCCCCAACATTCACATTTTTGACTTCAGACTTTTTCTTAACTTTATAATTTTTACTTCAGCATTTGCCAACTTTACATGAAAAACTTGCATGGTGTTCTGTTGCCGGGAAATTTTGTTTTCTTTGTACACAGCAGGTCAATATTATTTCCTGGCATGCTCTTCTCTGACAGGTACTGTGTGGACATTTATTGGTGATTTATGATGGGCCTCTTAGGTGAGTAGACAGGGAAAGGAGTCTTCTGCCAAATGTTGTTTAGTTTCTAAAATGTTTTTTTATGTCCTCACCATTTTTTACTCATCAACATTATTAAGCTCTTAAGGGAAGTACAGCTAACCATTAAGGTCCGTCTTCTGTAAAATATTGGTTCCTAACATTCTGTTTTCCAGATAACGCAGCAGCACTAAATAAGGCAATTTTCCCTGCTGTACTTAAATTTACAAAGTGCTAATAAAATGCAATTTTATTAAAACTTTTTAAACCACAGAGCAAAAATGGCTCCCAAGGAGACAATGGGATTCAACCTCCATTCCTCATAAAGGGCACCTGGGCACAATGGAACGTGTGGGGGTGGGAAGCAATCGCTTTTGTCACCCTGCCCGGGGCCTCTAACCTTCCTGACACGTGTAGTGTGAGCCCAAACAGTGCCTTGGCATCTTTGTCTGTCATCCTAAGTGGACAATAGGAACTGAGCAATAAAATAAGGAAGATTCAATAGTAAGTATCCACAATTTTCTTAGTATTGAAACCTCTCATGAAAGCCAGTGTTATTGGTGGTTCTGAATTCTTTAATGTGGATGATTGCTTTCCATGTTTTACCACATATATGTTATCTATGGCGCATGATTAAAAATGCAAAGTGGTAATAGAAAAAGCATTAGAAAAATTCTCCGTGGTCACACGTTCATAATCAGAAGTTATCTGAGGTATTGTCCAAGTAGACTCAGAACCACTAAAACCTAAAATGAGGCCTGAGTAGCATTTACCGACTGAACACCTATACCTGTGCTCTGCAGGGGCTCCACCAATTCCGACCTTGTTAGCTGCCAGGCTTGGTGTTCTTAGCTCAATTTTACAGATTCAAAGACATTAAATATTTTCTTCAGAGCCACAGTAAATGGCAAAACCACACTTTAAACACACACCTACTTTCTTTCATAAATATAAATGAAAACAATGTAAAACATAAAATTATGTACTGTATTTGAAGGAACACAGATCGTTAGGAAATAGAATCTAATTTTGGGTATCCAATTTTTTCCCATGGTCTCTGAAAGCAGAAATAATTTTTTACTTCCAATTATATGCAAGTACCTGGTACAGAAGAAAGAGAAAAATGTTGAAATCACTGATTCTCAGAACAGCCATGTCATGAATTCTGAGCTTGTGGTAAATATAATTCAGAAGCCCTCTATGCTACTCCCAGTGGTATTGCTAAAAATTCGAACATAACTAGAATGCTGAGGAATAAATTAAATATTGCTTAACTCCCAGTGTTCAGAGGTTCAAAGAACAGACTAGAGTACCCCTTTTATTATCAAGTCTTACTTTTTACTGTTCCCTTCTGCCGTGCACTGCAAGACATCAAACCCCTAGGTCTCCAGCGGCCACTAGTGACACCCAAGCACCATATTATTGGGTCGTATTTGGCACTGATGATTAGTAAGCTGTTGGATTCAAGCAAATCTTCCATCTTAGCAATTTGGGTGGCTTGGCTGCGGCTGGAAGGCTACAACTTCTTCCTTGAAGAGTAAATTTGTGCCATCACCTGTCGCAGTTCCCTTTTTAAGGGGAGAGGACAAAGGTGGCTGACATGTGACCTTTCAACCTCGCAGGCACTTCCATACCTGGGGCATTTGACTCAGAAATGTTCGGGTCTGCTGCTTGTTTGCACTCTCCTCTGTCAGTCTGTTGTTTATTTTGCCCACACTGCTGTATTTGCGCTGAACACAGCTAAAACTCCCCTGAGATCGCGGCCTCTTGTCTGCCGTGTAAACAGCATCTGGGAGGAAAAGCCTCAAGAGCGTGGCTAGGGTACAGACGTGAAGTGAGAGTGTTATTGTTATTATTATTCAATAGATCTCGATTTAGCAAGACACATCTCTGAGGCGCACAGGCCTGCTCTTTTACCCAGCGCTGTTTTCGCGCTTCCTGTCTCATTAGCAGTGGCTGTATATTCAGCCTGGTCAGGCTGAGGCTTTCTGGCTGGAATGTGCTAGGGAAGGGATTTTTGTACCGAATGGGCTGCACTAAACCACTCTTTGTAGTCCTGAGAGTTCATGGTTCTACCAGAAGTGTAGAGAGCAAATATTTATGTACTAATGTAATTCTAAAACATATTGGATGATAAAATAGCGTGAGATAGAACCACAAAATTTGTTCTAAACAAGTAATTTATTAGCAGTGTAGCCATTTCTGCCGTGGACTTGGGTTGCTACATCCTTCTAAAGGGCTCCCATGGACTCTCCTTGGGATGGTCAGATTTCAGGTAGAGGCTGAGAGGGCCTTCACATCTATTTATTTGCTCAGTCATCTCTTAATTCTGGGCTTCTGTTTATGGCTTGTTTTTCTGCTCATGTTTCATTAGAACTCTCCACTACCATGACTTCAAGGCTCATTTAAAAACAAAATCCATTTCCTTAAAGCTTGTCTGCTGTTAGTAGACGTTACTCCCCAGGAGCTCAATTTCTCCATTTGGAAACGGGATGAGAGTTGAGGTCTGTCTTGGTGGAAATTAAAGCAGGGAAACCTGTTAAGGTTGGTAAAATCTAATTCTTACCCTAATGTCGAATCTTGCACATTCTACAAGGCAGAGGAGAACAAGGTGGTTGACCGGGAAAATGTGGTCCCTGACCTGCTTTTTTTGAGGGGCGGTGGGAGGGTTCATGAGCCAAATCATCTGTCCTAGCCTCAGTTTCCACATTCTGTGAAGCAAGGAGTGGAGTAAGTTTGACCTCTAAGGCCTTTCCTCATGCACACAGGCTCTGAAACTCTCCCGGCTGAGAAAAATCATAACTCATCCATCCTCTGCTTCTGTCTCAGTCTCAGAATGCGACCAGAGCTTGCTGGCTTCAGATGCTCTTCTGTGTCTTTTGCAAAGTGCCATGGAAATATATGTGAGGCATGAGCAGGTTGCCAGCCCAGAGGCACAAGCAGGAAGTGAGTGGGTAACAGCTCGGCCAGGCTCATGCCTCCCTGGGCCAGCCTCTGTGGTTGAAAGGGCAAGAGGGAATTTCTGCAGGTCTTCCGGGTTGGCTGACAGGCCCATCCTCCACACTTGGGGCTGGCACCATCCCGCAGGGCTCCCACCACCGCCGCTCTCCCACCTCAAAGGTGAGCAGGTTTTAAGAAACGTGTGCTCGTCACAGCAGGTACCACGAGGCAGCCACAGTGTTACCTGGTTTATAGGCGCAACATCAGCAGGAATTCCTAGTTACTGTTGCTCTCACTGAGTGCAGGAAGCAACTAAGATCCTTCTACAAGCCAGTTTCCATGGCAGGACCACCTGTTTCCAGCTTCTGGTCCTTTCCAATTCATTCCACTGCCCTCTGTCTGGTCAATGTGTGAAATAAGGATCTCAAAAATGTCAGCATCATTATTACTTTATTTTTTAAAAAGAAGTGTCAAGGGATTAGGGGGATAAAAATGTCCGGATGAGCATTTAAGATTTTGATTCCAAAATGGCGACGCAGCTTCCCTCAGCCCTGACCTGATGCTCAGCCACCTTTGTGGGCTGGTGGCAGCCAGTCGTTTGTCATTTGATCCCTTTCCCTGGAAAGAGCCACTAGTCATCTATTTTTAAATGAAATGAAACTAATTTCATCTTGAGAATTCTTTGGAACATTTCATGACATTCGTTGAGATAATTGGGGACATCCTGGAGTGTCACAAAACCAAGGCTGGGAATCAGTGCTCTCAGGACCGAAGAAGCAAATTAATTTTTCTCTCTGGTTTTTCTTCAGATAGTTTTATGTGTGGAAACTCAACTTTCTAAGGCTTTTATTATGTGTTTTGACTTCTTTCTCCTTGTTACCTTTTCTAATCTTCCCTATTTATTGTGTAGAGAGGGCCACAGAGCTCATTAATGCACCCCTCAGCCTAATTAGCTTTCTTCCAATGAAACAATACCCCTCGTTCCAGGAATGTGCAGGTTTTTTGAGCCAGGAAGAAGGCTGTGACCTTCTGAACTGCTCCGCCGTCAGGCTGAGCACAGGTGACTCATGAAACACTTATCGAGGTACAGGGAAAAACAGCTCAGCAAGACAGTGCCCTGTCTTAATAATAGGAAAAATACATTTTCAAAGAGTTGTGCTAGGCTTCTTTTGAAGACTCTGCTCCTGGTTTTCAAGGTATGTGACCTGACCTGATTGGATTCTGGAATAAGCAGAGCTTCAGCCGAGGGAAACTGCATGCCCTCGCCCTGATGTGTTTATAGGCAACTTCCAAACAATTCCTAGAGAAAATGACACAGACATGCCCGCTTGCAGGATGGCCCATTGGAAAGATAAATCTCCAGAAGATTTAATGACTGTCATTTGATTCTGAAATCTTACATTTATCTGTTTACCCATCAGTGACAATTTCTTTTTCCCTTACAGTCTTCTCTATGGCTTCCTATGCTACCTGTCATGTTTATTCAATATTCAAACATTCATCCATTCACTCAATTTGCCATGGCTAAGCACTATTGCAAATATAACCCTTGTGCAATATACTTTCCCATTAATTTGCTCTGCTACTTGGGAGAAGTTCTTTAACTCTTCTGAAGTTCAGTCTCCTAGTCTCTAAAATATGGGATTGGATGGGTTCCAAACAGCCCTAACTTCATGGCATGCATATTAATACAATATTATATATAATATTAATATAATATTCATCCAAGTGAGGAGACAACTGTAAGCCTTTTATAAACAACTTGCCTTAATAGCTTTATTTTTATTATTTGGGCAATCTAGCCAACTAGCTAAAGGCAAAAATTTTGCCAATAAGAGGGTCTAAGAGTCCCGGGAGCCCACCAGACAAAATTGATTTGTTGATTGTTTTAATTTCGTTTGCTTGTTATTTAAAGATTCTTGGCACTGAGCTCACGGCTCAGAAGTAGCACATTTATGACTTAGTGTTTAATACTGCCATTGTCTTTGTTAATAGTCAGAACCAGACTGTAGCAGAGTTGCTCCTTGTCCTTAGTGTCCATTCCTGCTTTTCTGTTTAATAAGAAAAGACTGGTTTTTAGGCAAGCAGTTGAGTGTTCAGAGTTTACATTTTCCAGACTCTCTCGTAACTAGACTTGCCCGTGAGGCTGTATGGGAGCCCGTGGGACTGGAGTGGCTGAGGGAGAGGGAAAACAGCGCAGCAAGGCAATGCCCTGTCTTAATAATAGGAAAAATACATTTGCAAACATGTGTTTTTGAAATACCTCTATCCTGAGTGGTTGTAAAAACAAAAGCAGGGGCTGGGGATTTAGCTCAGTGGCAAAAGTGCCTGCCTGGCAAGCGCAAGGTCATGAGTTTGATTCCCGGTACCGGAGAAAAACCAAAAAAAAAAACCAAAAAACAAAAGCAAACACAAGCTCGGGCGGGATGGGTCTGTAGTAGGCTCCCCTGGAATAAGGCACTCTTATCATTACTGACTGCATAGCACCTCTGTTGAGTCATGTCCTCAAGGACGAACCCACTTGCTATGCACTTTCCTTTCAAACCTTCCTGCTGCCCGGGAAGTGGCGACACCTGGAACAACTGTAGGAGCAGGTACTGAGGATTCCAGAGCTGCCCACGAGGCACGAACCACAGTCCTTCGGATGTAGAAGTCAGAGAGAGGTAGACTCCTGTCATTATTGACTTATGTCACTATTTATCACAGACACCCATGAGTATAACAACTGAACCTAAAGTCCAAGACGTCCTTAGTTCTGGATGCACAAGAAAAAGGTTCTAGAAGGGCAGAGGGTGTAACTGACTTGCCTACCTCATGCAAGGCCCTGGGTTCCATCCCCAGCATGACAGAAAAAAATAGTTTTAGGAGATAAAAAAAAGTATAAAATATTTTTAAAAACAGTACTTTAGGAGAAAGGTAAAGGATAACAGGTTATACCGCAGTTGAAGTATCTCCCACACAAATGGAGTGGGCTGTCAAAAAAATTGGGAAAAAATAGCAAAGTCCATTTAGGGATCTCTTTAAAGTTAAGGGACACCTCCTGGGCCAGGTGAATCCTACAGTGCAATGGAGACCCATGGGCATCGGAGGGGAAACCTGGGGCCATACATTTCATTTTATTATCATATTCTCATGCGTGTGTAATGAGCAGTGCCTTTGCAGCCAGGCACATCTGAGCTCAACTTGTAGCTTCTCTTGTGGCTAGCTGTGTCACCGGGCCACCAAACCTTGGTTCTCATGTCTATAAAAGGGGAAAAATGATAGCTGTTTCTTTCCGGAGTGGTTGTAAAAACAAAGGCAAATACAAGCTCAAGTGTGACTGGCCTGTAGTAGGCTCCCCTGGAATGAGGCACTGTTATTATTACTGTCTTTCTTTGACCTGTAGCTCAGCAATGGGGCTTCTGCTGATTCCACTGCAGTCTTGGTGACGTTTTACCTTCTGAGTGGGCTGAATGGGCTGTGTCCGGTGGCTTTTTCTGCAGAATGCTCCATTAGGCCTGCAGGAAGCTCTGATTCTCCACTTACAACTCAGGCAGACAGTAGTTCCTCGACTTCCCCGATGTGGAGCCACCTAAGAGGTGAGCACCTTTCACAGGCGTTTAGCAAGAGGCTTGGGTTACTGGGTAGTCTACTCACAACTTAGAACTTGGAAAGATTACCTGATAAGGTCAATAAGGTCAACTTCTTATTGCAGTCTCGTTTGTAAATACGGAGCCTTGGCCTCAGGGTACCTCACTGCCTTCTTTGAGGATGATCTTTTTGCATAATACTTACTTAGCTCTGCCATGCCTGCCTCAAAGGACCCTGATCTTTTCAATGCACTTAACTTCTGCATATGCTGGTGCTCTCTTTGGAAATGGAAGGATTGGAAATGTATGTCACACCACGTCTGAACGCTCTCATGCACGCTAGTTACCCTTGAAGCATTTTTGTGCAGGCAAAAGAGGCTGACTGCAAGGTTTCTTTAGCATCAGAGCTGGCTTTGTGCCGCTGTCAGAAGTTTCTGACTGGAGCGATCTCTTCAGGGATCCTAAACAGGGAGCTGAAACAAAGGACTCTGCTTCCCAAATCGCCCAACTTGACCAAATGTATCCTTTTCATCATCCAAATTCAAATAATGGCCAACTAAACCCAATTTTAAAAGGTGGCTGGTAAAATCATCATGAGCTGGGTGTTGGACATTCTCCTAAATGGATGGTAGCACGAGTTTTCATATTTTAAAAATTACCTGCATGATGTTTGAAGTTCTGAGATGGTGACATATTTATTCCTGCTGAATTCATGCCAGCTTTGCTCTTGCCACCTAAAGCAAGGATGATTTATGAAATGTGTCCCATGGGGAGGAGCAGACCCAGAGCTCAGGGCTTGGGTTATCTAATCCCTAAGGCTCCAGCACAACCGCCCCCATTTGAAAGGTAAAATAACAGATCTAGAGCACAGGATCACACGGAGTGGCGCAGTAAACACTGAACCCACTGTCGGTACGGAAACGCCTCATCTTCTCCAGTATTTCTTTCCTCGGTCCTTCTCAGGGTAAGAGATTTGTTAAGATTGGGTAATGTCTCCTTGTGTTAGCCTGAAGAAGCCCCCATCCCACATTTAACTTGAATGAAGAACAAATCATAATTGCCTTTAGCGGATATCACGATCTCTGAGCAAAAATAAAGGAGATTTTTGTAAACGAAATGTATTTCTTTCCTTTGTCTCCTTTTTTTGGTCAGATGCAAGTGGGGGGAATGCTTAACTGAACTCATTAGGGGTTCAGATTATTTACAAAGTATTTTTCTGTCTCAGTGTGCATGGGCTAGCTGTGTGAAAGCTGCCGATTTCCTTCAACTACTGGCAGGCAGAGGGTTTCAATATCTGTCGTGTTCATTCTTCTCCTCACCCCAGAGGTCTCAGTGTACTCTGAAGCATGCACCTTCAAGGAAGAACCTTAGGGATGGTAGAGGAGGCAATTTCGTTGAGTGGTAACAGCTAGTGAGCCTCTTCTCCCTGTCTCTCTGTGGCCAGGAAGCACCCCAGAGCCCCTGCCCCCCATTTCAACTTTCCCTGAAGTCTTTCCTCATGGCCATTTAGCAGACAGCATGTGCTTTAGGGCGATTACTCTGCCAGCGTGTCTTGTCTGCCCTCCTTGCCCTCCGCAGGACCCCTCCATACCCACCCGCTCCATTTTCATTTCTCAGATGAAGCAATAGACAAAATCTGAAAGTGAGTCCAGCTTACCTGGCCTGGAGGCCACCGCAGGTTGAC
This sequence comes from Chinchilla lanigera, assembly GCF_000276665.1. Lineage (NCBI taxonomy): Eukaryota > Metazoa > Chordata > Mammalia > Rodentia > Chinchillidae > Chinchilla > Chinchilla lanigera. Next base: position 10,994,280 of record NW_004955420.1, on the reverse strand, counting down.
AAAACCAGGAGAGTGAGGCCCACAGGATGAGATGGCAGGAGACGCACGGCCGCAGGGAAATGCTGACAGGTGTGACAACCGCAGGTGCTTGTGGCTTGGGGCTGCAGGTCCCTGAGCCGATGTACCCTGGACACTGCAACCTAGAGACTGAGCAGTGAGTAGAAGATCAGCGGAGAGAGCACTTTGTCATCTGGGATTTGAAAAAGAACCTATATTTTGCGGATAAAATTCCTTCCAAAGGGTACCATTAAAAGCAGCTATTTGTGAATTTTATGTTTTTGTTTGTTTGTTTGTTTTTTGAGTCAGGTCTTGCTGTCCTGGCTGTTCCTAGGCGGGCCTGGAACTTGGTCTCCCTCTGATCTGGACTCTTGAGCGCTGGGACTAAAAGCAAGAGTCCTCACCCACACAAACTCCCTAATTCTTGAAGTAGTTAAGACCTGTGACATCCTTAATAGAGAAAGAAGAATTAAAGATTTGAAAACGGATTGTCGGTACTATAAAGAAACACATCCAGTAAGACCACTGTCAGAGTCACTACAGGTTAATACTTTTAGCTCTAGCTGCATTTCCCAAATACAAGTTACTAATATTTATACTACATGGTTGTCACATTTAAGAATAGTGATGGTTTGATTTGCACAGCTTTGTACTATTTTCCAACACTTCTCTATAACCAATATTTAGTAAATGGTTTGGAATTTATTTTGTGCTGGGCCTACCCTTAGGCTGTACATGGACTATGTCATTGGATTCCTCACAACTTTGTGAGAGAGACATCATATTTCCATTTCACAGATGGGAAAACTGAGGCTAGGGGATTTTCTCAAGATCACAAAATTAGCAGCTGGCAGAACTAGCATGCCTTTCTTCCATTCCTTTGCACTGTTATACCACTAACCACTGCTGCTAAGCCACATCGAATGAGATTGAAGCATTTTAAAATAACAGTTATCAACACTGTCTGCAATCTTCTCTTTGTCCTAAAAAAACAAGGTGCAGTGGTATCTTCTCACTCATAGAGCATACCTGTCAAGCCCCAACCAGGGCCCACCCAGCCTTGGTGCTGGTGCGCTCCCGAGCTTCTTGTGGATGGTCTGATCTCACATATGATGCTGGTGAGTATGAGCCAATGACCCACAGCTTTGCTGGAGCAGTGCACTCATTGTGAACTTACGGGACTCCCTCTCTCTGCCTCAGCATAGATGTGGCTCCAGCTAAATTTAAAGCCAGAGCTTTGCTCTAGAAATCTAGAGTACAGAGAGGTTCACTCCACTTTTTGACAGTCATGAGGCTTCCTGAAGCCAATGGGGATTGAATTTGCATTCAAGGGACAGAAAACACAGTTGGTAAATAAGAAAACACATTCCTGATCTTTTTAAGTGAAAGCCTATACATAAAATTATGCTATACTGTTATTACTATTATTAATATCTATGTGATTATTATCTATTACAACTATAATGTCAATTACCTGACCTAAATATTATTTGATTTAAATATAAAGCTATTAGCTGGGTGTGGTGGCACACGCCTGTAATCCCAGCCCTCTGGAGGCTGAGGCAGGAGGATCGTTGCAAATTCAAGATCAGCCTGGGCTACAAATTGAGCTCAAGGCCAGCCTGAATTGTATAGTGAGACCCTGTCTCAAAAACACTAAATAAATAAATAAGTAAATAAAATAGGAAGCCATTGAAATGGATGGTTTATGGTTTTTTATGCATCTTCAAAAAGGTCAGTGTAGTGCTTTATGCACAACTGATGCACAGGAATCAAATGCCAGCACAAGATCACCAATCCGGGAGACCAATTAGGTTCACCGGTCTGGGGACCACAGACTGTGGCCCTCTTGCCTGGGCATTCTCTAATCAGATTCTTCAGACACGACATCCACAGTTGCTCATGATTTCACAGCACTGACTTTTTAAAAAAATCTTAGATCCAGTCTTCGAATGAGCTGTACAGCTGCCGTCCCTTGCACTGTGTCACAGTTCTTCCTCCAGCCCTCTTTAGGGCCTCATCTTTCACGAAATAAAGTCCAGCGCTCCTCTGAGTGTCTTGGGAATGAGTTAAGCTCAAATCAACACCACATTTCTCGCCACGGCCAGCCCTGTCCCTCACTGTGCCCATCCTTTGTACAAACCCACATCAGCCAAGACCTCTCCAGGCCGAGAACTCTTCTCACCTGTTCTGAGACAGACTCCTCCTCTTCCTTAAAGATAAGATCAAAACCCACTAACCCAGCACAGGGGATTAAAATGGGAATCTCTGCTTCATCTTCTCACAAAATAGGCTGTTCTCAGAGCCTCCTAACCCTCGCTCCCAAACGCCAGAGTCACAGTCACTCCTCACTACACAGCCTCATGTGTGGCCTTAAAGTTCTCCTCATCTTTCGTTTTATCTGGCCTCTATTACAGTGAGTTGTTTACCTGTCTCTCTCCCCAACTAAATGATATGTGCCTCAAAGACAGGAAGCATGTCTTAATCCCTTTTCCATATCCAAGGTTGGGTTCTAATTTCGTATTTTAGCTTTAGGGACTGATAATTTAATGTTTTTGAGTTAATAAATATAAAAGTCTGAAGTTGATAACTGGAAAACCATAGCTAGATAAACAGCACAGGACCCACACAGCAAACACTTGGTAAGTGTTTGTGGGATGGAACCCTCATGTACAGGGTGAATTGCTGAAAGAGAACATTCTTTGTTTTTTCCCAATTCAGCTGCATCCCAACCAGAGGAAGCCAACAAAACTGTTGATTCAGGTCTCTTTCCTTGTTTCTTGAAGATTTTCTTCATTGCCAGATCTAAGCCCATGGAAAAACGTTTGTTGCCTTCAAGAAAGTGGGCTTGCTTTTTCATAGCCTGCTGTATTTATCTTTAAACACAGGCACATCTTTAAGCCAAGGCCTCTCTGTGCGAGTGAGAACCTTAAACTCTGGAGACCCAAGCATCGGAATTTCTAGAGGATTGTACTAGGTTAGTGTATCCACAGAAACCCTCTGAATGTCATTGTAGATGATAATGAATAATTTAGCTTACATTTTTAGTATTTACTGCTACTAATTTAATTTAAATTTTGGGTACGTGGCTGCTTGCAAGCTGTTCTCCTATGTAGTATTCTTTAACCCTCACAGAAAACACATGATATAGACTTTAAGCTGATTTTTCAGGTTAAAAAAAGAAAAACATTGAGTTTGAATGCATTGCTTAAGGTCATGCAGCTAGAATGCAGTAAGACCAGGTCTGGAACCCAACTCTTCATGCCAAATGTAGTGCATTAGGGAGAAATAGAGCAAGAACTCGATCCCCGGCCGCTAGAAAAGAGTAAGCCAGGGGCTGCACTACCCCCCATTCAGGTTGATGCTGCGCTGTGGAGAGGGTCTTGGGATCAGGCAACCTCCCCCTGCAAGGGTTTGGGAGCAGAAAGTTACAGCTTTGAGCAATGGAATGGATTGGGCCTGTGCGGAGAAGCGGCCAGGCAAGAAAGCAGCAGAGAAGCATCGAGAGACCTGTACTGATCCAGCCGCTCCAGAACAGTGATTGGCAACAAATATAAGGCAGACCGTGACCTAAAATCATGTGCTGTATTTGGAGGGTAAATCTGAATCCTTGTCAGGTTCCAAGGAAGATTACGACTGGACCAGAGGATGGCGGCAGCTCCCCCAGCAAGTGGCACAGTGCCTGACATCAGAGGCACAGGAGGGGCCCAGCAAGTACAGGAGGGAACTGACTAGCCGAGATGCTATGGATGCTCAGGCCTGGCTGTTTTAGCCATTTCATTTCAAGAAGGGCAGATCAGACAGGCACATGGAAATCTATAAATCACAAGTAGCATGGTTAATGCAAAAGTGTTCACTAAATCTTGAAAGTACTCTTAACCAGAAGGATTCCTTTAGAAGTGAAGTAAAAGTAAACATAAACTCAGCAAGAAGATAGTCTTTCTGCATCACTTCCGGTGTTACTCACACAAGACCAAACTGATGAATTATTAAGGCTATCAGGTTCCTAAAGAAAATGGACTTATCAAAACCTTCGGGTGTGTTTACTACTTCATTTAGCAATTATCTACTGAGTGCAGACTATTTGCTAGACCTCTATAATATACTAGACATGACATGATAAAGAAAAATTGTAGTCCCCTGATCTTAGTGCTTGCAATCTGGCTGACGTGTGGGAGGAGGAGTGCTCACTGATATGTCCTTTGTGCCCTGGGCAGAATTTGGGTCTGATGTGCAACTGTGGCTTTGCTGTTTGGCTCTTCTTTCTTTTGCTAATTTACAGAAAAAAAGTAGGAAGCTGTTGAAGTTACATTTAGGGTTTTAGCACTAAATAAGAACTATGAAGTATACATAATAGCACAGAAAAAAAATGACCTGAGACTGCTGTAAGACACAGATGTAGAACTGTATATTAAATGTGGTCCGTTGCTGTGTTCTTCTCAAGCTCCCTAATATAATCTATATTCCACATATGTTCATTAAGTGGGCACTATAGTAAGAAATGTGGCACAACAAGGGACCAGAATATTTGTACATTTTATTGCTAATTTGTTATTTACCAAGCACTGTCTGAAGTATTTTATGTTCATTATTACAGTCAGTCTTCAGAATCACTTAACAAGACGGTTTTCTTTATTATCCCAGCCTTGACGCGGAGGGAACTGAAGCTCAGAGTGGCTCCAAGGTTAACCTTCCCTGGTAACTAAGTAAATCCCCAAGTCAAAATCAAGAACTAGTTTTCTCTGACTCCAGGGTCTCTGTTCTCAGATAGATTCCACATTACCTCTACCTGCCTGCTTTCGGTGATCTAAGCCTTCTTCGAGATGAAGAAAAATCCAAACGTCATTTTAGACATTTGACATTTAGTGGTGCCCATGGCAAGAGAGCTGGCGCTGGGTTGCTAAAGGGAAACATGAGAAGCCACCGAACCCAGTTTTGAGGGCCAGAGGAGACAATGTCGAAGCCAAGCGCTACAGCATGTGCAGGCGTTAATGGAGTAGACTGAGGGGAAGGGCGCGTGAGGAAGCAAAAGAATGTGGAGTGAGGACTGGGGAGGCACAGATGACCTCGTCCCCGCTGCAGTATGGCGTGGAGGGACAGGAGGGCTGTGGTCGTGGGTGTGAAATCTGACTCAGCGTTGGTGAGAAGCCTTGTGCTCTGGCCTGAATCTCTGCACAGGACCCTGGAGTCCAGGGCAACCCCCGGCAGCGCAGTCGGAGCAGGACATGTGCTGACGCACGGCCAGCAGGGGCCTAGCTGCAGTCTTTCTTCTATCTGTGACTGCCTGGCAGGTGGTGATTGGCTGTTCCTTCTTTGTCACCAGATGCTGATGGCATTCTCAGGCTTTGCCCCTACATCAAACCCTACATTGGAATAAGGGGGAACAGACTGAATAACCAAAATAAGCCAGTTCTGTTCTGGCAGGCCACAAGGTGCAAAATGTGGAGTGGAAAAGACAAAGCCATGGGATTTGAGGCAAAACCATGCAGGAAATCAAGGCTTTAGACTTTATTGCAAGTGTGTTTCTTGTGGAAGCTTCCTTGGAGCCGTTATTTCAAAGCCATCATGTGTTTTATTAGTAATGTGTGATTGCTCAATGCATTTCCATGCATTTGTTACTTTATCTTACAGGGAAAATGAAAAGGCTTCAGAAACACACAAGCTTGGATTCAAGCCTCAGCCTTAGGACTTACTAGCTGTGTGGCCTTGGGCAACTTGCTTATCCTTATCTTTAGAATAAGGATAATAATGTAGATTTTGAATGACCAGCTAGGGGATTAGAATGTAATGTATGTAAAGCACCTGTCAGCCTCTGCCTAGGCATTCAGTAAATGGTAATTAATATTATGATTATAGTGACACTTAAAGGACAGTTGCTCAGTGCCTTCACTCAAATGTGAATAGTGGTGGGGGCTGGAGACCACTCTAGATTGTCATGTTTGAGTATTGATTATTTCCCGGATCAAGCAACAGTTTAATTTCAGCAAGGACTCTTGCATTTAAAGAGATCATATAGCCAAATAATCATATTTCTAGGCCAAACAAATTTGGACCCATATCTGATCAGTGTTAGCAAGTTTACGGGAGAAAGATAAAAGAGTATTGAAAATTGGGATCCCCCAGGAAAAAAATCCAATATATATGGCTTCCATATCCTTATTCATGATCTTTTATAATGAGTTGAGGCTTTCTTTTTCCTGATCTACCAAGTACTGCAGAAGTCTTTGCTATTAATTCAGTTCACCAATTGGTAGCACAGAAGGTATGCTCTCATTTTTTACCAGTGAGTAAAGCAGATATTTGTGTTTGATTTATTCAGTTAGATACTAATGCTGAAGCAGAGCATTCACAAGAGGCACAATAGAGGAAGGAACTCTGGGCTGAAACGTAGAAGATTTGAGTTTTAATTCTGACCTAGTCCTGGCTTGCTGCAAGACACAAAAAGAGAGAAGTTCATCACTTTTTCCCAGGGTTTCAATAACTTAGACAGGAAAGTGTGATGAAAGCATTTCTCTGAGCATCTACATGCATGTATGGATATAAGTTAAGTAGCTCTAGAAATTTAAGTAAAGTTCTTAGGTTTACTCATAAAGTGCAATAATTGTTTGGCATACTTCCCACTTCTATGTTTTTAAAAAATAACTGTTGGGCTTTAGTTCCCAAATGGTATGTATACCATTAATGAAATCTTTAATAAATACATTTTATGTATTATAAGAGGGAGGCTATCTCAAGCACCCAAATTTAGAACTATAGAATATTACCAGAAGATTTAACAGCAACCAACAAGAATGTACCTCTCAATTGGTATTTTTAAATAAATCTTGCTCAATTACACTGTTCTGAAAATAAAAACACGCTCTACCTAAAAATACATTTTCTAAGGGTCATATGAGTATTTCATTATTTAGCTGTGTTTAAGTGCTTATTTGAAAAAAAAATAGGAATCACTTACCTTATTTTAAACCACTTGTGTTTCCCTTAATGGTGTTTACTAAGCCCCGACAAATGGCATTTATTTGAAATAAGTAGAGTAACTAGCACATTGATGAAACTGTCTATCTCTTAGATAGGTCATAGAATTACAGTTTGGCGTATGTAGTCGAAGACATCATCAATTAGAGATATAGATAGGGTGAGTTAGGTGCTCATCAGAGGAGGCAGTATTAAAGATGGGTTAAAAATGTAAGCCCCCTGAGTAAACCTGAAAGCCTCAATGCAAAAATATAATGAAAGCACAAAATCAAACCAATTGAGATAAAAACGAAGCACTTACCTAGTATGATCACCTGAAAAGCGTGGTAAATTCCTGCAAATTGTAGGAATTCACATTGCAAAGTACTCAGCAATACTTCTGTGTGGTTCTATAGAAAGTCCCCCAAATCCTGCAATATCTTGCAAAGCGCTCCACAGGTATCCAGTACTTTTGAACTGATATCATTGTATGGTCTTCAGTGGGTCCAAATCGCGCAAGCCCTGGTCTTCAAGTGATGAAAAGGTAAGCCCTGTAGAAGTGGAGGGCTGGTTGTCAGTGATGAGGATGGGCTCCAGATCAAAAATCTACTACTCAGAAGTATGCTGGATACCAAAAAATACAAAATTTAAAAATGCCCTTTTGATTATTTTTTTAAAAAGTATTTTCTACTAAAAAGGACAGACTCCCCCAACCCCCAACTCAAATTTTAATAACCCAACAATAGAAGAGAAATATTGGACAGAGGGCGTATTGGATGTTGATGATCTCCAACTGCTTCTGAATCTGCATAAATAAAACTCCAACAAATCCCTATACAATGAACCTACTGAATGGGGCTCTATTTTCCGCTGCTGAAGGATAAAGGGCCAAGCCAATCCTATTGACAGTTAAGTCTGTAGCTTCCAATATACCACTGAGGTCACTAACCCGCTACTACAGTATGGGCTGACATATGCAGCTGATGTGCTCAACAAAGTTAGAACTCAAATCAATTCCCCGCTGAAATCCAATTTAGGGAGCTCTCAGTTTGCACAGTTTTGGTTGATCAAATTCAAAGACGGGGTTCGATTCGTATTTCAGTAACGAAGATCAGGGCTGGGAACTGATATATTGAAAGGTTTATTTTTCCATTTCTTCTCCACATAAAATATTCATGGATGTCATGTTCTACAGTGTACTCTGACAGTGTAACAGCTGCCAAAAACCTGGTACCTGAGGCCACTTTTACATCAATAAATTATCGAAGGTTACATCTGTAGCGAGATAGCGTTATTTGGCTATGCAAATAATACCATGGTACATAACACGTTACCCCAGCTTTTGTTCCCTTGAGGGTGGACTATTGTTACATCCAGTGCTGCAAAGCATGTTGGGAAGCTCACAGCAAGAGATAAGGGGAAAAACACTCTCCTCTGTGCTCTAGTAGAAGAGATATGGTATAGGGATTAGATAATAAGTCGGACTCAGACATCAAAGGCTATGTCACCTTTCTGAAAGTCCATTTGTCTGTAATATAGGAGGGGATGCTCCTCTACCTCTCTGCAGGGCTAGTAAGTTCAAGAACTAGGCGACGTCTCCAGATGGTCTGCCACGTGGTGACAGTCATCCAAGGTTACTTAAAATGCTACCATTTGAAGACATATCAAATAGTACTGAAATTCTGAAGTCACAAATAAAGTCCTGGAGAGTTTCTTTCTCCCTTTTAAGAAGAAATTTAATTTTCTGGAGTCCTGGAGAAATTAGTTTCACAAATACAAGATCTATTCCTTTACCATTCGTACTCTTTCTCTTATCATCTCTTAGGACTCCAGATAGCTCTTTTCTCCTGCCCAGGAAAAAAGCCCTGGATATATGGCACACCTCCCCAATAAACTCAATAACCATCTAGTCTATAATGGTATCAAAGGCTTTGTATCTTGAAGGAATTTTTGAAAACCTTTTGGTAAGCTTTTATCTTGTCAGCTATAAAATTATACATGAGGACAAGTGGGCAACCTTGCACCTAAGGCCACAGAAGACTCCAGTACATAGCATGAGATTCATACTTGGCTTTGAGGCTCAGGATGCTTGAATAATCTGCCTGCTGATGGAGGCTTAGGTTAAATATAAGAAAAATGCCAGAGGAACTTTAAAAACAGGGTCCTACCTAGTCCTGAGGGACAGTAGTAACTAGTACTGAGAGTAGTAACTAGTACCTAACTAGTAACTGAGGGAGAACCTTCCTATGTCCCAAAACACGCACCTGTGAAACGCTTTACAAATTAAATACCTGTGCAAACTAGATTTAGTCTTTTGGATCATTCAGGCTTTCAAAAATTAACCTTCAAAAAAAAAAAAAAAAACCAGAGCTAAATGTATTGGTTCTGTTTATTGGTTCTGCTGTCTTCCAGATGATGCTAGCCTTATTACAGATATTATGTACATTCCTTACAAATAAATCAGGCTTTTGAAAACTCAGCTGATAAAATGTTGAAGCTGCGATGCAAAGAGGTGGTGATTTGCCCACGTTACAAGTCTAAGGAATATTTGTCCTGTGCGGCATTGCCTCAGTGTCTACTCTCCCCACCACGGCACGCTACCTCTTTCTCTCAGTCCTTCCCAGGGTTGGTTTGTTCATAGGGCAGCATGGTAGCTCAAGGGAACCACAGTCTTACTTTCTTACTCACTAATCCCTTGGTTGAACACATTGCCCTGAGCCCACCCAGTAGAGTAAGGAGGACAAGACAGCAAAGGACTTCGGCCTTGGAAAGTCATACTCTCAGTACCCAAGAGACAAAGCAGAGCAAACAAACCCACCAGATTCTGGTAGGTGGGTGGGTCTGGCACTAGCAAAACACAGATATTTCCCCCCCACTGACATTTCAAGAAGGAGTCCCTGAAGGAATTAAGTTTCTAGCATAAGATACAATGATATCTAACCACCACAGGCTGACCCAAAATCTGCGCTTGGTTGGCAGAACCACTGGCTTGCTTCCCTGCCTGGCAGCTGCCATACTATTCAGGAGCAGGGCCTGCAGCAACTCTGAGAAATGACGTAAGCCCTGAGGAATCAGAGAGCAGGGACAAAAGCCACCATTTTTTCAGGAGCCAAGTGTTTTGTTTGTGTAAAAGATAGTGTCTTGGAAAACGCAAGGCCTCCTGTCCTTCATCCCAGGGTGAACATCACAACTGGCTCTGTCCTAAAGGAAGAGGCCAAGTCTGACTCACTTGATTTTCTGAGTACTGCATTGTGGTTTCCATCCAGCCTCCTACTCAGTTGCCACCTAGGGCAAATGCCTGCACCTCAGGAGTTTGGAAAACACATCCCAAGGCAGCGTGGCCACAGCAAACAAAGCAGCCTCGGAGGCAGCGCATCTCCTTCACTGCCAACGCGTCCAAGGTTTGATTTACATGCAAGTAGCTGTCCACTGGTCAGGTTCATTAACGAGAAAGCTTTCACCGGTTCCATTTAACAACCTGGAATGTCCTTTGGAGAAGGCCAAATTAATGTGATTTTTACCTTAAGAAGCTTAGAAACATAGCCGCCACTAACTCAATAATTACATTGTACAGCCAGCAACAATTCAATATTTTTTCTCTCCTGAGGGTTACAACACATTTGCACCGTAGGGAAGCTTTTTCCCTTTACATCTCAAAACTGTACCGCAAACTCTTCCTCTATTCATAACAGCGAGATCTCCAGCTGAGATAGGCACTTTTGTATTGCTCTGGATGACAGTTTTCTGTGTTCTTTCCAAGCACAGGGGGTTTAATAAACATATCTGGCAGGCCTTCCATAGCTGGAGGGCCCAGGATGACACTGTGTGCAAACAACATGCTCGCGCTGGAGGGAAACAAGTTTATTCAATTATTCAATTAATAGATTACAGTCAAGATACTTGTTATCCTACAATGAAAAATGGGGTAAGAACTCCAAAAATTAGGGTAGGTCCTAGGATTAGCAACAGCAGGCAATATGGCACATACAGGTCAGAAGTGTCTGGCCAAATGCATGAGAACATACCCACCAGTCACTCAAACACAAACACAAACACACACACATGCACACACACACACACATGCATGCTCGTGCACACACTCACATAAACTCATGGCTGAGTAAGAAAAAGGGAATCAGACTCCTGCAAACACATACTGTATGAGCTATAAAAACTCAAGAGTTTTAGTTTATGTTTGGAACTTGGAGTAAGAAGTGGGCAAGAGAGGAGGTTGGTGCTAGAAGGAGTAGCTTTATGAAAGCTCTGGAAAGAGAGGCTCATAGAAGTTTAGCCATTTAATGAACGTAAGGGAAGGTCCCTTTACCAAGGTATAAACTCCTGCTCTTGACTGTGCAATTATGCGCAGGGGCTGAGGTGAAGGTGTGGCATATTTTTCGAAGTCCAAGAAGTAGATGCTGATACAGAATCACTAAGAGGGGAGTGGAAGGAGATCAGGCCCGACAGTTACCTGGGGGGAAACTATGGTATGCTTGGTGAAGACACTCTGATTGGATGCTTTGTATTACGGGGAGCCAGGGAAGGATTTTGTGCTAAAGAGTCATCTCCCTTTGTACTGTTGTCCTGCTCCAGCTGGGCTGTTTTAAATTCCTGGACTTTATTTAGAACTGGAAGCAAAGATGCAGGGCCAATTCAAATGCCCTAGGCATTATCTTTATGAAATAGAGATGTAGCCAGCATTCTGGGAGGCACAAAAGTAGCTATTTGCAGTACAAAACTGTAAGGAAGCAGTACTTTTAACGTTCTGGTATGGAGATATTATTTTGAAATTCTTTTGCTATTTAGGGGTGTATATCCCACATTTGTATTGGATCTCCTGTTATCTGGCCCACTTTAGGCTCACGGTCCCTTTAAGAGCATTTTTTATTATAATGAGATGTTAAGGAGATCATCTCCATTTTACTGGGGTAGAAAACTAGGTCAATTAAAATGTTGAAAGGTTTTCCAGAAGTGACTAAGGAATAAGACAGGAAATATATTTCCAGATAGTGGAATCTTTCAATCTTTTCAGGAGATGTTGGGAAGAACCATGGACATCTATATTCCTCTCCTCTGTGAGACTGGGTCAGATGGGAGAGCAGACAAACACTTCCTCCAGCAAGCAGGTGGGCACAGGAAGTCAAGCAGATGGCTTATTTTAGTTACTGAGGAAGCCAGCCAAGGCAAGAGCTTGAAGCTGGAAATGAAATCCCCTCATTCTCAAGGGCAGAATGTTTCTCAGTTCATGGTTATCTCCTAGCAAATGAATCAAGAAGGCTTTTTATGTGTCTGTCACTTGTGACCTGGCTCTCCCAGCTGGAGTCGCTAATGTGAACACCTCTTGTCCAGTCTCTGGGCCAACTGAGAGCAGGATGAGCCTTGGCCCGCCCAGAGGTCTGGCTCTCACTGACAGGGTGAGGCCCTTTGGCCAGGGCTGGAATCAAGTGCTACAGGCCCCTTTTCTGGAAGGGATAGACATTGCTTTGAGTGAAGCTCATATCTGCAGGGTCAAGGAGCATGTATGAATGGGCATACATATGAGGGGTTAAGCTTTAAAAGACAATTAGAATAAGGGATCCACAGATGAGGAGAAATAGATATGGAGAGCTAGAGCTATCTCAAATGCAGAAACAGAATGAAAGGTAAGGGAAAAGGAAGTCTGGTCCACTCCTGAGTCAGCAGCTATAGCCTACTACCTTGGCAGGTATTTCAGGCCAAGGTTACCAGGTGGTCGGCTGCTTTCAAAGGGACATAGACAGAGGGAAAAGAACAGGGCCTGGGTGACCAGCTGGTGGGAGCTGAAATTAATCTTGTTAGCATGGATCTACTGTCTGGTTTGCCTCCCAAAGCCTGGGCACACATCTGGCCCCACAAGTCTAGCGTTTTCTGTTCTTTATCACCTTGGCCCAAATTGCAGCTTTTTTCTTGAAAATGGGACTCTGTCCTGAGTTCCAGAGCCCCTGCCTGGAGCCCACATGATTCTCTTCCTAAATCTTCTAGGGCTTCTTTCTGGGCACTCTGATACTTGTTTCTCCTCTTCCTGGCATCTTGTTTAAAGGGGGAAGTGCATTGTCTCCCAAATGACTTTGAATGACACTTATCCTTAACTGTCTCAGTTCTGATTTCCACCCACAAGATCAGATCTGTTGGACTATTGGCTCTTGACCAAATGGTGACTTTGGACACAATACGTTTGGACAAACACAGGTCCCAGGAAAAGCCAGACTTATAGCCCACTAACTCTCTTGATTCTGTTCTTCTCTCTTTTGCCTCGTATAAGAAACTGCCTAGATTAGGACAGAGTTTCCTGTACACCTTGGGCTGCTCTAGCATGAAAAGCACAGTAAAATTCCTGTTCTCGGGGAGTCTTAGCAACATCTCCCACAAAGAAGAGAGCTTATAAATTGTAGAATATATAAGAAAAATATTCTCTAAATTGAAAAGTCCTATATAACTGTCCATATTACTTAAAGTGTAGAAAAAATTAATAGACACAGAAGAAGCATATCGTATATATTATCTCAGTAAATTATCAAAGGACTCCAGACAGTAGTTACTATTATGCTTGCTTACAGATAAAGCCATTAAGATTATGGGAGGTTAAGTAACTCTCAGAGGTCACTTATCTCTGTCTACATCCAAAAACTGTTAGGACTGGCTCTACATACTCTTCAGCATTGCAGAGGTAAAAAACAAAATTTGTGGATCAAAGAATATATAAGAAGACCCTAACTATGTGGTGATGGCCCATTGCTAAGGCAGTTTGGAAAAAACAGAGATCAAGATGGTTGTCTTCATGTGTTCCCCAGAGTAGATAGGATTTAAGAAGTTAGATAAGAATAAAGGGATAAACAGAAGTCTGAGATATTGGTATTGCCCTTTAGAGGTTTCCCATTATATCATCGGGGTGGGTCATCCTCTCCTATCCACTAAGACTAAGCCTAAAAATAAGAACCAGACTGTAGACCAAAGATCGACCAAGGTTAATGATGTCACCCATATGCCCGTGCTACCATTGGATCAATATTACCCAAGTGACTATATTTGCAATCTTACAAGTTGATTGTAATTTTGATCCACGTTGTGCCCGCCTTGTGATTTTGCCCTATAAAACTTTCTTTGAGAAGTGGCTCATTGGCAGCAACCCACTTGGGACCCCTCTTATCTCTCAGGAGCTACTCCTATTCCCCAGTAGATTTTCCTACTCTTAAAAGCAAAGTTAGATAAGAAGGGAGGGTGTTTCTGAGAAGGGGATCAGCAGGGGTGAGCTCAGTAAGTGGAGCTGGTGCCGAGAAGGCCTGTGACAGGAGGCTGGGTGAGTTGGGTGGGACAGATGAGCAGAGGAACATCAAAAGCAGAGGCAAAGAACTAGACATCGCCAGTGGGAAACATGGAGCCGGTATCACACGGAGACTCTAACTCAAAGCAGCCACGGTCCTGTGATGTTTCTTTTTCTCACTGCCAAGAAGGAAGGTTACAGCCAGCTGGTCCCCCGTCTCACAACGTTCTCCCACACAGTCATTCTGGTGAATCACTCACAGAATTAAGGTATGAGCTGTGCTCATGATGACCAGGGTATGAAAGGGGTAGTGTTACAAATCCAATATTCTGCACACCGGGTTGCTAAAATTGATGATCATCTTCCAAACCAGACTTGGAGTAGAATTCTACATGCTCATTTTTAGCCATTACTGCAATTTCTCCTTTGGCAAAACTTTACCTTTGAGTGTTTACCTGCCTCTACCTTTTTTTCCTCCCAAAATAAAACTGGGGCTTTAATAACAAATTCAATATGGAGACTAGGAAAAAAGCAAAGCTTACAGAAGGAATGGATCCAAAAGATGAACTTTTGAGTTTTGCCACTGCATCAGAAATCCATTTGTAATGTGTGAGTCTAGCCAGATAGAGTACTGTTTCTTACTCAAGAACAGTATTTGGGAGTTCAAAGAGGATAGTCCTCCTATAGGCAAAATGTGCTACCTTTATTTCTAGTATTTATTGAGATAAACAAGGAAAAACTTGAGCTTCTCTCTACAACTTTCTGTAAGTACGATAAGGATAGTACTGGATCTTGGGTTAGTCCTGTATTAATTTGCTAGGGCTGTCTCCAATTCGGTGGCCTAACCAACAGAAACTTATTTTCTCATAGTCTGGAGGCTGAAAGTCCAAGATCAAGCTGTTGGCAGGTTTGGTCCTCCTGAGATCCTTCTCCTTGACCTTCTCACTGTGTGTATCCCTATGTCTCTACATCTTCTTATAAGTAAAGGCACAGTCCTATTAAAGTAGGAATCCTTGCATGATCTCACAGAACCTTAATTACATTTTTATTTATTTATTTATTGGTTTTTCTCCAGTACCGGGAACCGAACTCACGACCTTGCGCTTGCCAGGCAGGCGCTTTTGCCGCTGAGCTAAATCCCCAGCCCCTTAATTACATTTTTAAAAGCTTAAGAATTTTAAGAGGACACAATTCAGTGCATAACAAGATCAAATGCAATTTTAATTAAAACAAGAAATCTTGGAAATATTATACATAGTTTTTCACCCTATTTAAGCCTGGTGGCAGCTAATTTCAAGGTTTTCTCTACATCACCTTAGAATTAAATGGAGTATGGAATGATGGGAGAAAAATGTGTCAGAGGCAAAGAACACCTTGGCTACAGGAGTTATGAGCTTATTTCTGTCGCTGACTTCTTGTGTGACCTTGAGAGAATAACTTTACTTATCTATATGTCAATATCCTTATCTCTTAAAGGAGAGTATTTAAAACTAATAATCTGCAGGACCATTTCTAACTGTAACACCTGGGATTTTGTGACTCCACTTAGAATTCAGTCAATCAAAAGCTATTCATTCTGAAATGAAGAAGGCTACCAGAGTTGGCTCCATGCTGAAATTGCCTTGATCAACGCATAAATATTTGCATCTTGCTCAAAGGCAATACTTCTTCAACCCAAGGTGGAGGTGAGGCCTGAGAGGTGGTAGATTTATCTGATCACCAAAGCCAACTGAGGTCACTGACATAAGTTGTATCTGGGTAGCCAGGTTGAAATCTGGGGCGGGTTGTGGGGGAACCCCAAATTCCACTTCATTTGATGCTATGTATGACCTACATAACCATCCTTCACACCCTTTGGTGAAAGTCAATTTCAAGATTTGGGACATATATACACATGTTTAGTATTGTGAATTTTCTCCTTTGTGGAAGGCATGTACCTTATAATTAGCATATACTAAGTCTATTTAATCAGACTGCTCATTTGAAAAGATTTCCATTCTGCATGTGGTATCCACAGGTGTCGCTGGTAATTGGTGATGAATGCATGTTAACAAAAGTGTCACAGTTGTAATATAATGATAGAGAATGGCAGAAAGGCTCCAGGGATGTGAAGATGGATATGTAGTCAATCTACAATTGGGACAAAAACATAATTCTTGGTACTCTTGTGAGACAAGGAAAGAGAAAAGGTGCAAAATAAGAGAAAAATTTATTTTCCAGGTAAAATTAAAATCTGTCCTCTTTAGTTTAAAATTTACTAAGCTTAAGATTTTCATTGAAATGTGCTCACCACATGCTACTTACAAAATTAACCTGTTTAATGTCATACTTGTCCTGAGCTCTCACATACGCTTTATGCAGACCCAGTATTATTTGTCGGTAGTGTCATAAAGTTATATTTTTAATTACTGAAACTTAAAGCATAACATTTATATTTCCTGAGAAATCATTAATATCTATTTGTGAAGTGCATATAAAAATGAATCTACCAATTTAGCTCCAAAAGCAGATATGCATTCCAGAATTTCCTCCCACATTTCAACTCATTCACTATGTGTTCACTCATCTGGTAAAACTCTATGCCAGCCTGCCAGGTGCTGCTGCACTAACATGTGACAATATCTAATAAATAAATAAGCAAATAGGTAAGTGATGCATGCAATAAGGAAAACAAAATGGGATAATGTGGTCCTTGAACCAGCTCCTGGGAACTTATTAGGAATGCAACTCCTGCGAGTTTTAGTAAGTTCTCTGGGCATTTTGATGAGCAGTGAAGTTTAAGAACTCCAGTGGTAGATGGGTTTGTAGCAGTACAAGAAGAGATTGAGAACTCGGGAAAGTGCGCTCTGTGGATACACGCGCCATCTTGGGAGGCATTTTTCCACTAAGAGAGAACAGCACTGCAAAGGCCTTGCCATGAAGATCACTGGTGAGTTGGGGAGGCCCAAAGAAAGCGACTTCCGCTAGAGCATCAGGAGAACGGAACTGTAGAATGAGGTGATGTTAAAGAGGCCGGTGGCAGTGAGTCGTGACCAGGATAGTTTATAAGTACCTGGAAGGAGGAGCAAGAATCAGAAAGAGTCAGCTCATGTTTTTGAAAAATATATCATCAAAGGCTCTGTATCCATGAAGCCTCTTAAAAGAAGGATGAAGATTCCCTCTACCTATGAGTCTACGTCTCTTTAATTGCCTTCCTGCTTTTATAGATAGTATATATTAAACAGTAAATTTATAAAATTGGATGAATTTCTTCCAATCCCACTCCCTTGTAAAGTCACAACAAAACTATGAACTCTTGGGTGATTGAGGGTATTTAAAATTGTATTATCATGAGTTCAGATCATACGTAGTGTCCACCAGGTAAAAGTATGCACACTTCAGGAAAAGAAAAATGGTATGATGTTTTCTCAACAGATAATGTGACCCTCATATGGGGGACCCTAGAGGATGTTGTATATCACAGGAAATACTAAATATATTTATATATTATAATTTATATATTACTAAAAATATTTATACAAGCTTATCTTTTCCTGCAGTGTATATTCAGCATTTTGGTGGACCCTGTATATGACAACAGGAAATTTGTGATTAATATTTCAACAATATTGTCATCAGCTAAAGCTTTGTTTCTCTTGAGGGTCTTATGATTTGATGGAACAAACATTTAACGAGTGTTTTAACATCTTTGATAGCCATGATTCCAATGAAACAGTTGGGTCAAGTTTTCACCGTGTTTTAGAGGAGCAGTTGTGCATATTTTGCGTCAGCCCAAATCAATAGTGATTTGAGAGAACAGAATAATATGATAGGTAGACTAGTGTGGCTCCTGCGCTCCCACTGTTCATGTCCATGCATGGCCCTCTGCCCTTCGGTGTTGACAGGACCTGTGACCGTCTTCTGGTTAACAGCAGAGGTGAAAGGATGTGTGTTATGACACGTACTTGACCCTCTCCTTTGCTGTTTTTGAAGAAGCAAGCTGCTATTGTCTGAGCTTTTAGATACAGAGCACCGGGCAGCAAAGAGCTGAGAACAGATCTGGGCCAGCTGTCAAAACGAAATTGAAAGCTGTCCGCCAGCAACCTGCAAGGACCCGAATGTTTCTAACAACAAGGGAAGTTTGGAGGCAGATGCTCCCCGAGACAAACCTCCACTGAGACTGCAGCTGTGGCCAACACACTGATGCTACTCTGAAGCAGAAGATCTGATCTGAAAGAGCTGTGAAGTAACAGATGTGCTCTTCTAAGTGCTAGGTTTATGGAAGTGTTTTAGTAGTTAGGACTTTGTTATAGAAAATGGCCCTTGTGTTTATACGCATTGAGAAATCTCACATCTGAAAGCTGAAGAATCCATTCAGTTGGGGTCCAAGGCTGGTGGCCTGAGAACCAGTGGAGCTAATGGTGCAAGTCCCAGTTGACTCTGAAAGTCTGAGAACTGGGAATAAGGATAGTTTACTGCTGCCAATATAAATCCCACAGTCCAAAGGCCAAAGAACCAGCAGTGCTGATAACTGAGGGGATGATATGATGGTACTCAACCTAAAGAAGAGAGTAAGTTTGCTCTCCCTCTACCATCTTGCTCTATTTAGGTTTGTAGTGGTCTGAATGGTTCCTGTCCATATTGATGTGGGTGGATGTACCTTACTCACTTTCCAAATTCAAATGCTAATTGCTTTCCAAATCACCTTCCAAGACACATGAAAATAATGTTTCTACAGCTAGCTGGACATCCCTCTGCTCACTCAATTCAATAAAATTAACTACCACAGCTGTTACGTGGAGACATAGAACTGACGAAGGTAGTAATAGTTTACATTAATTGAATGCTTTCTTGGTGCTAGGTACTTTTTTAAATGTTTTACACTAATTAGCTTATGTATTAATATTTCCTTCCCAGTGTAACAACAATATTAATAAATTGATAGCTTTCCTATATACCAATAATGAACTAGCTGAGTAAGAAATTACAAAAACCGTTCCATTCACTATAGTATCAAAGTAAAATAACTAGGAATCAGCCTAACAAAAGAAATGAACAGTGGAAATTACAGAACACTGAAGAAGCTGGAAAAGATAATCCAATATGAAAAGCCCTCTCATGTTCATGAATCAGCAGAATTACTATTGCTAAAATGGTCATACGACTAAACATCACCTACAGATTCAATACAATCTCCAAGAAAATACCCATGGCATTCTTCAGGGAGTCAGAGAAAACTAAAAATAGAACAACTATACCACCACTTGTCATATATCCAAAGGAGTCCAAGGAAGCACACCATAGGGCTAACAGCACACCCAGGTTTATTGCAGCACATTTCTTAGCTAAGGTATGGAACTAGCCTAGGTGGCCATCAACAGATGGATAGATTTTAAAAGTGGCAAATATACACAGTGGAGTTTTTTATTCAACTATGAAGAAGAATGAAATGACATCATTTGCAGGAAAATGTATGTGTGTTGATCATCATGTTAAACAAAATGAGTCAGACCCAGAAAGACAAGTATTGCATATTTTCCCTGATAAGTGGAATGTAAAAAAATAAAGTGACATGGTGGCATGAAAATAGAAGGGATATTATGATCAGACAAGCAAAGAGAACAAGGGGAAGAAGGTTATAAGATGGACAGAGATGATCAAAATACTGTGTTATATACACGTGTGAAGGCAAATAAAGAAGCACAGTGCCTTCCTGGCAAGTGCAAGGTCCCAAGCTAGATTCCTGGTACAAAAAAAAGGGCAAAAATATTTATTAGAAAAAGAAAGTAAATAAAGAAAAAATACTACTATTTCATAGATGAAAATGCTGAGGCACAAAGTAGGTAGTTACTTGCCCACGATTATATGCCAGTTAAGTGAAAAGATCTAAACTCAAAGTCTTCACGCTTAACCACTGTACTGCTATATCTGTACCTAACCATCTGTGGCAGTTAGGCTGGGCTGTCAGCTTGGTTTGTTTTGGGATCTACCCAGAGGTTTGGTGGGCCACACTTCTGGGAGGGCCTTGGTGGGTCTTAGAGGTGACACCTTACAGTCTATATCTGGTCTCTTGCCCCTTTCTTTCTTGTACCGGTCTCCTGCTCTGTTTCCCGGCCACCATGAACTAGGCAGTTCTGCTCTGCCATGACCTGCTGCCATAATGTTCCTGTCCCGGAGCCAGCTTACTGTGGACTGAATCGCTTTTAAATGTAAGCCAGATTAAACCTTTCCCACTGTACCCAACAAGAGGAAAGCTGACGACTACACTGCGTAAGTTGGGGTGGGCGATGTGAATGGTCTACGAGGGAACCATATGTGATATTCAGCTGGAATTTCCCTGGAATCATTTGTTGTCCTACCTACTTTGATTGTTCAAACTTCTGATTAAAGAAATTCAAAGTAGTCATGGTTGATAGAGTAACAAGAAACATTATCATGGACTCAAATATCTAATGTAGCAATACCAACACTTGTTTGTACAGCTCTACTCTTTGCAGTATACTTTAAGAATTCTGAAGTAACCTTTTGAGAAAAGAAAAATAGTTGTTTCTCTCATTTGTGAAATGCTGAGGCCCAAAGCAATGTGAGCCTGTGAAGGTACTAGTTATATAATTATACAGCAATTAAAGAGACCGTCAAGGTCATACAGGCAAGTTACACTGCAAAGGAGTGATGATTCTAATGTCCTCCACCCTTCCAGTTGGGGAGAGAAGAGTGAGCAGTATTAGGCTGAGCGTTACCAAGCTACAGCAGTGGTAGTCCTAATTGAAAGGACTGTGATGGAGGAATACTGTTTTCTTTTTCTGTTTTTCTCATAATCTGAGGTTGAGGAAAAAACAGGAACACCAGTCACGGTTTACAGGTAGTCCCCCAGTTCTTCTCAGACACTCTTGAATCTGCTTTCTCCCCTACCTTGTCTCTTGTCACTCTTACCCTTAATCATTCAATGTTTGATGTCCGGGCTTCTTGCCATGTAGCACCTGACAAGCTCTTTCTCATACCCAGGTATTGTCATTGCCTATGCCTCTCTCCTGGAAGGTTCTTGATTAGACCTCTGGGTGGCTGTAAGTGTTTGTTCAGGTATCACCTCAAAGACACATCTACTAATTAATTGTTCTGTCCAAAAAGCCCTCTCCTGCATTCTTTTGTTCCATTAATCTGCTTGATTTCCCTTCAAAGCACATGTCAGTGGTTGGAAATTTGTTTTTGTCTGTTTGCCCTGTTGGGATATAAGATTGGGAGTGCGGGGACCTTGTGCGGTCTTGCTCTCTGTTGAAGTTTCAGTGTTTACCATACTGCCTGGGACATAAAAGATGTTCAATAAATGTTTGTCCAGTGAATGAATGGATCAAGAGCAGAGCTCTGGGGCAGGACAAAAGGGCAAATTCCTTCAGAGTGGCATGGGATGATCTCCAGTGGTAACTGGAGATTTATATTACTAATCAATTTTCCCACTGTGTTTGTAAGAAAACCCCCCAAAGACCTTGTAAAGTCAAGACACACTCTTGCCTACTGTAAATTTCCTATTGCTTCTGTAACAAATTACCATAAATTTAGTGGCTTAAAACAACACAAATATCTTATAGTTATAGACCTCAAAGGTCTAAGTGGGGTTCACTGGGATAAAAATCAAGGTGTTATCATGGCAATGTTCCTCTGCAGCTCTAGTGGAGCATTTTTGTTTTTTCACTTCCCTTTCCTTGCTTTCAGGCAGCCAGCATTCCTTGGCTCCTGGCACCTTCCATCTCTGAAGCCAGCCATGGCTGGTGGATCCTTTGCACACTACATCATTCTAACATTGGCTCTTCAGTCTCCTCTTTCACTGATTTGACCAGGCATGGCCAGGTAACCCGAGATAGCCTCCCCATCCCACGTTCAGTGGGTTATAAAGTTTAAACACATACATAACCTTTATTCCTTTTTGCCGTGTAACCTAGCACAGTCACAGTTCCACAGCGATGCGGATAAGGACAGCTTTCAGAGCCATCATTCTGCCACCAGATCTACCAATCCCATTTTGTGACGTGTGTTGTGTTGTGTTTTAAATGTCTGGGTGTTCTTTAAAAACTTGCACTGAGCCTCAGTATCTGCTGCCCTCACAATGTATTCATAAACTCCTCAACTTAAAAATCTACTCTATGTTTTTGCTAGAGACCAACATTATGCTCATTCATTAAATGAATGCTTTGCCATTCTATCTCTCTTGGAGATTCAGACACTGTTTGCCCATCAGCCTAGAAGTGCCCCCCAACAGTCTCTGCTTCCAGAAGAGCAGCAAGACAGGGCCTCTTATCTTGTCTTTAAGGTGGTTCATTGTTCTTGGCTGCAGCTCTAAACACAGAAGTTTGCTTGTTACAAACACGTGACGCTCTCTCTCTCTTCAACTCTCTGGGCTCTACTCTTTATTTGTAACGTTTGTTCTGCCCTCTTGGTCTGAATGAGTATTCTTATCCTACCAGTTCACAGGCAAATAGAAAGGATTGCTAGCAGTAGAGCTGAAGACTCCCCAGGCAAGGGGTCCTGCCTTGCCCGGAGCCAGGACCTCACATTAAGCATCTCCCCTCATGGTATAGGGTGTTTACTTGTGTCACCCGCTTTCATCCTCACGGTCCTCTTTCTGGTTTCTTTTGCTTGAAAGCAGCTTTACAACCCAGTAGTATTTTTACCTGATACATCTCACTATGGACTGGTCCCGTCAGAACCCTCCCCCTCAGCACCTCTCTTTGGCAGGTGTAGCATTTGTGAATCCTAAAGTGAGAAACTAGGGTAGAAAATGTCCACTCCAGGGTCCTTGAGAGCAAGGAGGGGCTTTCGTGATGGCGCTAGTTGCCGAGAGGCAAATGGGTCTCTGCTCCTTCTTCCTGGGGCTCATGGTGGCACTGCCCGGCGGGTGCCGTCCGTCGCTCTGCCTTCCCTCTGCCAACCCTCCTCCGAGCCCTTTTGAATATGAGCTTATCAGAGAGCCCCCTTGGCAGTCACAAAAGCTTCTTCAGATGTGCCTACCTTTATTCACATGGGGATTATTCATGAATATATGATCAGAATTACACTTTTCAGACTCCCCTGTCTCCTTTGAGCTATGTTCCCTTTTAAAGTCTCTGTCCGTAAAATGATGCCATTTATTGGGAGACATCTCTTTGATTTGGGGAAAAAATGCATTCTAAAAGCCCAGAGAACGTATTCAACTCTGTTCAGTCTTCTGTCTTTCAACTATTTTCAAGTCTAAAATATTTAGTCATTTTCCCCATCATCTTCCTCTCCTCCACAAGCATCCCCTTTGCTAATGGGAATTAAGTCCAGAGCAGCAGTAGCTTCTGCTGTACGGATGATAAGGCCATCAGTGAAGCACAGCAAGGTAAGTCTTTATCTGATTTTCTGGTTTTAGCACAATAAAATTTCCTCCAACAACTCCACAGTGCACGGTAAATACTTGTGGCTGAACTCTGAATCTTATTTTCACTACCTATCAAATGGGGGAAATAGCTATCTTATCCATTTTTCCTAGGGTGTCTAGAGAAAACCACTTGAAAAGAAATGTGAAAATATTTTGCAAAGTGAAGTTAAGTAGACAGAAAGTTTAAACGATTCTCCCAAAGTCTGAAGTATTTGAGAAAGAACTGTACAAATAATAAGACAGGAGCTATCTGGTTAAGTAGGGGACACAAAACTGGTTCTAGGCATCAGAGCAAGCCAGACTTAGAGCCACAGCATTGGGGCTGTGGGTGTCCTCTCCCATGAACTTTTGGGAGACTTGCAATTCGGAGAACATAAGGGGAACTTGGAGAAGGGGATTTGAGTGTTGGGAAGTGGAATCAGTGCAGAAAAATACAGAACAGGCTGACAGGCTTTAGCCAGGAATAACGATGTTTATGAGGTGATCCGTCCACTCAACGAACACGTGGACAATCCTGCTTGTTGGCTATGCAGGGCTTGACTGGAGATATAAAAGTACAAGCAGCCTGACCTCTGCCCTCAGTGAGCTTTCAATCCGGTGAATACTGATTTTCAAATTCCAAACACTTATTCAGAAAAAGAGTTTCATATACCTCTCAAGGGGGGGCCCAACTTGTTGGATGTGGAACAGCAAAAATAAAAACATGCATTTTTATTCATCATAGAATCCAATATAGAGAAACACACAGATAACCCAGTACAATGCAAAAGTTCCTTCATCAGTCATGAGAAGCTAGAGTATAACAAATAACTCCAAAGTTCCGGTCACATGAAATAACGAATGCTTCACTCTCCTTGAGGCCGTCTACCCACTTGGCACGTGGGATATCATTATCTGACTGGGCTCAGGAGGGCGACTCTTGATCCGTGTTGGTGAGAATGCAGCATGGTCTGATTGATATGAATACGCTTAACATCCCTGAAGAGAAGGTGAGAGGAAATCGCCCTCAAGCCTGGCTGACACCCAAATGGTACATGGTCCAGTGTTTAAGGGCCTCTTTTTCCATCTTTGCCTTCTCAGACCTCTCCTCTCATCCTGCCATGTGCAGAACTGGGCCCTTGGGAGCTCACACAGTAGAGTTGCAGGAGCTACCCTGTCTGCGTGGAACTCTTGGTCCTCTGCCACCACTATACCGCCCCCCACCTGAATTTAGCTCTGGGCTAATCTGTAAGGTATAAACTGGACACAAGGAAGCACCTTGTCATGAGAAGAAAATCAGAAAACCAGAAGAATAGTGTTTCTTTTATCTAAAAAATTCAAATGTGAGTCCATCTGTACAGTATTTATCCAACACGGCTGCATGCCAGGCACTGTACTGGGCACCTGAGAGCCGATGGTGAGCCATACTGACCTGCGCTTTCTTCTCACGGGATTCAGTGAGGAATAATTAGACAGACAATGCAAACTGCAGTAAAGGTTGGAAAGGAAAATAGTAATGTTATGAGTGTTAAAAGGGTTTGGGGAAGGTTTTTTCAGGAAAGTAGCATTTGAGCTGAAACTTAAATTGTTGCACCCAGTCAGTGGTTTTTTGAGTCATTTCACAATGGAACTAAAGAAGTTTAACAGTGTAACTCTAGACTAGTCCTAAACTCACATCATTCTCAATTGTTGTATTTCATCTCCTATTGGAAAAATGGAATTATGAGTCATGTGCTCTGAGCTACACACATCTTAGGCTAAAACCATTAAGGTATTTTTTTTTCCTGTGACTACATGTGTCTCTCACATGTGTATCTAATGATAAAAAGATGGGCCGGGAGAGATGGTCCGCGTCCATAATCCCAGCATTTGGGAGGTTGAGGCGGGAGGACAGCTGTGAGTTCTAGGCCAGCCTGAACTGCATAGCGAAACTCTCCAAAAGACAAAAATAAATAAATAAAATAAAAGGATGGGAATTAGTGGAGAAATGATGTGTCATAGATAATTCCAAGCCACGATTCCATCATGTGTCAAAATACAAGCCACAGTAGAGAACATCAAATGCTACAAAATGTACTTTAACAATTTTGCCAGTATTATGTAAACAATAGCAGACCATTGATTGGCTGAGTTTTAGAAATTTTGGGTAAAAGATTTCTATAAACAACATGGAGGCCAAAATATCTTTAATGCTGCCATAATACAAATGAAATGTCACATTGGTTTTTAAAACCGTTTATTTTATGTCCTCAGCATACCCTGGTTTAGGGTGTCCTGCCCATATGTATATACGATGCATTTTATACATATTCACCCTCATAACTTGACAGATGGGAGGGATCTTGCAGTCATTTCTCAAAGCAGACAAAGGGCCGTTGGTTCTGCTCCACATGATGGTTTGTGAAGACAGAATATCACACGCTTCCGTTGATGATTATATAGCTCTATCCATCTGTCTGCCGCTGGAGGTTGGGAGACGGAGATACAGCTCCCACCGTCCCCATAAACAAAAGTAGACCGTGCTGTCACCAGTCAGACACGCCAGCTAATTGGAGCTGTCGACAGACACAATATTCTGTGTCAACAGCTCTCGTAACAGTTTGAAACAGCAGTGATGTTGGTTGATGGTAAGGATGACACATGTGTCGCTAATAGCATGCTAGAAATCTGACATAACTAGAAAGGAATTACTCAGATGTGCTTCTTGGCCTCTGGTGTTCCCGTTCAGACTTACCAATCTCACAGAGGTAAGGGAGGAGGGGGTGTTGTAACACATCTTTCACTGTATCGCTTCACCGCCTGACAACTTAATTTGATACTCATAATGTCTAACTTTAAAATTAATCTTGCTAAAAAGATTTGTTTCAACAAGCCACCAAGTCTTAAACTCTTTTAGAAAATTAATAAGGAAAAAAACACTTTTATTTGTATAGCTTTATAACTTGAGGTCAGAATAAAAAGAAGATATTTTGTCAATTTTAGTATTTCTGTGACTATGGATTTATACTGATCTTCAGGAAAGTGATTTTTACCTACTTAAATGTATGCACTTGCTCATAAATGTAGCTTATTCTTGAACTTCATGAGAGGCAAAATATTCTCAAAATAGAATCAGTTTTGACAAGGCTTTGGAACATAAAGGCATATTGTTCATTAATCTCTGTATAAACTATACCTGCTGAGAAAATGGTACATTATGCATTATATTAATGAAAGTCAGAAAGATTCTGGGTGCTTTTGAATAATTTATTTATCTTCTAAATAATTTAATCACTTTGCTATCTTGGCTTCAATTTGAGCTCAGCAACCTTCTTATTCATATAAGTTGGTTAACCCCTCTGTGCCTCAGTTTTCTCATCTATAAAATAGATGTAATAATAGCACCGGGTGTGTATGACAATAAAGAGTAACTGAGTTTGTACATGTGATCAGCTTAGAACAGTGCCTGGCCCATCATACAGTAAGCAGTCAATAGATATTTATTTATTTATTTATAATGCTCTGTGTCCAAGGAGAGACTTTAGTAATGAACGAAAGGAAATAAATATATCAAAAAACAGTTGCCAGAGGCTTGGGGGTCAAGAGGCCTTGGTATGAGCATTTGTTTGGACATTAACCAGGCTCTGTGACCTTGGGAAAGTCTCTTAACCTCTCTGACCCTCTTTCCTTATCCTTAAGAGCTAATGCCTCCTTCCTCAACAAAATATTTTGAAGATTTAAGGTTATGTATTTAGGTTACTCCACACAATGCCTGAAATATATTAAGTGGTCTGTGGATTATAGCTACAATTATGATTACTATTTTGAATTTTAGTGCACTTTTAAAACTTGTTTTCTTATTTTTAAAATTTTTTGTTTTAAAGAGAATAATAAAAAACAGCAACAAAATAGCAACAATATAAACAAAAACAAAACAAAGCAAAAACAATAAAAATGATACAGGGTTTCAAAACAGAATGACAGGAATTCTTACATCTGGTAATCTGAGCGACTTTGTTGAAGATAACAATGTGATTTATTTCCTTATTTTTAATCCTCTTATAAATCCTGTTGTTCTGATAGGTGACATTAAAAATGCTTCCATGCCCTTACAGAAGTGCCTAGACTTCCAGGGACATGTCTGAGTGGTAACAGTAGCAAATCAACCTCTCTGAGATTTGGAGACCAGAGACTGGAATATAGCAATGTAGGGAAGTGAAGAAGGAGGAGAATGGGCCCTTAGGACCAAGCAAAGATCTATAGCAAGAATTGGAGCCCATGGGAAGAGCAAAGAGAGGGACTTCAATGCAGAAGAGAGAGGTGGCAAATGGTGCTTTTTCTCTGAATTCCAGTTTGTGGTATGAGAAAGGCAGCTCAAACCTACAGAGGCAACGTGACTACAGGAGAGTCTAGAGGCCTCCATGGAGAAAGGCACCAGTGGAGCAGAGCACTGGCTGCAGGATGCAGTGGTTGGTGAGTTATTCAGATTCATCCCCAGGAGAAAGAGACTTACTGGTCACCATTTTGGCAAAGGACCAAATGAACCTGGAACTCAGAGCAGCAGTGGGTTGACTCCATCTCAGGACTCCCTGTGTCAGGGTGAGGCACAGCTGTGGGAGACATCCAGAGTCAGGAAACCAAGTCTAAGCCAGCAAAAGGCACCCAGACAGAGGGTTGTAGGTTGAACAACTTGGGTCTGAGCCTCACAGCCAGAAACTAGGATCAGTTTGAACTTTACTGCAATTGAATATGCAGGTTTGTTGGGATAATCCAGGACCCTGAGTAATTCTACTGCAGGCTTCCTGAGATCATCCAACATGGACCTGGGCTCTGTCTGTCCCCTTTGCCTGCTAGTGACAGCAGAGACATGCCCTGAAGTGAATATTTTTTTCTTCTTGTTTTTCTCTTTTTATTGTTTGTGTTTTTATGTGAGTGTAAACATTGTTTCTAGTTTTTTGTTGTTATTTTGCTCTGTTCTTGTTTCCCTTTCTTCCTTCTTTTGTTCCCTCCTGTCTTATTCACCAGTTTCCCAAAGTCTGTGTAATCCTCCTTAGTTCTTCATCCTTGCTTCCAATCTCTCTTCTTCTATTTCTCTACTTTTTCCTTTTATCTCTTTCAAATTTTCTCCCATGAGGGTAAAGTCACTCTACTGAGAGGATATGTATGGTGTACAATTTTCTGGTTTGCTTTAGATTTCATTATATAAGTATAAATTTTGTTCATATGGCTAAAAAGTGGCAAATTGTTACCACATTTTGTCATTTTCTTGGCTTTGCTTGATGCTATTGTTATTAGTGACTGAACTACTATAGCTAAGGTAGCACACTTTTTGTAATCATTTGTTCTTCCTTTCATGCCAAGACTGAGATTGCCTGAGGGTCATAAACAACACTACAGACCAGTTCCAAAGAACTAGGGGCTAGGCCAGATAGGAAACAACTTCTCATCCCTAATAAATCAAAGATATAGGATCTTACATGAGGCTCTAAAGACAAAAGCCAGCTACACATATAAGACATCTGTAATGGTTGATTGATTGTATCAATTTGAGAAATTTAGAAGCTTAACTAAATTAGCTCAGCAATTCTATACCCTAGGGTGTAGAGGACCTACCCTAGGGAGCTTGTTGATGGGGGTATAAAAGGAAAATTAGGAAAGACAAGTCTTCTATTTTCCGGAATGCCAGTCTTTGCCTTCAGTTTGGACATTATCTCCTGGCTTCAAATGCAGACTGTTTTGCTTCTGCCTCAGATCCTACAGCCTTCCTGGTATAGACACTTCAGCTTTCCATCACAGACCTATTGGCCTCCTAATATGGACTTGCATAGGACACTGCAGTGAACACCAGACCTTGGACTAAAACCTTTGATCTCCAGTGTGCAGACACCCTCTGCACATTTCCTCATCCAATTCTGTGGCTGACTATAGTAAGCCAATCTTGTGATTTCTTCTATATTTGTATCTCTTGTGTTACACTTGTTTCTCTAGTAAAATACTGACTGATACATCTTTCAAAAATAGTTGTTTCCTAAGGGGTTCTTGATCTAGCAGTAAAGCTATCTATCTTGAGCAATTTGCAAGCATCAACACAGAAACTAAACTACAAGAAAAAAAAAAAAAACAGAAAAAATAAGAAGACATAGAAGTGAGAGGCAGCCACAGAGTTCCAGGTTATCCAAGGCAAACCCAGGGATCAATGAGGGGAAGAATTCAAAAACCACTCATCTGAACTCTCTGAAAAGGTAACAGGAGAAATATAAAGCAGATGAATGGGGCTCTAGAAAAAATCAAATTAGAAGCAATTTCTCAGATAACTAAAGAAATAATGACCACAATGAAGGACATAGTGAATCTAGAGTAGATAGAATAAAAAAAAAAAAGGAGCTTAGAAAAATGGTATAAATCATGAACACCACACATACAAAAGAAGTGGAATCCATGAAACAGATTCAAACACATATCCAAAGGATTAAATATTCTATTGAAATTATATGCAGCAGAATCAACCAATGTGAGTACAGAATATCAGCTCTAGAAGACAGGTTTGTGGTTAGCAATCACAAAAAGAAAGATTTCTTAAAAACAGCAAGAGATCATGAAAAATGAATCCAACAGCCAGTAGATGATGCAAGGAACAATAACATAAGGTTGATCAGAGTCAATGAAAAAGCAGGAGACAGTGAAAATAACATAAAAAACCTGTTTGCAGAAGTAATGGCAGAATACTTCTCACACATGGATAAAGAATTTGACAGATAAGTGAAGCATGTAGAATGCCAATTAACCATGAGAAGATTTCACCAAGGCATATAATAGTCAAGGTTCCAGAAATTCAAATAAGAACAGACTATTAAAAGCTGTGAGAGAAAAGAAGTAACTAACCTATAAAGGAAAACCCATCAGAATTACAGCAGACTTCTCATCACAAACCCTTCAGTCAAGGAGAGCTTGGTGTGAAGTATTTCAAGCCCTTAAAGAAAACAACTTCTAACATAGACTGATGTAGCCTTTTAATTTAATGGAGAAATAAGATACTTACATGACAAAGAACGCCTGAAGAAATTCATGACCAGCAAGCCAGCTCTCCAAAATATTCTGAAGGCATTTTAGAAAGAGGTAAAGAAAATCATAATTCTGTGAACTCAGATAGATTGAATCCACCAGGTAAAGCAAGCAGTTAAACAGAAGGGAAAGAAAGGGAAGCAACAACATGAAAATTATATGACAAGGATAAAATGAATACATATCACTTATAACCATCAAAGTTAATGGTCTCAATTTACCAATCAAAAGAAACAGACCAGCAAAATGGATCAAGAAACAAGATCCAACAATATGTTGTGTACAAGAAACACATTTAACTCAAAAAGAAATTCATAGGCTGAAAGTCAAAGGATGGAAAACAATACTCCATGCAACAGGAACCCAGAAAAAAATAAGAGTAGCTATTCAATTTGTAGACAAAATGGATTTGAAGACAAGACTGATCAAGAGAGACAAAGCATGTCACTACATACTTGTGAAGGAAAGAGAGAAAATCATGAATATATATATGCCGAATACCAGCAAAGCACAGCAATATAAAACAAATATTAACAGACATGAAAAAATCAGGTAAGCTTTAATACAATTGCAATGAAGGACCTTAATACTCCACTGTCACATATACACATCAAATAGACAAAAAATCAACAAAGAAATATCAGAACTGAAACAAATATTTGAACGAATGAATGTAGTACATGTCTATAGAGTGTTCCACCTCACAACATCAGAATAGACATTCTTCCCAGTTGCACATAACGTGCTCTCCAAAGTAGACTGCTTACTACCCAATAGAACATGCTTAAGTAAATGCAAAAAGAATTGAAATTATCCCATGAATATTATCAAGCCATACTGCAATGAAACTGTAAGTGAATGGCAAAAAAAAACAAAACAAAACAAAACAAAACAAAACAAAAAAAAACCCAAAAAAACCCAAAAACAAAAACAAAAACAAAAAACACTGCAGGAACACAGTTTAAATTAAAGAAAAAATTAGACAGTTTCCACAATTAAATGATATTGCCAATATGACATACTGGAACTTATGGGACACAATGAAACAGTACCATCAGAGAAATGTATAGTAGTGAATACCCATATCAGAAAAACAGAGTAAATGCAAATAAACAACCTAATGCTAAAACTGAAGCTTCTAGAAAAAGAAGAGCAAGTCAAGGCCAAACCTGACTTGTGGAAGAAAATGATAAAGATGAGAGCAGAAATTAATGCAATGGAGACTAGGAAGATGATACAATGAATCAAAGAGTTGGTTCTCTGAAAGATTAAATCAAATTGACAAACCCTTAGTCAAGCTTATCAAAAAGAGGAAAGACTCAAATCCATGCAATTACGAATGAAAGTGGTGAAATTATAACAGATCCTGCAGAAATCCAGAAGATCATCAATGCCTACTTCAAGCACCTGTAACCTATGTAATGGAAAATACAGAGGAAATGGATGGATTCCTAGATACATATGAATTTCCAAAGCTGAATCAAGAAGATATAAAAATTCTAAATAACCCAATATCAGTGAATGAAATTGAAGATGTAATTTAAAAAATACCAACAAAGAAAAGCTCTGGTCTTGATGGATTCAATGATGAATTCTATAAGAAATTTAGAGACGGTCTAATGTCCCTACTCCTTAAACTCTTTAATGAAATTGAAAAGGACACAATACTCTCAAACTCATTCCTGGAATAAAGCATTGCCCTGATACCAAAATCAGAGAAGGACCCAATCAAAAAAGAGAATTATAATCCAATTTCCCTAATGAACATAGCCACAAAAATCCTCAGTAAGATATCGGCAAATGGAATGCAGCATATCATCAAAAAGATTATATACCATGACCAAGTAGGGTTCATCCCAGGGATGCAGACGGTACAACATATGCAAATCAATAAATGTAATACACCATATTAACAGAACCAAGGACAAAACCTACATGATTATCTCAATAGATGCAGGAAAATCATATGACAAAGTGCAAAACCCATTCATGATAAAAAAAAAAAACTCAGAAAGTTGGAATAGATGGTTTTTATCTCAATCTGATAAAAGCTATCTATAACAAGCCCACAGTTAACATCATGCTAAATGGTCAAAAATTGTAAGCTTTTACTCTAAAATCAGGAACAAGACAAAGATATCCACTATCACCACTCCTGTTCAATATAGTTCTGGCAGCATTAGCCAGTGAGAACAATTAGACAAGAGAAAGAAAGAAAAGTAATATGGATAGGAAAGGAAGAAGTTAAACTGTCATTATTGCAGATGACATGATATAGAAGACCCAAGAAACTCTGCCAAAAGACTCCTAGGTTTAATAGCTAAACTCAGTAACATAGCTGGATACAAAATCAACACTCAAAAGTCAGTAGCTTTCCTATACATAAATAACAAACTCAGATAGAGAGAAACTAGGGAAATCACCATTTATAGAAGCATAAAAAATGAAATACTGAAGAATCAATCTAATGAAGGAAGAGAAAGACTTTCACATTGAAAACTACAGTACTCAGAAAAAGAAGATCAAAGAAGATATCAGAAAATGGAACGGTATCCCTTGCTCATGGGTAGGAAGAACCAATATAGTAAAAATAGCCATACTCCCAAAATTATTATACAGATTTAATGAATCCTGATCAAAATACCAATAGCATACCTCACAGAATTAGACAAAACAGTCCTAAAGTTCATTTGGAATGAGAGGAGAGCTAGACTAGATCCCTGGGCAATGAAAGGATTCTGGGCAACAAAGGCAAGGCAGGAGGTATCACAATCCCTGACCTGAAATTGTACTACAAAGCTACAGGAATAAAAACAGCATGGTACTGGAAAAAATGCAAATAAAAGAACAGATCTGAGGATTAATGGAATAGATTTGAAAATGCAGAAACATCTACAAATGTACTTAGCCACCTTATTTTTGACAAAGGAGCCAAACACCTTCACTGAAAGAAAGATAGCCTCTTTGGTAAGTGGTGCTGAAAAAACTAGCTTTCTACATCTTAAAGATTAAACCTAGAGCCATGTCTTTCACTATGCACTAAACTAAAACTGAAGTAGATCAAAGACCTAAATATTAAAACAGAAACACTAAATCTGCTAGAAGATAGAATAGGTGGGACTATCGAAGACATTGATGGAGGCCAAGATTTAATGGACAGAACCCCAATCATACAGGAAATATTACAAAGAATCACCAACTGGGATTGTATGTTATTAAACAGCTTTTGGACAGGAAATGAAACCACCAACAGAGTGAAGAGACAAGCCACAGTGGGGGAAAAATTGTTACCAGCTGTTCCTCAGACAAAGGAGTACTATCTAGAATATACAAAGAACTCAAAAAAATCAGACTCCTCAAATTTAAAGATCTAATCTAAAAACGGGCATCTGAAAGGAATAGACATTTCTCAGGTGACGAAGTAGGAACAGCAAATAAATCTATGAGCAAATGTTCAACATCACTGGTCATTTGAGAGATGCAAATTAAAATAATGCTGAGATTCTATCTCATCCTAGAAAGAATGCCTATTATTAAGAAATCAACCAATAACAAATGCTGTCAGGGCTGAGGGGAAAAAGGAACCCTTCTCCATTATTGGTGGGAGTGTAGACTGGTGCAACCACTGTGGAAATCAGTGTGGAGATTCCTCAAAAAAACTAGGACTACAGATTGTATTTGACTGAGCCGTTCCCCTTCTTGGTATCTTCCTGAAAGAATTAAAAGCATCATATCACAGCAATACATGCACACCCATGTTTATAGGAGCACGATTTGTAATAGCTAATTCTTGGAAACAGCCCAATGCCCATCAATGGATGAATGGAAAAAGAAAGTGTGGTTTTTCTGTACAATGGAATACTATGCTGCCATAAAGAAGAATAAATTTGAGATATTTTTAGGTATATGGATGCAAATTTTAAGTAAAATAACTCAGACACACATGTTTAAATATCACATTGTTTCTCTGGTGTGATAGACTGAAAGCATAAATAAGGACTAAAGTGTATAATAGATATTAGGAAATAGGAAAAAATGTTCAAATGGGAAGGGGAATAAGGGAGTGGAGGAGGGGAAAGGAAGAAAGGAGAAAGGAGAGACTAGAAGGAAAGGCAGAAACAAAGCTTTTGTAGATAAGGGGAGAGAGGGTTGAAGGGAAGGCAGGGGGTTGGGGAAAAAAGAAGAATGAAGATGTAGTATGTACAGGTCCAAATCCCTTATGATTAAAATGACCATTTTGTAAATCTAAAGAGTACCAATAGCACTAATTAACAAAAATTAGTTACCTCTCCTCTCTTCCCTGATCCATATAGCAGAAATGGGACTTATTCATTGTTAATGAATCACTTGCTATTTTTGAAAGAATAACACTTAGTGAATCTAGGAAAAAAGCCATCTCCATGGTGTGTTCTTCCTGATCAGTTAAAGAACATCAGTTTGTCTTTTTTTAAAATACTTGTAGCTCATAGCCAGGTGACGATATGCCATCCTATCTTCCCCATTTCCAGTAACGTAAGCCAAATTTTAAGATATTTCCTAAATACTCTGCCATTGTGACGAATACCTTCACTCATGGGACTTCGTTCATTATACCTTTAGGCTGGAGCCCTGAAAGTTAGCCAGGATGTTTTAAAGCAACTCTTCTTCGAAAGAACTCCTCTCTCTTTTTAAAACATGCTTTGCAATGAATTTGGGACAAATTAACAGCAATAATTCACACAACTAAAGTGTGAAAGGTCATCCTCTCAATGCTAAGCCTAAGACAATATGACTGAAGAAGGTGAAATTCACGTATTTCCGCCAAACCATGGGTCAGGCCCACGGGAGTATCAGTCTAGCGTTTAGAGCAGCAGCAGGGTCACGTGAGTGGAGTCGCTATCCACGGAACTGTGCGAGCTCCCTTTCTTTCTCTCTTCTGTGGATGGGCATTGCTACCCGGTTGCAGCCGCACTGGACTGGCAGTGCTGGAAGCTCGGCCCTCAAGGTCATTTCGGCAGTTGCTGGAGGTGGGATTCCATAGACAACCAGGGCAAGTTCTAGATGAGGTGTCACCCAGGTTCAGGAAGCTCAGTAAAACAGAGTTAGAGTAAATGAGACATGGGGTTTGGTTAACCTGGCTGAGGACGATGTCCTGTTAAGCAGCTTCAGTCACCAGTCACCGGCGTTACCATAGCAGTGAGAACCACAGCTCACTCACTGTTCATCCTTCCCTTCGACAAATATTTATCAAATACAGCTGTGTTCCAGATACTAAGCCGTGGGAACAGAGCAATGGGATAAAATCACAAAATGGGATCAGATCACTGCCTTTCCGAGGCTACTTTCTAGTGGGGCAGGTGGATGATAAGCAAGATAAATGATTAAGATATTTAGGACATCAGTAATCACTGCTAAAGAAAAAACAAAAGTATGCAGGAAAGAAGGTGAAAAGTGGAGATGGAAGCTTCAGTTAGGGTTTCTGGGGGAAATTCCACTGGGAAAGTGACTTGGGAGACAACACTTAAAGGACACTAAAGGCCTGCAACCTGGGTACCTGGGAAGAGCACTGCAGAAAGCGGTCAGAGGAGGAGCAAAGGCCCTGGGGCAGGAATGGGGCAGGATTGGGGCAGGGGTGTGCAAGTGTTGTCGGGAGGCTGGTGGGGCAGGAAGAAAGGGAGATGTGATCAGAGAGGTGGCTTCCTAGGCCATCAGAAAGAGATTTAGAGTTTTACTCTGACCAGAACCAGAACCACTAGAGGCTTTGGAGTGGAGGAGTTGTAAGATTTTAAGTGGAAACATAATGTGGCTTGCACTGTGACAGTTCCTCTCTGCTTTGAGAACAGATGGGAGGGGTGGGGGAGGGGAGGAAGGTCAGCGCCTCGGAGTGGGGCCGCTGGGAGGTGCTTAGGCCATGAGGACTCCGACCTGGTGAGTAGGATCTGTGCCCTTGTAACCCAGCCTGAGCGGGCAGGGTCCTCCCTCGGCCATGTGCGGATGCGGCTCCTGAGAGGGCGGAGAACGAATCCCTACAGACTGAATCGCTTAGCTCCTGCGTTTCGCATTCGCGGCTCTCCAGAGTGGTGAGAACCAAATATCTATTGTTTAGAAATTACCCAGGCTCTGGTATTTTTTGATGCAGCAAGAATGGGCCGAGGCAGGAAGGGCAGGAGGCAAAGCGGATGGCAGAGGCAGGAGGCTGGGAAGAGGCTTATTTGTGGTGTAAGCAGGCAAAGAGAATAGGGATCCGTGCAGGCTGGCGGTGAGAGGTGGACGACGGTTGAGTCTGCTTTGAAGATGGAACCAGGCGAGTTTGCTGACAGAGCAGCTGAGGGGTGGGAGAGAGGAGTAGCCAGGGAGGACACGGAGGGCTTGCTCTTCAAGGGGGCCGTGTGGGAGGCTGCGCAGGAGACCAGCTGCGCTGGTTCGGCGAGGCACACTGTTGGCCACCCGAGTGGAGAGTTCAGTCCGGCAGCTGGACAGACAGATCCAAAAGCAAAGGAGTGGAAGGGCGGAAAGCGTAGACTTGGGAGCCGCGGTCATGCAGACAGTAGGTAAAGTCACTAGACTTGAGTTTATCTCAAGCATGAGCTTAGATGGAAAAGATGACCATGAAGGGCAGACCAACAACAAAGCAAAAACAAACAAAAAACTAAGCTCTAAAGCAAAACAAAAGCAAACAAACAAAACCCCAGTACTTTTCCTGCGCGTGTAGGTTTGTTAGCTGACATGTGTGAGCATTTTCATGCTTCTGCGAGGTCTCGGCTCTGCGTCCGCTGCAGCGTAAGCGGCGATCCACCTCACCGTCTGGTGGGTCCGGTGCGCAGCACAGGCTCACAGCCAGCACGGAGATCAGAACCGCGGGGATAAATCTGACACCCGAAGTAAATTTCTACCCCAGATCCCTAAGTCCGAAGTCTTGGAATTCAAAACCATAGCTGATAAAATCACTCAAGTACAATAATATTTGTATAAGCCGAACATTAAAATGTAAAATAATTGGATATCTATCTAATCTCTCTCCAGGGATTTAGCAGCTGCTACCATCTGACCTTGATTATTTTTTTCACAGAGCTTCACCTAGGCTGACTCTAAATGACTAATGACTGGATTTTTATGAATGTGTTAATTTTAATCATATATATATAATTATATCCTTAACTTAAATCACATATGACTTGAAACGGTATAGATAATACTCGAGCATTCATAAATATGTGAATATTTAGAAAATGTAGATATTAATTGTGAATGCAAAAAATGTAAAGTACACATATCAGGATGGGTTATAAAAATCAGAGATTCAAAGTAAACCTCACTTGGGGGGTACCGATTGAGGTTACCCAAGAAATCAAAAACTAATTGATTAATTCAGAGCCAATAAATCAAACAGCCCTCATTTAATAGACAAAGTCGAGCTCCAGAAGGCGGTGTGTGCCCCTAGATAACCCGCAGCTTCCGCCAGTCCAGTGAAGGACATCCTGACTGCGGAAGTAGTGTGTGATCTATATTCCTGGGAAGAAATAGGGGGGGGGGAAATAATAATAATAGAGAAAGTAGAGAAAAAAATAAACCCATGGTATTGAAAACTTTGCAGCCTATGTCAGTGTAAATTTACTGATCAGTTCTTTATTCACTTAAAATGATGTAAAATTAATGTACTAGATTTCTAGAGTAGAATCAATGCTCTTGGAAAAAAATATTTACGTGCTTGTGGAACTAACGTGCTTGCCTTGAGTTTTTCATTAAACTGTTTGCAATAAGGGAATGTATACTTGGAAGACATTCAAAGTTTAGAGTAAGGAAATAAAGCAACTGCTGAGCATTTCTCCCATCAACAAGTCCCTCGGTCACGGGCTGGAGAGCACATGTTTCCATGGACAGGGTTCCCTGCGCATTTTTAGCACAAATGCTCCTTTCTGATGTCACAGGGCCTGAGTGAAGGTCCCAGCTAAACGGTTTTCTCCCTGGGGGTGTGCAGCAAGCAGGTTCCCGAAGACCCCAGGAGGAATCAGTCCAAACACTGCGACCGTTATTTACCCGAACGGGGGCTCGGCAGCTGGGTGCTTCATGTTATGCAAATGGCCTCTCGCTCTGGGAAGAAAGGCCCAAGCGCTGGCACTCGCGAGGCAAACGTTCTCTGCTGCGGGAGAGGGGCCAGCAAAAGAGAAACCAGCCAGGTGTGAGCGGACGGTGCAGGGCAGGACCAGAAGCTTCTTCCAAAGCAGAAACTGCTGAAGGCAGACTCTGCCTGCTGGGGACTGTTCCACACTCGCAGCCCCAGCAAACAACAGATGCAACGTATTTCCTCTCTTCCGCGTCCTTCCTCTGGGTGAATTCATTTGTAAAACACTTCCTGTGTGAAAGTTATGGAAAGGTACACAGGGAAGGCAGTAGCTAAAAAGCTCTAGGGGCTAAGAGAAGAATGATGAAGCTTGACAGATCTGTGCAGGAGGGAGTCGCAGTTCTACAGCTTTCTGGCTTTGAATACTGAGACTCTCAATTGCTCTTGCGTCTCAGTTTCCTCTTCTGTGAAATGGGCACCATAGGACTAGCTCATAGTAGGACCTATAGTGAGATTTGTTAGATACCTTTCTGTGCCTCTACTATGTGGCAGTAACTGGTTGCTATCAAAGCTGACAATTCAATTATTCAGTTTCTCAAAACTCAAAGTATGGCATTTCCTGGGAGTCTGGGGATCTAGAGGTTGTAGGAAGCCCGAAGAAATAACCCTGTAAGCACCCAACCTCCTAAGGCTTGTCCATTCAACAAGGAACACTGACACTGTTCAGAAGCAGGGCTCTTTCCATCCAGTTATAAGAGCTGTGGGTGAAACCGACTAGTTAAAAGAGCCTCCGTAAGGCTGCTTAGTACTTACAGGCTCTGACGTCCTTCTCTCTTCAGTTACCCATGTGTGCAAGGTAAAAAGCTGTCATTTAGAAGGAAGATCCGTGAGCCTTCCCTGCTGCTCCAAACCTTATTTTGTACCCATACATAAAATGTTGGCTCACTTTCAAGCTTTTATAATACTGTCTGTATTTTTGTGAGGCTTGAGGCTGGATATTAGGTTTTGAAGTTCATGTTATAGATCCTCTGTTTTCAATGCTGTATAATATTCTCCAATGTGACTATTTCACAGCGTATTATGCAGTCTTCCACTGATGCAAAGCTGAAGCTTTGCTTTCACGTTAGCGTTTTGCTGTCTTGTGTTTCAGTTGCTTTTCTTTTTCTTTTTTTTTGGTACCGGGAATTGAACTCAGGACCTTGTGCTTGGTAGGCAGGCGCTGTGCTGCTGAGCTATAGCCCTGGCCCTTTGTGTTTCAGTTTTATACTATTACACATTATGCTGCCACAAGCATCCTTGTACAGGTCTCCTATTCTGAGCTACTCTAGCATGTGAGCCTTGAGCTGGATTGCTGGAATGTAAGGCATTGAACTGGACAAGCTTTTCTCTGTAGGAAGCAGTAATTTAGACTCAAGCACACATCCACGAAAAACACAACAAGCAAAAGTCTTGACCTTCATGTGCTTACATTTGAATGATGCTGGGAGACCGACAGTAAGCCAAATAAACTGGAAATTCTTTCTGTGGGAAGCTGCTAAGTATTATGGAGAACACTGGAACAGGAATGGCAAGAGGAAGCATGGGGACAGTTTCCAAATTTTAATCGGGTGGCTGGGGAGAGCAGAGCGCTGGTCAGGTAACCTGGGAACAGGTTTGAAAGAGATGCGACCCAGATCATGTGGGTGTGGCAGGGAGAGTGTCTCAGAGTATGCAGATCCTTAACTCTATTAGATGATGCAAAATGTTTTTCCAGAATGGTTGTGTCTGCCTGGGCTGCCCCCTGCAGGTGCCCAGTTCCTGGGCTCTGGACCCTTGCTGCCCCTTGACTTTGCCGGATGTTTTATATTCTGGAAATCTGATTGAGCAGGCTTGGATTCCTGTGATTTTACTTCGAGTTTTCTTATCATGAAAGGTTTGAGCATCTTTTCACAGGTTTGTAGGGGTATCACTGTTTCCCCTTGTATGCACTACCTCTTCAACTCTTTTCCCTACTTTTATGTTTTCTACCTTTCTTATTATATTCCAGCTTTCTGTTCTTGGATTATTAATCCTTTATCAATCATATGTGTCACTAATATATTGTGTCTTTGTGGCTTATTATTTCACTTTAGTTGCTGTGCTTTTGGATAAAGACTACCTTAATTTTCATATATTTAAATCTCTATAATGACTATTGGCTTTTGTCTAATTAAAAAAAGTAATACACATTTCTCTATTCTTAGGGTAGAAAAATATATATTCTACTGTATCTTCTGCTAAACAGTTTTTTTCACATTTAAGTGTATTTGTAATTTATTTCTACATATATATGAAGTCAGGTCCATCTAATTTTGTCATATGTGAATTTCATAGCACCATATATTAAAAAGCCCATCATTTCCCCACCAAGTTTTAATATAACTTTTACCACAGATCAAGTTTGTATACAGTGTTTTGCTTTTTTACTAGGATTTCTATTCTGTACATTGGTATCTTTGTCTAACACTATGCCAAGACTATTCTTTCTTTCTTTTTTTTTTTTTTTCCAGTACCGGGAATCAAACTCTTGACCTCAGGCTTGCCAGGCAAGTGCTTACACTGCTGAGCTACATTCCCAGCCCCAAGGCTATTCT
Organism: Chinchilla lanigera; assembly: GCF_000276665.1. Classification (NCBI taxonomy): domain Eukaryota; kingdom Metazoa; phylum Chordata; class Mammalia; order Rodentia; family Chinchillidae; genus Chinchilla; species Chinchilla lanigera. The sequence continues at coordinate 10,953,007 of NW_004955420.1, read as the reverse complement.
TTCTTAATTGGTGCAAATTTTTAAAAATTGTAGGTCTCTGGTCAGGCTAATCTTCTCACCTTTTTTTTTTTCTTTAGGAGCATCTTGGATATTCTAAATCCATGCTCTTCTGTGTAACTTAAAAATCAGTTTGGTAAATTCTTCCAGAAAAAAAGTTGAAGTTTTTTTCAGAATTTCTACGAGTCAGAATTTAAAAGTCACTTCAGAGAGAAATGACATCTTTGAAGCACTGAATCCCCTACACATACCCTTTAGTGCCTTTCTCCACATCTGAATCAAAATTTATGCTTATGTTCATAAACATTTGGCGCGTCGCATGCTATTAGTTTATTTGTGTTTTTTTCTATTATTGTAAATAATGTTTTAAAGTTATCTTTTCACCATTTGCTGTTTGCTTATAGAAATGTATGGTTTTATTGCAAGTCATGTCCTGATTATCTGGTTATCTGTAGATTCTACTGAGTTTTCTACAAGACGGCCCTACCATTTGCAAATAAGAGCTTTGTTTCAGCCTTTCCTTTTTCATGTGTTATTTATCTTGTCACATAGGAGATAGCCTTCAATGACATTTAGCGTCCTCCAAGTTATTCTTGAGCTTAAAGGGAAAGCTTTTCCTTCTGCATTAAGTGTGACGACTTCTGTAGAACTTTTGTAGATACTATGTTGAAGATTAAAGAAGTTGTTATCTTTGACTAGTTGGTAGGAACTTTTTTTTTTTTTTTTGGTTTTTTTCTCCGGTACCGGGAACCGAACTCACGACCTTGCGCTTGCCAGGCAGGCGCTTTTGCCGCTGAGCTAAATCCCCAGCCCCGGTAGGAACTTTTATAACAAAGTTTTATAAATAATTTTCTGCATCTATTGAAATAGTCTTTTTTTCTTTAATTTGTTAATGTGGCAAGCTGTAGTAATGATCATAATGTTAAGTCAATCTTAATTTGCTAGGATAAAATAAACTTGATTTAAGGTATTATCCTTTCATATTGCTGGATTTATTGTTTATTTAAGATTTTTGCCTCCGTATTTCAAAGTGAGATTTACAGTTTTCCTTTTTAGGTCTTAATATCAATTTACGTTAGTTGATGAATGTTCCTGCTTTTACTTACTCCAAAGTAATTTGCAGAAGATTGAATTTATATGTTCCTTATAATCTCCAGTAGAACTCTTAGGTAAAACTATCTGGACCTGTATTTTCTTTGTGGAAAGGTTTTAATTACTGATTCCATTTATTTGATTGTTGTCAGATTACTTAGGTTATTCTTTTCTTTTGAGTCATTGAAATTATACTTCCCTAAAACATTTTCCATTTCAAGTAATTTTCAAATTAATTAGCAGAACTTTCTCATAATGGTCTCTTATTGCTTAAATCTGGAGAAATTGTGATTTTATGCCCCTATTCATTTTTATATTGTTTTTATTTTTGACACTTTGTTAAAATGCTGATCAGTTTTCCCTAAGGTAGTTTTTATTGATCCCATTTACTTTGTATTTGTTTTCAATTCTATTAATTTCTGTCTTATGCTTATTATTTATTTCTCTTTACTTTCTTTGATTACACAGTATTATTTTGTTAATTTTCCTCTAGCTTCCTAAACCAACTAGTTACTTCTTAATATCTATTTACCTTTCCCCCATATAAATAGATTAGTACTATGAATTTCCCTTTCAAATTTCAAAACTACATATAGTATCTGTATTACTCTTTCATTTCAATTTTTCTAATTTTTGTTATATCATTTTTTTTTCCACTAGACAGTAAACAAAGCATGTTGCTGGGAGCCCAACCTATGTGGATGACTTGGGTCTGGTTTAAGTGGGTTTCTTCGGGAATTTGGGTTTACTTGTGTTAGACCTGTAGTGGTGGATCCCTCGTATCTCCACAAGCCTGATCATCAGCTTTAGATGTTTGGCCCACCCAGCTGGCATGTTTCGGGGCTGAAAACTCAGGTGAGGAGTCACTGGTAACCGAGAACACTCAAGAGATATGTTTTATCCTCTTCCCTTTATGAAGTTTTGAAAGCGTATTTTTCTTCCCTGTGAAGTCAGGTTTTTCTATGTTGCCCTTACTTGGAAATTTCTATGTTGTAACCCTGTAGAGTTTGGGGTTTTAGCTGTATGACAGTCATCTATAATGAACACCTCACCATTGAATAAGCCCTGTGTTTTAACTCTTATCACTGGTGTGAACACTGAATCTCAAAGTCAGCGGGTTCAGCCAAGTTCAGGTAAGGGCTCAGACACTGTTTTTTGTGCTCAGCTTGACTCTTTGGGCTTCTCTGCTTTCACTTAATGTTTGAATGCTTATGTTTTTGCCATTTCATCAGCTCCTTTAGCAAGGTGCTTTGCATTTTTTAAAGAGCATGTATCAGGGTTGGGTTTTGTTTGTTTTGTTTTTGTTTTTTAGTAGGAGTGTCATTCAGGTCTCTAGCTGGCCTTACTGCTCTGTAGAGAAGCAGTGGTACCTTTCCACCAACTAGGAGGTAAAATCTGTCCTTCCACATTTTAAAACCAATCATGTGGGCTAGAGCTGCAACTCGGTGGTAGAGCATTAACCTGTCGTGTGTAAAGCACTGGGTTTCATCCTTAACAATATAAAAAGCAAGCAAATAAGTAAAACCAGTCATTGCTTTTCTTCCTTGATTCTTGCTGTTTAAATTTTTAAATCTACATATATGAAGGGAGGTCATGGTGACCACCTCTTCCCAGTTTGTGTCACAGGGAGCCCCATAGTGGTTTTATTATTCAGTATCTAAACACTTCCATATCACCCAAATTCAAATGAGCTTTGAACCTTGGGAATAAAGGCTTATGAGAGGTTTCTATCACCACTTTATTCTTTAATTTTTAATTTAGGCTTCTTTAGAATTAATATCAAGCTCATAGCTGTCTGACATTAATGTTAATCTTGTAGGCCAAGGGTTTCCGAAATGAGACGTGCAAACCTCTCTGAGGACAGAAGAAATTCCACTGGCAAGTGTTTTATCTTAGAAATCAAAAGGAATAATATCTACAAGTATTTAATACAAGAATTAACACTCATGCCCTTACTTGGTCTGCATGTACTGAGGGAAGAGGGGAGGCCCACAGTGTGGTGGGTCCTCAGGGGCCCCCCTCACTTCCTCCTCAGCCCACCCTGACTTCCTGTGATGGGGATGCCCAGTTCAATGCGTTTCCAGGAATGTTCTAGAAGCTTATGCTCTCAAAACGCACACATGATTTTAGAATTTTTTCCTGCACAGATGCTGTGAATAATAGAGAATATTAATTGTGCAACAACAAGAAAATGGCAGAGATGAGCTTTTACCTAATATAAGCTCTTTGCTGACCACATTACAAAGAAAAAAATTAATGATCCTATCATATCTGACAGGACATTGTTCACTTCCTCCAAACATAATTATCAAGAAATCTCTTTGAGACTTAAAGAAGAAGAGAGGAGGGGAGCAGGCTGAGGAGAGGGGGGTACGGTCAAAGTATATTTTATCCGTGTGTGAAAAATCTCACAATGAAACCCATTTTTAAAAAAATTAAGAGACATATTATTACAGTATGGATTTACATTCACTTGTATTAGTGGATAAACTTGCTATATATATATGTATTTTTTTTTTGGCCCTGAGATATTAGGTAATGGTAGTTATAGATGTACATTATATGTTGTATATGTACAATAAGTTAATATAAATGTACTGAGGCTGCAGTTAGCAATTGCTAATCATTTAGAAAGATTTGAAATCTACTGTTTAGGCACCTTCTCTAAAGACACCTCCACGCCGACACACCTAATTACTTTCTCTCTGATTCATGTGGCTCATATCGGCACCGTGGTTTGGGTGACTTACTCTTTGCCCTTTACAGTAGAAGGATTCATTTGGATCAAGATTTATCCCATGTCCGTATGAAACAATCACCACTTTCCCTCCACTTTTAATTGTTGGACTAGGTGCATTTTATTTTCAAAACTTTTTGTTCATTTTCCCCAGTCTCATGGCTCTTACACATAGTTGGATATAAAGAGGTAAATACTTTTGGCAAAATATTCCAAGGCTAATCATGACTACATGGCATATGTCACAGAGCCATTAACGCCATCGGAGTCGAAGTCTACACATCTGAAGCATGGCTTGGCTTTGTTGTAAATGTTTCTAGGTTGGAAATTCTTAGATAGAGCATATACATATCCAAAGACCTCTGAGGATATGTATACAAAGACCTCTGAGGGTCTACGAAAAGACCGCATTTATAGCTGTAATGCAACCAAGGTAGTCAAATCTAGTTATCTGAGATTGATTTTTAGTTGTGAAGGTTAGATACTCCCTATACTTTGAAGACTCTATAAGGGATGAAAGCCAGAATTAGGGGGAAAAAAACAGATCGTCCTTGCCAGCAGCCTTCCTTTCCCTTTTCCAGTAATAATTAGTATAACACAAATTAACTGCTGGGTTCCAAGGGAGCAAGGATTTTTTATTTTGGGCCGAACAAATTTATCTCATTATCTACTGAATCACATCACCATCGTTACCTAACTTCCTTCCATCATGTGATGTTGTCTTGCTTTTATGGCTTAAAACCTCTTTGTTTGCTGACTGATTACTTGATGCTACACCGTCTAATGCGTTGCATACAGGAGAAACTACATATGGAAGGGAGATGTAAAGAATAGAGTTAAAATAAATTACAAATAGGAAGGCCAGTGCTCGGGCACCTTGACCATCCCTGGCCATATGGCTCCCAGAGCCCACGGCTAGTAGTTCCCGGTGGGTTGAGCTCAGGAGACTCAGGATTTTCTGCCTCCTTTGCCTTTTTTATGGACTGGGTAGGTAAACCACACAACAGACATAAATGAAATGAAGTAAGAGGATCTTGCAGAGAATACTGAGGAATGGGGCATGGTGGCAGAACGCATGCTGTTAAACCAAAGAATAATTCAAAATTTCCCTCGAAGAAACAGACCTTAGGGGATCTTCATGCTAATCTACCCTCTGCTTCCCAATTACCCCCACCCTTACCCACCAAATGCTTTCCAAGTGTTTTCTCTACCGTATGGGAATTTTCCAAATTGTCCAACATCATGTAACCAAAAGCTATTCTTTATTGGCCTGTTGTCATTGCTAATGTGCTTTTCTATACGCGCTTTTCTTTCTTTCTTTTTTTCTTTTTTTGACTCCTATGGTTAATGGGTTGTGATCCAAGAAGCACACAATAGCCCATAATACATCATAATTATTAATTAGTATTTCTCGAACGCTCATTGGGTTCATAAAACTACTCCAGGCACAATGATTATTAAAATTCTTGTGATGAGGGAAGGCAACGGCAATAGGGGTTGCTTGAGAAGACACCAGTATAAAAGAGGCGCTCGGAGAACATAAAGGAGGAATCCTTTTCCTGTCAGTGTCTCTCTTGTAACTACTGTATCTGTGGCTCGCTGGTGCCTGCTTGCCATTGTCACCACACTTGGGCAAATTTACAACGGAATGATGAACACCAATATGTGTCCCCTTGTTGGTGTTCCCTCCTCCTCCTTCTCCTCCTCTTTTTTTTTCACTTTACTTTGTCTTCTTCTTTTGTTTGTTTTCTGAATGGCTGTTTCTCATACTCTACTAAACATACATAAAACATCCTACTTGGCTTTCTCCTCAGAAAGACACCTTCATAATAGACACAAGGCCGAGATCAGGAGGACCTGAATGGGTCTCCATTAAAATGAAATTAAAGGATCATTCTAACAATGTGTTCATCACTCCACTATTCAAATATTTTAAAGTATTTTAAACCTCTTGCTTTTGGGTGACCTGTAAGATCCCGGGATGTGATAATTGCCGGTGCTCCCTGCAAGCTCGTATCACCGTGCCTTACGTGGGCATTGTAGGCCATAAGGCTTCTTTAGGCACAAATTGCGGAACAATTACTGATGAGAGAAAGGTCATAATAATAGGTTACAGAAGTCTGGCCGGCTTTGGGACCACTTAGGAGGAACCATTTTGTCCTATTGTTATAAGGATAAGAAGGAAGTACTTTAAGGTAGTTAGAGGCAAGCAAACAAAAGCCAGGCTAGCAGAGCTATATAACTTCTACTTTCACTTCCTGCCTACTCCATTACTTCTAGCATTATGAGAGAAATAACATGATTGGAATGACCTAAAGGTTAGGGGGTGGGCAAGTTTTTACCTAGAGGAAAGTAGATCGAATACTGTTGGCTAAACCTTTCTGAAAGTGAAAGGTAGTAACATTTAACAAAATACCAAGTTGGCTATAGGGGTGTGAAAGGACTCCCATCATTTAGTCACTGGGTTTTTTCCTTCTCCCCAAGTGTGTGTCCTTTAGTAAGGAAGAAAGGTAGACGGGGTTGGCAGAGTCGGGGAGGGGGACAGGGGAGGGTGAGCAGGAGTTGGAGAGAAAGAGACAGAGGGAATTGTTTGCTTGAAAACTGAATGTCTATTATGACGCTTCTACAGCTCCAGTCATTCCAAGTGCTGTATCAAGAAATCGATAAGATTCTGAATTGTTTTCAATCAATATTTCTTGAGCATTTATTCTGTGTCAAAAGTGACTTAAAGCTCAAATATCTTTCCTTTTAGCACATAAGACTTATTCATTTAAGCTCTGTGGCTCTTTAAAAGGGTTGTGTAGAAGAAAGATATCTGGTCTCAGGAAACTTAAAAAAGATCTGGCGGCGGTTCAGTCCTGAAAAATAGGCAGATTCATGATATTAAGGACAAAATGCATTTTTAAAAGAAGCACTTATAAACCTACAGAAGCAGCAGTAAAATACATTGTGATATTACCAAGAGCAAAAATAAACCTTTTATTATTTGCTGGATATTTATGTTTTTTGTTTGTTTTTCTCCGGTACCAGGAACCGAACTCATGACCTTGCACATGCCAGGCAGGCGCTTTTGCCGCTGAGCTAAATCCCCAGCCCCTTGCTGGATATTTATGGTATTGACTAAATCACCCATGCCGTAAATTATATACTTTTCCTATATGAGATAAGAGGAATATTATCAAGCTTTGAAAGTGAAGTTGATATTTAATCCGCCCATGAATTTCAAATTCAAGGACGTGATTCCCGGCCAGGGGTATGAAGAGAATCAGCATTCAGAACAAAGGAATCAAGTGGTCAAGCTGGTCAGCGCAGAAGGAGCTGGAGCCGAACAATGGCCCCTTGGAAGAAAAAGTAAGTTGTTCAGGAAGCCCGACTAGGAATGGCAGTGCCATTCAAACAAAAAAGCCTTCTGGTTTTCTGCCAATAGCGAATTTTATTTACATATTCCTACCAATAATTTTTTTTAAGATATCTAAGCTGGAGCATTAGTGTTTTGTTAGTCTTAGAATTTGCTGCCAAAGGTAGTGATAACCACAACAGAACAAATCTATTCAGAAAGTTTCCTCTGTGTTCTCAGGAGCTACTTGGTTCCTCTGCAATAACCAAATGATTCTCAGAAGTTTAAGATAAGCAGTTTAACTTTGATGCATTTACTGAAGGCAGTACAACTCTTTTTTTTTCTTTTTGGTAGTATTGGGGATTGAATCCAGGGGCACTCTATCACTGGGCTGTGCCCTCAACACCTCTTCTTTTTATTTTGGGGCAGAGTCTCACTAAATTGCCCAGGCTGGCCTTGAACTTGTGATTCTCTGGCCTCAGCCTCTCAAGTAGGGTTTATAGGAAACACAGAAGACAGAAGAACTTCAGTGTGTTCAAACCACAGTGTGATCAAACTCATTTTCTCGACAAAGGTAGCCTGGGTGATTTAAGAGGGTGGGGACAGAAGGAATCTACAAAAAGAGGTATCAAAAAGAGATATCAACCAATCAACCAGTCATAATGTGTGGACATTATTTTTAATTCTTGATAAAAGATGAAACTGCTTCTTAAAATTATGACATTTTGGGGACATTTGAGAATTTGAACGCTGAATAGTTATTCAATCATATTAAAAATTACTATTATCCTTTACAGCAATACTGACTTGTCATAGGGCTTTTAAAGTCTTTACTTTTTAGAGATATTTACGTATGAAATGATATGAGGTATATTCTGAAATAATCTGGGGGGAAGGAGAAACCAGTACAATTAAAATGGTATTTATGAATTAATAATTATTAAAATTAGATGATGGATACATGGGAGTTTGCTATATTGTTCTGTGCTCTGCCTACTTATGAATTTTTTTTTTTTTTTTGCAGTACTGGGGATTGAGCTCATGACCTTGTGCTTGCCAAGCAGGTGCTTATGCCACTGAGCTATATCCTCAGCCTTCTGCCTACTTTTGTATATATATATATATTTTACACATGTACACAAAATTTACACACATACACAAAATTTACATATCTATACAAATTTTCCATAATTAAAAAATTTCTTTTTAGAAAAGTGATCAGTGAGCTAAAATCAGAAAAATATGCACAGAAGCCTCAGTTTGAGATGTGGCGGTAAATTTTTAACTATATAAAAATAGAGATACTATTTGATTCAGCTGTACCTCTCTTGGGTCCCTTCTTGAAAGTATTACACATATACAAAGTACAACTCATAATAGCAAGATCTTGGAAGCAGCTTTGTATCCATCAACAGATGAATGGATAAGGAAAATATGGTATTGACATTCAATGGAGTAGTACTTGGCCATAAAGAAAGATATATTTGAGTCATTTGTGGGAAATCATTGAGAACATATTGCTAAATGAAATAAAGTAGACACAGAAGCTTAAATATGGCATGGTTTATCCTATATGAGAAACTCAAAATATAAATAAGTTAGAGAGCAAGTCAAAGACAGATGATAGAAAATAAGGAGACAGACTCTGTGGAGAGGAGAAGGGGATCTGGGAATGGGAGGGATGGGAGAAAGGAGAGGAAAAGAGGAAGTAAAGAGGATCAGATGCAATATGTACAAGTACCAGCTTCCTACAGTGAATATATTTATCATTATCACAAACATGTACCAATAACAAAGGGGAAAAGGAAGTATTAAATTATCACTAATATTTTTTTAAACACTTTTAGCTGGTTCTCAGTGAGAGGGAAGATTTGATGTGTGTGTAGCATTTGCTGGTTCTGTGGGGTAAATGCTCCACCATGACCATTTCAGATGAGACCGGGCGCGTTCAGGGTGATATGGCCGTAGACCACCAAGCCATTTCAGCATCTGGCTCTCACTCTTACATGAATGACCCCAGACTGATGCTTTCTTGTTAAACTTCTTGTGTCTTTGAGACATTTGAGGGTGGAGAACCAGTTGTAAGAGAGAAGAATCTGTACATCTATCCAGATGGCCTGACTGACTTTCTAGAAATTACTCCTTATCTCATCCTTCTCCTGCCTACATGAATTTATTTTTTTAAGTAGGTGAACTTTATGTTTTTAAGCAATCTTGCTGGTTGATTTATCTTTTGGCAGATATCTTACTAAAATCCACCATGCACTTTTCTACATTTTTTAAATGGTGGATACTGAACCCAAATTTCTTTAACAAATAGTGATAATAATATTGCTTTGATATTATAGGTTTATTTTTATAAATTGTTGAAGTTGCTCTGGGGGGATAGCTCAGGGCTGTAAAGGAATTTGGTGCTACAAAATGATCCGAAACTGATAGGGTATTTGTCTTCTCCATGTTTGACTTTTGCAGTGTTCCTTTATCAGCCCTTGATGTCTGGTTGCCAGCTATGACTTTGTACCTGTATCCATGTGAACTTGAGAAATAAATAATAATTATCTATAAGTTTTGTCACACTTATTTATACAATTGTTGCTTTCTGATGTACATTAGTCATAAGCTTCACCTGAACTCTCATACCACAGGAAGTGAATGTGACTACTTCTGGGTAGTAACATTCCTTGCTATGTGAGCATCAAATCCTACCACAGGAAGTGAATGTGACTACTTCCGGGTAGTAACATTGCCTGCTACTAGAGTGCTGTGTTTCCACAAGCAATGATAGCTTGGATAGCTGGGCTTACTCAATTGCTTGAATATTTTTATTATATTTTACACTTACAATTTCACACTGATATCTGATAATAGAAAAGCTCATGCTAGTGACAAGATGTATAGATCTTAGAAGTGCAAAAAGACAGAAATCATTAAGCACGTCACCCAGGGAATTCTTGGCCTCAACTGGAGTTAATACTCAAATGTGAAGGAAATGAACAAAATTAAAACTACAGTACTTGGGAAGTACTGGAAGTTATAACACTAATGTTTGGGGCTAACTTTAATTTTTAGCTCTCTGAGAGTGAAAATCCTAACAACACTTAAGTATAGCCTGTTATTAGAATGTTTCACATTTAACCTGAATATTTCCTTTCTATTTAATTAAATAATTTGTTTCTTTGCAGTACTGGGGTTGAGGCCATGGCCTTCACACTGAGCTACATCCCCAGCCCTTTTTAAATTTTGAGGCTGTCTCACTAAGTTGTGAAATTGCCCAGGCTGGCTGCTGCCAGGACCCCGCACCATCCCTTGGTGTCTCTGCCCCTGGCCACACCTCTGTGAAGCTGCTCTTCACGTACTCACCTTAATCATAGTGTTTGATAAACATCTGTTTCCTCTGGGAGCTTCAGGGATAAACTAGGCAGCAGGACCTGGGGAGTGACAGGTCAGTGTCTCAAGCTCCCTAACGTCTTTACTGACCGTCATTTTGTACAGAATATGAAGGGAAAAGTGACCGTGCTACTGATGAAGTGAACAAGTTCCCAGTGTTTTTCTTCATCACCATTAGAATTCTGTTTATGATTACTGTAGTCACTTGCACTCTTGTGAGCAAGATGGGCAACTGGATAAGTCTGCGTTCCTCACGTGCATATTTTATTTCATTCCTTATTGCATGGACACAGAACAGCCCCGTGAGAGGAATAGCAGAAGGCATGGCTGATTCCAGGGTGTTAATCTCATCTGTGACCGTAAGCACTCTGGATGCTTTAACTCCTTATCTCTGTGTATCTTTTAAATGGGAATAATTTCATCTGAGTCTTGGCCAAATTAAGTAGTAGTTCAAATCTGCTCTTTTTTTCTTCTCCAAAAGCACAAGATAATTATCACGATGTGCTTTAATAGATAAGTTCTGATAATAATATGTTTTGTAAACTCTGTACTTTTAGTACTGCCCTCTTAGCGCTTGGCCCTGGACTTCGATCACGATGGTTGGGCCTTGGGCTTTGAGAAAAGAGCTCCATTTGGAACAGCACAGCAGATTAAAGGATCCCCAAAGTTACTTGTTTCTGCTTAATTATTAGACAGTTGAATCTAACTCTCCTCACTTACTGTGTCTTTCCTCGAGAAAAACCAATCACTTCATTAGTTTCATTTATTTTCTTTCTTTCTTCTTCTTTTTTGAGAGAGAGTTGCACTATGGACTTGAACTCAGGACAATCTTCCTGCCTCACCCTCCCCACTGGTGGGGTTACGGGTGAGCACAATCACACCCTGGTGTTTCATTTATTTTCAAGTGTGCCTGTTGTAATAAAGCTGCCTTCTAGCTGGCCTCCACCTGTCACCTTCATGTTCAGCTGCCTCTGAGTACAAAAGGAATCTGTGGGTAGAAGTTGGAGTGGCTGGAGGGGAAGACAGTAGGGAGCTGGCTCTCTCCCAAAGCCACACCCATGCCCGCCCCACTCGCTGCTGCCATACAGTCACAATATGCGAGGAGCACACAGTCGGATACAGAAGAGTCAGCACTGAGTGTGCGTGTGTACAGCCTCATCCTACCGGCAGCTGTAAGGTCTGCCACAAGTTACGTAGCTCCTCTGAGTCTGAGTTCCCTCAAATAAGAATGAAAGAGAACACAGCTCTGCCCAGCACACTTCAGAAAACTGTGATGAGCTGGGCAGAATGGTGCATATCTGTAACCCTAGCACTCTGGGAGGCTGAGGCAGGAGGATCACAAGTTTGAGCCCAGTTTGGGCAATTTAGCAAAACCTTGTCTCAAATAAATAAATAAATAAATAAATAAGAGGCTGAAGCTGTAACTCAGGGTGAAGGCCATAATAAAAAAACAGAAACAAAACTTTGCCGAGACTCAAATTAACATGCATTCTACATGCCCGACAATGCTAAACACAGTGCACTGGAATCACTGTCTCTGGTGTTGTTTAGGAGTTCTAAACCGAGTGTTAATCAAATCCATCTATCACCTGTCACCCTGGGCTCCCTCATCCTCTCGGTGCTGGGGATTGAACCCAAGACCTCATGTATGCTAGGCATGGTGCCCCACCGCTGAGCCACACCCCTCGTCCTCAGTTTCTCCCTCCCCTTCCCCTCCCTCTCTGTCTCTCTCTGTCTTTCTCATACGCAGCACACACACACCTTTTCTTAGTGCTAAGGGTGGGCTTTTCTGATTTCCCTACAGGACTTTTCCTTCTGGCCATGCTTCCTTCCTTCTGGTTTCTTCCACCATTACCTCAACTGTGGCCCCAGACTCCACAGGCAGAATCACCCTGTGTGGGCTCCTCACAGAACCCTCTGAGCCAAGTCTCTGGTCTCTCCCGATGCCTCTGTGGCAGGCCACTCTGGCTCCTCTCCCAGAGGGTCACCTGGGTAGCACGGAGGTCTGGTTCCCTGGAGGTCCCTCTGTCTCCTTGCTGAAATCTGTTTTCTCCCTAGGTCTCTAGCCCATTACTTCTTCTTAGAGGAATTAGCTAAACATTAACACATCTGCATCCAATTAAAATTCCATTTTTCTAGGCTTCAAGTTTTCCCGCACACACCCAGACACGACAGTGAGGTTTTGAGTGTTTGCTGCAAACAAATCCCTTAGCGACCCCACCCAAGTGTGTGCCCACCTCAGTCCAGGGAAGAGCCCTGTGAGTGCTGGTTCGCAAGACAAAGCCCTGTGAAGTCCTCAAATCAGTCAGCCTTATGCTCTTCTCAGAAACTGGTCTGGTTTTGATTCCCCAGCATATGAATTGTACAGTTGATCAGCTTTCTTATTCATTTTAGTGGCAAGAAAATTAGAGCAAGATTTTGCCTCAAGCTCTCTATCGTGGGTTGAACTGTGTTCCCCTCCAACTGTGCTGCTGAAGCATCCCAGGATGGGACTGTATTTGGAGCTACGCCTTTAAACAAGTAATGAAGTTAAAATGAGATCATTCGCACAGATCCTGTCCGATCTGGCTGGAGTCCTCACATGAAGGGGAGGTCAGGATGTGTGAGTAGACACCCGGGAGGTGAGCACCCAGAGAAAAGGCCATGTGGAACAACCACAGAAGGCCAGGGAGGGAGTCCTCAGAGGAGGCCAAGCCTGTGACATGTTCCTTGGATTCCAGTCCCTAGAACTGTGAGAAAAACCATTTCCCGTGGCAGCCACCTGATCAGTGGCTTTCTGTCATGGCAGCCCTGGCCCGCCAGCGCCAGCTTTGGTAGTGAGAAGTGTGTGTGTGTTCTGTAAGAAGGTGGAAGTGGCTTTGGAACCGTGTGGTGAGTGAGCCTGGGCACGTTTTGAGGTAATTACAGGAAGAAACCTCGACTGCCTTGAAAGAGATTCGTAGTAGAAATATCAGCATAAAAGGCGATCTGTTGAGGTTTCAGACAGAGATGGACACTGGAGAGACGGCAGTCTGTGAAAAGCAGTGAAGACTGTGGCCCAGTTGGCTTGCGGAGTTTCATGAAAGATAGAACTTGGGAGTGAGAAACTTGGGTATTTAGCTGGAAGCGAAGAGTTGGAAGTCTGGCCTGTGAAAGGGGCCTGGGTTTAGGGGGGCTGGGATGGAAGGTTCCTAAATTTCCTATGTTGAAATCCTATCCCTGAACATGGTGGTGTTAGGAAGTGGGGCTCAGGAGGGTAATTAGGTCAGCAAGTTGTGAATAGGATCTGTGCTCTTATAAAAAGGGGCTCCAGAGAGCTCACTCTTCTCACTATTTGAAGACGCAATACAAGTCAATATTTGGCAGTCTGAAAAAAGGGCTCCCCAGAACCCGACCTGCTGGTGCACCGACCTTGAACTTCTCAGCTTCCGGAGCAGTGAGGAAGAAATTTCTGTTGTGCACCAACCACCGACTTTGTGCTGCTTTGTTATAGCAGCCTGAATGGACTAAGACTCTTGGTCTTGCTCCAGTTTCATTTTTTTTTTGGTTTTTGTTTCCGGTACCGGGAATTGAACTCACAGCCTTACACTTGCCAAGCAGGCACTGTGCCGCTGAGCTAAATCCCCAGCCCTCCAGTTTCATGTTATTGATGTGTCCATACCTTTGTGTATTCCACTCCTTTCCACTTATATAATAATTATATTAAATGTGATTCTCAGTAGTCTACATGGTTCTGCAACCCAATTTATATCCTTTGAAATACGAGGCCTATAATTAAACCATAAAAAATCTGGTTTTTGGACATAATCGCTCTTTTCTCTAGTGTCTGATCTTTGCTACAATGAATAGATGATGCCTATAACCCCAGGATAAATGAAGAAATTTTTCAGAATATTTTTGCTGTGGTTTTACAACATGAATTTAGACTCTCTATATGAAATATTCTACTGGGATATTCACATAAGCCTATTATCCTTTTTAAAAATGTTTTTGACAAGCAGTCTTACTACATGTAGTTCAGCTGGCCTTGAACTCATTATGTAGCCCAGTCTAGCCTCAAACTCATGGAGATCCTTCTGCCTCAGCCTCTCAATGCTGGTATTACAGGTGTGCACCACTACATCCAGCACATCCTATTATTCTACTGTTATCCTTATTGCTTTATTTTAAATGATTAACACTGGTGCAGATGATTGATTAAAATTTTAAAGAACCTTAGGAACTGCATTCTAGTTGTTCTTATTTTTTTGTTTTATTTATTTATATTTATTGTTATTATTTATAGAAAGGTGAAAGTTGAGCTTTCTTTCTCAAGAAGTGTCTGATGTCCTTAACAGCCCAGCTGCCAACACCAGTGGATGCAAGTAGCTCAGATCAGCATTTGCAAATGGTGCACAGGCAATGGGTTGTTACACAGATTCAGTTCCAAAATACACACTGAGTGACATAAAAGTATGACTCCAAGACTCCGCTGTTGTTGTTTGTTAATAACAACCCAGCCATTAGTGTGTTCTGCAAAAACGATCATCAAATTATATAGTGTGAAAAAATAACATCGGCTCACGAAGATATTCAGATAATTTATTCTTGAGTAAAAAGGGAAGGCTTGCTACTGCTATAAACTTCAAAATAATTTTGTCTTTAACCACACACATGTGATTTCCAAGTGGGGCAAATGGGACAGGGGAGCCACACCCAAATATGTTTTTTGAAGGTGCTGGGGTTTTTTTCCCCCTAATATTTTTCTAGAATTTTCAACCTCATTGTGTGTGATAATTCCTACCTGACTGTATTACACTAAACCATGTTCTTTTCTTGCTTCCTGCTGGGGTAATGGGAAGTAAACAAGGCTGATATTTACAACTCCATTTTCTTACTTGCTGAAATATTCTGTGATTTTGTTCCCTGATTGGATTCACACAATTACTGGTTTGCTATTTTCCAAGCTATTGAGTTCAGGTTGCAAGTAGATCAGAATTTGCCAGCCGGGGTTGCTCGCCGGAATGATGCCTTCCCGCAGCATAATTCCCACATTCTCCTCACTGATTTCCAACAGCAAAGGGCAACCTAATTTTTAGATCTCAGAGCTCACTTACATATGTTTACTACATCTAATATGAAAGACTTATTTGAAAAAGGGCTATAAGGAAGCAAGACACGATTTCTTCATGCACGTCTTCATGCACCCAAATCACTCTTGAGGATGTTTTTGTGTCTTCTAAAAATGCAAAGTTATATAAATCTACACATATTTAATTCTAAGGCTTTGGTATGATAATGTAGGGAAAGGAGTGATTTGACAGTGTGTGATTCAGTGATACACAGAGAAGTCTTATATCAGTACCTTAAAGGAGAGCATGTTAGGGGCTGGGGATTTAGCTCAGCGGCAAAAGCACCTGCCTGGCAAGCGCAAGGTCGTGAGTTCGGTTCCCAGTACCGGAAAAAAAAAAAAAAAAAAGGAGAGCATGTTAGAATATGTGCAAAGATAGTGCATTAGTCCTTTTTCTGGTGCCATAACACAATATCTGCAGCAAGCTGACCTTATATAGTAAAGAGGTGCATGTAACTCACAGTCTTGGAAGCTGAAAGTCTGCTTAGTTACTTTTCTTGTTGCTGAGACAAAATAACAGACATCCAAAATTAAAGGAGGAAAGATTTATTTAGCTCACAGTTTGGGGGCAGCTTCCCACTGACCTAAGAAGCCCCCAGTGGGCACCTCCTCTTAAACATCCCACCCCGCAATATTGCCACAACAAGGTCCAAGCTTCCAGCATACCACAAACAGCACCCACAACCTCGCAGGTGGAGTTTGTCCAATTTGTAGTAAAACAGTAGCGCTCTGTAATAAAGAGATACTCTTCAAACTGAGTGTCTCCTTTCACATTGAGAGAGGCACTTTTGAGAGGCTTCCAGATGTGGAGCACATGTGTGTGTATGTGTGTGTGCGCACACCCGCGTGTGCACACATACGAAAGTTTGAGATCACTGAAAGTATCATTATTGCTGAAATACATACATCTCTTGCTTGCTGGTAGGATTGCATTAAAATATAGGGCTAAATACGCTTGAATAGAGGCTAAGTTGCAATTATCAATGAGGCTGCATTAGGACCAGCACGACACACAGATCTGTCAACTCTTGTTGTCTGCTCCCTCATCCACCGGAGGACATGGTGCACTTTTGTTTGTGTTGCGAGGCTGGCTCTGTTTGAAGATTCTGAGGAACTGTCCAGCGCTCTTTGAAGTACTGAGTAACATCAGTTCATCCCAAAGATCACTTGTGTCTAGTAGCAAAAGGTTCAGAAGTCAACGTCTGATATATGTAACTTTAAACTTGCAAAAGAAGTGAATTGTATTCATTCTGAGGCTCACCTTGGGGTACATAAATGCTCCGATACCTTCATGAATCAGTATGACTGTATCAAAAATCAGCAAAAATGCTACAGAAAATATTGAATACTTTACCTTGTACTTTGGTGTGCTACAGTATAATCTCCAAGGCATATTTAAAATACTATCAAGGGTTACCAGTTATATTTTAGAGTCTCTGTTCTCTCTTTTCTTTTTCTTTTTCCTTCCTTCCTTCCTTCCTTCCTTCCTTCCTTCCTTCCTTCCTTCCTTCCTTCCCTTCTTTCCCTCTTTTCTTCTTTCTGGTACTAGGAATGATTGAACCAAGGGCCTTTGCACTGAGCTACATCCCAAACCCTTTTTCACTTTTTCGATTGGAACAATCTTGCCAAGTTGCTAAATTGCCCCTGCTGGACATGATCTTGTAGTCCTCCTGCCTCAGCCTCCCAGTGTGCTGGGATTACAGGTGTGCACTATCACACCCAGCCCTGATTTCTCTTTTCAAAGCTTCCATGATATGGCTTCTTCTGTCCAGATTGTTCTGAGACCACTACTCACTTCCATAAATGTTAAGTTTAAGTTGTAAGTCATTACTTTCCCCCCAAAATGTCCCAACACCACCATCAACAATGGTTTTCTCATTTCTGCACATTAAGTCCTCTTAAAAGTTAGTGCTTCTCTAAATGGAAGATATTGAAAAGCATGGTTTCTGAGTTGGTAGCATTCTCTTCAACTCCTACAGTGTGGAAGTATTGCTCACTCTGCATTTTCAAAGCTTTTGGTTCCGTTGCCAAAAATGCACTGAAAAAGTAAATCCTTTTTTAAGTTCCCTTAGGCTCCATCTGAGTCACTTGAAGCAGAATCAAATTTCTCTGAGAGTGTATTTTTCCACTGTTGTTGGAAGAAATGGGTTAAATAAGAAATTGAGGGAAATTTTAAAATAGCTAAAATTCATTTTATTAAACCATAAAGAATGGATTTCCAAATATTTTGCCAGAAGCACCAGTTGGACACATCCCAATTTTATGAGAAAAAATAGATCTGCTATATCCTCAAAGCCTTACTAATTTGAAGGATCATTAACAGTACCACTTTCTGCTATCCAAATACTTTATTTTGTGGTCATTGTAAAAGGGTGGTTTCTCTTATCATCTTTCAATGAGGAAGATACACTATGCTGTTACTCTTTATACTGAAAAATGAGGCACACACGTGTGAGATCTGACAGGAAACTATATGAATAAACAGCTTCTTGGGGCAGAAACTGTGTTTTATTTCCAATTGTGCCCCTACCCTTAACATTTAGCCTACCGCCAGACATGTACCTACACCTCAGTAGTTAGTTGTTGAATCAATAATCAATCATATTTTAATTATAAGTGCTTACTAAATACCATAACCAAATTATTAGAGTTACCCTATTGAGCTACATATTTTTATCTTCCAAGATTTTATGCAGATTCCATATTTTCTTGATTTGGGGATGAAATTCAAAATTCCAAAATACTTGAGAAAATATTCAGTTTTAAAGAAAGGTTTCCCCTCAGGCAATTTTTTTCCTGGTCTTCGCATTAAAAGTCCTCTCCCACATTACCAGACCTCCGATAAACCTTGACACGGTATTCTGCTCTGTCAATTTTCATGCTTCGTCATGAGAACAAAGTGAGCGATGTTCCATTAAAGGACTGTCTGTTCATTCATAACCTTGAAAGCCCGTGGGTCCCAAATATAGTGAGGTTATCCCTGGAATTTTACTTTTTGATGTACCTTTTATAATTAATCTGCATAGAATGAAAGAGAAGCATTAAGATCAAGTCATTTGCAGCATAAAGAGACTAAGTGAGAAATTAAAATAAGATAACCTAACATTCTTTCCTGCGTCAACTATAGGCAAAGTATGGTATTCACAAGGGTCAAACAGAATAAACAGACACTAAGAATAGAGAGATAGGATGGTAGAATGCTCAAATAATTGTTTCAATAAGGAAAAGCCTTTTTGGTATATAAAAACCTTGTTAGGTTACAAAGGCTTTAAGGTTGTTTTATTTCTTTTCTTTTACTCTGATGTATTAGATTCCCTGAATAACAAAAACTAATATTTTATTAATATGAAACCACTAATGCCATAATGAGTACTATGAAGTATTAAAATCATTATCCACTGAGGTAATGCTAGATAATCACTAAGCCGGATGAATGCTTCAGCCGAACCACCAGTGTGCTCTGTACCTCCCTTCGGGAAGAGTGGCCTGGAGTGCCTGTGGCCTATTTTGATGGCATGTTTCCATGATGACGTCCCCACATCAGCAGAAAGGACCATCTTTATTTTCTGTCTCACAAAAATGATATGCCAAGAGCACAGTCCACTCACCGGTGCTTCCTGATATCATAAGAAAATGGAGATTCACTGTTTAGACAGTTGTTTGGTCCAAGAAATGAATGAGTTATTTTTTCTTTTAATTTTTGTCTTTCAGCCTTGTTGGCTGTTGAAGACACAGTATTGCCACTTGAATTCAGAAATGAGATTACCCAATCGCTAAGCCCATAGAAATTCTGAGCGCTGTAGCCAGGTAAAGCATAATTGATGCCTTTTGTTACTAATACCACTGATGTCCCTCAACAGACCTTGAATTGCTCCTTTAAGTCACTAGGAGAACAAGGGGAAAGCCAGATGAGTCCTGTCTTAACCGGTTCCTCCATCTCTCCAGGGTAAAAGAATCGTTGGTCTGCTCAGCCCTGTGGAGCCAGGAAATGAGCCACCCAGGCCCAAAGACCTTTGCAGTCCACAAAAAAACAGGTAATGAATAGTTAAGGGACAACTATGACCTTGAAGGGAGTAAGTTTTGCTTGTAAAACTGCTCCCTAATACTGCCTTCAAAATGGGCATGCATGTGTGTATATGTATAAAATGCTGATACCTTATAATGTGCATACATATACAACGTATATTCAATGGCTAGGGTCACTGTTGACCTTATGGGGGAAATTGGATCCCGTTCTTGTCCAATTTAGTTTGCAACCAGAATCGTGGAATCAAATTCATGAACCGAGGCACCACTGTAACATAAAATATATTTATGTATGTAAACATAAAATACATAATACTAAAAATGGCTTAATAAAAGCTGGCTTGGGGTCGGGGATATAGCTCAGTGGCATAAGCACCTACCTGGCAAGTGCAAGGTCCTGAGTTCGATTCCAGGTACCAAAAATAAAAATAAAAAATAAAAAGCTGGCTTAATGTCTAGTAATATCAAGACATTAATGTCTATTAATGCCTTGTTTTATATATTGAAATATTTAAAGTATTTTATTATACTTAAAACTTTTTAAAGAGTGCAATGAAAATTTAAGGATCCACTTGTGCTTCTAGCTGAGGTTTTTTTTTTGGTACCAGAAATAGAACTCAGGACCTTGTGCTTGCCAGGCAGACACTTGTGCTGCTGAGCTATATTCTCAGCTTTGAGGTCATTTATGTTAAAATAAAAATTTGTGTGATGTGCCTTCCCATTTTTTATTCAATAGTCCAAATTTAAAACCATGTGAAATTAGAGCAGGAGGATGACAAATTTAAGCAAATTATCCAGAAAAGCTCAGGCCAAAGTTGCTTTTTTCCCAATTTGCAGAACTTTTTCCATTATTTCATCTAGAAAAGCCTGCTTCATTACTGTACCTCACAGAGCCTTTTAAAAATATGTATATACAGATGAAGTATACAAATTCATTAGGTATTTCCTAACTTCCCCTCAGAAAAACTGTAAATCAGATGGTGTATGTTAACTGGAAAGTGTGGTTTTATTCTCACAGCAGATGAACCACATAAAACAATGCTGGTCATAAAATGAGGTCTGAATGATATACGCTTGAGTTTATTTTGCAGAAGAATGTGTCTCTGAAATTCCTCAGAAATCAAAACTAAGGCGCAGGCTAAGCTCCCTGTTGAATACTTCCAAGTACTGGATTAGCAGGTAAAATGAGAATCACACTTTCAATAACTGTTGAACATGTGGGAACTCGTGGGTAGATCCCCAAGGCTTTGAGTGATATAGATTTTACCACTTCCTTTCATGGTGTGATTTCATATTTTTGACATAAGAAAAATAAACCCCCTAACAAAAACCATTTGCTTTTAAGCAAATCCAGTCTATTTTCACAGATTTGAGCAGATCTCTATCATCTGACTTACTACAGATGACAACAACAACTTGGGTTCATTTCCTCCTCCCTCCACGATTCTGGCAGGAGGCTCGCCAGTGCTGAAGACATTTGAGCATATTATGATACATCTTTCCTGGCCAACCTGGGTTTCACCGTGTGCATACTTTGTGTAAATATGGCTGAAAGCTCTCGACTCATACCAGCCATTGCTTTGTCAATTTTTTCATTTTCATCTTCTTTTCCTTTCTTCCCTTCCTCTTCCTTTTTCTCTTCTCCTCCTTTTTTTAAAGCACTGGATAAAGAATCATTATCACTGCAGAGACTTTTGTCATAATAGTCTGTGCTTTTCAGAACAAATGTTAGCTTAAAGTACTGAGCCTCAGTAATATTCACTGTGGTCCTTTCTGGCACTGAGCCTTTATGTAGAAGATCTTAAATAAACATGTATTGTATGCGCTTTCTTTCTTTCTTTTTTAATTTGCAAGGTGAGTTTGGGTCCCTTTGAATCTATTGAATTCAAAATATCCTTGGTAGGAAGACAAATTTTTTCAGATGGAGCCTCACTAACTATTGAGGAGAACGGGATGAAGCCCCCTTTTCTGAATGTTTCATTCAGGAATGGGAGATGGAGGAGCATTTTGTTTGGAGAGCCGATGGTCAGGGGCAGCAGTGCGGAGAGGCTGGACACAGGAAGCCGAGCCCTGCAGCTTTTCCAGTAGCCTCAGTCATTCTGTGGTTTCCGCAGTTTCTCTGTTTTGTTCATGCTGTTTATTTTGTTAGCATTTCTACATTTTCTGGTTTTACTTAAAGTGTCATTCAAGCCTGTCTTAACACTGATCAAGAAGCTAAGGTAGTCATGCATGGTGGCTCACATCTGCAATCCAGCTATACAGGAGGCTGAGGCAGGAAGATGGCAAGTTCAAGGCCAGCCTGGGCAACTTAGTGAGACTCTATCTCAAAAAATAAACAAGATTGAGGATATAGCTCAGTGGTAGAACACTTATATGAAGACCTGAGTTCAACCCCAGTAGTGGAAAGAAAAGAAAGAAAGAAAGAAAGAAAGAAAGAAAGAAAGAAAGAAAGAAAAAGAAAGAGGGAGAGAAGGAGGAAGGAAGGAAGGAAGGAAGGAAGAAAGGAAGAAACAAAGAAAGAAATTGGGTGTACTGACGAACTAATTTTAGAGGGCAGACAACAGGACTGGCTAAAGATCAGTCATTCCAGTTTCCATCTTGAAGTTTAAACAGCCCTTACAAACTTATTCCACACACACAAAAAATGTTTATATAGATACGTAGTGTGTCCTCAATCCCCCCTCCCTCCTGGCACGCAGCGTCAGTTCCCAGGGGCTGCAGTATCATTATGTAATGATGGTGACCAGGCATCAGGTGTCATCAGAGAGTTTTATTTAAAATATTTTATCCACATGGGGCATGGTGGCACACACTCGTAATCCCCTTACTCAGGAGGCTGAGGCAGGGAGATTGCCTTGAGTTCAAGGGCAACCTGGACTACGTGGCAAGACCCTTTCTCAAAAACAAACAGATAAAATATTTTATCCTGAGTTTATCTTCTTTCTACCTTACAATCTAAGTTTTAATTTTTGAACAATATATTCCAAAATAAACAGCAAATAGACGCACGTTAACTACTTAAATTGCAGAGCACCAGAGTGTGACAGCGTAGTCCTCTCCCTGAGAAAGCCTGGTGGGCACAGTGTCCAGTCTCTGGGAGTCCGCACCTCACCCTGGGACAAGGAAGACCGGATCAAACCAAAACGATCGTACAGGAGCGTCCTGTAAGCAGCTTAGAATTGGAGTGTCCTGCATTCACACCCTTACTTTACCACTCAGCATTGTGTGAATGTGGCCTTTTTACTGTCTGAGCCTTAGTTTGCCAATCTGTTAGTTGGGAATATCTACCCTTGCCTTATGGCGTTGTTGTGGGCATTAACTAGAAAAACAGGTGTAAAGAGCAGTGGCTCATACATAACCAACGCAGTCTTGGATGATTATTTTGAGGCAATGACGTACTTTCAGATTTATGCAGAACTTCCTAGGCCTCTCCGTGCATCAGAGAATGTGATGGTGCTTTTCCGGTGGCTTCATGCGGTCTTCACTACAGAGATGGAGCCGCTTCCCAGCTCCACCCCTGTCACTACCACCTTCTCCAGGTGAAATCTCACTTTACTCAGAAGCAATTAAATGTTTCAACCCCATTTCACTTTCTGCCCTTTTCATATTATTGATCACTAAAATGTCCTCTTTTTAAAAATGAGGGAAGTTGAGCCATGGGCAGGTAACTATGCGGGGGTGGTTGGCAATCTCAGATAGAAGTAATATTCTTTCTCTAGGGGGTTAAATCCTCACTATCCTAATCATCTCCCCCCCCAGTACAATCTCGTAACTAATCTCAGCCCCCAGTAGTTCCTGACATACCCTATCTCCGACCCTTTTTGGATTGAGATCAGGCGGCTGAACCCCCCCCCCATCTGAATCTGGTCGGCGGAAGCCTTCGGTGCAGAAGCACAGCCTTCACGGAGTGTCTCAATAGCAGAAGAGCTCACTGTCACGCTTGTTAGCGTTTTGCTCCAGTACACAGAAAAATTGATTCTTTTAGCAGATCAAATTATTTTCGTATTTTTCTTTTTTCATGCATGGTAACTCCATTCTTTTACCTGGTCAGTTCCTTTAAGAAAGATCCAGTTAGGGGAACTGCATCTTATTATCTTCTGCCACCAATGCATGGTTTAATTCTTAAGGGGAGAATCATTTAAGTGTGACCTATTGTGTTAGCCTGGATGCTTTCCACATCAACTACTGGGATTTAAAGAGGTCTTTAATGTGTCTAAACCACACTGATAATGTACACTGAGCTTAAAGTGCCCACTGCCTTTTCCAATCAGCTAAATGGTTCCCAAGTCTTCTAAGGTGAATTTTAAATAATACAAATTCTTTGGCTAATATCTGTGATACCTAGACTAATACAGTGGCTCACAGGAAGATTGCCATACAGCTGAAGTGATTTCCCAAAACTGTGCCTTCGCTGCCTCTGAGACATTCCACTTAATCAGGACTCTTAAAACTTAACTGCAGCCCTGATCTATATTCATTCATTAACGGTATTATTGCTGTGGTCCAAGTACACAAAAGTGGTGTAATTCTAGAACTATGGTCTACAGAGTATAGGCTGTGAAAACAACGAACCCACATAGAGGAGGAGTAGTAGAGATTTAGCTGATAACAGACAGGGGATGTTACCGCACATAGGCCGTGACTGACCCTTTGAAATGTAGGAAAGTGAGTAGAAATATACCATAACAGAAACACCTAATATGCATTAAGCATTTATTCTGAAAGAGGTTTTGTCAAGATTGTACCACTGAATCCTCAGCATGTCTAGGAAGCTCATACTATCCTTATTCTCACTGGAAAGTGGGTCTTGGGAAGCCATGACTTGCTGTCCAAGTGATAGAAAGTTATAAAAAGCAGCGAAGTGGAGGTTCAGTCTGTCTAACGCCGATGCCCATGCCCACACCCACAGCGCCAGCCTGCCAGCCTTCTAACGGGGTGAGCACGTGTTCTGTGTGGCTGTAACCCGGGCACATATCAACAGTGGCGGGTTAGACCCAGGTGTTACATGGCCCTGAGTCAGACAGCTAATAACCATCATGATCTTTCCTCCAGCATGGTTCTGGAACAATTTGTCAGGCGTGTTGCTTGACTATGACTCACCTGGTCTAGGACGCTCTACCAGGCTTCACGGTGATTTTCTGTACTGCCTTCTTTGATCTGGGTCCTATATTGACTGAGATCAACATCAAAACATATTTAAAACAAAGTTGTATGGGGGCGTTGACAGGCTCTTTTTGGTAGAGCCTCTGTGTTCCCTGATCTTGCTTCTTGCCAACTGCTAGGATGTTGTTTTACATCAGTGTTAGGCTTGGTCTAAAGCGAGTGAGATAAAAAGGAAGAAATACATATCCACAAGAGACTTGGGAATGTCTTCTGTTATCAATGATCGGTTTGTAAAACTGTTTCACACAGGAAACACTTCTGCTAGACTTTAGATGAAAGGGTTCAGAGTCGGGACTTGGTGGACATTCTTTGTCTTTCGTTCTCTCCAAAACCAAGAGTAGCCTGTTTCTTTGCACTCAGGTTAATGTTTCGTTGGTGAAACTGAGAATTGGAAGGATTATCTCTGTTGCTCTGACCACAAAATAATGAAATAATGAAGACAAGAGCATGGTTTTTAAAGTTAGCTAGAAGACAACCCAGAATTCAATATGACTAGTATGAACTCACCCAGTGTCTAATGATCCCTTCAGCTTTGAGGGATTTTTTAAAAAATAATAAGCTATGTAAAAATTTGGGTAACAGGTTTGACTTTGAATAAATTGGCAGGGAATCCTATGACAGAGCTTTCCCTCCATTTCCCATCTTCCACTTTCCCTCACCCAACCCCCGAATGATCATGAAATTCCCTCAGGACTTTACCTATGTTTTGCCAAACTTGAACACTGACAACATGGCGGTGGGGAGGAGGTGACACTGGCCGAGGATGCTGAGATGTCACTTACACAGTCAAGTAAACTCTATCTTGTAAGTTCCTTCTCTTGGGTGCCAGCAGGTGAGAAGTTAATAGGTAGTTTTCCCTGAAAAGGAGGAAAAAGAGGCCCACTTCATAATTCTAGAGTTCACAGCCTGGGAATATAGCCTGGCAGTAGAAACTACAAATATGCCATATATACCACATATAATATGTATATTAATTCTATTGTCTGATACAATGACTGACACCTTGCAGTACAGGCAAACCATACTCCTTTGGTCTTTTATAACACGTAGTTTGATATTTTGTGGGACTCAGCCGAGAAGCTCTGTATATCTGTCTACTGATGATCCCAATTCCAGTCATGTCTGTGCTCTCAGCCTGTGGCCGTCTCCATCTTATTCTTTAAATCTCAGCTAAGAAGTTTAATCCTGCTTGTGGCCTTTTGTGGGCCCTCTAGCTAACTCCAGTCCCTGGTTCTCTCCTTCAGACAACGTTGGTTTTTCTTACATACAAACCCAACATGATTTCATAATTATTGTTTATTCTCTTATTTGTCTCTGGTCTCTCCTTTCTACCTGTACGTAAGGCCCATAAAAGCAGGGCCACATCTGTCTTGGTCATCACCATGTAACAGGACCTGGACTATGGCAGGTGCTCGGTGAATATTTTTTCCCTAATAAATTACAACTAACATTCATTATGATACATGACACTCCTGTGCTCTTTCATCTCTACATTTACATTTACTGTATCACCTGAGTCTCACAATAGCATGAAGACTAGGCAAATATTACTTGAAGTTTGTGATCTGAAACCAAGCTGGGAGATCAGGCTCCTAGTAGTCAGACCTTCGTGTGGTCTCCTTCCATATAAAAGGGCACTGATACACATGACCAGGTAGTGCAACTGTGATCGGTGTGATTCCAGGGCTACAGCCTAGAAGGCACGGAGCCTTTTGCCTCACTGCCTGCCAATACCCCCAACTGATGTACAAGCTGGGAATAGAACGTGGCCCTGCTTTTAGATAACTATGGCCTCAGCCAACTAGTTGGTTACAACCTCACAACAGAACCTGAGCCAGCGCCCTTCAGCTGAGCTGCTCTTGATTGTCTGACTTAAAGAAACTCAGATAACAAATGTTTGCTGTTTTAAGCCACTAGGTTTGAGAGCACTGAGTTATGCAACAATAGCTAGCTAATACTCCAGCTCTCAGAGAGGAAAGCCAATTCTTAATCTCCTCTCCCACCTTTCCTCTTTTCCACCACCTATTCTCCTCCCTGCCTCCTGCCAAAGAAACTCAGGTGTACATATGTGTGCAGCAAAGGCAGACCCAAATACAACACGTAATATGTGTTTCGTGCAGCTCCAGTTTTCTGTCTCCTGATATCCCCCTTTAAGGTCAGTCATACCCCTTTGCCTCGTGTAGAAGAGACAAAGCCTCACCAGAAGCTACTCAAGACACAAGCACAGCTGCCAAATCTTGGTAAAACCACAGTAGCTATAGGGCTAAGTTCATGGGTCCTGGGGAATCTTTCTGTCAAAGTTTACGTTAAAGAGTTTAACATAACAGAATCATAAACCTGCTTGAAGACTTTGTAGTAAGAAGTCAAGGGATGCATTGGAAGCTCGAGAGACACAATTTTAATTTGTACTTTGAGCTTTTATGGACAACATATTCCATTGGATCTGTGTCAACTACCATTTGAATATTTCCAGAATGGAAATCTGAACCAAGTCATTTATTCATGAATTCTCCCTATAGCACCAAATGTAAACTTGATTTATAAAAGGCGAGCTGCTCTGCCATTCCATGGATTTGAATATACACAGTCAGTCAAATCATCCCACCCACACGGACAGCAGCTCATGTCACAGTCCTCAAGATAAACCCTGTGAGATCCCTTGGTCTTCCCTCTCCCCTCCCCGCTCCTTTGCTGCATCTGTTTCCCTCATGACAGCTGTTAAAGGTCCTGCAGGCCTGGTTTGTGCTGCCCACCTGCATGGCT
Organism: Chinchilla lanigera; assembly: GCF_000276665.1. NCBI lineage: Eukaryota > Metazoa > Chordata > Mammalia > Rodentia > Chinchillidae > Chinchilla > Chinchilla lanigera. The sequence continues at coordinate 10,925,416 of NW_004955420.1, read as the reverse complement.
GAGCAGCTGGCCAGCTGTGTGTGCTTCGGCCACCGGTGCTGCAGTTTCCCCAAGGGCAACGGACAAGAGCCTTAGAATTTTTTCCACCTGTTTCTTCCTTACAGCTGCACTTGCCGTTGATGGGAGATGAATTTTCCTGAAGATGGGAAGCTGTTCTTCTGAGGTCATCCTCGTTGTATCCCAGTAGCAGGGATTCTCCGAGGTGAGTGTGGCAGGTGGTGGCAAGGTGTTTGGGCAGGCTGAGTATTTCAGGTTCCTGGTTGTGTCAGTGCCATCCCATCCCCACATCCACAAATTCCAGATACTTTTAGCCTATGCTCAAGGGAGAAATAGGTCCAAGAGAAGAAGCCAACTTTACCACTAAGAAACTGTGCAATCTGAAACAGTGTTTAAGTCCTCAGAACCTCAGTTCTCATCTACAGGTACTTACCCAGCTTACAAGTGAAAACACGTGGGACCTTTATTGAACTTTCATGTCATTCACTCATTCATTCAAATACTTATTAAAAGCCTTCTGTATGCCAGGCAGTGGTCTGTGTTCTGGAAAGAATAAAACTGAATAAGACAGAAGGGGGAGATGCTAACCTCAGTTACTTCAAAAAGTGATGTTTTAGCCAAGCATGGTGGTGCATGCCTGTAATCTCAGCCCTTAGGAGGCTGAGGCAGGAAGACTGTCCAGTTTGAGGCTGGGCTACATAGTGAGTTCAGGGCCAGCCTGAACTGTATAATGAGACCCTGTCTAAACACCACTACCCGCTAGGGGGAGAAAAACGGTGACGCTTTGACTGGAAATTGTTAAGACTAAAGATAAACAAGGTTGTACTGTGTTTACTCTAGTTGGCAAATTTCCTCACAGGCCTATAGGTTCACAGTTATGAAATTTCTGTACATATATTCTGAGACTGAACACATAAGTAAAAGGGGGTGCGCAGTGGGAACAAAATTCCTCACAGTGTAGGTAGGAATTTACAGATAAGCAGGGCCAGAAGGCTAGCGTGAGCCACGTGGAACCAGAGCAGATGCTGCAACATGGATGTGAACGCCAGTTCATTGCATACAGATCCGGATGGGTAGAGAAGAATTACATTATGTACATTACCTGGGTTACCACAGACACATATTTCCTGGTTCTTTCACCGGCAGGACCCGGAAACAGCGACACTCCAGCAGCACTCCAGCATCCAGATCTTGGCATCAGATGTCACTTTTCAATAAAAGGAACCAAGGGCTCTTTGGAGGAATGAACCTAAGTCTGGGGTGGGAAATCTATAAAATTAGTCTACAGGCCCAGGATACGGCTCAGCAGCATAGTGCCTGCCTAGCAAGTGTGAGGTCCTGAGTTTGCTTCCCTATACCAAAAAAAAAAAAAAAAAAAAGCCTGTAGTATTTTTTAACCATAAAAAATAAGAAAGGGGTAAAAAAACAAGGAGATTCAGGGCCATATCCGTGATACCTAGGACCCAACCTAAAGAGATTTCACTGGCCAAAGCTGGAACAATTTCAACAACAAAATATATAGCATAATGGTGGATTACAACCCAAAGTATAATAAATACCAGCAGATGCACACTGATGCAAACAATGAATAAATAAATGAATGGGAGGGAAAAGATATCCTATACAAAAAAATTCCAAATAACTTACATAGATGCTCCTTCCTCAAAGAAGTAGAGCTCATTTTCTCCCAGAGACACCTTGAGTGTCTTAGTGTGAGTTGTACTTAGTAATTTACTTGCAAAGAGTGGAGTGTGTCAGCGGGAGGCAGGATAGGCTTCTGCCAGATTAGTACTGTGATGCGTCACATTGACACCACGCATCCTTCAGATGATGTATGAGAAAGGCACCTTACCTTTGAGAGCGGCCTCCTCAAAATACGTTAACTGCAGCATAACCATGAGCAGACATCATATAAACCCAAAGTGATGGATTTTCTACAAAATACCAGCACAACCTTCCTCAGAACTGTTGAGGTCTTGAAGAACCATGGGAAGATGGAGAGACCATCACAAAACAGAGGCACCCAAGTTGACATCACCTCTGTGATGTGCTGTGTGTCCTAGGTGGGAACCGGGAATGGAAGAAGGATGTGGAATAAAGCCAAGAAAAGCCTAAGTAAGCAAGGAGAAATTTCGTTAATAGTAACGAGTCCGTGTTGGTTCCTCAGTTGTACCAAACATACTATAGGAATTAATGTACAATATTCACAAAAACTAGATGCAAAACGTACAGGAACTGCTTGAACTGCCTTTGTAACTCTCCTGTAAATCTACAACTATTCTTCAAAACTTAACAATTAAAAATGTCAAGCACTGCAGTTGTCCTTTTGGAGGTAACTGTAATCAAATAGTCACACAATTTTTGTTTTTTTTTTTTTTACTGTGAACTCTGGCTAATGATATGGAAATGTCTTAGTTACTTTCCCCCCCTTGCTGAGATAAAATACCTGACACCTCAAGTTAAGGAAGGAAAGGTGTATTTAGTTTATAGTTTGCACAGGTTTTGACCTATAACTGGCTGGCTCCCAGGCAGAGTGGCATAGCAGAGGGGCGATAGTCCATGGCAGCAAAAAGACAGCAAAAGCAGCAAGGGAGCAGAGAGAGGCAAGACTTTTTCTGTCCCTTATACTGTATGCAGGCTACCTGCCCTAGGGTGGGTGCAACACTCTCACCCTTAATCCCAGCACTGGACACGGAATCAATCACAAACTCTAGATTCAGTCGCCTCTGAAAAGCTTGCCCCGCCGTGACTGCATGAAGCTTTGGAGGGATATTTAGACACAAACCATAACAGGAAGCATAGAGGCAACAGCACAGCGGCCATGAATGAAGAAAACTGTGGCAGAGCTGACCTCACATGTGAGGAGGGACAGCTGCGAAGAGAAAGGCCATCGGATCTAAGGGACAGACAGGAACTTGCAGAGTGAGTATGGGAGGTCGCAAGCAAAGGAAATGGCATGTTGCAAAAGTCTACCACTTCAGGCCGTGTTAAATGTCTTGCCCTCAATGTCCTTGTGTACTCGAGGGGTTAGAAATCAAAAGAATCTAGAGGCCAGGTACTAAAACTGTCTTTGCTCAAGTTTCCTAATAGGCAAATGGAGATAATAACTCCTACTTCCCAAAGCTGTTTCAGGAAATGAAAGAGACAATGAATACAATATGCCCAGCATAATGTCTGGCTTTATACTCAATACCCAAAGAAGGATAGCTATTAATTATTATAATACTATTACCATCAGAATGGTAATGGATGGGATTATGCCTACATTTTCTCCAGCTATAGGACTGCAAGGCCCACTAGCTCTGGGTGTTGCATAGAAGGAAGTAAAGTGAAATGATAGCTTCAATAAGGAGCACAGATGTTGGCACAGTCCCCGTCTACCTGAAACCCTAAAGGTAATGCAGAGCTAAAGTTCTTTGAAAAGAAAGCATCAAAATATGTTCAAGGGAAAGAGGGATGTCAATACGATACAAAAATCCAGAACACATGACAAATAAGGTCATTTTCAAGGGAACCAGAGTAGGTAATTTTTTGTTTCAGGTCCAATTCAAAACAGAACAATTGCTCTTTTAAATTTCTCACTACTTAACAGAAATGAAGCGACTTTGAAAGCTATGGCTTTTCTGAGTCCACATGCTATAACGTAGACTAAGTTTTGTGACTGTGATTGGAAATTGCTCCTTCCTAATGTCGTGCTCACAGGGGAAGTAAGGGTTTCTCTACAGGGGCCATAAGATGCTACCCCACGTCGAGGCTGGGGAATGAGATATAAGTTGTGAAGAACTTTACCTCAGGTCAGAGATAAGACCAGAAGGAATCATTTTGTTCCTTTTTCTAGTGAAATCATTTTATCCCTAAACCACAAAGTCCCTACGTGGTATAAAATCTTCAATTAGGATGCACCATGAAATGAAGTCCTACTCATTCGTAAACCTAAATTACAGAAAAAACCAGCTAAGGCTACAGTTAACAAGGATCCTGGTAGTCAAAACAATGTCAATTGCAGTAAAAACAATTCTAGCTTAACCTACACCTGGCCATAGTGTGATCCCCTCTGCAAAACTGTCTAAGGGCAGGGTGAAAGGGTTAAACCTGTGAAGCAATTCGTTTCTCAGCCACTTGCTGCGAATCCTGGGTAATTACCGCGGCTAACCCCAGACCACACCTTAGATAAACCTGTAATGCTGGAGTTTCCTGCAAACATTTTCTTTCCTACAAGCTGTGGCTTGTCTCCTTCATCTATTTGTCCTCTGTTTTCTGCCTGATTTCTCAGTGGCTAGTTTATACCTGGGAGAGCCAACAAATCAGGGTCTGTTGATTTAGCTTCATATCTTCTCGGTGCTTGCGTGAGACAACCATGCCAGCTATGTGGTAACAAACTTAGTCAGGCCGAGTGAATTATTCTCCTGCTACAGGAATAACACATTTTTAGAAAGAGGAGGAGCTGGTTCAGGTAAAGGTTATGATTTAACTTTTGTTTTTATTCACTAGTTTTTCCCCCAAATAATATAGGCCTTACTGAGGGTTGCAATTTTAGTCTCATTTCACTTCTTAAGTGAACATTTGATTTTCGTTTTAAGGAATTTTGTTTTCTGTGCAGTACGAGAACACCATCTAAGGGCAAAGTGCGTGTTTGGTGTGACAAATGTGTCTCCTTCAGGAGGCTGTTCTCTATCCCGGTGCTCCAGGGAAAATGGAGTGGTAGTCAGAGAGTCATTGCCGAGTTCTCCCAATCTAGAATCAAGAATACATAGCAAAGTAGTTTGTGTTTTAGGTCTCCGTAGTTACCCACTGTAAGTTATATCTTGTGGCTGTGTTCCTTTGAGAAAAAAAAAATTCATAAGACTCCCAGGTCGATGGATTTTGATCTTTGAAAAGAGAGGTGGGCCAGGTATGGTGGCGCACACCTGTAATCTCAGCACTCGGGAGGCTGAGGCAGGAGGCTTGTTGTGAGTTCGAGATCAGCCTGGGCTACAAAGTGAGCTCAAGGCCATCCTGAACTGCATAGTGAGACCCTGTCACAAAAAAAGACAACAACAAAAAAAAGAAAAGACAAGTGGTTCTCCCTTCACCCTCCATCTCCCTCACCCTACTGCCTGCATTTCCACCAGATTTAGAAGAAAATGAAGCAAATGAACACAGATGAGAAAAAAAGGCCTTCCCAAAACTTTGAGAGCCCGGTAGTATTAGCAAAAGTGGTAGCTTGATTGATTAACTGAATGATTGACTTTAGTTTCGTATGTTACATTCAAAAGTAGACCAGAGAGACAGGCATCTGAACAGACATTCTCAACACTTGAACAAGGTAACAGTGATAGTGAGATACCAGGCCAGGGCACCGCAGATGGCCCCCAGCCGTCCCCGGATAATCGTCACTGTCAACGTCACCCCCTCTTATACACATATCCGTAGAATTACTCTAACTAGACAGCTTGCGTACTAGCGAGCTGAGAAGATATTTGGGAAGTAGAAATTTTTATCAGGCTGGGACAGAAGAAAGAATAACTTCTGCGCCAAAATGCTTGGAGGATGGGTGCCGTAAAGGAAGGAAAACACAATCAATGTTAATGTCAGAAGTAACAAAAACACAAGGCGACAAGCTAATATCAAAACTATACAAAAATTTAAAAGTGAATGATAGTCACATCACCCCAGAAGAACCAGTATTAACAGCTCAATGCAGACACTTTGGGGTCTAAGAAAAACACAAACAAAATGCACACAGGATGGTGGAAAGGGAAGAGGTGGGACAAGAGAGGAAGGGATTAAAGCTGAGGAAAGGGAGAGCCTCCCACCGCCACCGCCAACATGCCTCCAGCAGACCTCAGTCACCACAGTGCTCAACTCTGCGCTGGGAAGCCTCAGAAGTCAGCCTCCCTTAGGTCAGGGGCACTGCCCTACTTGTGCTCTTATTGGCTCACGAAATCTACTAGAGCCTGTGCTCTTCCTGCCTAACCTCCGTTTTCCCCACCCCGTCCATCCACGTTCACCTACAACTGTTCCCAAACACCCATGAAGACAGAAAAACAAAGGAACAATAGAAAATGCCTCTCCATTACTGTTCTCTGAAAAGAGGCCACTGGGAGTATCTGGCTTTCTCAGATCAAACTAAGACCTTGGCATACTGACCCAGAAATGTTAGACGTCGCTTTCTCCAGAAATCAGAAAGTGGGAGGGGCGGCTGCTCCCTGAGTCTGCGGGCTGAATGTATCTGAAGATGTTTCAGGAGCCGCCCTAGGGTCTTGGGGCATTGGTAATGGTGACCAACCCTGCAGGTCAGCTTGGGCTTGTTGGTCCTTGAGTTGGGGTTCCCTTTTGGAGCAGTTAGTGGTGGCCTGGGACTTGGAAGAGTTTCAGCTGGGGCTGCAGCGTCCCACCTGCTCTCAGCCAGGCACACACAACTTTGAGTAATCTGCCCGCTGATGAAGCCGCCGCACACAGATCCAAACAGAGCCCCGCGGGCTCTCTGGTCAAACACCGTTTCCGAGTCCAGCCCACCTGCCATGTCTCGGGCAACCATCGGAAGCCACGGTTCTTACACAGCAGGTTGGTCAAGACCAGATGCAGAGCAATGAAGTGAACGGTAAACTGATGACAGTACCCTAGGAAACCCAGAGCGCATCCTTCAATCTGGGGGGAAGTTGCCAGCCAGGGCCGATGTTAACTTTTTGGGGATCCAAATGATGACAAGGCCCCAGAACTCCACCCTCCTGTTGATAAAACTCAGACAGTCCCTCCTGAGATACTGTCAGAGCAGGGCTGGGCAGTGCCGGCAGAGAAGCTCTCTGCATTGTCTCTCCAGGCCAAATCTGAGCGGGAAGGAAGGGCGTATTGCCATAGCGACAGGAGAAGCTCCAGAATGCATTCGTAGCACACAGAGAAGCAGACCTACATGACCAACGGCTGGCACGGTCTTCTGTTTCACCCTCACTTTGAGCTGAGTGACCTGCGAAGGCTTGTTTTAATAGTTTTACAACTATTTTAATTTATGTAGCACTTCTTTGTGTACCAGACTCTGAAATCATCACTTTTGAAACATCCTCTCAGTTCATCTTAGCAAACTTTGCTGATAATTTGTTCATGCAGTCGCAGCCAGGTTCATTAGACCCTAGCTCTGTAAATTTGAGTGAATGCTTTGGGAGAATCAAACCATTTTTCTTATTTTAAAATTGCTTATTTAGCACGGGGCATGGTGGCACACGCCTGTAATCTCAGCACTCGGGAGGCTGAGGCAGGAGGATTGCTCTGAGTATGAGGCCAGCCTGAGCTGCATAGCGAGAGCCTGTCTCAAAAACAAAAACAAAAACAAAAACCCAAAAACAAAATAAAATAAAGTAAGTTATTTATTGCAACCTCTGTTCTACATAGTAAGCTTCCTACTGACATGACCATCATACCAAATTCTTTGATGGTTGGTTGTCAAAAACCTGGACCTTTTCAAGTCTCCAAAAGTCAGTCTCCGAAAAATAAAGTATATGGCTAGTGGGATCCAATGCAACAAGGCAAGCTGATTTGACTGTAATTGATACAGACATGCCATTTATTATTTTACTTAAAATAATAATAATAATTAAATTGTTAATCTCTAAAGTTAAAGCCTGAGGTGAGCTAAGATGTACCGACATAACTATTCATCACGGAATGACTTTCAAAAACGTTGCAAGGCTTCTTATTTTCTAAAAATATATACAAATACTTAAAAAAAATATGAAATAGGTGGCTCCCATTTGAGCAATAGATTATTTCTTTATTTCATATAAGGGAGAGATGTCATTTTTCAAGCAAATTTGGGAGCACTTGTCAAACCAGGTCATGAAGGGGCCCAGTGGTGGTAGGACTCTTGAGTACTTGATGCAAAGCCGAATCCTTTGCCCAAAGAAAAAACCTCTCCAATTCATCTCCTTCTTAGAAGTCCACCAGAACAGAAGGCAAGCTGGGCAGTATCTGCTTTCTGATGTTTAGGGTGCCTCCCAAGCGGCCTTTGAACCTGCCCCCTGTGCTGAAGAGCAGGCCGGAACATCTTGAAGATGTCTATTCAAACTACAAGTGTGGTCCCCGATTCTTGTTAGTACAGTCCACAGTTGAAAATCATTTTTCATTTTTCATTAAAAATCATTAACATTTTTAATTAGCCTTTTGCCCTTCCTCTCAATGAACCTCGACTTGAAGTTCTTCCATAAAAGAAAGTGAGGAAAGTAAAACTCATTCTGGGACAGACAGATTGTGTCTTCTACCTGTTGTGCTGAGAATTCTCACTCCCAGTAGGTGGAACCAGAAGGGAGAATGACTGCACACTAAAGCAGGGGCGTTGGAGGCAAGGGTGCGGGAGAGGAGTTTGGGCACTGGAAAGCTTGGCCGAGGGACCCTCCTGGGAGAGGCTCACAGGCCTGGGCCTGCAGCCTGGCCTCGGGCCCCTGGGGCTAGGGATGTGCGCATGCGCGGGATGAAACCCACAGGAAGGCGTCTGAACCCCAGGGAGCCCGAGGTGATAAAGTCAACACGCCAGCTTGCCAAGATGTGCGGCCTGAAACGGTCCTATTTTCCACCACGCAGATGAAAGTACCATTCCTGTTCAAATATTTGTTTGGGCTTGGATTCCGAAAAGACTCCTCTGTTAAGTTTAGACACTTCCCCATTCCTTTCTCTGTCTTTTTAAGGTTATATGAAAATTTCCTTCTCATTTACCTCCAGGACAGATGCTTTATTCCCTGAGATGGTGCTGGACCCTGAGGACAGTGAATGTTGGCACACGTATATTCAGGGTTGTAAAAGTTTAAACCGGGACAAGCCCAAGTCGTAGAGTACAATCGTCAAATACTCCAATGACATCATTGATTTCTCGCTTAAAAAGTCAGTGGAGATAAACCTTTATTTCTTTTAAGATTAAATTATTTACAAGGAAGTGGTCTCCTCATAGGAATGTTAGGCTTCATAGCATGAGAAACCTACGGCACACGATAGTTTGGAAAATTATCCAAGAATGAACTATTCCTAGAAATATAGAACAGATGTACAAGCTTTTAGATTAAAATCTCAACTAACCTGATAGAAGGGATCTCTACCAAATTCTACTAGTCAAAAAGGATAAATAAAATGTACATGGTGCCCATCAGATGCCAGGCCACTGTCATACCCTTTGGTCATTTAATCTTTGTAATAAGTTTGTGATTAGGACATTATTAGGCCCACTTTATAGGTAGCAATACTGAGGTCATAAATTTGCCAAAACTGCACCACCACATAAGTGCCATGGTGAGTATATAAAATCAGGTTTTTTTTTTTTTTTTTACTCTAAACATAATGTTTTTCACTGCACAATGGTATCTCTTAGGTATGAATATTAAGTATTCCAGGATTGCTCTTGAAATGAGAATGAATTTAAATTTTCCCTTTCCCATAATCCTACACCAGGTATATTCATTAGCATTGAAGATTAAATTGCAACATAGAGGTGTTTTCTAATGAAGGAACCTACCATAAACCCTTTTTTAAAACAATTGACAAATGAAGAAATATGCAAGGAAATTAACACTGAAAAATTCATGAGAAAAATTTATAAGTTGTCTCAGAACAAAACAGGATTACATCCTACCTATGCATCATTCGAATCCTACAAGAAATTCTCAAAATGAGACCCTGGATGAAAGATTTTGAAGTATTACTCAGAGCCCTATAAACTTTGGAGAGACTCGGTCTCTTGGGTTTTCTTTAGTATGTCCCTGAAATAAATATTCTACTGTAGTGAATGCTGCACCAGAAGACAAGCAAATTTTCCTATGAAATTAAAGCTACATTCTAATGAACAGTGCAGAAATCTGACCTTATAACTAGGTAGGTAATGGTACGGTCAAGGGCAAAATACAATTGTCAGCGCAGTCACAAGTGAGAGCTCAAGCTTAATGTTTGACATTTTATTCCTTTGTTTCATATGTTTATTTTCTGAATTTCTTAAACACTATTAGAGGAAGTAAATTAATATCCTTACATATTCATTGGCTCCAAGCAAGAGCCATTTATGTTGCATTCATGTGTTTGGTTAGCTTTCAACAATACAAATAGAAAGCAGAATGTGCCACTGTATTGATAACACCAATTTGTACGTAATCTGTAGAAGGAGAAAATCGCAAATAATCAATACTTTTTAAAAATATTAGTCAAGGTGGAGTTAGTTCAGTTTGTGGGGAACATACGTCCAGGAAAGAAATGTCATTACGGACACCGCCAAAGCAAAACGTCTCACCAGTGTTGTGAAATTTTAAACGCACAGTTCCGAAGCTGGTTGACATGGCTCCAGTCACGGCTCGAGCACAGCTAAGGTTCCCTGGGTGAGGCTGGGTCTTCAGCTGTCTCCTGCCCTGGTCTCCACCCCTCCCACAGATTTCACAGTTTGTGTGTATCAGGTTCAGTCATTTATCAAGCGAAGCAGTTATCATATCCCACTATTCCAGGAGTAATCATGACATAAGTAGTTAGCACTTTTCATCTCCAAAGCTCTTAACAGTCGTTAATTAATATAAACAACCCCCTTAGGAGACAAATTAATCACACTATAACAGTTCCCATTTTACCAATTGAAAAGCCAAGGTAAAGAGGCTAAGTAATTGGCCCAAAGCCACAGAGAAAGTGGCGGTAGCCTGAGGAGCTCTGCGATCTCAAATTTTAATAAAATGCTTGCCTTAATTTTAATAAAACGCTTGCCTTTCTCACTGGTCTCTGGAACATCACACACAATACCACTCACCCAGTAGTTCCTGAGACTGCCCCGGGGGAAACCAGGAGATTGCTCTGCTACCTTTACCAAAAGCATCAGCTTCATGGCCCAGGTACCCACATAAAGGACCCTGAAGAACTTGGTATCATCTTCCCCAGACCTTGGTCTTCATATAAAATTTTACCTTGTGTTTACATGGTCTCATCAAATCAGTCTGCACACTTTGGTTGCCAAATCTATGTGATGACAATGATCTGATCGTCGCAGAAAGTGAATGTAGACCAATCGATCATGCGCCCCACCCCACCAAATGCCTGGAACTGAGGAGAATATACACTGGCCCGCCTGAACCCTCCAGCTACGTTGACAGTATTTAGAGTTTAGATCAAATGACACTGCATAGCTTTAATAAACAATTAGTTCAATGTGTTTGATGTATAATTTAATGACAGCGTGGGACGAGTGAATGGGACATGTAAGGTATATTTTTTCTCATTGTACTTCGACATAATTAAAACCTGTTAACCATCAACTCTCCCCTTCTGAAAAGAAAATCTTAAAATATTCCAAGTTGTTTTTGAGTATGCATAAAATAAAACCTCTGTGGAAATTTATTGACAAGTTAGGAAGTAAACTTAGAGTATTATCGTACTGCAATTCCTAGAATTTCTTCCCCATGTTTGACACACGGGCTCTTTCTGAAGGTTGCTCCTATTGGAGGTTTGTGAATCCCTACGTGGGGGTGAGTTTGATTCAGTTTTTAGCTAGCATCATAGTACTCTTGTCTCTCCTTGCTTTAGAAAAGTAGGAGAGGGACAAAAGTTTTAGCAAATACAGGATCTTTAAAAAAAATCATCCTAGCTGGGCATGGTGGTGCACGCCTGTAATCCCAGCACTCCGGAGGCTGAGGCAGAAGAACTGCTGCAAGTTAGAGGCCAGCCTGGGCTACAAGTGAGTTGAAGGCCAGCCTGAGCGACACAGGGAGAACTTGTCTCAAAAAAAAAAAAAAAAAATCCTAGAGAAAGTAGGTGATAGGTAAATGGAAACGTTTTGTACCATCTTTGCAATGTTTTTGTGAATCAAAAATAGTTACTCCAACCGAAGACATTTATTTTTCTAAACACAATATAAAAGTAAGTGTAGTAGACTAAAAAACATCTTTCTCAAAGATACTTACACCCTAAACCTTGGAACCTGTAGCCGTTACTTTACTGGGGGGTGGGGAGGAAGGCTAAGAAGGTGACTACGTCAGCTCTGTGAAGGCATCAGCTGGTAGGTAGAACCCTCCCTTGGCTCTGCGGCTGTGCAGTTGCCCAGGCAAGTCTCGCGGGTGGGTTTTAGGGGAAGGGAGGGAGACCCAGAGATGGTTGTCTGGGCAGCCCTAGGAAGCGGGAGAGGGATTTTGCACACGGAGCGCGGAGGAGCTGACGCGAAGAGGGAGCAAGGCTACTTTGAAAGGCGACCTTAAAGATTCCAGTGAGAAGACTGCAGGCCTGCAGCTCGGACCCTGTGTGGGCGTCCCCAGGAAATGTGGCTTTCTGACACCTGAATTCTTACCCAATTCTGGCCTCCAAAGCTGGGAGAGGAAACCTATTTTAAGCCACACGATTTTTGGTGATTTGTCACAGCAGCCAATGGAAACTTATAAAATTAGCAAATAAGATTTTAAAAGTTAGCCACAGAGGGAGAAACAGAGTCAATATACATTGGAAAGATGTTCAATGTAACAATGGGAATTACTCAAACAAAACAATTGGTTAACTTGTCTGTCATATCACAGAATTAAAAAGACTGAGGCTTTGAAAATTTTTTCTACTGCAAATTTTCACTGAAGAAATTAAAGCGCTCAATTAACTATCATTGTACAAACTAATGCATCTTGTTTTTTCCAGAAGATACAGATATTTTTAAAATAAAACTGCCATGAGCCAGGGATATACTTCAGTGGCACAAGCACCTACCTGGCAAGTGCAAGGTCCTGAGTTTGAGTCCCAGTACCAATAAATAAATAAATAAAACTGCCAGGTGTTGAGGTGCACACCTATAATCCCAGTATTTAGGAGGCTGAGGCAGGAGGATTGCCAAAAGTTCAAGGACAGCCTGGGCTACATAGCAAGATCCTGTCTCAGAAAGAAACCAAAACAAACTAACAAAAAGCAAATGACAAATAAAAATAAAACTAAGGGGTAAATAAATAATGAACATGAGTTAGCAACTATTGAGTGCTTTATACATTGTGTATTACATAAAGTTTCAAATATATACAAAGTAGGGAATTATAATCAATCATATTTTACTCATGCCCTTTGCTGTATTTTCCAAACAAGGTTATTAGGTAAAATGCAGACATCATGTAATATTTCAATATGTATCTTGGTCTATAGAGATTCATATCTGTATATATGTTCATGTATATAATTATATATATATTTATATGCTATATAAACCATTTCACATATATATGTATAGATTGTTGGTTTTGATGTTTTGATGAATTCTCTTTTCCTCTATCTTTATATTTTTCTGAACAAAGCCTTTCATGCCAGAAAGTTTTGAGAAGTAAAAGACTTTCAATGAGGATCAAAAGATTCAAAAGTCTGATGTCCTTGTCCCACACGGAGAGGGCACGGGGGAATGTTCCAGTGTGGGGAAGAGTGTGTGCTCCTACCCTGGATCTCGAACGTCCATCTGCCAGTGTCCTTATCTTTGATCTCTCCTCTCCCACTTTGCTACTCTCCTAAACATATGTAAGATGCTTCTAGCGCTCCTTGCCCAAAACAAAAACGACTTCTGACTCTGTGCTTCTTCCAACCACTGTTCTCTTTTCTTCCCCACTCATCCGAACTTCTTGAAAGAAAAGACCACATTTGTCTTCACCTTTTCACTTCCTGTTTACTTTGTAGCCCTTTGCAATTGGAGCAAAAACATGTTCCTGAATCCACTCTCCCTGACCAGCTTTCATAAGACGAAAGGATCCTGAGAGCAGATCCCGCCCCTGGCCCCCAGCTCCGGGGCCCAGCTCCGGGCAGTTAGGACTCCTGGGTGGACTGAGGGGAACAGGGACTAGCTCAGCACTCCCTTCCCACCGTCTTTCATTGTCCCCCTCTTGCTGGTCCAATCTGCCCCTGCAAGATTTTAGATGAACTAAGGCTGAAATGAGGTTAAAAAACACAGGCCTTGTTCATTGCTCCTCCCGTCTGCAAGATACTATCTGGAGATGAGCATTTCTTCCCAGCTGTCTTTATGACTGATATGCAGTTGATCCTTTCGATCTCTGGTGATTCCAAAAATTAGCAGGACTCTGTATGCTATATTTATTAATACCACAGGCATGGACAGAGCCTGGGTTTCCTAAAAGTCATTTAAACATTCACGAAGGGCTAAGTTCTTAGCATGGCTAACTCTTCAAACTCTCACGGGGAAGCAAAAGAGCAAATAAAACAATAAAAAAGTTTAGGTCATTCTAAAAATAATGTATTTTTTACTTAAATAAACTATAACTGGTCTAGTCTACTCTGAATGCAAAATTCTTAAGTTACAAAGGGAATAGATTAGAAAATAGAAAAATGTTGCTAAAGAATTGGATGATAATGAACATAAGAAGTCAGTGTTTTCTCCAGTCAGCAAAAGACTATTCCAAGTGGGAGAAAATGAAGAGATAAATCTCTGAATGTTAATTTTTTACAAACCCCCAAACAATAAATAAGCACATAAGTAAACCTTTGACTGTTTTCAACCAAGAATGACAAAGCAGAAGTCTTCATAAGTACCAGCTTTAGGAGTTAATATATGTATGTGTGTGTGTGTGTGTGTGTGTGTGTGTGTGTGTATGGACATAATTACTGATCCATGATCTTTACAATGAGTTACAATTTTCTTTCTGAGTCAGATGACTATGTACTCATACCTGGGGTAAAAAGACAAGGGAAATGAGAAGAAATAAGAAAGAGTTCAATTACTCCCTTCAGGACAATCCAGGAGGTCCAGAGTCATGTCTCAGTGAGGCCCTGAGTCCTACCTTTCTTGCCAGTGGTAACAGCCTGACCCATCAGTGAACGGTTGAGTGAAGAAATTACAATTTTATGTTCCTGCCGAAAGCTGTCGGTCACAGGAGAGATGGTGAGGGCCGGAAATGAAGCAGAGAAGGTAGGAAGTGGGCTTCAGAAACAGCTCTGCTTAGTGGGGGTGTGATGTTGGCTCCTGTGAAAATGCGGTGTCAGCCAGGGTAGCCTGTTCTGGAAAATACAGATGAGAGGATCAGGAAAGGAAGGGGATGAGGTGGAAGCTGGAGGAGAGCACGGGGCGAGGTGAGTTTTACATGTGTGTTCAAAGGGAAGAAGGAGCAGACAGGAGGGAGAAGGTAAAGAAGAGAGCGTTCCTGAGGAGCCAGAGGTGGGCCACACAATCACACTGGCTTGGAGGCCACAGGCTTGGCCTGACAGACCCGAGGAGAGGGAAGAGGCCCTCGCGCTGGGCCTGCCTTTGGCGCTTGTCCATCCCAGGCCGAGCTGGATTTGCTCTCCGGATCCCACTTTTATCATCTCTGAAATAAAAGGGCAGAATATAGGTAGTTTCTTAAAATAAAAAAGTAACTGAGAGGAAAGGAATTAGCACACATCACAGAAAGACACACGAGGCACCGTGACAGTGCACTTGAGGGGTCTTTGGGAGCCGCTCTAGGTGAGCTCGCAATTTCCAGCCTAGAGAGAACTGCAGACCCAACCCGTGCTGGTGGCCCCATTGTTGGATTCATCATTTTCCTTTGCGCTCTGCCTTGGCTGAGCTAGCCATTTTGGGAACTCTGTTTTCTAAGCCAGAAAAAACAAGCTGAGTCATGCTATTGGTCCTTTTGTATCAACAGTCAGCAGTCAGCAAGTTAATAAAGTCTCAAAGATTAGTATCAGTATGCAAGGCAAAAATTCTCACAAAACAATTAATTAAAAGCACTAAAACAAATGCCTGGCTAAGGATGGAATTGGATCCAGGGGGCAAAATGGGTTAAAAATTTTTTTTTTCTGAAGGAATGCTCTAATTGAAAACCCAGCAGCGGCCGGAAGACACAGTATAGTTAAAACAGTATCTTATCAGAAAATTAGCAAAATGTAATTTTTATTGGGTTTTACAGATGTTATTTTTAACCACATCAAAAATCCCACCTCGTGGCTATTGGCACAAATTGTCATAATTACTGTAATTTGAAGTCTAGGCGAGGGACTGGCTGTGGAGATAGTTATCTCATCCTCAGGCGAAGTCTGCATTAGTTGAACAGCCAGAAGAAGGAGCCCGTGTTTTTGTACTTGGTCTGGACTTCATTTGTGTCTTTTATCCAATCTCATCCTCAGGAATATTGAAGAATAATTTTTTTCTACCTGAAACACTGAAGAAAATCAGGAGGTTAATATTAAGAGTGCTGGGGTCACCTTTAATTAACATACCAATCACCTCACCTCCAATCTGTGAGCGAAGTGTTGTATTTTGTTCTATTTTTACATTTGCAAGTGAACTCTCTCATTTTTAATGCATATACTAAATTCTAGCATAATACATTCAACTACCTACATATGCATAGCTGATGATGTCAGGCTAAGAAAAGGCGCTTTTAATAGCCCTGCTATCCAGCTTAGCACATTTCTCTTGCCACTGTGGGAGTTAAAGGTGTGACTGAACACTTCCACATTATAGCAAGCTGTTATCAATCAGAAAATAACATCCAGAAAAGCCTTAAAGGAAATTTTTGTTTGTTTGTTTTTTGGTTTTTTTCCGGTACCAGGAGTTGAACTCACAACCTCGTGCTTGCCAGGCGGGTGCTGTGCCGCTGAGCTAAATCTCCAGCCCCCGAGGAAATTCTTTGGATAACTTGTATCCATAGATTTGCAGCGATGCCAAATATTGAGAGCAAGTTCAGCGGTGTTATAATTTAGATCTGGGGCATGCTTGGGTGGAGGCCTTAGCCAAGGGATTGCAAGACATTCAGCCAGTATGAAGACGCGGGTCCCGATAGGGGAGAAAAAATGGTCAGACTTACAGAAGCACTTGCAAACAACCAAAGCAAAACAAACAGCTATTTGCATGACTGTCCAAGGCAGAATCACATCACTATCACTTTAGGTCATAGAAAATTTTCAAAACGGTTTCTCCCAATCTCTCCGCCACAGTTTGACTAAAGCGTTGCATAAGGAACAGACACGGTGCAATTCAGGAGATACTTTGGACCCCAGGGACAATAATGAACGAGTAGCGCTATTTCTAGAAGAATGACCCAGGCAGAGCTAATCTAGACGACACGGGTAAGAATAAGCACACAATACGACACCATGGAATATACACGTCTTCAAGGAAAGTCAGGCAGAGTCAGGAAATGAAGAGATACGGAAGAGCGGCTGCTGAGTGGGAGAGCCTCCTCGAGTGTATGCTTGACCAGAGGCCCAAAAGAAGAGGGAGGAAACGTCCAGTGGACAGTGGGGAGTGGTGTCCCAGACAGAAGGAACAGCGAATACGTGAAGCGTGAGTGTGAGTGGAGGGAAGGAGGACAGGGTGGGGCAGAAATGGACAGGCTGCACCACACAGGATATAGGGAAGCCACGGCAGGAACCTGAGATCTTGCTGCAAAGTAGACAGTTGCAGGGCCATGGCAGGAACTTGTGAGGGACGGTCCTGGCATGGACCCGCACTGCAAGAGTGAAGAGTGGAGCGTGGCTGCACTCTAACATGCATTGGATGTCGTACCAAAAAGACTTGCTAGTGGACAAAATACAGGGGATGAGAGAAGAAGAGGACTCTCAAGTGACTCCTAGTTCTCTGACCTGAGAAAACGAATGTAATACTCGGCCTTGAATGGACAAGATTTGAAGTATGGGTTTGGGATGCTGGGATGGAAATCAAGAATTACAATTGTGGTGAGCTTCACAGGCAGTGGGATGTGCGATGCCCTCAGGAGTTCAGACAGAGACAACACATTAGGAAATGGATATATGGTCTGGGTCCAAGCTCCAGCCAGAACTATAAACTGAGAAGCTGTTGGCTTATAGATGTCATTTAAAGCCATAGACCGGGTAGACTCATCTAGACAGAATGCAGAAGTGGGGTTGTACAAGCAAGGGAATTCTGGGAAAGTGTAAGAAACCGGCTGGCCACTCAAACTGGACCATAATCTAAACCTGCTAAGTACTTTATTTTATTACTCTTATTTTAGTACTAATTCAGACACTATGTATATGAACATACAGAATGTAATTTTGAGACACTTTCTTTCCACTGAATCTAATAAGTCTGAATCTAATGAAGGTGATCTACAGATTGTATTTTGAGAAATGGTGTCCTTATGTCCATCTTGGAAGGTAACAACAATTAAAGGATAACTTTAGCAGATTTCAGTGTAAGTCCTAAAAACAGAAGTTTAAAAATTAATAGTTTTCCTTTGGTTCAAAGAATAATAAACAAGAAGAGTCACTGAGGTATTTGGATTTTTGTGTTTCTTTCTTTTTGAGACAGGGTTTCACTATGCAGCTCATGCTGGCCTTGAACTCAGTTTGTAGTCCAGGCTAGACTCAAATTTGCAGCAATCCTCTGCCTCAGCCTCCTGAGTGCTGGGATTACAGGCATGCGCTACCATGTGCACGAAGCGAAGTCACTGAAGTTTTGAAAGGATAGACTATGATTGGCCGTGAGTGAAGAATTGCTTTTTTACTGGAAATTGTTCCATAAAGCAGAAGCAAAAATCACTTACAGTGTGTTTAATTATCAAAAGCATATCCTAAACGAGGAGCTGTGAGATAACTAAAGACTATTGAGAGTTTTGGAAGAATTAAAAAAATAAAGAAAGAATCTCATCCTAAGATAATTTAAAGTAAAAATGTTATAGAATTGTTGAAATTACATGTGCAATAGTCTATGTTCCACTTGCAAAGTTAAATTCTATTTCTGATTTTTCCTTTGGACACAAATTTTAAGGGATCATTTGAAACAGACATCAATTATGATAACACCTCTGTGTCCTAGAAAGCAGTCTTCTGGAAACATTAATACTCTAAGAATTCAGAAAAAATTGGGTTTTGTCCGTCATTCAACAAGAAAAAAAGGAAACAGTAAATGAACATGTGAGAAACAAATAGTAATGAAAGTAGCCCAAAACAGGCAACGATTGCTTCAACTAAAGAAAAAAAGGAGCCAGGCATTGTGGCACAGCGTAAGATCCCAGCACCTTGGAGGCTGAGGCAGGATTGCACTGTGTTTAAGGCCAGCATGGGCTACATAGGGAGTGAGTTGAAGGCCAGCCTGAAGTAGATACCAAGACCCTGTCTCAAAGAGAGAGAGAGAGAGAGAGAGAGAGAGAGAGAGAGAGAGAGAGAGAGAGATTGGAAATGTCAGAGAGATAAAGGTCATTTAAAATACAGAGAAGTAAACAGACACCCAGACATTAGAAGTCAGCTCAGGGGATCCCAAAGGACTCCGTTACAGCTCTACAAATCCTCCTCCAAGAGACCAGTCACTCCAGGAATCTGTTAAAAGGAGCACAAATCCTATACAAAATGCACAGACATACATATGGAGGGTTTGAAGCCAGTGCCTTAAAATGCGAAATCCAAGTGATCAAATGTTTCTTTTTAAAAATAAACCTTGTTTAAAGGGAAATATGTGGTGTATTTTCCAATGGCTCGCGGTAGCAGTGAAAATCTCCCCAGTCTGTGTGACGCCCGCGGGCATGAGGCAGGGGGAGCCTCGGGGTGGGGGTGATGAGGGTCCCAGGGCTCAGAGGCTCAGGGGCTGGCACCTGTGTGGGGATGCAAAGGGCATGGCAGCGCAGAGGAAGGACCGCGGGCTCTGACCAGGCTGGCAGTGAGACCAAGGAGGGATTTTCAGAGAAGGCCATGTCGACTTGAGTCTTGGATGATAAATGGTGCTAGGACAAAAACGACTTGAAGATTTGAACTTTAGCTACTTGGAAACAATGCGTTTTTGGAAACACCTCATTTTCCCAATTGCACTAAATGACTGAGACATCTTTTTATATAAATCAATTCAAGTGACCATCTGGCAGCTTTTATAGTCATAGTAAAGTTTAGAAAATAGAATCGTTTTTGAAAATTAATCAAGTTTCTGTCTACATTGAGCAGGTAATCCCCACACTGGAAATGTAAGCTTTTATTCAACATCAGGTAGAATAAAATAGTTTCAGCTTAACACAAAGTGATATGAGAAGAAGTTGGTCTACAGGTTTGCTCTGAGTGGGACACCAGTAGTGGAATAGTCAGGCGACAGAAGGTATACTTCACGTTTGCATTTTTAATTCCTAACAACGACAAGCAAAAATACAGAGAAGCCTAAAGTTTTTCAAGTCATCCAGGCATTCTGCTTTTTATTCTCTTTTATAATTTCTCTTGCCAGTTATCAGTTAAAGAAGATTGGCTGGCTGGCTCATTTTTACTTTTTAATCTGGTTTACACCTGCTCAGAAACAAAACAATACAAAGGAATTTTTGGAAAAAAATGGGACTGATGCATTAGAAGGTGCTATTTAACGTCTTGCAAACATCTCAGAATATTGTAAGCCCCTTTTCCTCATTAAGATGTTCCCAAAACAAAACGAGAGAGAATGAATTTCCTTGCAGAAGCATGAAATATGATAACTAATAAGGACAATTCTAATCATTTTCTGTAGCACACAGCAACCATGAATCATGCATGTAAATAGCTCCAATATATTCATTTAATGTTGTTGATAATTCGCGTGAGCACCAAATTAGAATTGCCTTTATCAGCCGCTGTTGTAAAGCGCTGCAACAGCCTGGAGATACAAAAGGAGCCAATACCTGGGTGAAGGCTACGCCCGACCTGCTGATAATGAAGCAGTGTACAGACTTTTAATTCCGTAAACAAATGGGGTGTTTCTAAGCATCACGCTTCATCAAAAATTTAGCCGAATTCATTAGTAAACACATACTGCGTGTTTGCCTAAGTGCTTTTATTCCCCGCAGGAGCTGAGTACCTTTCCTCACTTCCATCTGTTGGCTATTGCATTGTTCGAATTCTGAATTTCGAGCAAGTCCTACAAAATACACTGGGAGTGACTTCTGTAATGAGTTTACACAGTTCTATCGAGTGCTAAGGTGACTCTGGGGCTTCCTCTCAGCTCTCGTGAGAAAAATCAACAAGATGTTTTAGCTTAGGAAAACGTTCCAAAAAAATGTGTGATCCTGTGGTTCTCTCACTCCGTATGAATTCAGAACAATTCTGAGTGAAGTAACAAGGCTGATGCTGAACGACTTTCTAAGCCTAAAAGATGCAGATGTGTTTTAAACAGTGTAAACTGACAAGAGCGCCCACACCTGGATAGCGCGAGGACCTTTGACCTGTGTTAGGCGCTCAGTCAATGCTTGCGGAATACAGCAAAGCCAGTGGGAAGAAAAATCGAGTGAAACTTAAATGGAGACACAGCTAAATATTCCGAATAGACACTATTTGTTGTTTCTTTGGGGTGAAACACTGTTTTGTAAACTTTCAATTGTAATATATCAGAACTTTAAAATTCATTCCCCTTGTGCTGACCCTGTCTCAGTCCAAGCCGTAGCTGCCTGACTATGATTGAAAATCACATTCGCCTTCCTGTCCTCTTTCTTTCTCTCGCTCTTACCCTTCCACATTTTCCATTCTGTGAGCTGAATAGCTCTTCTAAAACATTTCCTTCTTTCTCCATCCTCAAGATAAAGCCGAAGTGCTCAAGAGTCTTGTGGTATAGCCACAGCCAATCTCTCCAGGCTGCTTTATCCCCGTGACTCAAACTCTGGTGCTTAGTGCTCCAGCCCTATTTAAGTTGGTGCAGTTTTTCTTCCTGCAGTGCTTTTCTCACCCCAGGACCTTTGCACAGGCTGCTTCTCCTGTCTGAAGCAGCTAGGCCCTCCCCACCTTTGCCCCTCTATTCTTTCATCTGTCTTACCCCCACTTGTTCATAAGCTTGCAACTGAGACACTACTCCACGAGCTTTAATTAAATACCTCTGCACCTCACTCAAGACGAGATTAATGTCCCATTCCATGCTTTCTTCAGCTGCTGACTCACATGCTGGCTTATGTGGTATTACTTGCCCTGAGCCTTCACACCTAACATAATGCCTGACACAGAGCAGGCATTCAGTAGATATTCTGTGAACAAATTAGGGCAACCTTCAAAGGCTGAGACATCTTCTTTGATATATATACTGTAAGAATTTACATTATAAATGAGAAGACATTGTAAAGAGATGTATACAGAGGTATAGAGACCTGGATCCTCACCTTGGCTTTGTTATTAGCTCTAAACAATTCTTGTAGAGCCCCTATTGTCTGCAAAATAGTTATACATTCTGCTCTTCCTTTCTTGCTAGAGTCTCCGTAAAATGAACAGGGAGTGAGAAATACAAAGCGCTGTGCACACAAGGTATTCGCATCACCATGATTATTATCACATGCCTCAGTGGCCACCTGGCTGTCACATTCCTGATCAAAAGCCCCGGGACTGCCACCCCCATCACTCGCCCACCCAGCTCTCCCTCCACTTCCACCCTCACCAGAGTTTTCCCAAAGCACAGCTCTGTGGGTTGTTGACCAAAGTTGCAGAGATTTCCATGTTTCAGTTCTTTTTCTCTGCTCAGCAGCTACTCCAGGGAAATTTCTCTTCCCCTAACCTTGGGCCATGTGCTCTGGGTGAAGCCGACTCTGCTCAGGACTCCAGATCTGTGGATTACGAGAAGACATAGGCAATGAACAGGCTGCGTTCTCCAAGCTGGGGGCACGGGCCACAGCTGGCCTTGACCCATGATTCAGACAGGACAGAGGGAAGTCCGGCCTCTGCCGAGAAAACAGGAGTGAAGATGACCATGCTCCTCTCCGGACCAATTGGGCAACAAACAGCCCTAGGAGTTGCCAGCAATCAGCTTGCACCAGTAAGTAAAGCCTCTGATGAAGTCCATGAACTAGACAGCACACAGAACCCTGAAAATACCTTGTTGTTGGGGTCGTGCTTGCCTGCTGATTCATGCTTCACGTGGTCCTAGCGCTCACTGCTCAGCATTAAGCAACAGGCGGGACGTGTTTCTGCATCTTGACACAGAGTGGAGCAGCCCTTTGCTGCTTCTCTCAGAAAAGATTATACAAGGATATTTTTTCCAGGTGTGGTACAGCACACCTGTAATCCTAGCACTTGGGAGACTGAGGCAGAAGGATCGCTCAGAGTTCAAGCCCAGCCTGGGCTACCTAGTGAGTTCAAGTTCTGTCTGAACTACAGAGCTCCTATCTCAACAAAAAAGAGAGAAAGAAAAAGAAAAAGTTAGTTTCTTCCTTAAAATGACGCTTGAAAAAGAATCAGAATTTAAATTCATATTCAACTAATGCTTACAGAGCAATAAAGTTGAATTTGTTAAAACAGTGTTGAGATCTTTATAAATAAAGTTTTACTAATTCAAA
Source organism: Chinchilla lanigera (assembly GCF_000276665.1). Taxonomy (NCBI): domain Eukaryota; kingdom Metazoa; phylum Chordata; class Mammalia; order Rodentia; family Chinchillidae; genus Chinchilla; species Chinchilla lanigera. The sequence goes on along the minus strand of NW_004955420.1, from coordinate 10,902,272 downwards.
GTCCTGTATGTTGTAAATAGAATTCTGATCATTGATCTGGTTCCTTGCCTTACTTCCAGTTTAGCTGCAAGTCTCGACATTATTAACATATAAAATGATTACACAGAACAAAGTTTTATTTTCTCCAAAGCAGCATCCAAGGGGGAAAATGGTTCGTGTGAGCCAGGAAAAGCAATCTTAACATACATTTTGTTAAAATTCCAGTCTGACTTTTCTAAGTAAATCTTTCAAAAATGTTTTTGGCTTTCCAGTTTTGGTAAGATCCAGGTTAACTCAAGCTTGTCAGAATTGCTTTCTTCAGAAGTAAGCAGTTAGATCAGGAAATAAACCACAAAAATTCCTTAATTACTAGTCATCTAAGTAAGGCCTTATATTTTGGCTGAAAAAAAATACACCCAAGGAAATAAATGCCTAGCAATCTTTTTCTGAGTATTTTTCCTACTAGCTAAGAAAAGCATCCTCGGAGCAAAGGGCTCAGGAGAACAGAGGGGTGACGGCTCGTCAAACTTTCCTCGCTGGGGAGCATGACCTGGCTAAATTCTGTCTCCATCAGTTCAAAGCTAGCGGGGCTGCACAGCGACTTCAGCAATATCACTTCACGGATGAGTGTGTTTTACAGTCATCTCACGTGTTTTAAAATTGAGCTGGAAAAAACTATATTGGAATGGCCTCCAGAAAAGCTAAACTAACTCCCCCATAGCATCTTAAATTATTTATCACAGCAATTTATGTAGTATTCATTTAAGATGTATAATGAATTCTTACCTCCTTACAGTCATTGGGTAGGTGCTTGATCGTGGACCATGATGGCTCACGTGTGCCCTCGGTATTGACGTAGCTGGCCAAATCTCCAGTCCTAGCCTGGATAAATCTTTTAGAGAGGTTCAGATAGTAGTCTGTGTCTAAGGACTTCATGGTCCAGACACAACCGATCATCGACAAGATCAATCAGTTAGCAAATAGAGATTTTAAATGATAAGAATAAAGTCATAATTCATTACTTCATGTGGCTCAGGAACTATGCCAAGAAGGTAAAAAATATATATGTCATCTACTTCTCACAAACCATTGCACAAGTTTAATTAAACTGATTATATAGAAGAAACAGGATTAGAGAGATTAAAGGACTTTCTAAAGAATTAGGGTTTAAATTAGAATATCTGTACATGGCAAAAGTAAAACATCAGCCCCCCTGTTAGAACCACCAAGTAGAAGTTAGCTTGCTTTTGAATTTTCTGTTTAGCAGGACCTGTTTCTTTGTGTTTTCCTTGTACAATCTGAATAGTGCCCAGTGTGGCCGTGCATGCTTGTAATCTCAGCACTTGGGAGGCCGAGGCAGGAGAATTGGCTATGTGTTCAAGGCCAACCTGGGCTGCATAGTGATCAAGGTCAGCCTCAACTACATAGAGTAGACCTCTATTGAGACCCTGTCTCAAAAAAAAAAAAACCAAAAAGTGAATAGTAATGTGCATGTGTGAAGCTTTTAGCATAGTAATTCAATTTTAGTACAGAATTTAACTTAGCATGAATTTTCAAGTGAAATTCTCATGGAATTACAGATGAACCTGGGTTTTTCTGAAGATAAATCTTCCAGGATAAAACCTACTTATTAAACACATGTCAGTAGTTGAAGCACAGAAGATAACCCTTTGCTAGGTCCAGAGGCTCTCCAGCTTCAGAAGTGCTGTATGAGGGACCCAGGGTGGTCACAGGAATTGTCTCAACCACACAGGAACCCTCTTAGTTAGAATGTGCCAGCCACAGGTAATCTAAGACAGTGGCGGTGATGGGGTACAGGTGTGATGTCCAAGTCCAGGATGCATTAACTCTGTGGTATGTGCATAATCATCCCGCTTAGACTGTGGTCCAAGTCTTTTGTGGCATTAAGACAGCCAAGGCCTTTACTTTCTCCTCCACTGAAGGTTGGTTGCAGGAAGGTAACTGTGCTAGAAGACTCATAAAGCACTGTCTTCTCTAGCTTGGTATCAACTGCTCTAACCTGGGCAGGAACTGACTGGGATGCTTTTGAAGGTTAGGATGTCAGTATCTTCCAGCCGCTCTCCTTTTTCCTCAAACTTCTCAGAGACGGGAAGTGTCTTTCCGTAGGACACAGCTTCTCTCACTTGGCTGATGATCAACAGGAAAGGGAAAACTCTCTCGCTGCTGAGGAAACCTCCTTTAAGTTTCCTCACCTCTATCCCAGTGGCACACAAGGATTTTACTGCGAGCTCTTCAGTACCACTTCTAACAAAGGTAGCTTCCTAGCTGAGTAAGAATATCTCCAACATGTAACCAAGACATTTGGTGTCAGAGCTGTGGCATATCGAAATGAAATACAGCTTATGAATAACCTGCATCCTATAAGCAGTTGTTATGCAATCTGCTGAAAGAGAGGCCCTGAGAAATGGTTTCATTTCCTAAAGCTTTCTGGTCAAGTGAATGGAGAGCTGAAAACCCCCAAGCGCTCTGCTGTCGGGATAGGTTAAGCTGTTACAGGACCACAGTGTGTTGGAAGCAGGTGCTATCTCAGCAGTCCTGCCTTGCAGCAGGTGGGCCCAGCCCCGTCTCGCTCTCTGCCACACTCTGAGGAGGGCCGAGAGAGACTACCCCGGGAGGTGACCCTGCACACAGCAGTCAGTGCCAGACTGCTTTTATTATCTTATTTGTATCTTGGGGTTCTGCATTACATTAATTGGCTTGAAGGACTTTTGCTGCTCAGAAAAAAAAAAAAACTTAGAATAAAAACTGATTTTCACTGATGATCAGTGTGACATCCTAATTTTATCAATGTGGCAACTAGAGCCCAGGATGGAGAGATGATCTGCCCCACGGTGTTCTCACCAGTAAATGACAGAGGTTTTCTGACTCCATGATTACTCTTTCTACCTGACAATGTGACCAGTCAGCTCTGCGTATACATCATCTGTCCACGTATCTCAGTCTTAAGCAACCTCCAGCCTTTATATGCACATTTGTTAGTGTTTAATGAACTTCTCTCTGTGTGGCTTTAAGCCACCAGGTCTCAGAGCCCCCCCTCCCCTTTCATGCCCTCAGCTCTTCCGCTGAAGTCTTTGGCCTCCATGATGACAGGCTGTTTGGGGAACTCCCCTCCTCAGAACTTTGAGGCGTTCATTAAGCTATTGAGTTGTACTGCTCTAAACATGGGTGTGCATGAATCATTGTAATATGATATCTTTAATTCTTTCCAGAAGATTCCTAGAAAGGGAATAGCTGGGTCAGTGGAATTTCTATTTTTTAATTTTTTAAACCTCCATACTGATTCCCATAGTGTTTGTATTAGCTTACATTCTGAAAATAAAGTAGAAGGGTTCCTTTTTCCTGCAGCCTCACCAACATTTGTTATTACTTGATTTCTCAGGAACAGCCATTCTTTCTTGAGGAAGATAGAATCTGTACTCATTTTGCAATGGCAAACAGAAACACCAAAATGACACCCAGGATTAGGAGACAGATTTATTTAATGTTGGATTGGGAACTGACAAGGAATCCATCCTTATAAAAATGTCAGGCCGTGAAGGCTCAGGGAGGGAGGTTTTATGGGGTCTGTAAAGGGGAGGTGCAGAGGTAGAATACTTAGCTGTCTTTGATTGGTTCTTACAATGTGCATCATAGTAAATCAACTATGCATCACAAAGACCAGCTGTTTCTAAGAAACCAAAGCAAGCAGAACTGCAACAAGAACTGTCACCTGGTCAACTGAAGTATACTGGCTGGGGGTGGGGGCATTTTCTACTACATTCCTCCCCTCTTTTAGTTTCCTGGAAAATCTTTGCTGGGCATGTTACATGTGATTTTCTGTGACAAGGCCCAAATAGAAGAAGTAACATTAGGGCTGTCAGTGGTCCTAGGGTGGGCCTTAGCCAAGGTCCCCAAGATTGGAAAGATTTCCCCTATTAGAGGGTCTCTCCTTAAGTTGCTTTTAGGAAGAGACATGTTTCAGGCCAGCCTGTTCTGTAACACTACTCTGGTAAGGGAGTTTGTTTGGTCAATTGTAGAATAAGGGGAAGGGCATCACTGGTTGTTTCCTATTCTAAACCACAGCTAGCAAGACAGCAGGGAGCAAACAAACATACACAAGCTGAAATGAAAGCAAGGACTTGGGTGAGCAGCCTGGAAAGGCACAAAAATCAAAGGGAATAATGCATTGAGGTGTAGAACAATCCTGTGAATGGTGTCCTCAGGCTTCATCCGTGCATGGACTGGTCAGTGTCTGGGGCCACAGAGCAGGGCTTTGAGTGCATCATCTCTTTGGAGTGAGCTTTAGAAGAGGTGTCAGTCATCTGGATGGGCTCTTTTAACTCTGGAATGGTGACTTTAAAGCTGGATATCTGAAACTTGCAGAGGTAGTTAATATGCACCTGGGTTATATGTATGTATAGGGGTGTCTACAGATATGGCTGGTCTTTTAGCTAAATTTTATGGAACTGGTTACAAACTGTTTCTGTAGGGTTATGTTTTCTTTTTTAACTTTTTAAGAGCTTTGTGGCCTATATGTTGTAAAGTCCTGCCAGTTTTGAGTTATCTCTGTTACAAACGCAGGCCTGTTGTCTCTGCCAATAGTCAAGGGTAGAAAATATCTGGAGATGATTTTTCACAGCAGGACCCTACAAAATTTTGTTGCCCTCTCAGTTGGGTAGGGAATGCCTCAGACCAGGCTGAGTAGGTGCATATAAGCACCAATAGCTATCTGTTAATCTTCATAAGGTTTTACTTTGGTGAAACCTATCTGTATGTTGGGTGGAAGTCAGGGTCTGTGACACAGATGCTGAAGCCTGAGCTGGCTGCAAGAGTACAGGTGCCAGCACTGTAATTTGATCTTGTAGAACATACAGCAGGAGCAGGTCTGGCTCTGATTAAGATGGATCTTCCAGGAGTACTGGGTAAAGTCCTTCTGGCTGACAATGTTTCAGTCAATCAGATCCCCAAAGGGAGCTTAGGCCTCTGAACTGGATTACTTTGAGTGCAGTTTTGGTGTCATTAGTGGCAGGTTTCCAAACAGCATCAAGAAGTAGTAGCCAAAAATAACTTTGTCCAAGGTAATCACAGCATATCTAACCTGTTGGACTCTATTCCTAACACAGCTACTTCCATCTGTAAATAGGATGTACTCAGCATCTGTCAGGGGGTCCATTTTTAAAGGTCTGTTTGGCTCAAGAACAGTTCGTCAGTCAGTGCCAGGTACTAGGTCCAGTACAGCATGTGGCACCTGGGCCGTTAGGTCTTAGTCTAAGGTGAGATTTTTGATCAGAAGGACAGTGGCTGTTAGAGCATGGAGGCAAAGGGGTGGGGGAGGCAGTGCTTAATGACTAGATCCAAGTATTTGCACAGGCATTGTTTTTGTGAACTCAAGGATCCATATTTTATAGAAGCCAGCAGCCCCAAGAAATTTACACAGTTTCTTTTTTATAATCAGATATTGCAGCAGAGCTTTTGTGCCTTTCCAGCACACAGCTTAGGTGTCAGTAATCAGAAGCACAGAGATATTTTGTGCTGGGAAGCTGGTGAGGTCAGCTGTGAGGGCTTTTTTAAAGAGGGTAAATAAGTTTTTGAACCTCTGAGAAGTTGAGTCCAGATCAGTTAACCTTTGAGTTCAGAAATGGAGTGTTTTTATTTAAAGGTGAGGAGGCGCCGGCTGACAGGAGCCAACTGAAGGCAGAAGAAGACATTCTTTAGGTTCAGGCAAGTTTACCAGCAGGTTGGGGGTTTCAGAAGACTGAGGTGATGGATATGCAGGGCAATCATGATGGCATTGGCAGCTTGAAGATCTTGAACTGGTTTTACAGGCAGGAGAGGTATATTGTAGCAGTTTGAGTGTCTATTATATTTTCTTGGGGGATCATGATGGCAAGCAGGAGAGAAACGGGTTGTCTCAGAGAAAGGGTGCTTGTGGCTTGGCCATATCTGTGATTAGAGCCTCCCTCAAAATATTGGAGAGTTCCTAGCCCTTTGTGGTAATTAAGTCCAACTGAGTTGCATCTTGTCTCAGGATTTTCCCAGTTGAAGGGGTTTATGGGAGTAGCTCATGAGCAGAAAAAGGCATCTTTTAAATACAGACATGTGAACCAGGTGGCATCTGGAGGTAAAGGTCCAAATAGGGTGTATGGGTCAGGAACCGCAGAGTGCAAGGTGGTTAACAGTCAATCAGGATCTCTAACTGCTTTAGGTGGCGGAGGTGTGGCTGGATGCCTGTGGGCTTCCCATGACACAGAACATTGTCTGACAACAACAGGGGCCTCCATGAGGCAGAAAGGTTGACAGGCAGGCCCTGAGGTGAGTGTTTGGTCCATGTCTCTGGGAGGAGCATTTTCAGAATTTCAAGATTGCAGTTATCTGTCTCAGGCTGATGTAGGTGTCATCTTTCTCTCAGGAACAGTCAGAGTTGAAAGTGCAGGCTTAAATGAGAGAGAGGCTGACTGGCCTGGTGCAAAGGAGACAGTCACTTCTAACTTGAAGAGGAGGTCTTTTCCCCAAAGAGGTATGGGGACTGGCTTATACAGGAATTCATGTTTGGTGAGATGTCCCCCAAGGCTGCAAGTTTGTGCCTGGCAGAAGGAGCAAGAAGCAAGAGTTCCAGTTTCCTCAGTGACAGTAACTTTCTGACAGAGGGGACTTTTGAAAGCAGGGAGTGTTGTTCCATTGCCTACCAGGAAAGTCATAGATTGGCTCCCAATGTAGACATGAAAGATTTTGAGAGTCTTATCATTTTTAAGAGAAAAAAATAAACAGTTTGAAAACAGGATAATAGTGGGCGGGGAGCGCCAGCCTTCGGGCTGGTTAGCTTTCTGCCTGCCGGCTCCCGGTGGGTGGGCCCCCAGCGCACGGTGATCCTGGGGCGGGGAGCGCCGGTTTTTTTGGGTCTTTGGATCGGCGTCTCACTCCC
>NW_004955420.1:10802899-10895224 GCF_000276665.1 Chinchilla lanigera | reverse complement strand
CACATTTGCACTCTAAGTGATCTCAGACAAATCTGCCAGCTTCTCTAAGTCTCCTGCTTCAGCTGTCAAATGTAATTTGGTAGTAGGGCTAACATTATACACAGAGTCATTCTTTTTGGTTTTGGGAATCAAACTCAAGATCCCATGCTTGCCAGGCAGGCACTGTGCCACCAAGCTAAATCCACAGCCAATACACATAGTCTAGAATAAAGTAATTTAAGAACAGTTCCAAGGGGCTGGCCATATGGTGCAGTGACAGAGTACTTGCCTAGAATGATATAACCTTAGATTCATCCCCAGCATCACAAAATAAAGGGAAAACAGTTCTTACAAGGAAACGGAAAAAAACAGATAAATACTAACTACAGAAAGTTAAACTGATGTAACCATTGAAATCAAAGGAGAATGTTTTAAAATATTTTGCTCAAGAGTTCCTTTTTCCCCACAGCCTCTCCAGCATGTTACTGGTTGATTTCTTAATGATAGCTATTCTTTTCAGGGTGAGATGGAGTCTCAGTGTTGTTTTAATTTGCATTTCTTGTATGACCAATGATATTGAACATTTTCCCATATATTAATTCACCATTAGTATTTCTTCATCTGAGAAGTGTGTATTCATCTCACATGCCCATTTTTGGATTGGATCTTTGAATTTTGGGGGTCTGATTCCTTTTAATTCTTTATATGTTCTTGATAGGAGTCCTTTGTCTGAGGCACAGTTGGCTAAAATTTTTTCCCAACTTGTGGGTTTTCTTTTTACTCTGTTGGTGATTTCTTTTGGTGTGCAAAACTTGCCAATAAAATGAAATCCCAGTTGTTGATTCTCTGAAGTATTTCCCATGCAGTTTGGTTTTTGTTCATGAAGACTCTGCCTACCCCTATGACTTCAAGATTTTTACCTACTTTCTCTTCTAGTAGATTTAGTGTTTCTGTTTTAATATTTAGATCTTTGATCCATTTTGACTTTAGTTTAGTGCACAGTGATAGGCATTGGTCTAGTTTTAGTCTTCAGCACGTGGGAAGCCAGTTTTCCCAGCACCCATTATTAAAGAGGCTATCTTCCCTCCACTGAGCATGCTTGGCCCCTTTATTGAAGATATGGTGGCTGATTGTGTTTGTAGTTGTGTCTGCATCCTCTAATCTGTTCCATTGGTCTTCAGGTCTGGTTTTTGGTTTTGTTTTTTTTTTCTTTTTTTTTTGCCAGTACCATGTTGATTTTATTATTCTCTTTAAAATAAAATATTTTGCTGAAAATTAAACTATTTAAAACATTTTGGTAACCGAATATAACAAAATAGTCAAAGAAATATAAACAAGAACATGAAAATGTGACAAATGACACTACAAAAACTTTACTATACCCCTTCCTAAAGAATGAATGCAAATATAAAATCAATATACCCAAGTGGCATTCAGTGAGACAAAAGGAGATTGCCAAATTATATATAAGAAAGTAATATACAGTCTCTAACTTACTATTATTTTTCTACTTGTTTTCCTGAGAAACTATTTTATAGATAATAATACGTAAAACGATAACCATTGATAATTTCCTACCATTTTGTCTGTAATTTGCTAAGTCCCCCCTATTATTATGTTATCCTTCTTTTATTCTTTAAAATAAAAAATAAAAAAAAAAAAGAAAAGAAAACAGGATAATAGGAGAGTAATGATGGTTAATAGGTTGCATATTGTTATCTTTAAATTAGTTACTCAGAGTAAAAAAATATAGGCATTTAATCATCTAAACAATATTAACACAAACCTTCCTTTTCAGTGAACTAAGAGAAATTAATAGTAGAGCTATCTTAACCGTGTGTGTGTGTGTGTGTGTGTGTGTGTGTGTTTGCTTTTCTCTTCCTTCCTTTCTCCTTTCCTCCATCCCAGTTTCTCTTTCCTTTTGAACAGTTTCTTCCCATTTTACAATATCTATTGTATATTTTGGATCTTACTTATTCTTTCAGTTTGTCACACTAGGGAGACAATATGATGTTTATACATGTGAATCTGGTTTATTTCACTTATAAGTATGGCCTTGAGTTGTATCCATTTACCTATAAAAGTCTCTAGTTTATCTTTCTTTATGGCTGAGTAATAACACTCCATTGTATAAAAAGATCACATCTTTTTAATCCATTCTTCAGTTGATAGTCATTTGGATTGTTTCCAAGATCTAGCTGTTACAAATTGTGCTACTATAAACATGGGTGCACATATATTGCTGCAGTATGATGTTTTTAATTCTTCTGGGAAGATACCCAGGAGGGGACTAGCTGGGTCAAATGGGACCTCCAATCCTAGTTTTCTGAGGAATCTCAACACTGATATCCACAGTGGTTGGACCATCTAACTTTCCCCAACAGTGAAGAAGGGATCTTTTTCCCACACAGTCCCTCCAGCATTTGTTATTTGTTGATTTCTTGATAATAGCCATTCTTTCTGGGGTGAGATGGAATTTCAGTGTTGTTTTTTAAATTTTCATTTCTTGAATGACCAGTGATGTTGAACATTTTTCCATATATTTATTTGCCATTTGTATTTCTTCATCTGAGAAGTGGAAGTGTGTATTCATCTCAGATAACCATTTTTGGATTGGGTCTTTAAATTTGGGGGTCTAATTTTTTTTGAGGTTTTATGTGTTCGTGATAGTAATCCTTTGTCTAAGGAACACCTAGTATTTTTTCCCACCTTGTGGGTTGTCTCTTCACTCTGTTGGTTTCTCTTGCTGTGCAAAAGCTTTTTAATAAGATGAGATCACAACTGTTGATTCTTTGTGATAGTTCCTGAGTGTTTGGAGTTTTATTATAAAGTCTTTGCCTATACCAATGTCTTGAAGAGTTTTACCTATTCTATCTTCCAGCAGATTCAATATTTCTGTTTTAATATTTAGATGTTTGATTCATTTCAAATTTAGTTTAGTGCATGCTGAAAGATATGGGTCCAATTTTAATCTTCAGCATGTGCAAAGCCATTTTATCCAGGACCACTTATCAAAGAGGCTATCTTTCTTCCAGTGAATGTGTTTGGCACCCTTGTCAAAGATAAGGTGGCTGAGTCTGTTTGGAGTTGTTTATGCATCTTTTAATCTGTTCCATTGATCTTTGGGTCTATTTTTGTTGTTGTTGTTTTGGTGGTTTTTTTTTTTTGCAAATACCATGCTGTTTCTATCACAGTATAATTTCAAGTCAGGGATTGTGATGCCCCCTGCCTTGCCTTTGTTGCCCAGAATTGCCTTTGCTATTCTAGGTCTCTTCTGTTTCCAAATGAATTTTAGGATTGTTTTCTCTACTTCTCTGAATTTTAGAATTTTGATCAGAATTGCATTAAATTTGTGCAACAGTTTTGGAAGTATTTTCACTATACTGGTTCTTCCTACCCAAGAGCAAGGGACATCTTTCCATTTTCTGATATCCTCTTCAGTCTCCTTTTTCAGAGTACTATATTTTTCAATGTGCAGGTCTTTTATATCCTTCATTAGGTTGATTGCTAGATATTTCATTTTTGAAGATGCTATTATGAAAGGTATTGTTTCCCTGATTTTTCTCTCAGTGAATTTGTTATTCCTGCACAGGAAGGCTATTGATTTTTGAGTGTTGACTTTGTATTCAGCTATGCTACTGGATTTGCCTATTAAATCTAGCAGGTTTTTTACTGGAATATTTGGTGTCTTCTATGTAGAGCATCATGTCATCTGCAAATAATGATAATTTAACTTCTTCCTCTCCTATTGTTATTTCTTTTATTTCTTTCTCTTGTCTAATTGCTCTGGTTAAAATTTCCAGGACTTTGTTGAATAAGAATGGAGACAGTGGACATTCTTCTCTTGTTCCTGATTTTTGGGTGAAAGCTTTCAGTTTTTGTCCATTTAGTATGATGTTGGTTGTTGATTTGTCACAGAGGGCTTTTTATCAGATTGTGATAAAGACCATCTATTCCTATTTATATTTTTATTTCTATTTTTCAGTCGGGTTTTTATCATGAGTGGATACTGGACTTTATCAAAACCTTTTTCTGCATCTGTTGAGGTGATCATATGTTTTTTCCCTTGGCTCTGTTAATATGGTGTATTACATTTATTGATTTACATATGTTGAGCCAACCTTACATCCTTGGGATGAATCCAACTTGGTCATGGTGCATAATCTTCTTGATGATTTTCAGCATTCTGTTTGATCTTATTAAGGATTTTTGCCTCTATGTTCATTAGGGAGATTGTCCCATTTCTCTTTCATAGTTGGGTCTTTCTCCAGTTTTGGTATCAGGGTAATGTTTGCTTCCAGGAATGAATTTGGGAGTATTGCTTCCCTTTCAATTTCATTAAAGAGTGCCATAGTATTTTCTACAACCCTTAGTCAATTTTAGTCTTGGAATGCCAGGTAGAATAGCTGTTTAGAACCATTATGTCACTTTTGGCTAAAGTGTTACCATCAGGAATAACAAACACAGCACCAAACACAGCCTAGAAAATTACAAATGGAGGTAACCATTAATCCGCCATCTTTAATCTCATGAACTAGATTTACGGTTACATAACAACATTTAAAACAACATCTAAACAACATCTAAAACAAACCATAAAATTATATGCAGTGTATAAGTCTTTCATATGTAAATTTTACCCTCAGTGATTAAAATTTAAAATGGGTTATGGAGAAAATAGAGAAGTAGAAAAAGAGGAGGATATTAGAAGGGTGGAGGGCAAAGATGGATCATGCTAACTTTTGGAAACTGGTGCAGAAGATTGGAGGGAAAAAAGAGAAAGAAGAGATAAAAACAACAGAACAGAACAACAACCACAAAGGTTATAATCCATGTGCACACTCATATAAAAACAAGATGAAACAATGAAAGGGGGAGAAAAAAAGCAAAAAACATAACCAAGACAACAAAAGCAAAAACAAACAAGAGAGAGGAAAATAAAGTCCACTTCCAGGTTTTTTTCCTGCTATCCCTGGTAGGCAGTGTGTGGAGACAGACTCTAGATCCATGTTGATTTATCCCAGCAAGTCAGCAGTTGCTTTTTGGCAGGGTAGTGGATAAGCTCAGTGAGCCTGCACCTTCTGGTTGAGACCAGACTCATTCAGCCTGCAGCCATCAGCATACCTTCTGAGGCCTGAGCCCAGCTGTGTTCCTGTAGATGGAGTCAACAGCTGTTCTGAGTTCTGAGCTCAGCTGGCCCCTCTCCAAGATGGCTCTCTCCCATGTGCGATGACTGAGCTCTCTGCACTCACTGCCAGATACTGCAGTCTTTCATGTCTACTGATCCCCTCCACTGCTGCGTCTCTCTGTGTAGCCCTCTGGGGTTGCCAGCAGTCACTGTGTGGCCTTAGGTTTGAATTGCTCTTCTTGAGCAGTGAGTCCCATCTCAGGGATAAGGCACCACCAGCTATCTCCTTCTTTGTTGAAGTTTCTTCACTCTTTCCATGGGCTTTAATTCATGCTTCAGATCCTTCCTGGGTCCAGCAGACCCACTTCCCTCCTCCTTATTTTGCTTGAGTTGCTATATTCCAGCATCTGGATGGCAACTCTCAGAAAGGCTCTTTCTCTGCTGCTTGCCACTCCACTATTTTGGTGCTCCCCTCTCTTATCTTTTAATTTGAAGGGGCATTTATTTTTTAGTGCCCATAGTCCTTATATCATGTTTCTGAGTAGTTGTGGTAATTTTTGACACATTGATGGACCTTTTGTTCCCATTCTTTGATGTCTTTGAGAAGCGCTTGACTGATTTTAGGTTTCCAGGCAGGGCAACCTTTGGGAAAGGCCACAGAAACTCATTTGTCAGTCCAATTTTTCCTCAGTCAAAATGTGGAACTCCAAAGGAATTTCCCACAGTCACCTTGGGTGGGCATTAGATGATACCACCTGACCAGGATAGGAAGCAGAAGGCTCTGGAGGGAGAGTCTCTGTGGCCAAATGCAGGCATTGGCTAGCTGGAACCAGTTCAATTGGCTGGAAGTAGATGAATCAGGAACAGGAAGTGAAGGCATAGGTGTTGGCAGCAACTGCGGCAGCCCACAAGGACACCAAGGCAGAATTCTCAGGAAGAATGGATCCCTTTTTTCTTTCTTTTTCCCTTTGAACAGTTGTTTATTTTTAACTCCATAACCTCAGAAAAGCCCTCTTTCTTGCAGTCAGAGACTGTGTGTTTTGACTAACTAGTTCCCATCTCTGGCTTCCTACATGGGTGTTGTGTATCCTTGAACAGTGGCACAATGGACAAAGGGTGGGTGCCCCTCAGATAGAGACCATTTAGATGCCCACCTGACTGCCCTTCACAGGGACTTAGGTGTGACTTAGTTAAGGAGGATGCAAGGCTTCTTTTATGCCATATGTCAATCATCACAGAACCGCAGGTGAGGGCCAAATCCTATTGCTTACACTGTCCATTCCACTCACTCACACATTCATCAGCAGGCACTCAGAGTTAAACATTCTAACTCCCTTCCTTTGAGGGTGGTCCTCACTAATGAGAGTTGATCAATCTTTCCTTCTGCTCGAGTTGAGCAGGACTGACAGACTAACTGGGGTGCCCCTGGGGGTTTTACCTTATCCAATGACCAGACCAGACTGTGTCTTCCTCCCTTTTGGGTCAGATGTAAGCCACTCAGTGGGGAGCCAAGACTCTTCCTGCAGACCTCTGAGGTGACATGAGAAATTTTGAGGGTGCCCTTTCCCACTGGGACCTGGAGAGGTCCCTACTCCATTCTTGAGGTCCACAATCAATGACCAAAGAGGTCAACATGGTTGGTCTTCTCAGCCGATGCACCAGGTGCATTGGCAAACAGAAACACCAAAATGACACCCAGGATTTAGAGACAGATTTATTTAATGTTGGACTGGGAACTGACGAGGAATCAATCCTTATAAAAATGCCAGGCTCTGATGGCTCAGGAAGGGAGGTTTTTATGAGGTCTGTAAAGAAGAGATACAGAGGTATAGTACTTGGCTGTCTTTGATTGGTTCTTACAGTATACATCATAGTGAACCAGCTGTGCATCACAGTGACCAGTTGTTTCTAAGAAACCAAAGCAAGCAGAACTGCAACAGAAACTGTCACCTGGTCAACTGAAGTATACTGGCTGGGGGTTGGGGCATTTTTTACTACAATTTAATTTGCATATCTCTAATGGCCAATGATGTTGAATATATTTTCATGTATTTATTGGCCATTTTTACTCCTTCCTAAAATGTCTGTTCATTGTTGCCCATATTTTGATTGGGCCTTTATTTTATGGGAGGAATCTAATTTTTTGAGTTCTTTATATATTCTAGATATTAGTCCTCTGTCCAGGATATAGCTGGTCAAAAGTTATTCCCACTTTCTGTTGTCTTTTCACTCTGTTCGTCGTTTCCTTTGCTGTGCAGAAGCTTTTAAATTTGCTATCATCCCATTTGTTGATTCTTGCTATTATTTTTTGTGCAATTGGCATCCTGTTCAGAAAGTCCTTGTCTATGCCCATGTCTTTGAGAGTTTTATCTATTTTTATCTCCTATCACATTGTTTCTATTTTAACATTTAGATCTTTGATTCATTTCTTTGGCTCAGTGCATGGTGCACACATAGGTTTGGACTCAATCTTCTGCATGTGGATAGCTAGTTTTCTCAGCACCATTTGCTAAAGAGGTCCATTTGTCAGAGATCAGATGGCTGAATGTGCTTTCTGTTTCTGCATCCTCTATTCTGCTCCACTGATGCACATGTGTGTTCCACAGCCAGTACTATGCTGTTTTTACCACTGCAGTTTCTAATATAACTTAAAATCCAAGATTGTGATATCTCCTACCTTGCCCTTATTGACCAGAATTGCTGTTGTTATTCTGGTTCTCTTCTGGTTCCATACCAAGGTTATGACTGTTTTCTCTAGTTCTGTGAGAAATGTTGTTAGCATTTTGATTGTGATTGCATTAAATCTATACATCAGTTTTGGCAATGTGGTCATTTTCACAATATTGACTCTGCCATCCAGGAAGAGGGAATATCCTTCACTTTTTCAACTACTTTTTTGATATCTTCTTTCAGAGTATGGTAATTTTCACTGTAAAGGTCTTTCACTTCCTGGTTTAAGTTAATTCTTAAGAATTTAATTTTTTTATGTTACTGTGAATGGTGTTGTTTTTCTAATTTCTTTCTTGGCAAGTTCATTATTGGTATGCCAGAGCACTACTTATTTTTGTTTGTTGATTTTGTATCCTGCTACATTGCTGGATTTGGTTATTAAACATTGGTGGAATGTTTTGATTCTTTTATAAAGGATCATGCCATTTGCAAATAATGATCATTTGACTTCTTCCTTTCCTATATGTATTCCTTCAATTTCTTTTTCTTGCATGATTAGCTCTGGCTAATGTTTTGCCTACTATACTTGATAGGAATGGTGATAGTGGCTGTCCTTTTCTTGTTCCTCATTTCAGAAGGAAAGATTTCTGGTTTTCCCCATTTAATATGATATTGGTCATTGGTTTGCCATAAATGGATTTTAACACATTGAGAAATCCTCTACCTAGTTTATTCAGTGTTTTCATCATGAATGGACATTGAATTTTGTCATAGGTTTTTTTCTTGGTCTATTGAAATGATCATGTGATTTTTGTCTTTATTTCTGTTTATGTGATATATCACATTTATCGTTTTGCATATGTTGAACCATCCTTGCAGTCCTAGGATGAAACTTATTTGATCATGATGTATGATCTTTTCAATAGTTTGTTGCATTCTGTTTGGCAGTATCTTTTTGAGGATCTTTGCCTCTGTGTTCATTAAACAGACTGCCCTGTAGTAGTTTTCTTGTAGGTTGACTCCTTTTCTGTTTTCAGAATCAAGGTAATGCTAACTCCCAGGAATGACTTAGGCAGCACTTTTTTCTTCAATTTCACTAGAGTTTGAGAAGTATTAGCATTGGATCTATCCTGAAGTTCTTATTGAATTCTGTGGTAAATCCATTGAGACCTGGATTTTTCTTCATTGGTATTCTTTTTATTACTGCCTCAATTTCATTGGTTGTAATTGGATTATTCAGAGATTTTCTATTTTCTTGGTTGAATTTTGGTAATTCATAGATATCTAGGAATTTATCCACTACTGGATTCTCCAATTTATTTGAGTTGAAGTTTCCAAGTACCTATTAATAATCCTCTGAATTTGGGCAGTGTCTGCTGTAATTCTATCTATTGGATTTCTAATTGCATTGGTGTAGGTGTTTTCTTTCCTTGTTTTTGGTATGATTGACTAAGAGTTTGTATATTTTGTTTATGCTTTTGAAGAACCATTTCTTCAATTCATTGATTTTCTGTATTGCTTTAGTGTAAATATCATTAATTTCTGCTCTGACCTTCATAATTTTCTTCTTCACACAAGCTTTGGATTTCATTGTTCTTGTTTTCTAGGGTCTTGAGGTGCATCCTTGGTTATTTACTTGGATTTGCCCTTTTTTTCTGTTGGGGGTATTCACAGAGACAGACTTTTCTCTTAGGACTGCTTTCGTTATGTCCCATAATTCTGGGATTATCATTTGATTCTAGGAATTATCTAATTTCTTCCTTAATTTCTTCTTTGATCCACTAAGAATTCAAGAGGGTATTGTTTAATCTCCATGTGCTTGTATAACTTCTGTGGTTTCTTTTGCCACTGATGTTTTAGTTTCATTGCACTGTGATTTGATAATATGCGTGGGTAATTTTGATTCTTTTATATTTACTTAATCATGTCTTATTGGCTAGTATGTGATCTATCTTGGAGAAAGTTTTATGTGCTGCTGAGAAGAATGTTTATTCTGTCACTTGGGGGTGAAACACTCTGTAGATGTCTATTACATCCATTTGTTCAATGGTGTGGTTTGACTCTCATATTTCTTGTTAATTTTTTTGATCCAGTTGATCTATTTTTATAGTGGGATATTGAGGCCCCCAGCTATAATTGTGTTAATGTTTATCTGATCTTTTTTGTGCAATAGTATTTGTTTTATGAAATTAGTGCACTAGTCTTTAGTGCATATATTTATAATTATTATTTTTCCCTGCTAAATTGCTTCCTTAGCCAATATGTAGTGACCTTCTTTGTCTCTTCTGATCAGTTTTGTGTTGAAGTTCACTTTGTCTGAAAATAAGATAGTTACTCCTGCTTGCCCTAGGGCTCTTTTTCATGGGAAATTATCTTCAGTCCTTTGATTTTTATAGTCTATAAATTTCTTTTTCTAGTTCTAGTTCTAGTGTCCTTCTCCTTCTTCTCCTTCTTCTTCTTCATCTTCATTTTTGTCTTTTGAGACAGAGTCTTGCTTTTTAGTTCAAGCTGGACTTGAACTCACTATGTAGCCAAGGCTGGTCTCAAACTCACAGTGATCCTTCTGCCTCAGGCTCCTGTGTGCCAAGATTACACCCAGCATTATAAATTTCTTTTTTATTTAAATGTGTTTCATGTATATAGAATGCTGTTGGGTTTTGGTTTTGATCCAAACTGTTAATCTATGTTTTATGGTTGGGGAGTTGAGTCCATTCACATTGAAAATTATTACTGAAAGGTGTTCACTTAATTGTGTCATTGCATTATTTTCCTGTTGCTGATTTAATTGTTTTCTTCTGTTGCTGAACTGCTCACCCTGCTTGATGTATTGATTTCATCAGATATTTTGACATCCTTAGCTTCATTGCCCCTTTCTAATCTATACTTCAGAAATATTTGGAGGGCTGATTTGGTGATTAGGAATTTCTTAAGGTGTTTTATGTCATGGAAAGACCTTATTTCTCCATCAATTTTGAAAGATACTTTGCAGGATGTATTAGTCTGGGTTAGAAGTTGTTCCTTCAGACACTTCACACCAATCTCTCTTGGCCTTTAAGATTTGTGTTGAGAAATTTGCCGTAAGGGGTTTATCTTTATAAGTGATTTGTTGCTTTTTCTCTAATAGCTCTTAAGATTCTGTCTTTTTGTTGGACTTCTGGAATTTTGACTATGATGTGATGTGGAGGATATCTTTTTGATAATGGCTATTTGGGTTCTGCTATTATTTCTGTAAACTAGTGTGTGTGTGTGTGTGTGTGTGTGTGTGTGTGTACCATTCATACTGCCTTCTGAGTTTGCACGAGCTCCACTAATCTTAGTCTTCCTACTTCATCTAGTAGCTGTTGGGTCCATTTTACATATTTTCTTCTGTTTTTAATATATCTATGATTAAATGGTCACCTTCATCAGCTCTATTGTTTAGTTCTGACCCTCTTCTCACAGTGCTCACTTCTGAACAATGAATGTTTAGTCTATACTTTCAATAGAATATTTAATCTTCTGGATTTCTGTTTGGTAGCATTTCATGTATTCTAATTCTTTGCTAAAATGATCATTGATTTTTGCATGGCTTTGTTTAGCTCAGCTAGCTTTTTATCAGTATCTTCTCTAAGCTCCCTGGTCATTTTTCTTAAGTCTATTATCTGTTTAGTTCTATCAACTTTGAACTCACCAAACATTTTATTGATCTGTTTGTTTTTGTCTCTTCTCTAATCACATTATATAATTCAGCTCTTTGCTTTTGATTTTCTCCCCATTGATCAACTTTGGGGGGAGTTTGGAGTTTTGGAAGTGTTTTTTGCCTTGTTTTTTCATGCTTATATTGGTTTTGGTGTGTGTGTGTGTGTGTGTGTGTGTGTATGTGCTGAGAGTGGTAGACTGATTGTGGTGGAAAGATTTTGTTCCTAGCACAGAGATCTCTTTAGTCGGTCTTTAATTTCCAGTGATCCACTCTGGGCCTGACTAACTATAGGCTTTAGCCTCTGTCCCAAGATCTAACCACCTCTGTTAATTTGGAGAGGGGAGAGTACAGTGTAATTGCCCAGCACCCAGTTCTCTGGAGAAGGACCATAGCTTTATGACACAAAGGCAAACTAGATATTGGCATATAGCAAAATACTAGTTAATAACTACAACTATTCCACCCTGGCCATAGCACCTAAATCAGCAACAATCATAGAGTCAAAGACAAATTGGATATTGACATACCATAAAAAACAATAAAAACTACCACCACTGTACCAATGTTAACAGCAGAAAAGAGATCTGCAATGATGACACAGACACAAAGCAAATATTGATATACAATAAATATCTACTAAATGCAACAACTACGCTACTATTAACAAAAAAATTAAAAATGATAGCATAGTCAATGAAATATCTAAAAATTAGTAAAGCTTACCAGCATACTAATAAAAATGAAGGGATTTGGAAAGGGGAAATGAAAGAAATAAAATTAGGAAAAAGATTAGAAGGAAGAGAGAAAAATGACATAGAGCATACTATTTAGAAATAAAAGAAAATTAATAGAATTAGACAAAAGCAACAGAAAGGACAAGAAAAGAAGAAACCAAGAAAAAAGCAGAGAACAAAAGAAAGAAAATGAGGAAAAAAGAAAATCTCCCAATCCAACAAACAGTGAAGAAAAATAGAAATGAGTTTAAAAAAAAAGAAAAATTCCTCAATGTTTTTGAATGAGTGATTTCTTCCCAAGATAGGTAGCATTGGAATCCACCAGATGTGGGGGAGGTCTAGTGAGTCACTACTAAGTGATATTTTGTTGCCAGACTCACATTTTTGTGTGTGAGTGCGGAGTCTTGCCCTGACTTTTCTGGTGGGTGTTGTGTTCATGGAATCTGCCCTAGGGCTGTATTTACTCCAGCCACTCCCAGTTTTTGGGTCCCCTGTTTACCCGAAGTCACTGCTTTCTCAACCTAGCTTTAAGGTCTGTGGGTTAATAAGGTGCCTCCATTGCTGCAGAGGCTCCTCTGTCCATATACCCCAGGCAGTGGCACCTGTCCAAACCAATGCATTCCCCTGATCATGCTGGCAGGTGCGGAAGTCACATAGATCCCTTTGCTCTGTGCTGGGAGCAGGCAGTGAGACAGGAGAAGAGGGTACGCAGTCTGGTGGACTTAATGTCAGCACTTTCAGGCCCAGCTGCCTCCGAAAAACACACACAACTGTCCAGGCTTCTCACCATGGAGGGCAGGACTCCCATGAGCTTCCTTGCCTGACGTTAAATTTCTCAGGGGTCTGTGGGTAGTCAGCACCCTCTCTGTGATTTGTGGCCATCTCCCACCCAGAAATCCAGAAGTATAGTTTTTCTATAGCTGTTCTGTAGTTCGGTGTTAAGAACTTAATCCCTTCCCAAAGTGGCTTCTGATTAAACACTCAATTTTGGCAGGGACTGCACTGGATTTCCTCTCCAACACTAGCCTGTCACGTGGAAGGAGTTACTCCATGCTGTATTTGCAGCTTACAATACCATGGGCTTTTCTTGGGGCTAGTGCAGACAGCCCAATCCACTGTTTCTCACTGGAGCTCCTGACTATCTCCAGGCTTACCTTGTGTTAATGCAGACAGATTCCTTTCCCTGGGAGCTGGGGTTAGCATTCCAGAATGCTTTGTTCATTTCTCCAATTTGTGCTCAGTTTTCCAACTTCTCTGTAGCTTCTAGTTTTTCTGTTACCTCCCTTCAGATCCCTGGAGGTCTACTTTTTTTTTCTTTGCCACATTCTTTTCCAAGTGCCCCAACTCCAGGCCACAGAAAAGCTGTATTTAGCTGGGGATTTAGCTCAGCGGCAAAAGCGCCTGCCTGGCAAGCGCAAGGTCGTGAGTTCGGTTCCCGGTACCGGAGAAAAACAAAAAAAAAAAAAAAAGAAAAGCTGTATTTAGATGCTTGGTCTACAGTCTGCCATTTTTAATCTCTCCATAGATCTAATTTTCTTTATCTATTTATCTGTTAGTAGGTACATAGCCTACTTCCACATCTTTGCTATTGTGAGTTGTGTTATAATAAACATGGCTATTTAGGTATCACTACAGTATGATGACCTTAATTGCTATACCAAAAGAGGTATAAATAATCAAATGGTAACTCCATTTTTAATTTTCTGAGGAACGCTCAATGATTTTCATAGTGCCTGTACTAATTTATATTCTTACCAGCAGTGTAGAAGGGCTCTTTTTTTCTTTTTTCCTTGCATGTTCACCAGCATTTATTGTTTTATTTTTTTTTATTTATTTTTTGTTCTTGGTGATAGTCTTTGTGCCTGGGGTGAGATAGAATTTTGATGTAGTTTTGATTTGCATTTCCATAATATGTAAAGATGTTGACTATCTTTTCATATACTTATTGGCCATTTTTACTTCTTCTGAGAAGTGTCTGTTCAATTCATTTGTCCATTTATTGCTTGAGCTATTTTTTTTGGTGTTGTTTTTGAGTTCTCTATATATATTGGTTCTCTGTCATAAAAGGAACTGGCCAAGATTTTCCCCCGTTCTGTAGGCTGTTTCTTCACTCTGTTAGTTGTTTCATTTGCTGTGCAGAAGCTTTTCAATTTTATGTAGTCCCATTTGTTGATTCTTGCTATTATTCCCTGTGCTGTTGGAGTTCTATTTAGGAAGTTTTTGCCTATATCCATAGCTTCAAGTGTTTCCTCTATGTTTTCTTTCAGTGTGTTTTCTTTCAGTAACTCTATATTTTCTTTCAGTAGTTTAGAAGTTTTGGATTTTATACATAGGTCTTTGATCCATTTTGAATTTACTTTTGTACAGGGTGAGTGATATGGGTCTCATTTCAATCTTCTACACCTGAATATTCTGTTTTCCTAGCACCATTTGCTAAACAGGCTATCTTTTCTCCAGTGTATATTTTTGGCTCCTTTGTCCAAAATCAGCTTCTGGTTGTGTTTATCTGGATTTGTTCCTGTGTCCTCTGTTCTATTTTATTGGTCTATCTGTCTTTTTGTGCCACTACCATGCTGTTTTTGTTACTATGACTTTGTAGAATAGTTTAAAATTGGATATTACGGTGTCTCCAGCCTTACTCTTTTTGCTTATGATTGCATGGGTTATTTTGTGGGAAAGAGAGGTCCAGAGGTCTGGTTGACAGCCGTGGCAGAGGAGAGAGTCTGAGCACACTCGGACTCATCACGTCCTCGGCACACTGAGTGAGTCACCCTGCCTAGGCTGTCCCGCTCTGACCTCTTACTTCTGCACAGCCCCCCGCCAAAAGTACTGCCTCCAAGCCACGCCCCTAGCCCGCCTCCATTGCCACGCCTCTAGCCTGCTCCGTAAAATGCCTGGTACTTCCCCAATAAACCGGATGTGCGCCATCAGCCTGGTCTCCGGTGTCTTCTTTGCACCGTGTTGCCACTTACCACGGGCCCAGGTCCCTCGACCCAAGGAGGTTCTACCTCATTATTTTGGTTCTCTTGTGTTTCCATATGAAATTGGGTAATGTTATTTCTAGTTCTGTGAAGAATGTTAGTGGTATTTTGGTGGAAATTGCATTGAATTTGTAGATTATTTTTGGTAATATGGCCATTCAACAATATTAATTCTGCCAATCTATGAACATG
This sequence comes from Chinchilla lanigera, assembly GCF_000276665.1. Lineage (NCBI taxonomy): Eukaryota > Metazoa > Chordata > Mammalia > Rodentia > Chinchillidae > Chinchilla > Chinchilla lanigera. Next base: position 10,879,861 of record NW_004955420.1, on the reverse strand, counting down.
GGAAGTCTTTCCATTGTCTAGTGTCTTCTTCAATTTCTTTCTTCAATATTCTGAAATTTTCACTGTAAAGACCTTTCACCTCCTTGGTTAGAATAGTTTTTCTGATGACTTTCTCATATACACAATATTGTTGTGTTCGAATTTATTGATTTATTTATTAAAATAAATTTTACTGGTCCCTAACAGCCTTTGCTCATGGCATTTTCTTCTGATCCTGTCAGTGTCAAAGCCTCAAATCATTCACACCCACCTGTCCTGAAATCCTGCTTGGCGTTTGAGACTGAGAGGCATGTGACCCTATTCTGACTCAATATTTCACATGCCATGTTCTAGTCCTAATAATAATAATAATGAAAATAACAACAACCAGCATTCATGTAGCTCTTTCTTTGTGCCAGGGGTAGCTCTTTGAAGTAGGTGTTACCTCTACTTTTTAGATGAGGAAATAAAACTTGGTGTAAATAAGGAACTAATCCAGACAATGAATGACAGAATGGGTATTCTAACCCCAAATTCTAGTTGGCACTCTTCACCATGGTGCTTTTCATGTCTAGGTCTTCTGTGGGTTATTACCTGCCTGGAATTGTGATCAATTTGTCTTCTATCATCGGGAGTTCTTATACAGCCAAGAACAGAGGGGGCCGCAATACAGAAGTCACTGTAAGAGCTGCCAAGAATACAATTTGCAAGCACAAATCCCTCAGCATTGGAAATCTTTTACTACTCGTACTCACACGTTGTCACACTCAGCATTTGGCTTTTTCTGCTGTGTCTGCAGCAGTTTGGTGGTTCTAATAGCCGATGGATTAGTGCTGATCTACACTGATTGCTCACACCTGCAATTCAAACTAACCCCTGTTCTGCTTTGTGCAGTCAGCCATGCCCGGGTAAGACCATCAGCTTCCCAAGTGACAGACCAACACAGACCCACCTGACTGGTCTGACCAGACACCTGTGAGTTCTGTAAAGTGGGAAGGGAGGAAGGGGGATGGGCAAGGTGAAATTACACAATTAAAGCGCTAAATGTAAACTGTAAAAGAATGAGCACATCATCTATTTCTCAGAAAGAGTATAAACTATGTAGATGGAAAACATCAAAGGTCTCCAGCTAAGGAGCACAGAGCAGAGACTGGCAATGGAATTTTCATAGGTACCAGGATCTGCTACCCATGTTTTCTCTGTACAGGAAGCTTTAGTCAAAGATGTCAGGTAGACTTTAGATTATAAAAATTACCTAATATAATCATGCTTTAATTTCTAGTACCACTTCTACTAGTGAGCTCTAGATATATCTGCAACACTGTCCTAATAATCCTCATAATGTCTTCTGGAAATAAGCAATTTGGATAGAAAAATACTGCTCATGAAAACGAATGCAACTTGCTCAGAACATCTGTAACGAGGCCAGAAAAAAATGTATCACTCTTTTTCATAAAAAAAAATTTTCTTCTAAATTTTTTATGGGTCTTAGTTTGCAGTGTGTAATAATTTATAGGAAAATGCATGATACATACATGCATGTTTTATATGTGTTTGCTTTCATAACCATAGGCACAGAAGTAAAAGTCAGGTCCATATTCCCTATGTTACCCTTGTCCTTGGCTATCTATACTGTCTTCGCAGGGGAATAGTTGGTAAATTCTGAGGAACTGGAATAATTCCCAGTTATAACCATAAATAATTGGATTGGATTGGATTTCCTTCCTCAGAAAAAATCTCTCTCTAATTTTTCTTTGAGTTAGATTTTTTATATAATCTAAGTTTTGCTAAATTCATTTGAGCTGTCTGACTAATGTTTCTCAATGGGTAAGGGAAATTATCAAAAAGGTAAAGTTAAAAGCTTGTTTGGATTTAAAAGCAGTATTTTCCAAATATAGCCAAATATATTCACAATGTCTTCTATAAGTTGTCATTTTTCTTAGAATGATACTTACTAGAACACTGAAGTAGAAGATCTTATTTTTTTAATTCCAGGTTGATTTGAGGCTAGTTGAGGGTTACCTGTCTATGAACTTAAGGGCTCTAATTTCTTCTGAAGAAAAATTGGAGATAATTTGAGGCGGCCTTTATGGAAGTGATGTCCACACTCCCCAAAATCATTCTACAGATCATCACTGAAGGCATGATAAAACAACAGATACCTAGGATCTTCTCATGTTTTTTCTAGTTTTCTCTTCAGAGCAATTCTGTGTCCTACCTTGTGATATTTTCAAAAATACTATCATTTCATTAGTCAGCTATCAAAGCTGGTTCATGGGACTAGACTTGAACCTCAGCGGTTTCAAGTTGAAGATGTCCAAGTCTGGTTCTACATAACACTGCCTTCTGGCCAAGCCTGAGCTGCTCCAGACGATGTGTGACTACTTTGGAGCTGAGGGTTCATCTCACCTTGAGCGGGTGAAACCTAGGGGCTTGACCCATGACAAACCACTCATATCACCCGGAAGGCTGCACCTCCTTGACAACCCCTTTTCTCTAGTGTACCTTTCTATTAAGCAGTGGGAGGGAAGGGGCTTAGGGAGCCAAACCACCAGCCTGGAAACACAGGACAGAAGAAGCTGCTGGGAACCCACACGTGTCACCGCCCATGTCGTTCCTCTTAAATGTTTCTTCTGATGGATCATTTCAAAAAAGCACAACTCAGAATTACCACCAGTCTCTTGTAGGTTAAGCATCACATGGCAGACACTGTAACAGACACTTCACTCATCTCTGTGTTTCAAAAGATGGCCTCCAAGCCTGGGCATGAGGAAGGGCTCTGCTCCCAAGACCGCTGCATTCAAATGCTGCCTCTACTGTCTCAGCTGCTCGACTTAGCAATCCCCTCATGGTAAATCCTTTCTCACAGCGTTTCTGTGTGAATTAAATGATGCAAATCTCGTAACACACTTAGTAAAATGCCTGGTCAGCACATAAGTGCTCAACACAAATTGGGCATTATTGTCACAATGACCCTGTAAGGGTGGTAACATTAGCATTATTCTGTAGGTGGAAAGATCGAGATTCGGGATAACGAGAATTCTCAAAATCTGGTCCCCGTGAACTAGTTAGAAATGCAAACTCTTCAGCCTGCCCAAGACCCACTGACTCATGAGCAGGCCCCTAAGTCTGTGTGCTGTGGTCCTCTAGGGGTCCTCATGCATGCTGAAGTGTGAGCACTGTGCAAATCAACTGCTCTACAGTTATGTAGCGCTTAGTAATGTGACCTAGATCCATTCTGAAACAAGGGCCTCTGTTTTTCTACTACATGTGTTATAAATCCTATTCCAACATGACCTTTGGGCTTTCCTGCCTGGTTTTCACCATATATGGGGAAGATGTCCTCCTTCCCCGTTTTTCCAGGAAGCCCTGCTTTTACTCTGCTATAAGCGCCTTCTATTCCCTTTCCCCAAATCCAGGGCTTTCCTACAGCAGGAAGATCCTAGCAGTGGTGAGAGAGAGGGTGAAAAATTGTGCTGTGATCAGAAAAACATTATTTTTATTGGTGACGTCTCTACTCAGGCTTTTAAAATGCGTAATTAAAATTAAAAATAGAGGTAACGTATATAATTACTCCCTCCTCCTCTCAATAGATGAGGACACAAGACTGCAATCTTACAAATCAGCTGAGGTCTTCCTATGAGCTTTGCTAGGTTTAGGACAGGTATCAGGTGTGGAAGTGGAGGCGAAGTCCTCGTCAAACTCAGGAACCCTTTCAGGCACTGGTGACGGGTGGACTCACCCGATGCACATCTACCATCTCTGTTTTGAAGTCGGAGACGCAGGCCAAACAGGCTACTCACAAGAGGAAAGAGAAGTACTGGACAATGGAAACAGCAGTTGGGTCTGATTTTGCGCTGTGGACCCTAAGATGATTATAATGTGTGGAAAAAAAGCGGATGTTTGAAACACTATTCTGTCTCTTCTTTCATTGGAGACGACTCTCCCAGTAGCACATGCACTTGGTATTGACACCACTGTTCTTTGTTGGCTAAGCGCATAGTAGAAGCTGGATTCTCTATATTTATGGCTGTTAAGCAGTTGTAGCTCTCGTCTCTCCCTGGATCCTGATGCCAACATTCAGGGGACTCTGGAGAACTACTTAGCAACTGAAGCTTACTAAGGAATCATCTAGTTCTTCAAACAGCTAGAATTTCATAGAAAGTTTCATGATGAAATACAAAGAATAAAACATACTCATTTTATCTTCTGGGCCCAAGTTACCTTTCCCATCTCCATTTCTTCATGGGTCGTAGTCTGTCCAATTCACCACTTTGCCTTTCCTTGCACATATATATTGGATCTGCAATACTGGACCTGCAAACTACCAAAGGATGTCCTGCATGTGCCAAGGGCGGCAATCCGCTGTGCCACCATGGTATCAAGCAAGGCCCCAGCACACAGGCCAAGACTGACCTTCTCAGCTTTTTCCTCCCACTGACTTCTTTCTGCTGCCTCAGTAGCCAAATGCACTAAATTAAGAAAGTAAGTTTTGCTGAATGAGGTTGCTATCTGAGAATTGGGTTTAATCCTCAGTTAGGAGAGTTGGAATGGGTAAAAAGAATCTCTAAAAGCTCAAGGAGTCTTATAAAGAAGCCACTCCAATACAGTGTGCACCAAACCAGCCACCACCACGTTAGACATTCTTTCTGCAGTTGGGATTTATATGGGAGCCAGCCATGGAGAGGTCCCAGTGTAGGGCTTGAAGAGTGCTGCTCTCCCAAAGAAGCTTGATGGATACAGAGCTCAGGGGAAGGTGTGCTCCCCTCGGAGCTAAGCGTATCACAGGCTCCCGGATGTGCTACGGTTCCCGACCCACAACAAACCTTAGAGGCAAATCTGGCAAACTCTTTTTCCCAGGTTGGAGGTATGTGACTATCTTGTCAAAAGCCAGAGTTACTGAAAATATCTCCTCTGCTAATCCATCCGAGGGCTGAAGCCAGAGGATCTTCATTTTGATGGTATCACATTATCAGCAGCTAAAAAGTGAGATGCCTACAGATGATGAACTAAAGCTCTTTCTGTAATATTCCAGGAACAGCCACAAGTGCTTAGCGGTGAACAATAACTAAACACAAATAAAATTCACTCTCTAAAACAACCATCCCAGGGGTAAAAAAGGCCACAGTTAACTGCCAGTTAGTCACCAATAACTAAGTCAAAACTGTCTAAGGACCTCTTCTCTAGGCCCTAACTTTAGAGAGATAATTGTCCCCCTCCGAGAGCTACTGTAGACATGTCTACTCCAGAGTCTGTGTGCCTTACCAATTAATGTAAGCAAAGAATTCTATCCATTTTACCTTCCTCCTCCACTTGGCATGCACGGCCTTCTTCCTTTCATTACCAAAGAATTCCTGAATAGAAACATCTATTCTGTGACCTTACAAAATTCAGATGTACTGCCTTCTATATTCTAGTCTCTCAGTGACTGGCCCCAGATTTGGGATGTCCTATTTCCTGTTTTGTTGCTTGAGACGGTCTACCCTCCTTCAAAGCTTATTAATCTCAGGCACCTGGAGTGCAGGCCACGAGGCCATGTAATATTAAGGCACCAAGAAAACTTCAATGTGTGGTTTAATGTATTTGCAGTGCCCAAAATTAGAACATCTTCCTTCTCCTTTGATTCCACAGCCTATTTCTTCTGCCACAATTTACAGTTCTTCCCCCTCTAACAACTTCAGTTAATTTCCTCCCTCAGGGAAGTCAGAAGCACAAGAGTGAGGGTGAAGCTGTGGATTGGGGTAGACCTGGAGAGGTAACGGTGTAACAATGGGTGCAGGAGGACAGCGTGACTTCTTGGGTGTGACAGCAGCAGCAGAGACCTGAAGAGACGTGGAGACATGTTCCTAGGGGGTGTCATTGGGGGAGACTCGGGGAGGGCTCCAGGATGTGGGTGAGGAAAGAGGCAGAGGCTCAGGTAAGACGCTTTCCTGGTGCTCCAAGAATAAAGTATTTCCCTCGGAATATGCATTGTTTGTCCTGTACCTGCCTTTTCACATACACAACAAAGTGTGTTTATATTATACCCTCCAAAATTATAAGCGTTTTGGAAAATCTGTTCAGTAAAATCTAGACACGTTTTATTTTCATTTCATAGCTCATATGGAAATGCACATATATTTTACATTGGAGGCCTTGAATTAGTATGGTGGATACTCATGTGAAGATTACAATGGAGCCCACTGTGGGTCAGAAAGGCTGGCCAACCTTGGGCTCTTATGCGCTGTTTTCCACTTACCAGCTGTGAAATCTTGGACCCTTTAGTTTGTGGCCTAAAGGATTGTAGTAATGTGAAACTTTTATGGTTGGAGTGAGGATTAACTAATTCTGAGTCAGAGATCACATCCCTAGCACATAGCTACAATGCCTGGCGTGAGGCAGGTGCCCAATAAATATCTCACCTCAGTCAGGTCTTGATCCATACAAGCTTCCCAGTACGTGGTAAAACTTAGTGCCTATTCTCTAACCTCATGGAACTAATAACATTAATGACATAAACACAGGAACTAATAACATCAGTGACAGGTGATATTCTGTCCAACTCTTACACGCTTCATCTCAGAACACCTGGCTAGGTATACTCAGTGTTACCAATTATATATGAAGGAATTAGTCTACCTGGGGTTTTCTGCCTGAGCCAACATGAAGGGAAAATTTGTCTTTCACTATTTGTCCTATTTCGAAGTTTAAAAATAAAATAAAATAAAATATAGAATAAAAAAGTAGGATGTAAATAAAAGTCTGCTGAAAAGGCAGGGTGATGGGTCTCTGTGAATGCAAGTTTAGATTGTCAAGAAAAATGGGCCAAGGCTTCCACCTCACAACACCATGATTGTGACTCATTCACGTCTCAGCCTTTATGAGACGTGACATCTTCTTTGGTTTGACGTCACAGGAAAAGCCCTCCACAAAATGAGCCTTCAAAACCCCGCTTCCTGTCTCGGACTTTCTACTTAAGACCTCCTTTCCTCTCTTATGCTCCCAGTGCCCTGATTTCTATGTCCCACTGAAAATAGCCTAAAGGAGAAAACCCAGGAAAAGCACAATCACGCTGAGATCCGAAGGGAGGATAACAGCTTATAACATTATATTTACCAGTATTGTTTGTATTTTTATACAAACCAAAGCCTTAGAACAACAGCCAAAAGAATTCCAACACTGGAAGGCTGCAGAGCATCTCCATCGCTACTGAATACACACATTAAACCCCCGGAAGAGGTGGTCCTGGGAACCTGTCACAGAGATCGGGCTTGGAGTAAGAAAACCTGTGGGCACCCTTCCAAGCTCAGGCACATACCAGATGTAAGAACTTAACAAATCACCTCGGTTGCCTGGGTGCCAGTTGCCTCATTTGTAAAACAAAGATCTTGACCTAGATGACATCAAGGTCACTTGAAGGTCACCTGCTCCAACATGCTAAGATTCTGTGATTAGGGTAGCCAAGGCTGCACACCAGGAGAGACTGCGCCACCATCGGCAGTTGCCCCTCCCGACCCCTCACGGCACCCAACCAACCCACAAACACACTCAGGAACAGAGAGAAGCGCAGCTCCAGGAAACTTTGGCTCCAATTTCATACCTATGTTGATCAACTGCCTGACTTCTCATGAGATTCCTCCCCTTGATCTCAGCTTTTCTATCCACAAAACTAAACTGTACCCTTTTGACAAAGGGGTTAGTCTTTTAAATATGAACAGCTGATCAGGGCAGCTCCTGCTCAATAGTTACAATACTTTCCCTTCCCCTACTGCCACTGGCACTGCCAGCTGCTCACTCTGCAGCCAGCTCCTCCCCCCACTCATTTCCATCAGAAGCCCAATTGTCAGGGGCTGGGGATTTAGCTCAGTGGCACAGCAACTGCCTGGCAAGCACAAGGTCATGAGTTTGATTCCCGGTACCGGGGGAAAAAAAAAAAAAAAAAAAAAGAAGCCCAATTGTCTTCCAGGATCCTCTTCCCAGACATCACCTCGGAAGAGATAGGCCTGCACCTCCAGGGTGAATCCAGGCTGTGCCGACCTGTCTGTGTTTGCCTCCCGCTTGCCACGGAATGGTTTATGTTGGGGCATGTGCTGCGCTTTTGGCCACTGACACCCAAGGATGAGTCTGATGTAGAGCTTCTTAAAGGAGATTTTCCTCACTGATTACAAAAGATGCACGTAAAGAAAATAAGTCTTCCTTCCTTGTCGGTCATTTGAGGATCAGGGGAAGAGCAAGTCCGAAAATAAACCATCACACCAAGGATGGAAAAGCAAACACATGGAAAGAACAACGGTCCTTCATGACAGCACCGAGCCACTGAATTCGGTCATTTTGGCACCGTCCTGACTCTGAGCACGGTACTTATTCATATTGGCTAATACATTTCCCTTGTTGAGGCCAGTGGAGTGATGTGTTCCTTGCAGCTGAAAGCTGATTCACTTATAACATACAGCAAACGCATTTCTTCTGGCACACAAGGCCCTTGCACCCAACTACCTCAATTCTATCACCACAGATGAGGCTCCAGCCACTCACTTTTGTACCTCCCTACCCCGGTAAACACTGCTACGCGTGCTTCAAGTTCCAGCTCCCGCACCTCTCCTCTGTAACACCGGCACACAGTCCCTCAGGCTGCTGTCCTGTCCTAATCTCCCACAGCAGCCACGTGCACACCTGTCCACAGCACTAGACTGTGAGTTCTTGAGGCTGGAGGTTCCTCGTGCCCAATTCTTTTTGTATTACAGCTCCTGTGCATCTGTCTGATTAACAGTATCTGCTACATGGCGGCAATGCCCAACCTTAGCTGTTGCTTTGGGAATGCTGTTCACCCCGAATTTGAAAAGTTTAATTACTTTTTGTCTCTGTGTGGGTCCCACTGGTGGGCTATGGCTCAAGTCACATTCTGCATAGTGGGCATCCCTTTGTCCGCAGAAGCAGCATTTCCTCACTGAGCTGGTCATGCACTTTGACAGGCTTTGCAGTCAGTTACAGCTGACAGTCTGACACTCACTCATTTTTCCAACAGGAAAAGAAGTGAGTAAGGAAGGGAAAGGCGCCTGACTGGACTGGAGCAGTGTGAGAATCTGGTGCTATGGCTCAGCTCCAGGATGCAGAAGCCGTAAGGCCAACTGGCTGATGTTTCTCAAGAGGATCAGTGCAGGCTTGGTTTTAACAGAGACCAAACTCTCAGAAAGGAAATATGAAATGAGGTTTCTGCACACAGATCCAAACTCTGAACCGGTTCAGGGCCAGCTTCCCTATGTGATGTGACACTGCATAGCCTGCGCCTGATGTTACTTCCTGTACTCACTCCACTCTTCCTCGCTGCATGCCACACACACACACAGACACACACACACATAGACACATCTAGACAATCAGTTCAACTTCCGTCTGTGGCTGGTTCTGGTAGCTTTGGTGACTGGCAGTTTAAGAGGTCACATCTGCCCAGATGTGAAACAAAAGACACACCCTGTGATACAAATGATCAGCTGCTGAGAACCGGAGCCCAGCTCGTTCAGCAATCCCCCACGTGAGCCAGAGGCACTCTTTTGGAAATGGTGATCACGTTTAATGTGACAGGGGGTGAACAATTACACTAGGGTTGAGATGACTCATTTAAATAGTATTATTCAAATATCCCATTCATCTTGCAGTGTAATCAAACTCCTGAGGGGCTGCTACACTCCTTACAGGGAAAAAAAAGGGTCAAAGTGGGGTGGGGGGAATGCAGAGAAATTACATTGCCTGGTTAGGCAGGTACCAAAAGCTGGAAGGGGTCAGGGAGCAGGATGTGGGATTGCTATAAAATAAGCAGCCCTGATCAGTCTTTGAAAAGCAGGTGGGAAAATTACCTTCTTCTCTTCCTGGAGTCGTGCATGGGTCCTGCTGACTGCTCAGTCTGCCTGAAACCTTGCGAATGCTAGACTGAAATCATTCCGCCATCGAAATGTGCCACGTGCCCACTATGGGCTAGCCTGGCGGGTGCAAGGAGAAAGTAAAATTCTCCCTGTAATGAAGGTCTCACATGGCAGGGAGACACACAAAACAGCATGCCCAGTGCTGAGGAGAACAGTCACCTTTGGGGAGACAGTGGATTCCCCCCGAAGAGTACCAAGGCAGTCCTGCCAGGGCCTCTGTGTAAAATGCCCTCAAAAATAAGTAGAATCCACTAGGGAAGAAAGGGAATTCTAAGCCAACAGAAGTTGGCTTAGAATAAGGAAATCATCCAAAGGTAGGAGCAGAGAGTGGTTTGAGGTATGGGTGGTAGGCCTGGCAGAAGTCATACTGAGCCTAGGAGATGGACTTTCACCTCTAGGCCCAGCTCAAAGTGCCCTTCCAGCCTTATCTCCCCCAGCTATTTTCTCTTGCCTTGTGCATCCCTAACGTCCTCTCTGCACACATGTCCTGATCCTCAGGTGTCCCTCAGCCTGGACCACCCCTCCTGTCTCTGTGAAGCCTCCCCACAGCCCTGAGCGGACTGAGGCGTTTCCTTCTCTGCTCCACTCTTTTGGCCACTCTCACGATGGACACCATTCTGCCTTTGGGAGCAGCTCCTTGTGAACCCAAAGCCCTGTGAGATGAAGCAAGATGCTCAAGTTGTGAAAGAAACACCAAGACAGCAAGTTTCCTGGTCCCCAGCTCAATACAGGAAGTCCCGAGTGGTCTCACCAGGGAAGAAAGGCTTCCGGGACCAAGGCCCTTAAGAAAGCTCCACTCTGGCCACACTCCTCACCTCTTCCAAATTCCGGGGTACCTCTTTGGATTGTCTTATCCCATAGCACCCATCTTTGTTCAGCCTTTTAATCCTCCATTTCAAGGATGGTGCCATCTCTTTCCTACCCCACGACCACTTGTCTGAGGAGGCAACACAACGGGTAGGGACAGCACAAGCTTTGACCTGAGCTGCAGAGCCCTGCTTACTTGCTACAAGGGTTGAAAGAGATGACGATGCTGACACAGGAGGGACTCTGTAGGCCATAGCTGTCACAGCTATTGATTAGACTCGGGATCGTCCATCACCACATCCACCTCCCAGCTTCACATCTGCCAGCCTGAGTTCTACTATTTTCTCTCTTCTCCTTCCTTCCTTACCTGGACAAGCCTCAAATGACTCTAGACTGCACATATTTCATAAGGTGGTATATGTTATGGATCTGAAGGTCCAACGCATTTGGACCTGTGGATCTGGCAGGAAACAGGCAGGCCAACCAGTGGGAAATGGTAAATGGTGCCAGAGAGAGAAAAGTACACATCCTATTTATGCAAATACACATCTCCACCCACTGCACTGGAAGTCGATGGATTGTGGGATCCAAAGACAAGTTAGAGATCAGGACAGACAGAATCTGAGACAATCAGGGGTAGTTCTTGGGACACTATGAGCCTCTGTGTGTGTGTGTGTGTGTGTGTGTGTGTGTGTGTGTGTGTGTGTGTGTGTGTGTGTTTGGGGAAGGGTATAGGGCAATTTTATGCATCAGGAAAGAAAAACACTGAAGCCAAGGCAGCTCCTAGAGGTCCACAGGCGTGTTTTCCAAAAAATACTGTCAAAAATTCAGAAGCTCTGGCCCCCAAGATGTGGAACTGACAAGATGAGTCACCTTGGTACATTGGTTGGTTCACCTGTTAAATCAGAAGCTTGACCTTCATGTTGAGCTACCTGAGGATTTTCCGCCCATGTAAAAATCTGTCAAAAATCTGCCAAGTCATTGTAGCAGTGGTCCACCATGGGATGGGGTCCAAAAACAACAACGTGTCACTGCAAGACTAACTTCCGTGTTCTTCTTTTCCCAGTTTGACCTCAACTTCCTGTTTTCCTTCAAGTGTGCCATGCGCCAACACTGCCCCAATCAGCTTTTGTTACGACACCTTACCCGCCCATATAAACTCCTCCCCCAACCCAGCTCAGTAAATTCGCTGCCCCCTGCCTCCTCCTCAGAGGGTTCTTGCATTCTCCTGCTGCCCTCCTGCGCCCACTATAAAGGCTTCTCTTACCTCTATCTTGTTTCTCATTTGCACCAAAAGAAAAACCTAACACTACCCAAGTTCAGACACCAGTTTGACCACCTAGAACATGACCTCAGGTAAGATACTGACTTAGCTGGTGCCTCATTCAGCTTTATCTGTAAAATATCAGCAAACTCAGACCTCTCCCTGCAGTGCCCCTGCAAAGACTGTGCCAAGAACCACACCAGCTATACTGCAGGAAGTAAAAGTGGTTGCACCTAAAATATTTTCATAGGCTTTCCTACTTTAGAAATGGCCATTCAGAAAAAAATTAAAAAAAAAAAAATGGAACGCATCCTGGGCTAATCTGGGATATAACATGGATGTTTTTTTCTGACACATTTTCAGATATATTGATTTGAGTATATAATGATCCTTTCCAGATATAGATTTTCTTCAGAAAATGTAAATATGATCATTAGGAAGGGAAACATGCAATTGCAAGTCTCCAAAGCAAGAAAACTGAAGTAAGCCTTTGATTTCTAACTCCAGTTTAACCTGAATTTCGAAGAAAAGGACTATCAAGCAGAGGTACGCAGACTCCTGCTTGTTTTCCCCCACCGTCACGGAGACTAGAAACAGACAAGAGAACTGTACTTGAGTATTTGTCAGAGTCGGCAAAGCCTTACAGGTTTCCAGCGTTTGTCTGTGACCCATCACTTTGGTTCCCTTTGCTGAATCTGGAGACCAAACACTTAGGAACTATTCAGCACTCCAGCTAATGAGGTCCTGCCTCGCTTCTTAAAAGAAGCTCCAGGAGTTTCTAGTCCCGCTGCACCCTTCCAGGGCACTTTGCACTTCCAGGGCTTCTGAAACAGTTTACCTCTAGGAAGGAGGAGTTGAGGTCAGGTGGGAGGGGCATGGAGACTTTCTCTTCTGGATTATCTAAAATGTTGCTTCTGACATGTATGTCCTTTTTAATGGAAAAATTCAGGTACCCAAGTCTTACCCGCAGAGATTATTACTTAGTATATGTGGGAAGAGGCCTTAGCATCTGTACTTTTGTTTAAAGCTTGGGTTGGTTTTGACCCAAAGGTAAAACTGGGATCTATGGTACTAAGGGAGAAAAGTGTGTTTGTGAGAGCATGTGTATGTGTGCGTGCATGTGTGTGTGTGTGTGTGTGTATCATTTGTAGGTGTGAGCTCACATGTACGTATGTGTGGCAGGTTGGGACACAGGGGAAGGACTATGTAGCAAAAAAACAAAAACAAAACCACTTCTCCCTCCCAGAATATCCTCCGTAGAAATTTCCTTTGCTTTCTCCCCAAAAGCCAGGTCAGATGCTAAGCACCAACAGCAGGCTTTCCCCAAGCAGAGGCCAGCACAGCTCCCTGCTGGAGGACGGGCAACTCACCGTGAGGAGAACCAGCAGGGAGCTGTACAGCCGGGGTCCAATCCTGGCTCCATATCACTTTAAACACATCCCTCTGCCTCCATTCCCTCACTGAGACCCATGGCGGTGTGTGAAGATCCAGTTTGGTACTCTGTCCAAAGTACTTAACACCGTATGCACCTGACCTGAAAGGAGCAAGTGTAAGCGTTCTGATGTCAAGTGAAGTCTGAGCCAGGCTACCAACTTCTTCCTGTTGGATGACATCACACTGCCATTGTTTGCGCATGTGTCTGCATTACTGGGACACTAGTTCCTCAGGGAGGGCACGCCTAGTCCTTATACATAGCACAGGGATGTTTGTGACACAAAGCATGTCATGGGAGGAGCATTTGGGTTCAAAGGCCCAGCCTGCCTCATGGGCAGTGCCAGGCCACAGGAGGAAAGCCAGTGACACAGGGATAAGAGTGGAATTCCTGGGCTGGAGGTACTGGTGTCCACTGCAGCCACCATCATCCCCACTGCAGCCACCATCTTTACCCCTACCTGCTTCAGTCTTTCTTTGGGCCCAGCTAGATCTCAACTATTGCCTTAGAAACATATACAGAGCTAAATTTTTGTTCTTTATTATCTCTTTTGAATACGGAATAGGGATACACACACACACACACACACACACACACACACACACACTTTACACTTCTCCCCTTCTAGAATTAATCAGTGGTCACTTATTCCATTTTCTAAGTTGAAAAAATATAGATATTTCATTTCATGTGGATGCCTGAAATTCCTGCTAGGGTAACTGCTTCTTCTAGAAAGCCCCCCCTCCCCTCCGAACTGTTCGGGCTGGAGCCCCTCCTCTTCATGGAATACAGTGCGTCCAAGGATTTCACCACCTTATGCTACAATTTCATCTCCTCCTAGGCAGGGTGGTGCTTGGGCCATGAGTCTTCCTGTGCTGCGTTAAACACACTCCCAATTCCAGGGCATTTCTTGGCAAGAGCAGGAGAGCAATAAACGTCTTTTGAGTCACACTCTTGTTCCCGGCTCACCCCAGCGGACAATCTCTGAGGCCCTAAGGAAGCAAACAGGTGTGAACTTGAGGCACGGTCTCCATACCAAAGCAGGCAGGGTGGAGGTGGAAGGCAGGCTTATCTCTAAGAGAAGACACTCTTGCTAAAGGGTCTGCAGACACTTGAAAGAGAAGAATTTGTTGTGCCCTGGTTCTAAATTCCTAGACAATTTCACTTTCATCAGTAGCTTGGCCCTTTGTTCTTTATTAAGACTGTGCAGGAATAACCTTGCTACGCTATTGCTGCTATTAATAATGTGGTAGCCTTATCACATTTCATACTGTGTTATGAAAATTGACTGCCAACACAAGGGAAAGCTGATAGGATGGAACTCCCTAACTGCTGATAAGGAAGAGACTTCCTTCTGACCTCACTGGGCTCCCTTCAGGCCTGTGAACCAACGTCAGCTTCATCAGCCTGACTCCTCTCCCGCCCTGCACACAAATCAAAGCAGGTGGTGAGGTCATGCTGCCAGGCGCTGCCCAGCTTCCCTGAAGCACTGGTTTCCATCTGCACTGTGCCTGGCGGTTTGCATTCAGAACCAGCAGGCCTCGCAAAAGACAGGGACACAATCCCATCCCACAGGGTTCCATTTTACAAGGAAGTCTTCCCATAGTTTCCACTGTGGGTATCCAAACCACACTTGTAAAATAGGGCGTCCTCCTCGCTTAGGTCACCTTGTCCTCCCCCTCAGTGTGAACCATGAATTCTTCTCAACTAAAGACTAGGCAGGGGTGGTCACTGTGGTGAGGGTCTCACTAGATACCTCACCCGCACCCCACAGCAGGGTTGCCAGGGGCCTGCCTCTCAGCATCTGCTTCTGGCCTAGTGAGTGAGGTGGCTACAGGCAGCCCCTCGTCAGGGGAGGCCTCAGCTTCCCTCTGCAGACGGTTATGCAAACCGAGCATGAGGAGAGAGTGTCAGAGTCCAGCAATCCAGGGGGCACCCTGAGGGAAAGCCTCCTCAGGGTCTTCTTCCACCAAGAAAAACTCAGTGGAGGGCTGCCACCAATAAAAATCTGGCCTAACTTTCTAAAATAGCCTGTTATTCTTTCTGGGAAAACCCTGCCCAGAGACCTAACTTGATTTTCTTTATTTGAAAGGCACATTGCAAGCACACGTGCTGTGGAGGAGTTTTGTGAGGTGAGTTCTGTGAGGTAAAGGGTGGCGTCGCTGAATGTCCAAGTTCAGCACCACTTTTTAACTTTTCCATCACCAGACCTTATCTTCCCAGAAAACAGATGAAAAGTTCTGAGGAGGGGGTGATCCTAGGGATGGGAAGGGCTTGTATTAAGAGAGTGTTTTCCCAGACCTTAACTAAACCTCATCCACTTTTGTCAGTCAGGGCCGACAGTGGAGAGCAGCATTAGAGGAGGTAATTGCATGTATCAGTCAACACCTTTTGTCCCACGGCCGCCGAGAATTACAGTAAAATGGGCACAGGAAAGCGGCACACCGGATTAAAGGCAAAAGGGGCTCTTTCTCCAGTTTCTGCCTACTCACCAGCTGTTCTGTTCGGCTGCAGAGACAGAAGCGGCAATAATATCTGGGCGAAATCTAGCCTGCCACAGTCTGGGTTTTTTTCCCCCTTCTGCTTTCCCTCCACTTTGAAAGTGATTAATCTTTGACTTTAAAGAGAAACTTTCTCAAAAAGCATTCTACCTTGCCATAGCAACTAAGCTATTAACTCTGTATGAATTTTTCTCCCATTAAAGTATACAAACAGACATAAACTTAAATCTTCTGTCATTTCTTAGGCTGATGAGAAACCAGCCAACCCAGAACCCCTTTGATGTTCCTCAGTGACAGGTCCAAATAGTTGCCTAAGTAAATAGTTTGCGAGACACAGATGGATTTTATGTACACCTGACCGTAAATCGCGCCAAGCCAAACTCTGACGTACAGTTAGCCTAGGGGTCTGGAATTCGCCCCAGGTACAGAGGAAGCAGGAAGGAGGGAACATAGGGGAGACCCACCTGTGCCTGAGTACCTCACACGCATTCTCCCCGGCAAGGGTGATTGTCACCAGGTCCCTGGTGACCTAGACACCTTGGCTGGCCCCAAATCATTAAGTATTAAAGGATCAACTGCTTCTCTTTCAACCACAAGAAGATAGCGATCTACAGAGCCTCCAGAGGTTTTGGAACAAGAGAAGGTAAGAGGTTCCTTCCTAGGGCCAAGATGAATCTCCTTCAGAGGGAAGCTGGCTGTCCAGAAACAATGGGGACCAACACCAGGGAGACAGCAGAAAACAGTAGGTCAGAGTCATTCCTGAGGAACTTAGGGGAACCGGGGGTCCCAGTGCGTTTGGCCACAGTACAGCTGTCTGATTCCTGAGTTAGAAACCCCGTAGCTTGGCAGGGTAGCCAAGGAGAACTTCACAAAGTAACAGTAAACGGTATGTCCACTTACAGATCAAGAAATGGAGGTTGAGAGAGATTCGGGATTCAGCCAAGTGGATATAGCCAGTACGTAAGGTAGACAGGATTCAAACTCAGCTCCGTCTCGCCAAAGTCTTACCATCTCACTCATGCATGCCTTTGGGGAAGCTTGATGCTGGATACCACAGAGGTGGGGAGCTGTGGGTGAAGCCCATTGTACCTTCCCGGGGGCATCAAATTACTCAAATATTGGTCAGTGTGAAAAGGAGCCCAGGTAGGGCAGGATGGGATTAAGCAATTCATAGCTCAGTATTTCAAAGCATGTTCCTACATGAAATTCAATGGCTGTGTTAGAAGGGTGTAATATATAGTTCTATTATGAATGAGTAATTAATTAATAAGATTCAAAATTCAAATGGGACAAAATGGTACAAAGTAGACAGTTTCTACCTCACTTATCCCTCAAGTCACAATTCTCCCTGTGGGCAAGCAATATATTAATTCTTGATGCATATCCATATATGCAAGATTGTAAGTACAAATATAGGTTTTTTTTCCCCTTTTAAATATAAATAGTAGCCCACTACATATGTCTCTCCATACTTCGCTTTTTTCATTAAAAGAAATCTTGGAGTTCTTGCCTGTCTGAAAAGTGCCTCTTCATTGCATTCTGCTTAGCATTTCATTCTATCAATGCATCCTCATTTATTTAATCTGTCCAGTGGGTGGATTATCAGGATATTCTGAAAGCTTTGTCCTTACAAATAGCACCTCAGTGAGTAACCCTTCATGGGTTATTTCACCCATTTGAGAATATGCATGTGAGATATATTGGTACAGGTGGACCCACTAGATCAAAAGGTACATTTATCTTTAATTTGGATAGATACTGACAAATGTTTCTCTCTACAAGTTGTAAAGCTGTACTGGCAGGGAGCCATTTCTCAATGTTAGCCAACTCTTCTATGTCTGCCAATCTGATAGAGAAAAATAGAGTCTCATTGCCCTTCTAATTTGCTGAGCAGGGGCTGAGTATTTTTTCATGGGCTTAAGGACCATTCGGGTCTATTCCTTACCCTCCAAAGTGTGTGTAGCCTAGGTTCACTTGTTACAAGGTTTTATTTAATTGGAATTTATAGTTCTTTGTAGAGAACAGAACTTGCTCTTTGAATTGTGAGTTGTAAATTGCAGACCCAAGAATCTTCACTTTTGTCCCTGTCCCTGTGAACCTCAGCCCCGCTATGGTGGCACCAACACCAGGGCCCACCGGTTTGTGGGGATCCACCTGCACCGCAGCATCTGGGCCCCACTTAGCCTGGCCGGGCTTCCTCCCACAGTCTGGGTGCCTCCCCCAGGGCCTGCTGCTCTATGAAGGGTACTGAAAATACCTGACCTGGCCATTTCCTCGGCAGGGTGACACATACCCTCAACATCACCCCCAACTCAGGATTCATAAGCACTGCTTTTCTCATTAGCTGGGCATGTCCGATACCATGTGCCTTGGTTTATCCATCATCACTAAGGTGTACTGAGCACTTACTATGTGTCAAGTACTGGGCAAAGCACTTTGCCTATATGAATTCATTAGGAAATCTTAGGAAATCTCATGAAGATATTACTATCACCAATCCACTTTACAGGTGACAAACACAATGACAGAAATGTGAGATACTGTGACAAAGGTCATATGTAAGTCTAGTATGAAGCCAGGGGTCAAAATCAGGCAGTCTGGACTACAGGTCAACCCAACCCTACATACCTTGACACTGCTACAGACTTCTGCAAGCATTCTAGCAGCAACTCAGATCCTGTAAATCACACGCAAGTACACACACATGTGCAACACACAAACTGCAATCCAGGGGAACTTCACTAACATCATACAGCATTGCAGAAAGCACATTATTTTAGTACCAAGTAGCATGTGGCCTTGTGGGGTTTATATAAACCATGATATTATTTGCTGAAGGTATCGGGCCATACATTACCTATATTCAACTGAAAGTAGGTAAATTATACCTAAGTGTGGGGAAGTATCCGTTCACTTCCAAAGTGTGGAGGTGAAGATACTTGGGAGGAGATGGTTAAGAAAGTCAGTACGTGGACTGGACACACCATCCCTGTTGGAAGCAATGCTATTTTTCAACTTGTGCTGCTTTCATCTCAGAGTCAGAAATTCATCCCACTCCTCAGCACATGCATGCGGTAAATGCAGGGACACCGGCTGGTGCATTTTATCTGCATGGCCTTGCTCTATCAAAACAAACTTGCTGCGTCCAAACTCCATCTCAAAGCCACGTATCCTGGAACAGAGACCGAGTGGTTTGTCCAGCAGCATCATGCCCCATGCGGGATGAAGCAGGCTCGGGTTGTCCCTCTGCTCCCTTCTTATTCCCTTGATGACCACAGGGCTCAGGCTGTCTATCTTTATCAGCACCGTTGAAGCCAAAAGCAGGTTTCTACACTGAATCTCCACCTGGACTGCTGTGGCTGATGGGTTTTGAAAGCCAAGAGCCAATCCCTGTGGCTAACCAAGCAAGTATTGGAAAGGTGGGAAAACCAAAACCCCAAGCACTGGACTTCTAAGGGGTTCAGTCAATGTCTGTTTTAAATGTACAGTTGTATTTTGCAAGTTCAGGGTTTAATAATCCAGACTGTGACTCATTTATTTTTAGTGCTTTCTATCTAATATTTCTTTTTCATCTGTTCACTGGTAATTCATCCTTTGAGCTAAAGAGTAATTCATTCATCAATCATTTCAAAAACATTTTCTGAGCTCCTATTGTGCCCTAGAAATAAAAAGACCAAAAGGGAGAGAGTGAGAGAGAGACAGAGGGAAAGAGAGACAGAGACAGAGACACAGGAGACAGAGACCTACAAGTGTCTTATAGTCTGTATTGCCAGTCCTCTGGGAAGCAGAAGCTGGAGAATCTAGTGCAAGTTCAAGCTCAACCGTGACAATTAGTGATTTAGCAAAAACTTGTTTCAATGTTGAAAGAAAGAAAGAAAGAAAGAAAGAAAGAAAGAAAGAAAGAAAGAAAAAAAGAAAGAAAGAAAGAGAAAAAGAAAGAAAAAAGAAAGGAAGGAAGATAAGAAAGAAAAAAAGAAAGGAGGGAGGAAGGAAGGAAGGAAGGAAGGAAGGAAGGAAATAAATAGGGAGATATCTTAGTGCAAAGACCCTGGGTTTAATCCCCAGTACAAGGCAAGACAGAGAGAGACAGAGACAGAGACAGAGGAATTGAGAGATAGAGACAGATTAAAATAGTAGCAACAACCACCTTTTAAGGACAAGTACACAACACTGAGGAACACCTGCTTGGATGGAAGCAAGCACAACTGCCTTAGGAGGCCACAGGATGATCCTAAGAGTTCAAACTAGGCAGCAAAAGAAACCAGGGAAAGAATGCAAGCGCCCGGAGGTCAGAAAGCATCGCCCACTGGACTGAGCAGGGAAGCCAGCTGTGGCTCTGGCCCCAGAGGCCCCGGCTGGGAGAGGAAGCTCTGAGGGCCGACAGGGGCCAGGTCGTGGAAGGCTTTGCGCACTGCGCAGATGTCTGGCCCTGCACAGGTAAAGGCCACAGGAAGAAACGCAGAAGGGGAGACTCGACCAGGCTCAGCTTTAGAGAGAGCTCTCCGACAGCAGAGTAGACGCAGCTAAAATTGCTAAATAGGTGACATTTTTAAATATTCCCTCTGGTCTCTCTTTTCAGTCTTTTCCTTCCCATCTTTCTCTCTGATTTCCTGTATAGTAAAACTGCTTAAGAAGGAAATAATTCATAATACGGTGCAAATGACTGATAAGACTTAATCAGCTATGTTTTGATAAGAGACAAAATCTAAAGCAAAGGAATGAATTCAAATGTAGAATTTGGAAAAATCAAATTAAATTGGTGGGATAAGTATCTGGTGGGAGAGACCCCATTGGCATTTCCCAAATTACGCATTTAGGAATATATCTGCTACTTCTCTCATTAGCAAAAAATCACGCATAAGCACACACACACACACACACACACAGGCTCCACCGACTTAGGAGGAGATAGAAGGCAGACAAACTGCCTGAGCACAATGGTGAGGATCACATACTGATCACAAATGGATACATTGGGTTGATCTTTCCAAAGCACGTCACCCTTACACAAGTCCAGACTCCTCCCAACGAGGTACACAATTATGTTGTTGAAAGGGTAGAGAAAGAAGAGCTCTTGATTTTGCTGGTGAGAGTGTCAGTTCACAAAAGTTCTACAGAAAGCAACACGGTAATAGCTGTCAAAATTGCAAGTACACATATTCTCTCCAAAAAGTCTACCACTGGGAGTTTTAACACACCACACACACACACACACACACACACACACACACACACACCCCTATGAAATCATTCCTATAGATTATTTATTAGGGCAATTATTTATAATATGTAATTGAAAGCAACATACATATTTATCAATTTGGGACTGGGTAAATTCTGACTTAAGCATAAAATAGAATACCATGTAGCTGTAAAAAAGACTGAGGAAACCCACTGTATACTGTGTAAAAAAGATCTTCATAAGTGGAAAAGAGAAAATAGAAAATGCAGAGTGGTATAAATATTGACCCCCTTTTCCAGATGGAGAGAATACAGTGTGTTTGTGTTTGTGACAACTCTGTAAGTGGACATACCTGGCTGCCAGTGAGAAGGGAAATGGGTAGCTGAGAGAAGCCACCTTTACTAAGATTCATTTTTGTACTTTATTAGTCATATAAACGTATTAAGAACTAAGTAAATTGTTTTAAAAAATCATGTCCCATCCTCAAACAGCTTACCCCCAAAACAAATGAACAACCTTTCTACAACAGGGAAGAGCTAGTTATGAATCCCTGACGGGCCAAAACACAGAAACCATGACTGGAAAATGTTCCTTGAATTTCGGCCCGTACTTCTGTCCAGTGGATGGTTCTGATGGCCCGTGACTACAGGGGTGCTTAGATGATGATTCTTAGCACTGTGGCTCGGACCGATGCCCACACCCCACAGATTGGAAGCTGCAGCCCAGCAAGGACAAACACCTTGCTTTGAGCCAAGGACGGAGGTGGCTGACAGCACCCTAACTCAGACCTAACCTGCTGTCCCTTCTCCCAGCAGCTGCTGATTCTCCTGGCCAGCCATGCCCCTGGAAGTGCTCTAGACTGACTGCAGCACCGTACGGTCTGTGGGGAACCTGCTCACCGCCCTCTTTGTAGGCCCTGGACAACTTACAAGGGGTGATCAAAGTATACAGTGAGTTTCTATATTAAAAAATTTAACCCAGATTAAAAATACAGTGAAGATTTTGCTGCCTAGTGTCATCCAATAGAAAGGCAGGCTCACAAAATCATTACAGGGTGTCCTCAACAACCGTCTTCACCAGATCGGGAACCTTGCAACTCCTGCCTCTTCTCAAAAGTCAGGATGACCACAGACGGTAAACGTTTTGACTCAGTTCAGGACATAGGAGCCGCCATACAACGTAACTAAAGACACTCACGAAGGAGGACTTCCAGAACTGCCCCAGAGAGTGGCAAGAGCGATGGGATAAGTGTGTGTGCAGTGAGGGGGAGCACTGGAGTGCGATTCGTGTCAATGTGTCTTGATGATCATTTTAATTTAGACGCATACAGTATTTTTCTGTCCCGCCTTGTATGTATCACCCCTCCCTCTGCAGCTGATAAAAAAAGAAAAAAACAAGTAAATTTGGAGGAATCCAGGAAAGCATCCACTCCCTTCTGGAAAGTGCTATAGGAATTGAGTGCATTTGATCCTTGCCTCCTCATCGGACCAGAGTTCAAATCATGGATATTTCTCTTTGGTTCTTGACCATATGCAGTTGCGTGGCCCTGTCTGTGTAGTTAACAAATTGAAATCTCAACAATTGTTTATTAATCATGCTTTCAGGGAAACAAAATAATGGCCTATCGATCCATCATTCCCAAGCTCGCCCCAGTCTTTGGCTCCTCCCTAGGAATACAGAAGGGTCATGCTGGTCTGCAAACTCCACACCCCTCCAGCATACAGCAGACAGTGAGCTTGGCCACCCACGTCACAAGGACGGGAGCAGAAGCGGGCTCAGGCTGAGGCAGGCCACACGCTTCAGGGTTTCGGAGCCCTGGCTTGCAAACATTTCTTAAGTCTTCCCACTAAACTCTTCTCCCTGTCCAGGACCTTCCACCTGCCCCACAACTCCACACAGTCTCCTGCTGGCCTCCCTTCTGCCCTCGTCAGCAGCCTCTTTATTCCGGCTTCTTCCTCTGCACTTACAAGCAGCAGCCCAGTCCTAAATGTAGCTCCCCGTTGGTCCTGCCTTCTCTTTCATCTGCGATGCTATGCCTTCTCCTTTTTACCTCTAGAACACGAAGAGGGATATCATACTTCACCAAATTTAAGAATAAAAGAGTAATGCAAATGACAAAAGTGGTACTTCTACACCAGGCCCTGAGCTGAGCACTCAAGCAAGCAGAAGAAACGGCTATTCTGCTGTATGAGTCATTTTTCTCTCAAATAATCGTCTGTGGGAACCGAGGCTATGGTTGGTTCCACTACAGCCTCATCTCTATGATGACAGCAATCACCTGTGCGACCACGTAGGCCGCGACAGCGTGAGAGCCAGGCTCCACAACAAACTGCCGGTCTCTCCCCTGCCTCCCCAGGTAAACACCAGGCAACACTATCTCCATTTTATTCTTATGCCAGCAAAATTCAGACCTCAACACCTCTCCCACAACCACATCACTCCTGCTTAAAAACTCAAGCTAAATGAGAAGCTAAGAAACACAGCAAGCCAACAGCCACAGCGGAAGAATTGGAAAGAGAAGTAGATACAAGGTGGGGAAGTAGCCTCCAAAACACTTAGTTCTACCCTCAG
The DNA here is from genome assembly GCF_000276665.1 of Chinchilla lanigera. Taxonomy (NCBI): domain Eukaryota; kingdom Metazoa; phylum Chordata; class Mammalia; order Rodentia; family Chinchillidae; genus Chinchilla; species Chinchilla lanigera. The sequence continues at coordinate 10,856,226 of NW_004955420.1, read as the reverse complement.
ATCCAACAGATTGGTTCTAATCAAGCTCAACAGCCTGGGATGGGGACTTTTGGTGATATTTACATGGAAATTCCTCTACAAAGGCCACATAACTCTTACAGCTAATGGTTGTCCCTGTTCTCTGCACCTCGTGGTCACCCTTTAAAATGACTTACCTGGCCATCCTACTGCAGGAGCACCCTCACTTGGTCTCCTCTCCTGAAGTCTTCCTCCCCACCAATCAGTCTTTTTCCTCAGACTGTCACAGTGGCCTTTTTAACAAAAATGTGTGAGTAAAACAGATTCCCCACATGTTTGTTTTGCTCACTGATGTATGGTAAGACCAAGAAGTATTCAATAGACATATTCTTCATGAATGGGTGAATTAATGAGTTAGCCAGAAAAGTACAGAACAGACCTGGGTGTATGTCAGGGGCAAAGCACACACTTCGCATGTGTGAGGCTCTGAGTTCAATCCCAAGCACTGGAAAAACCACAAAAAGGAAGAGGAAAACTTTGAGTCATGAAGCTTATTTTTGCCTCTTAAGCAACATTTTGTGTGCGGAGGAGGTTGTGTGTTACTTCTTAAAAAATGACTCTTCCCAGTGCTGACAGAAATGTAGTAAAACCCGAGCATCCTCTTCCTATTCTTGACAATACAGTTTTTCAAAGGCCTCTTTCCCTTTTAGGAATTAACACTGTAGAGCTGGGTATGGTGGTACATGCTTATAATCCCAGGACTCTAGGAGGCTGGGGAATGAGGATTTCAAGTTAGAGACCAGCCTCGACAATTTAGTGATTTAGCAAGATCCTGTCTCAAAATAAAGAATAAAATAAGAGCTGGAGGTGTAGCTCAGTGTGAAGACCCTGGATTCAATCCTCAGTACTGAAAAAAAAAAAGTCCAAAATAGAGGCAAACTAAGAAAGAAAATCTTACAGAAACACTTCCAAAATTTGAAAGTATTAAAGTTCAGCAATAAAGAATTATTAAGTAAATGATGACACCATCACTTAATGAAATATATACTTATTAAAAATATTTTTCAGTTTATATAATAACATAACAAGTGAAACAAAGAAGCACAAAAAGTCTGAGTATTGTGATGATGCCTATGTAAAACCTGCAGAAATGCGTTCAGATCATGCAGAGAGCTAGATCTGAGTTCCGGCTCCGAAGTTTCTGGACAATGTGACTTTCGGTGGGTTAATCTCTGTGGTCAACTTTTCCACATTAGTTACACTTTGCTGATAATGATGAGAACAATGAAGAGACCTCATTTCGTAGGCAGATTACAGACAAGGAGGCAAGGGAGCGCTATGGCTGAAATAAGTGAGTGTCCTGTGAGTCTGAGGGGTACAGTGCCGTCCTGAGGGTGCAGGAACAATGGTGTTTCGCCTTTGCTTTCTGAATTCTTGGTGATAGGACAATGTCGCACGCCTCAGGGTGGCAGTCTATCTTTCTCTCGCAGATGTAGATCATTCAGCCCATGGTGCTCTTTCTCTTGCCTTCTAGGAGTCCCTGTAGTGCTTTCTTCTTCTGAAGACTGCTTGGTAATGCTTATATGCTGCCTGGAGCTCATTGCCACCCCTTACACACAGTAGATGCTGATCCCCACCCCACCATGGCCCTCGGGGAAGGGTGACCCCAGCTTCCTCTTCATGGGCCTTTAGCACAAGACCAACTGCACCTCAGCAGGTTGATTTCATTTTTTATTAATTAACTTTTTTTGAGAGAGGGTCTCACTGAGCCACTATATTGCCTATCCTGGGCTTATATTAATTTGGCAGTCATACGGATAAGAGCATATAGAGTGTCTACAATTCAATCAGTACTTTTCTGTTTCTTAATCATAGTTTATTTCCATCATCAGATAAGAGCTAAAGCAAAAAATTCTGGGTTGATTTTCCCCAGGTTGTAGTTTACATCCATTTAGTTTTACAACTCAGCAGAGTCTACAGATAGACACCCTCTTTGCTTCCCAGATGAGCTAAGTCTCTATCTTCCCTGTACAGAAATAAGTGGCATAAGTGAGGTCAGTGGTGATTAATCCTTAGAACAAGGATATGCCACTGCGAAGTGGAAAGCCAGAGGGTGAACAGAACACATCACGGAAAGGATCCCTTTGGAAAACAGGATTCCAGTCAAATTCAATTAGAACGCTGTTCCAGATCCAAAGGTAAATTGTTCTGCTTAAAGTTTTTGTGCCTACTGTTTCCCTAGGGCAGTAGGCCCACAAGCAGATACCTTTAATTGTGCAGCTCTTTTTATATTTTTCACAATTAGCCTATCTCCAATTATATAAACACCCTCATGATGACAGTCTTTGGTTATGGAATTATAGAAAATGAAGGTTACTTTAACTTTTGAGAGTTGGTTTTAGCACAAAATCAGACTGAAGCTTATATGGATATATAAAATAACAGGCTAATGCCATTGTCTGCTTGCCTTAAATTATTTTATTAGAAGGAACATATTAATTATAATGAAAGCAAACTTGGACCCTGCAGGTCTCTAAAGAAAATTCCTTTGTAGTATCACGGCAGGATTTCCCTCCATTTTTCTCTTTCTGATGAAATTAACTCCCCACGGTTGGCCAGCAGGATAATCTCATTTTAGCCAATGAGCTTGGGAGCTGCTGTTGACCTCACAAAGGGAGAGACAAGTATCTGCAGTCATAGCAACCACCGCTCGGCGCTGATCATCTCTGGACCCTTCCACCTAATGACAGACACCGGCTTGCTTCTTAGATGATTAATCTTTTCCCCTGTGACCCTCCTTGAATACATTAGCCAAACAAGTCTGATAAATTTGTTTATCCCAAGACAATCATTAGAAAATTACCTGCAAAAGTAATTCTCAGTAGAGCAGTTTATGAATGGAAAGCCATATGGCTGATAAAAACAGAAATAAGCAGTGAAATCTTTTGCTGTATATCACAAGTTGGGAAAGTTTTTCCTCTTTAAGCTTTATCGTTTTGTGCTAAATCCCAAAATCACAGTAGCCCGAAAGCCATTTTACACGAGTGAGAAAACCTTTCTCTAGTCACTAGTTGTTCCTCCTATCAACCCCGCAGTCCTACTATGTGCTTGCTCTGGATGTGCACCAGCGACTGTGAGCTCTTTCTGCATCCGGCTATGCTGCAGTCCGGTGGGAAGAGGCAGATGTGTTAATAGATAATTACAGTGCACCATAAGGGTGGGAAGAGAGGCAACACAGAGGGCTCTGGGAGCCACTGAAAGGAATGGAGAACTATTTTTCAGACCCAAAAAACTTACATTCAGGCAAAAAATGGATGAGCAGAGCTTATCCAAGAGGGAGAATATTCTAGGCAAAGAAAGAAACATCAGACAAGCATGTGATTGACTCTGGAGTCAAACAAATAGTCCGGGGCTGTCGGGTAGTGGCCACATCTTATCCCAGAAAATGAGACCGGAAGTGCGGGTCATGGCCAGGGTGAAGCAGCGACGGGGTGGCCCGAGCATGGCAGAGTCTCAAGAAGACTGAGACAATGAGGACAGAAGGGAGGAAGCAATTTGGAAGTTCTTTCTGCGGTTGAATCAAGAGAATACATTGGTCAGTGTGCCCGTGGCAGCGGCCTGACTCAGAGGAAGCACAGAAAACAATCCGCAGGCGCAGATGCGGCCCGTCTGGACACAGCCCCTCCGCGACCACCTAGGGTCAGTTTGCTGAGCGAGAGATAGGGCTCGGTCCCTCATGTGGTCGGGAGATGTAGAGTGAGGACAGGTATTTAAAGTAGAGGAGACGACGATGCGGTGACCTCACTGCTCCAGCAGGGCCATAGAGACCAACACGAGAAAAACTTCACAAAAACCAGGGGTGAGGGCCATGAGGTTGGACCAGTGGCCAAGGCAGTGTGAAGCTAGATAGAGACTCCCGGGGTGGTAGGACCATTGGGCTCATGCCTGAGGTGTGGATGCAGCACACTTGCTCCCTTAAGGCCAGCTTCGGAAACATAGACTGGAACAAAAGGTGCTGCACAGCCTACCTATAGTTGCTAAAGTTCTCTGACCCAATGCCAGAGCTCATCAGGAGAGCGGCTCCAGGGCCAGGCCTGGGCCACAGGCCTGCAGGCTTCTGTGTCTGCAGATCTGTCTGAGGATCCCAGTTCTGGCCCCTATTCCCCCTCGCATTCCCAAAAGAGGGTCACTCACCACAAATGTGCTCCGTAAAAGCCTTAGAAAGAAGCTAATTATTAAGTCAAAGAGTCTATATTTTCCAAATTTTCAAAAGTATGTGCTAGATTTTAAATAAAATATTTTTTAATGGACAGAAATTTGGGGCCGGGAATATAGCTTAGTGGCACAAGTGCCTGCCTGGCAAACACAAGGTCCTGAGTCTGATTCCTAGTACCAAAAAAAAAAAAAAATGCTTCTAAAAGACAGAAACTACAGGCTGGTTGTGGTGGTACACGGCTGTAATCCCAGCACTGGGAGGCTGAGGCAGGAGGATTGTTGTGATTCAAGGCCAGCCTGGGCTACATAGCGAGACCCTGTTTCAAAAAGCAAAACAAAATTATCTCCAGAACTGTGTCCCTGTGATAGTGTATTCACAGGAAGCCGGACATAACCATTGTAAGAGTTTTCAAAGCACCTGCTCTGTACCAGGCCCCAGACGAACCCCCCACAGGAGTCACTGAACCCTCGCAGCGACCCAGGAGGGGGGTGCTGCTATATTTTCCATTTTAATAATGAGAAAATAGAATCAGCAACATTCTTTTTTTAAGGAAACATAGACATGTGGTTATAATTTTAGATGGGCCTGTGATTCCTAGAAGATGAGGAAAACAATGTTCAATATGTTTAATCATCAGGAAACACAAACAAAAGCGACATCCAGATTCCATCTCATCCCACTCAGAATGCCTATCCTCAAGAACACAAAAAGTGAAAAATCGATAAACGCTGGTAGTACGTGGAGGAGAAGAAGCACTTTTACGCCGTTAGTGAGAATGTAAATTAGCACATGGAAATCAGTATGGAGGGTCCTCAAAAAGTGAAATTAGAATTACCATGTGGCCCAGCTATCCCATTTCTGGGTACACATGGAAAGGAAATGATGTCAATATCATAAGAGACGCCTACATGCTCATGTCTGTTGCAATACTATGCACAAAAGCCAAGCTACGGGATAGGCCTAGGTGCCCATCAACAAGTGCCTGGACAAAGAAAGTCTGATATAAAGTAGGCTTCAAGCCAGAGATGCAAGAACTGTTCAACACATGCAAGTGCATTCATGTAATACATCATATAAACGGAAGCAGGGACAAAAACCATGCCATCATCTCAACAGACATAGGAAAGACTTTAACAAAGTTCAACAACTGTTCACAATTTTTTAAAAACTCTGAGGAAAATAGACTTAGCAGGACCTTATCTCACTCTGATAAAGGCCGTTTATGACAAATCTACTGCCAGCAGCATCATATTAAACAGGGGAAAACCGAAAGCTTTCCCTATAAAATCAGGAGCAAGGCAAGGCTGCCCACTAGAGCACTCCTGTTCAACACAGTACTTGAAACATTAGCTAGGACAATCAGCACCCCCCCAAAAAATAAATAAATAAAAGGGATATGTACAGGAATAAAAGGAGTCAAGTTATCATTATTTGCAGCTGACATGATCCTCTATAGAAGAACCAAAAACTTCCACCAAAGAACTCCTAGAACTAATAACCAAGTTCAGCAGTGCAACAGGATACACAAAATCAATACACACACAAAAATCAGCAGAGTTATGGCATACCAATAATGAACTTGCCAAAAAGAAATTAGGAAAACAATATCATTCACAATAGCATCAAGAAAAATTAAATACTTAAGAATTAACCTAACTGAGGGAATGAAAAGCCACCGCAGCAAAAGCTACAGCACTCTGGAAAAGATCAGAGAGGACATCAGAAAATGAAGTTTATCTGCTCTGCCTGGATAGGCAGAGGTAATAATATCAAAAAGACCACACAGCCAAAACTGATGCAATCCCAATCATGCAATCCCAATCAAGATACCAATAACGACCCTCACAGAGCCGGAGAAAATGATCCTAAAACTCATATGGAACTCAAAGAGATCCAGAATACCAGACACAATCCTGGACAATCAGAGCAAAGCAGGAGGCATCACATTCCTGGATTTCAAGTTAACTACAGTGACAAAATTTACAGTGATAAAAACAGGGTATTACTAGCAAAACAATAGACATATAGATCAATGGTACAGAGTAGAGAATACCAAAAAACCACATTCAGCCATCTGATCTTTGACAAAGGGCTGAAAACATACACTGGTGGAAAGACAGCCTCCTTAGCAAATAATGCTGAGAAAACTGCCTATCCACATGCAGAAGACTGAGTCTAAACCTCTATGTGTACCATGCACTGAACTAAAATCAAAATGGATCAAAGATCTAAATATTAAAACAGAAACACTTAATCTACTGAAAGATAAAATGGATAAAACTCTTAAAGACATAGGCATAGACAAGGATTTTCTGAGCACAATTCCAACTGCACAAGAAATAACAGCACGAATCAATAAATGGGATCCTATCAAATTAAAAAGCTTCTGCACAGCAAAAGAAAACAACCAACAGAGTGAAGAGACAACCTACAGAATGGGAAAAAATTTTCTAGCTATCCCTTAGGCAAAGGACTAATATCTAGAATATATAAAGAACTTTAAAAAATTAGATCCCCCCCCAAAATAAAGGCCCAATCAAAATATGGGCAAATGAAATGAATAGACACTCTCAGAAGATGTACAGATGGACCATAAATATGTGAAAAAAAAAATGTTTAATGTCTCTGGCCATTAGAGAAATGCAAACTAGAGCAGCACTGAGATTTTATCTTACTCCAGAAAGTGTGGCAGTCATCAAGAAATCAAATAATAACAAATGCTGACAAGGTTGTTTTTAGGAATGCAAACTAGTTCAACCACTATGGAAATAGGTATGGAGATTCCTCAAAAAACTAAAAATAAAAATTCCATTTGATCCAGCTATTACCTTTCTAGGCATCTTCCCAAAATTTTGTTTTTGTTTTTGTTTTTGTCTTTGTCTTTGTCTTTGTCTTTGTCTTTGTCTTTATCTTTGTCTTTTTGAGACAGGGTTTCACTGTGCCATGCAGGCTGTCCTTGAACTCACTTTGTAGCCCAGGCTGGCCTCAAACTCAGCCACCCTCCTGCCTCAGTCTCCCTAGTGCTGGGATGACACGTGTGTGCTACCACACCAGCCTTGATAACTTAGGTTTTGCACCCAAGCTTGCATATTTCGCTGCATGGCAAAGTCACAAGAAAACACTCTCGGTCCATTTCTCTCATTGCATTCATTGGACAACCAACCTCCACTCAGAAACAAATTCCCGCACGCACACAGCGTTGGGGCTCTCCGCGGGTTTCCTCGTCTCCCTTGCCCTTTCTCCACAGAAGGAGTTTCTCCCAGAACCAGGGCCTGGCATGCTGCCTCCTGAGAGACCCTGTGTTTTGATCCCACAAGATGCACAAGATTCCTGTGTGCTCATTATCTTTCAGGCCCTGGAGACCTGATCCACCATGGATTCTCCTTTTCTCAAGCCCTCTAAGTCCGAACTTTTCACTAAGGAGCTCTTCACCTGCACCCAGTCCATCCTCTGTGCTTTTCTCCCTCTGACATCCACATCAGAGCTACTGACCTAATCTTACCTCTGCAAATGTGCTGAGACCTCAAGGAAAGGAGACGGCAGACCTCACATGACCAGAAGCGGGTCTAACCCAGAGCTGCCATCATAAGGAGCTCGGGGACCACTTTAGACCTCCCAAATAAAATGACCTACCGCTGCCATTCACTTTCTTTTTTCTTTTTGTCTTTTTGAGACAGGGTCTCACTATGCAGTTCAGACTGGCCTTGAGCTCACTTTGTAGCCCAGGCTGGTCTTGAACTCACAATGATTCTCTTGCCTCAGCCTCTCCAATGCTGGGATTATAGGCGATCCCTACCACGCCTGCCTCTCCATTCACTTTCTTGCTTCGCCCGAGGGAAAAAATCGTCAGGGAAAAACTATCAGAAGAAAACCTGTGGGTTTGTTTTTGTTGTTATTGTTGTTGTGGGGCTTTTTTGGTAGCAAACATGCATCTCTGGCTTTTTATTTGTTCAGAAATGCCTACAGGGCACAGCACAAGGCCCCAGGGACATAGGACACATCACACAGGTAGAGACATTCCAGGCAGCAGAGTCCTGGAAGGAGGTGTAGATTCTGGGGGTTGGGAGGGTCTGGATTATGCAAAGGTGGCTGAGTGGACCTGGGCAGAGTTCAGATATTCTAGGACCGAAGGGTTGACTGATGGCCTTTGGCAAACACGTTGAGGTTCAGGAATCAGTGTTGCAAGCAGTGAACTAGAGAAAAACTGGGGCCAGGACAGGAACTCAGACAGACCAGAGTATATCTCTGTTTCCGCCTCTCTCAGCCCCCTAAAACTCTACTGAACACCACTGACGAGGAACTACTTCATTCTCCTGCTCAAGAACCTGCCCAGCTCCCAGTTGCCTGTCACTGTGGCTGTGGCGATCACACACCCCAGGTTGCTCAGGGGGCTTGACTCACTCGTGTGCTCTCTCGGTGCAAGGACTGTGGCGTCTTCTGCTGTTCCCAAGAGCGTCCTCTTTGGTTACTCATGTGCTCGCCACGTCCTCTACCACCTTCACGCTCTGCCCACCTTAGCACTTTCTCTCATGCTCCGTAATCCTCAAATCACTGCACGTTCATCTACAGGAAGTAAAGTCGACGCGTCTCACTGTCATGCATCCTGAGTGGCACTGTTTACTGCCCTATGCTGAGCCCTGGTCATTAAACATCTTCTAAGTTACAGGACTAGTAAGTTACGTATTCCAGTAAACACCAACGAGTCTTTGAAGCGGCGATGTTCATTGTCAATCCTGACATTGCCCCTTTTAACCTGTGTGGCCAGAGGCAGTAGTATATTCTCTCTCAAACCGTAGTTTCCTCTTCTGTAAATAGGCTCATAATGCACAACCATAATGTAGGCTGTTAGTCATAAGCTTTAGGAAGGAAGAGCCAGGTAAGGTGCTTAATGTGCACAGTGTGGATACCCATGGTGGCCCTCCCCACCCCGTCCCTCAGCCCCACAGCCTGGCAGCTCCACTCCATACGGATCATATTGGGACCCGTACCAGGGGAACGGCTCTGTCTCAGATACAGCTCACCAGCGGCAGAGCCTGAGATGGGGATTCTTTCCCAAGTGACCTATTGGGGCAGTGTCCCTGGGACAGCAACATTTGGGAAGGGGCAAGAGGGATGCGGGACACTGTTTGCGGAGGGGAAGATGCGGAAGTTACAATTGCTCTAAATCTCAGTCCCTTCATCTCCAAAGTGGCTGTAACAGGGCTTATGTGATAGGTCATTATACAGAGTTAGAAATAACACATTCCTGATCCTGATAATAAATGGGTGCACTTTTTTCTCCCACAAGCCAGTGTCTTAGTTTCTTTCTTATTGCTGAGACACAATACCCAGCACCCACAACTTAAAGGAGGAAAGATTTATTTTGGTTCATGGTGTGTAGAGGATTCAGACCACCATGGGCTGGCTCCGAGGCAGGGGGGCATGGCACAGAGGCATGGGAGAGCAGAAACAGTCCATGGCAGGACAGGCAGGAAGCAGGGAGAAGTCAAGCGAAGAGCAGGAAAATGATAAACCCAGGCCACGCCCCCTGTGACCCACCTCCTCAGACCAGGCTTCACCTCCCAAATCACATGCAACTATAAGCACGGCAGCGGACTAATCCACTGATGACTGTCACACTGCCGTGACCCAGTCACCTCCCCAAAGCCCCACCTATGTGTACACCAGGCCTTGAGGGGACATGTAGATGTAAACCATAAGGGGAAGGTTTCTCTGTGCATTATGCACAGTCTCTAGTTTCTTCCACTTATGTGCCTCTGTTAATGCTACCTCTCCTACCAACAACCCCACCCCAGAAAATGGTGGCCGTGTTATGTTTGAAAGACACACACGTGTGTGCGCACACATATGCACATATACCTGCACCCACCCCAAAATAACGCGTCCTGTGTCCTCTGCTTTTGGCTTTCCATTTCTCCGTCTGTGGTCAAGTGCTACCTCCACCATCAACTTCCTCAAGATCACACTGACTTTGCTTTTCTCTAAAATCCCTTTTCACTGAATTCCAAGCAGCTTAACATTTAATTGATTTCTAACATCTCAATGAGATTTTAAATCCTACTGCTCTATCCCCACCCCGTCACCGGGCTCAAGAGAGGCCAAGGCATCTCGTGGGGGCTCAAGATGTCCTTTTGGCTTGGTGATGGCGTATTCCTGATCAGAAGGATAACGAAATGCCTTAGCTGACCACTTCAATTCTCAGGATGCTCAGAGCGGGCAAAATCCTTCCCCGTGATCCAGAGTTACTCTGCTGATAACCTGCACCACGAGTGCATGTGAAATGAATGATAATGGCTTCCCCTGTAATTTAGCTCACAGATGAACCTTAGGTGAGATTTTTCTATTGGGTTCTAACAGTTTCTGAAAATTGGTGCCCTAGGAAGTGCAAAGTGGAATGCCCAACACAGTTCTGATAATCAACCGCAGTCTATGTATGCGTGACAGCGACAGCGACATCGAGGGGCTGGGCTGCATCCAGAGCTCTCGTACAGTATTAAATCAAGCTTAACTGTTTAGCGAGCACAGCGGACCTAGTGTATGCAGTAAGAGTGCTTCCAGGAAGTCGATGCAAATGGAATTGGGGGAAGGAGTCGAGTTTGAAGTTCCCTTGCAGCAGGCTCAAAATGACGCTGCCATGCTACTGGGAATTTTGTCTGTAAATGATTATCATTTATTCAGTTCATTTATTTACTTAATTACCATGGAGAGCTGTAGGCCTTTTCAAAACAGGATATACCTATATTTTCCCTCAGGCTTAAAAAAATCAATAGAAATTGGAAAGCTAATGAGCTATCTTTCTCTTTTTGTCATCTTCCTCCCTAACTTAAGATAGGTTACTTTATTAATTTTAAAATAACATTCATTTTCAATATCATAGTCTCCATTTCAAAGATAAACAAATTCAGAGAGGTTAAATACCCAGGTCTATCCAGCTCATTTTGTTTGGTAAGCTACCACCGAAAGTGCCACAAGCTAAGTGGCTTAAACCAGGGGTCCCCAAGCCCCAGGGCCTGTTAGGACCTGGGACACATAGCAGGAAGTGAAGGTCAGGACTGGAACCACCACCTCAAGACCCAATCCAAGACTCTCTTCCATTGCACCTGTCTGCCTATATTTGTTCCGAGCTATGTGTTGTTTCTGAAATTAAGAGTAAGGTCTCAAGTAAGTAGATTTCATTTACATTCCTAAACTGCATCCTCAGACATTTCTGCTATAACACAAGATCCATGTCATGAGAGAAAAACCTTGCCATCTGCAACACCGCACATAGAAATTAATAGAGTTTGTGGAGAAAATAAGCTTGAGAAGAATACTCAGGGTCAGGGAAGTTTGGTAATAGAGCAATCGCAAAACATTAACCACCTGAAAAAAGCACCAGCAGTTAGATCTCCATTGGTGTTTGCAGGGAGCCTTAAGTAGGTGTTCAGCATTCACAGCCTGGAACCTCGAAGCCTGAGTCATCTTCCTTCATGGCGCAGGTACTAAGTAACATCTACCTGTGAGCAACCTGCTTGTTGGGACCAGTGAGCCCTGAAGCTCCCCTAATCTGCCCTCCTCTCTGTCTCCGACAACTGGGAAGATGATTATCATAGTAAGAGCCACCATTTCCCAAGCACAAACTAGGTGTTGGGGCCCGGGCTAAGTCTCTACTATATTTATAATCTTCATGGTAAAGCTTCAAAATAGGTATTTTTATGGCCATTTTTCAGCCAAGAAAAATGGAGCCTCTAAAAAGCTATGGGTCTGCTTTAAAAACACAGACACCTAACCTAAGCACCAAACTTCATAGTAATCTGTGTGAAATTGTCATTGTGTTCGTTTAGACCCATAATTGTGGACACTTGTTATCTTTTTACATTTCTATCTGTTCTCTGTGCTCCTTCAAGGACCAGAGTTGAGCTCGGGGCAGGAGCACTTGCCCAGTGTGAACAACGGTCTGGACTTCACGCCCACTGCTGCTGAAAACATAAGAGCCAGGTATTGTGTGCGCACCTGTATTCTTAGCATGCTGGGAAGCTGAGACAGGAGAGTCGCAAGTTCAGGGCCAGCCTAGGCAACTTAGTGACTTGACAAGACTCATCTCAGACTTTATTAAAGATGGGGTGGGGTGGCTCAGTGAGAAGGCCCTAGGTTTTAACCCAAGTTCAAAACAAAACAAAAATAGAATAGGTCTATCCACCTTCTAGGATGCTGTCAATCCCCCCAACTCGCCTCTCATTTGGACACCCCCAAGGTTTACATGAACGGGGCTGTTATCTTGCTGAGAATGAACCACCAAATAAAAAATAACGAATGTGTCTGCTTTTCTTCTAGGTGCCCATGATCCGCATGTGAACTTAGGGCTCTGACTTTGGCTCCTTTCGAGGACATCGATAGCATGAGCTCGTTTCTGCTCTGTGGGCCCCTCTCCCGTCATCTGCAGCATCTCCTTCAGTTTTACTGGCGATCCATCTGCCCTGGCCCACACCTTGCAGCCCAGCACCCGGGCATGTGTGCCTGACCTTCAGGATCTGGAGATTCTGCTTTTCAAGAGAGAAGTTGGATTTCTCTGTCTCCTTTTCACTCTGTCAACTACACTGCTTCCCAAGTGGTACATCTTTTTCTTCTTTCCCTGAATGTCCTTTTTGTCAGCTGGTGTTTCATGAGGCCTACATTTTAAAACAATCTTCATTTCAATTTCTAAACATGATTGTGCTTTTTTTTTTGTCTTTTTGAGACAGGTCTCACTATACAGTACGGGCTGGCCTTGAGCTCAGTTTGTAGCCCAGGCTGGTCTCGAACTCCAGCAATCCTCCTGCCACAGCCTCCCGAGTGCTGGGATTACAGGTGTGCGCCACCATGCCCAGCGATCTTGCCATTCTTTTGCATGAATCCTCATTTCCAAGGCCACACTCCCCTCACTAGGCCAAGGACCCTTACATTTTAGTCTCTTACCCAGCATGGTAGCGCATGTACTCCCAGTTTAAGGGAAATAAAATTTTTAAATAAAGCCTGTCAAGAATGCCCACCAAAACCAGATGAGCATGTCTGGAAAAGCCTGATCAGGACATTTCTTCCTTTGTGTAACACAGGCTTAACTGATAGCCTTGCAATATAATTTGAGATGTTTAAACTCCCTTAGCCACCCATGACGTCACGCAACCCTCCAATCACAGTGCGCCATATCTGCCTTTGTACCTCTCTGCTTGCTCTCCCTATTAAAGTCCCAGAGTTGGGGATGTAGTTCAGTGGCACAGTGCCTGCCTGGCAAGCACGAGGTCCTGAGCTCGAGTCCTAGTACCAAAAAATAAACAAATAAAAGTCCCAAAACACTGCCAGGTGAAGTGCTGACTCTTTGGGAGAGATCCCAGGCAGGCCCAGCGGCATAATAAACCTTCCCAGTGCTGTTTCTTCCCATGTTTGGTCTGTTCTCTGCAACACCAGTGCTCTGGGCAGCTGAGGCAGGAGGATGGCAAATCTGAGCCCCATCTGGGCAACTTAGTGACTTAGCTGGGGATGACAGCTGAATGTGAAGGCTCAGGGTTCAATCCCCAGTACTAAAAAAAAAAAAAAAAAAAAAAAAAAAAAAAAAATGGGACCTTTGAAGAACTTCCTGTACAATCACATCTCTCTCCATAGACATGTCCCCTAATGTTTTTTCACTACTTCTGAAATATTCTGGGGAGAGATTTTGCCCTTGGGTTTTTCTCTCTAACCCCTTTGAATAGAAAAGCTCATTTGTCTTACAGGGTTATGACTATTTGGAGAAATAGTCTAACATATATTTGGAAATCTACTTATTTTCTTAATTTGTGAAATACTTTACATAAAAGCTGAATATGTTAGAAGTGTTTACAAGATCCCAGGATTTGAATGTGGTTCTTATTTTTATATTGTTAATGGATGAAATATGGGTTCATTATATTTAACTATAATTGATATATAATTCTTTGCAATTGCTTTTAATTACTAAATTTAGGATTTTAACCTCATCATATTAACACAGAATAATCCATTTAATTAAAAATTTTATACTGTTTTACCAGACAATATACTGGTTAAATACTACATTACTTGTCTCCGTCACATCTTTAGCTGAACAAATTTTTCAACTCTGAAAATTTGAGGGTTTGGCCAAACAAAAATTTTTGCCAATATATTTAGCTTTAATTTGCAACCCAAGTAAGCTCTATAAGAAGAGTGTAACTCACCTTTTTAAAATAAATGTATCTTGAGTTTGTTGAAATATAACACTGAAAGAGTACCTGATGTCTTCAGAATTTAAAGTTTACAGTCATGGGAGAGATCCCAGGCAGGCCCAGGCTGCCTATTTCTCAAGATTCTAGTAAGTAGAATCAACTCCCAAACATCTGAAATTTGTTTCAAATTCAGAAAAGCTTGCTGAGACGAAGGACTAACAAACAATGGGCTTCGCTATCCTGCTCTGGAAAGCTAAAGCCCCTTTTGCAAGAGAAATGAGTGTCTACAAATCACTGCACCCTTCCCATTCCAGTGCCGCAGATGTCAGAACGCAGGAAGAACCAGGCTGGGGTGTGGCGGGACTCGGGCATGTAGCCAGAGGATGACCATCACGCCGAGAAGGGGGCCAACACAGACTGACAGCCAGGCCTGACCCATGCTTGGTGGATGTGCTGAGTGTTCTTGCTGCTCAGCACGCTACGCGGCCCACATCAGGCCTTTATAAGTATTCGTAAAACAAAGATAAAACAGATGAACGAATGAATGAATGACGCCATCACTCCCTGGCCTGCGAGGTAGGGGACCCGATGCTACCACCAGACATTGTGCTGAAGTCAGGAGTGGTTCTGGCCCTTGGTGAGGCTAAGCTTATAGATGGTGGTTGTCAAGGATGCTAGCAGGGCATAACAGGTATCTGTGGGCAGAAAGGTAACCAGGGGTTTGGTGGTAAATGCTTATGATCCACCCTATCAGAAAAAATCCCTGATAGGCAGCATATATTGATTTTCATAGTATACATATTGTCACCATGGCTAGAATGGTGTCCCTGAATGTGGAGTTGGGAAGAGATGCATGCAGCCAACCCTCCCTGAGACGAGAGCTGCTCACCACGTAGCTGAGTGGCTTAGGACATCAGTGTGTCCAGCATTTACACACAGGTGATGGTCCCTTTTTCTTGCATGTGTATGCATATAACTGTACTCAAATAAAGAATGGGATCAAACACTCAATCTCTGACCACAGAGAAATGCAGTCATCGATGTAGTAATGAGTATCTATTGACATGGAAGATATTGCATATCGATTGTTTTTGACTAGAGGAAGATGTCAGAACTGTTATTGCAGCATAACCATTGTACTGAAAATATAAATACATAATCAGATTTATGCCCCTGAACGGTTCAGAATGAAACTGCAGTTTATGGAAGAAAAACATCAACTAGCAGAAGTGACAGGGAAAATAGATATCTCACCTGAAAGTAATATGTAGGCTTCGTATTAGCACCAAAAAAAAAAAAAAAACAAACAGAAACCATCAAATATTATCATCAAAGTATTGAGAGAAGATAACTGTCAATCTGCAATTCTATAAACAATTAAATTATCACTCAAGAATGAAAGACAATAAGGACTCAGAGATCATAACACAAAACACCACAGAAAAAACACTAAAGGAATCTGAGAGAATCACTAAAAAAAGAAATTAACACATGTGGAAGAAACCTGATGTAAGAGGTAAACTAAAAGCAGAGAAATTGGTATTAAAAATTTTAAAATACCCAGTACCCAGGAGGCTGATACAGGAGGATTGCTGAGTTCAAGGCCAGCCTGGGCTACACTAATACTCATCAACACTGACATGGTGCCCTGAAAGCTCAAACCAATGCCAACAAAACACTACACTTGGGGTTCTATGACTGCAGTCACAGATAGATTCACTCTCTCATTGTCAATTCTGACTGAATTTCAGAAGTTGAGACAATGGATGATTGAATCTAAAACATACAAGGTTGATTAATAGTGTACTTGGCTGGGGGTGGTGGCACACCCCTATAATCCCAGTGGGGTAGGCTGAGGCAGGAGGATCACTGCTGTGAGTTCAAGGCCAGCCTGAACTACATAGTCTTGAAAAAACAAAATGAAACAGCACCAATGGTGTGCTTGATCTGACCTGCAGAGAAGTAGAAAAGGAAAAGCAGTCCCTCTCTCCAGGTGACAAACCCCATGAAAGTGACCTTTCCCTGAGGGGTGGCCATGTCGCCCAGACCTGGCAGAAAAGGTGACAAGAAATTTATTTGACTAACGAGTGAATGTGTGAACTTCGCTTGTGCACTTGGGTTTCCAGCTGAAGCACTAAGTCTCCAGCACCTGGAAGCATTTATTTACAGCTCTGTTTTTGAGGCAGTCTTCAAGTGACGGAGAAGAGGGAGAAGAAGACAGTTCTCCAAAGCGCAGCCCAAAGTGTGTGGGAGCCCCCCTCAGAGCGGTGAATGCCACGCCCTAAGACTGTGAAGCTTTGGCGGGATGAAGCTTGATTGCCAAATGTGAACGGGAGAGTTTGTCAGATGACCCGGGCCTGTGTCTGGCCAGGCAGGCCCTGACGAGGCTGGGGACAAACGGGAAGGGACGCAAAGCGGATCTGACTCCCGGAGCTCTGTCCACCATCACCCCGCTCTTCCTCCTGCTGATCTCACACCTCCACTTTCTAGCCCCTGTCCCAGCTCCTGCTGTCCCCTGCCACCGACAGTTACACGCTGAGTGCCACACACTTTTCTTGGTGTCACTGTGTCCTGCACTTTTCTTTCCTTGCTCTCCTCCTCCTCTTTTTTCTCCATCCTCTTCCTCCTCTATCTCTGCCACTTCTTCTTCCTCTTCTTTGCCTCTCTCTTCCCACAGGAAATTCTAGAACTCTCTTTTCAACCTTATCTCTCAGCCAACAGCAAATTTTGAGTGATAACAAGAACACACAGCAATTTGAACATCCTTGTGTCTTTGGTAACA
The DNA here is from genome assembly GCF_000276665.1 of Chinchilla lanigera. Lineage (NCBI taxonomy): Eukaryota > Metazoa > Chordata > Mammalia > Rodentia > Chinchillidae > Chinchilla > Chinchilla lanigera. Next base: position 10,839,092 of record NW_004955420.1, on the reverse strand, counting down.
CCACTGATGACTTGTAACCACGCACACAGGAGTGTCCATGTGAGCACACGCACTAACACACACATGCACATTCAGAAACACACACAGCCTGCATAACCAGACAGTGGAGGGCTGCGTGTCAGCCACAAGCTCCATGATAAGCCTGATCTTCAGTGCTGAGTGTCTAAAAACTCATCAGTGGTATTTTACTATTGGGAATTGAGCCTAGGGCCTTTGCAGTGAGCTACATCCTCGGCGCTTTTTATTTTGTGTTTTAAGACAGCGTCTCACTTATTTTCTGAATTCCCCAGGCTGGGCAATTCAATCTTGTGACTGTCCTGTCTCAGCCTCCCAGAGTGCTGGGATTACAGGCATGCATCTGGCATAAGCAATGGTTTTTAATGGCACGGCATTGTGATCATTCTTGCTGATGTTGGTGACTGCTCTGGATTGGATCTGGACTGTACCCCTATAGCCCATGTGCTAAGTCTTGATCCCCAGCTCTTACTCCACTGGGAGGTAGTAGAAGCTTGAAGAGGTGGGGCCCAGTGAGAGCTCTCAGGTTATTTGGGGTGCGCCTCTGAGAGGGGCTGTGGGACATCGGTATCATCTTTCCTTTTGCTTCTGGCCATGAGGTGAGGGCTTCTCCCCACTCAGCAAGCCGGCCAACTGCAGCTAACCCCTTCCAAACTGTGAGTTGAGATAAACCTTTCTCCTCAGAGAGTGATTTGCCCCAGGTGTTTGCTACAACAACAGAAAACTGGCACAAGGATCCTAAGACATCTCAAGGCCCGAGTGTGCCTCATCAGGCTACAAATCCTTAAAAATTCGTGGACAGCTGCAGTAGTGATGGAGGTGGGAGACGTCTGGTGATTTGGGTCTGAAGGTTGCTTACTTGGTTAACTCCATCTGGGTCCTGGCTTAGTGACCAAATATCTATGGAAGCTGAAGACTGAGGTTTCTTTTTTTAATGACACTTGCAAGAGGCCTTTTACCTATGTCAAAAATGAGATTTATTAGGGCTGGCTTAGTGGTAGAGTGCTTGCTTAGCATGTACTGGGTTCAATTCCAGTACACAAAGGAAGGGGGAGGGGAGGAATGAGAGGGGAGGGCAGAAGAGGGTAAGGAGGGGAGGAGAAGAAAGGATTGCTCTTTGAATAACACGGCTTTTGCCAAGGTCTGCCTTTTCTCCTGACTTCTCCTTTTAATTTCCATGTTACTTGATCTGTGCTAATGTTGCCCTCTCTCTCTGCCGGTTTTAATCCATTTCTACTATTGTAACAGACAGCACCGACTGGGTAACTTGTGAAGAAAAGAAGTCAATGTCTCACAGTTCTGGAGGCTGGGAAGTCCAAACAGAGAGGGAGAACAGCCTCTCTGATCTGTTCTCAGAAGAGCACGGTTCCCAGATTCCCCGTGTGAGGGCCCCACCCTGCGACCTCTCCACTCCCTCACTACCGCCCAAGTCCTCACCCTCTGACCCTCAACGCCATCAGCGTGGGAACTGGGGGATGGTTTCCTCCAAAGGACCGGGCCTCTCAGGGGCATCTTGAAACCATAGCGTCACTGAAGCTCAAACTGGAAAAAAAAAGCATAGTACTCCAGGAAAATACTCAAGATGTAACAAAAAGGACACTAGCTTAGACTTTCTAACCTTCATGTTAAGAATTTACTCATCACTTCACTGTTAAGCAAATATCTGTACCCAGAATGAGTTCATTTGACTGGTCAAAGGAACAGCTCTACCCAAACCCTTCTAAAGACTTTCTGGGGACATCTGGCCCCATGTCACCCCCAGACAGTACAAGGCTCTCTTTCCGGTCCTCTTCAGGTCCAGAAGGGAACGAATCATTCACTGGCAAAGTCCACACGCATAACCTACACGCCTTCCTCTCTAGAGGCAAGCGTCTCTCCCACTCTCAAACTGTGATGCAAAAGATAATGTTTGCTATCAGCGAGGAGATGGGAAAAAAAACGCTTCTTTGGTTGTTACCATACTGTAAACTGCACAACTATCAATTTCATTTCATTTCTAGCTTTGCATCTCAATATCATCACAGGATCCCAATAAGTGTTTATTTCACAAATTAATGAAGGTCAATAAAGCAGATTTCACTCAGCAACACTTTAATTCCTGCAGTGTTCTAATTTCAGTGCAAGTTTACAGTATGCTTCCCAACGATTACCACATGGACAGAAGAAAAATCAAGATAAGGCATTTAGCACCTGAGGAAAATACAAGGATCAGTTCTAGAACGGCATTGGCTCAGAGAAGACAGTCACAAAGCTCCGTTCCAGCACGATTTCTCCCTACTGTTAAAATCATTTTATTCATGCCTAAATCAAAGAGCTTTTCCCTCCTACAACTGCCACACCTTCCGCACTAACTGAAGACCTCCCTTTGCAGCATTTTGCTATTGTTATTCATCTGCTGCTTAGATAGATACTATTCAAAATAAGCTGTTTGCTTTCTTTTTCATCTAAAATCATAGGCAACCCTAACTTTTGCAATTAGCAAATAAATAACATCACGTATTCTGCTGGAAAGGAAATGCCACAGAATATGCAGGAAGTTGTTTTAAAGTGTACCCTAGCCAGGGAGGAAAAAAAAAAGAAACTAGAAACTCTTAAAGAATTTTCACAGCATAATGTCTCATTTCAGTCCTGTGTTCCTTTACTTCAAATCCAAATTTCTTTCTTTCTTTCTTTCTTTCTTTCTTTCTTTCTTTCTTTCTTTCTTTCTTTCTTTTTTTTAACTTACAAAGCACACTGAGAAATTTAGTTATGGAAAGAAATGTGTCCCTCAGCCTGTGACACCACTCTGACCCCGATAGAGCGGAGAAGGCCGCCCCTTCCCTGACTGCAGAGCTTGCAGCCCAGGGTCAGTGTGGGCAGCTGCGGGCCACCACTGGCCGAGCCACACTGGCTGGACACCACAGGCCACCATGCCACGTCCAAGTCCTGCAGGAGCAGAGGCTGTGGCTCAGGAGATCATGGATTTCTGGTTTAAAAAAAATATCAAAATGTCCAGTCTCTCAAACAACGAGTAATGAAATTAACAGCCACTGGGATCTGGCCTGCTCTTCCTAGACACCCCCTCCTCCCAGCTGGGGCACCGAGGGTGGGAAGCTCAGGCTTCCCGGGCACCCTCTGTGGGTCCTGCGCAGATCTTGATGTGGGTGTAACCAGGGCAACCCAGGTGCGCATCCTTCCAAGCCTGAGGTGCAGACTGGAAACAGAATTAAATCCACATGCAGAGGGGCAGAATTGGCCGTTTTGAATGTCTCCTCATCTGTCTATTTCGCGGTTGGTAGGAGCACAAGACAAATCTCTCAGGACAGCAGCTCCTCTTAGTACCTGCTGCTCTTCATGTGATTGACATTCGAGGTGAAGTAGAGTTCTCCTCCGTGGGTCTGCCAGCGAAGCTCCACAGCTCATGAGTTCTCTGAGAGGAGGGAGACCTATGCCAGGCCCTCCGACACCCTCAGCCCACACTGGGCCCATGAGCACGGGAGACTACGGGCTTTGGGTTGAATTTTTGAAGAGTCAAAGTCAAAGTAAAACAATTTGTTACTGCTGGCTGTGACGGCACGCATTTGGAAGCCCAGCACTTGGAAGCTGAGCCCAGAGGACCACCACGAGTTCTAGGCCAGCTGGAGCTACACAGTGAGTTCAAGACCAGTCTGGATTACACAGTGAGACCCTGTCTCAAGACAAACACACAAATAAACAAAACTTGTCACCTTCTCTTTAACATATAGCTAAGTGACGGCTTTAGTGACAGCTTTCTCTTTTGAAGAATGTACAAAGGAAGCTCAATGCATTGAGGTCAGTTCCTAACATATTCAAATTACATTACTGTTTTACAACATAGATTTCACTAACTTCTGCCATTCCTCTCACAGCCTACCTCACATCAACAATCAATTTAGGAAGGAAATATTTAAACAGTGAGGAATGAAATGTTTCTTTACCATAATTTCACCATAATCGATTTTCCTTATTCTTTATGAAGTTAAAATCACTGATACTTTTCATTTTTGGGGGGAAGCCAATTTCAGTGAACATAAATGTTTTCAAGAACTGAAGCTTCTGAAGTGTAAAACTGGAATTGCTTTGAAGTAATTCACAGAGACAGAAACAAAAATCATAAGTATTCAGAACCTGAAACAAATCCATTTTATGAAGCAAAATGCACAGAATCAAATATTTTTCCATAGCAGTAAAATATAATTTTCTCTAAGGAGTTTGGAAAATTCCCTCCAAAGTTCTGATTGATAAGTCTTTACAAGGAGAAAGAACTGCCTTTTGAGGTAGTAAATCGCCTACTGACATATTCTACACAAAGCTTCAGTGTTTAATACCAAGTTGCAGGGACACAAGTACAAAGACATCAATTATCCCAAAATAGATCGAGGCAGAGTCCAGTTGAGTTATTAGTTCTTTAAGCTGTGTCCACAGGGGACAGAGACAGCTAGAGATTTGGCAATCAGCTGGTTAATTTGATCACTGTGGACAACTGCACTGTATAATTTAGTTCAGAAACGTACTCTGACCTGGGGTTCCTAATTTGGAGCATTCATCAAATTAACCAAATAATTGCCAAGTCTCAATTTCACTATACCCTGTAAACAGAGTCCCAGTAACACAGATCAAGTTTTCACTTAACTCTGTAAACAAAATGTGACATTATGTGGCATAGATGGTTGTACCTTCCAGGAGGTGCCTATTTCCTAGAACCCTCACACTCTGCCATCTTTCTGCCCATGCCAGGAGTCTATTTCCCCTCACCCTTCCTCCCTGCTGGGATGACACCACCTCCCAGCCGAGGAAGGACACTGAGGCACAGATCCAAACTCCCCAAGCTCCTCACACACACACACAGAGCGGTCCTCCACTCTTCCCTCAACAAGAGGACTTTCTGCCTTCTTTTACTAAAACTAACTCCTAGCATCTTTTCCAGACTCTATCAATATTGCTTTTGCGTACTTTGTTCTATCTTTTCCTTATCTTCAAACTTCCCTTTGTACCGGGACTCAGTCAGCTCAGCATAGAAACAAATGCCAATTCAGCTCTACAAGGCAAATTCCCGCGCCACTGTTAAGGGTGTCTGTTAGTAAGACCTTTCCGGAAAGCAGTCTGACAGCAGGTATTACAGTGCTTTTGAAGAGTTCAAATCTCTTGGCCCAATCAATTCTTCTTCTAAGAATCAGTCTTGGGACAACAGTATATGTTATGGAGCAAGTTGTAATTTTAAAGACGGTGGCAGTAGCGTCAAACTGGGCAAATAATAAAAAGAAAAACAGAACATGGAAGAGCAACTCAGGGAAACAATTCTGAAGAGTTTTTAATGCTGAGGGAGATAGCATCAGGTGAGAAAGTGCTACAAATCCACTGTGGAGGTTTATCCAAGGTACCTAACACGGGGACGACACCTGGGTACCACAGCAGGCTGACGCGGGGCCCCTCTGCAAACCACACCGCGCCAACCTGGCGAGGTGATAAGTGCTTCTGTCTCAGCACTGTCTCACCCCTCAGCAACTGACTCGGCATGCACGGTGGACAACTAATAAATCTTTGCTGAATGAATGAATGTGGAGTTTTATTTCTGTCTAATTAAATAACTCCATATGGAGAAATACCCAGGGAGCATGAGAAAGACAGGGCCTAGCCAATTAGATCAGCCAAATAGACCATAGCAATTAATTTGGGGACAGATGCTACAGCCAAGTCCTCTACATGCAAAAGCGGAGTCTACAATCACTCTTTTGGCTTCAACTGCACAGAAAAGACTAGACTGAACAGGGGAAAGAAATGAAGCAGTGTCTAGATTAGGATGGGAGGATTGTGGGTGCTGCTGGTGGCTTTTCAATACTTTACTCTCAGAGCCTGATTTTCTACAGCAAACGTTTATGCCACCTATAATCCGAAAGGGAAGTGAGAAACAAGCCACCGCCTGGATTCTGCACACCTCCACTGTCGTTGTGCCTCCTCTCTTTGCCACCCAGCCTCTTTCTTGAGGGCTCTGTGTCCCGGGCCTCAACCTACACTCAGAGCCACCTCTGGAGACACCACTTCCCTCAAGTTGGCACTGCCAGGGTCACCCAGACCTCAGAGTCGCCAGGCGCAGAGAACGACCACCTTGCCTCGCTTCGCTGGACATTCAGCAACACTGTCGACCCCTGCACCGTCTACGGAAGCCCGCCCTCCTTGGACCTCAGGACAGTGCTACTGTCACTGTCCCTTACTTCTGTCCTGTCCCGCATCCCACTACATGGTGCTCACCAAGGGTTCTTCGTAACCTTCCTCTCATCTCTAGGTGATCTCACCACTCCCATAGGTCCTCCTCCCTGTATCCTGGTGACTCTTTGAACTTCCTTCTCTAGGTTATTCTCATGCCCCGTATCACATACAACCACCAAATAGCTGTCCCACCAAGCCCTCCAGTTTGCCAAGGCTCAAAGCAAATTTGTTCTTCTGTCTGCTCCCTGATCGCTCCCTAGGGCACCAACCCAAGCACCAGAGGCCCCTTGGGCTCCTGCAGCCTCCCTTACTGCGCCAATACACAGTCTCCAAGGCTGCCCAGGTAAACCTTCTCCTGCAGATGTCCTGTTCATTCACTTGTTCACTGCATTCATGGTGTCCCCAAGTGTGAAAATAACCCAGGTACATCAGACCCCATGTCTAGTGAGGGAAACAGACCAATCAAATCATGATTGCAAGTTCAGCACTGGGAGAGTACACGTGACACTGTGGGAAGAAAGGCAGCTGAGCAGGTTCAGAGGAGCCCTTCAGCAAGGATTACTGAGGTCCCGGATGCAGGCAGTATTGGCAGGAATTAAGGAGAGCGGAGGCCTGCAGGTATTCTGGATGATCTGAGAGGACTGGTCATTTTCACTGGAATGAAAATGTCAGAGGAGAAGCAGCGTTGGAAAACAGTGAGTGTTTTAATGCCATCTTAATGGGCGTTTTAATTCAGAGCACAGTGAGTGCTAGCTGTCCCTGAGAAGCCTGGGGTCTACACACGTCCTTCTTCATCTGTGGAGCAAAAACATAAATAAAACCAAGCAGCGTGCACAGCATTCCACTGTTTGTGTTCGAGAGTGAGAAAGTAAGAGCCCGTATCCTTACTGGTAATTAATATAAACCAACTTGCGTTTCTAGAATCTCTTGGGCGGGGGTACGAAAGAAAGAGTGACAGCTGCCTATGGAAAGAAGACCGGCAAGGCTAAGAGAAGAGGGTCCACTCCTTTCTATGTCTTCCTGATTGGAACCATAAAAGAATCATGTATTCAAAAAATACTCCAGGGGAGCGGGCATGGTGGCACACACCTGTCATCCCAGCACTCCGGAAGGCTAAGCTGGAAGATCCCAAGCTTGAGCGCAGCCTGGGGAACTGAGTCACTTACCGAGAGCTGGTCTAAAAATACAAAATAGAAAGAGCTGGAGGTGTAGCTGTGTGTGCAGGCCCTGGGTTCCATCCCCAGCAATGCAGGGGGTTAAAAAAAAACCTTAAGGGGAATATAGTGGTCAAGAAGTCTCACAAAGACAGAAAGGCCAGATTGGACAAGCAGGCAGTGGGAGCAGGGCAGAGAGGCGGGGAGCAGAGGGGCGAGGAGCAGTGAGCACAGGAGGGAGGGAGTGCTCTTGCAATGTGTGAACCGCAGGGGCAAAGGCGGCTGTGAGGTGGGGCGCTCCGCGAAGCTGGTGGGGTAAGGAGGTGAGAAGAAGAGGCTAGAAGTTAATAGCGTGCCTGGTGGAGTTTCCAGGTCTCCTAGTCACCCCCGACTCCCTCTCTTCTCAACCTGAGCTTTCTGTCCCTGCTGTAGTGACCGCAGGGCTCCCTCGCTCCTGGGGCACACAGGGCTCCTCCGCACTCTGGTCTTGCCCATGGCCCAACTCTCAGAAAACCATTTTTGTTTTAAAGACAAATCACCATTTTTCACATTCCAAGGAGTAACCCTTTTCTCAATACAGCGACGTCTCTACTGATTGACTTTTGTTAGTAAGAAGAATAAGGATGAGAACAAATCCAAGCCAAAGCATTCTGGAAGTCAGCGGGAACATCTCCATCTGCAAAAAATGGATGAATGAACTGCAGAGAATGGAGGGACAATGTCCTTCTGCTTTAGGAATGAAAGCGGTAAGCAGTACGTGGCCCCTCCTAAGGCGAAGACTCCCCCACTACACTGATCACCCCGCTACACCGTACTGTACCACTGCACTGATTACAATCGTCACACGGCCTCTGTTAGCACGTCTTCCTTGCAACAAAATGCCCACAAAATATTAAAGAGTTAAAAGGAACATCTGAGCGCATCCTGCCCAGTCCTCTCATCTTACAGAAGATCTTTTACAGCTTTAAACTCTAGAGCTCTGAAAATTTACGATTCTGTAAACTAAAAAAAAAAGTCGAGTCTTTTAAAGATTTCACAGCATTTGCATGAAAAGGATGGTTTAAATAAAAAGGTTCCTAAAAGCTGCTTGCTTCTGGTCTCAGAGTTATGTCCATAATGCCTGCCCTGTAGCAAGAGTTACAGGGTCAAAAGATAAGAACGCTTAAAATTTTAGTAACTATTGTCCAGGGCCCTCCAAAAATGTTCTAAGAATTTACACAGCTGAAGGCACCTTCTTATTAGATCTGATCTGTACCTGGGAAGAAATAAAAGAATATGATATCAAGTGCATAGTTGGCAGGCAAAACCAAAAAGATACAAAAGTTGTAAATATACACAACCACAATCTCTTCCTGTATCCCTATTCTCACCCCAAGAGACACCCATGTGTGAGCTGCAGATGCAGCTCAGAGATAGAGCGCTTGCCAAGCATGGCTGAGGCCCTGGGTTCCAACCCTAACCATTGCCAATGAGGGAGGACCAGTCCCCCAAATTGTTTTCTAGATAAGGGAAAGCTATGGGAAGAAATGCTGAAATTCAGAATTACTAAAAACAACCTTTGGCAGGAAGTTCTTGGTGATAAACCAAAACAAACAAACATGAAAATGTTATTGTCTACTCCACAGGCGTGCACAAAAGCACATGTTAAGTACATGAATAGCGAAGGTTGGTGAAGTGTAGTGGGTAATTCCCAAAGCGGACCTACAAGTTTCCCCCTAGGGAACAGATTCAATACATTCTTGGAATTGCTCTGCAGCCCTGAAAGGCTAGTAGTGTCAAGGAAAGATGTTTCTAGGAGATTGTTAAACAAAGCAGGTACCAGAATCATTTGAAGAGTGTGAGCTGTGTGCATATTTGACCCGTATTTGCTTGTGAGTGTGGCAGTGCACAGGTGCGTGTGGGTGCGTGCACACACAGTAAAAAGAAAGAGGCCTAGAGTGACTGACGCACATGAAGTCGCTCTCTGGGTGACCTCCAGAGAGGGCGGTGGGGGTGGTGTGGGGAAGAGGAGTTACATGCTGCCCCTGAGCGCTGATGGGAACTTTGGTACACATTTCCCTGCAGGAGTATGTTGTAGTGGGTATGCTTGTTTCTGTCTTGCTTTCTTGCAGAGTCATTAGATTCCTCTTACTGAAAAGAAAGAAGTGACGTATCCTGAGGAAGCGCTGTTCCCTCTGGGGACAGGGACAGAGGATGTGAGCAAGTGCCAGCAGGTCAGTCCTAAGCGGCTAGTGATCAAAACATATCTCCGAGCTGCCATGGCGCATATAATCCAGCCCTTGACAGGACTCGAATACAGCGCAGCTTGACACCATTCCATTTTGTCCGGTGTAATTTCACCCGGAGCCAGGCATCCGGGCCCCCTAGGTAAAGGCTGTTTATCAGGCACCTGCCTCTGAGCGGCTCCACCATGCAGCCGTGCTTGCACTGGAACAAGTGGGAGGGGAGGGAGTTATCTTTTAAAAGCATATATTGATTTCGAATAGCAGCATATCTTCCCTGTAGAAAAGAACAATATACAGCACAGCACTGTATACAGGGGAAATTCTCTCTTCAAAATGTTCATTCAGAAAACTCTCTCAGGCTGAAAGCCTCATCAAGGCTTCCCAAAGCCTCGCTCCTCTTGATTCTGGAACATGACAGCTGCTCCAAGCAGCTCCAAATGGGGTTCCTGAACTGTCACCCGAGGCTGCAGACCCAGTATTGGACAGAGAGCAGCACGGTGGTGCGTCGGGAAAGGTGAGGCCACTCTCACCTGGGAGTTTGTGATTGAAAGGGTTTTGTGACTCACTTGCCCTCCGCAAACTGGCCTGCCCTGAATTCAAGTAGTAAAAAAATTTTGGATATTATTCAGCATATTGTTTCACTGAATAAATGGAGGGCAATTTCTCCCAAGTAAGCAAGGAAAAAAAAAAAAAGCGTACCTGTACTTTCAGCCGCATGGGAGGATGAGGCAGGAGAGCCCCTTGTGCCCAACAGTTTAGGACCAGCCTGGGAAGCAAAGCGAGACTACATTTCAAAACACAACAAAAACAACAATTACAAAACACCCGATCCAAACTATACGCAGCTTTGTTTTCTATATTGTGACCATTCCACATGCCTGAAGAGATTAATGGGTCCACATTATAAGACATGAGTCAGCTTGGACTTCATGGGGATATTAGACTCAGAATATTCACTGTATTGCCTTTCTCTATAAAGGAAAAAGGGAAGGAGGAAGAGGAGGAGGAGGAGACATGAATTTTATAATACACTTGGCTCTAAGGGTTTGAAATAGTGAGTGAGGACTTGCACATGCTGATATTGGCTACGACAGGTGAAGGTGTCAAGGAAATCACTCACGTTCCTCCAATGGTCAGGAGCAGAGTGGCCCTTAAAAGCATGCGTGCACACACTCACACACACACACACACACACACACAAAGAACTCAAGTAAGGGCTGACAAATAGTAGTCACATCAAATACCACAAGTTCTCATTTACATGTGGAAGCTGATCGTTGACCTAAAAGAAGGAGAGAGTTGAACACAGTGCCCAGGGCCCAGGAAGGGAGGAGGGGAGCGCGCTGCACAGGGGTGTGGGCGAACACAAGGAATGACTTCTAGGTTCCATAGCATAACTGTGGTTGTCAGTAATTAACTGAGTATCTCAAAATAGCAGGAGCAAAGGATTTGGAAGGTTCCCAACACAGAGAAATGATAAATGTTTGAGGCGATGGATATACTAATTATCCCGCTCTGATCATTACACGCCCTATGCACGTACTGAAATGTCACCCTGTACCCCCTAAATAGGTACAATTATGATGTGTCAATTAAAAATAAGAACATATTTTTAAAAGGCTGACAGCCATATGGAGGCACCTGTTATAGTGAGACAGACAGACAGATAGACAGACAGAGACAGAGAGACGGAGAGGGAGAGAGATTTTGTTACTTAAGAGAAATAAAGTGAGCTACTAGGAATAGCAAGAAAATGCAGCTACCCCCATGTCAAAGCCATTAATAAGTAGGAAATTTTTTTTTTCTAACTGCTTAATTGGTAGAAATTGCTGTCCATTTGCTCAATGAAATAATATTCAGACAACATTCTATTCATGACAGAAAATATGTGACTTCCTCGAACAAAACATCTCTTAATCCTTGTAAATGAACATGATCTTATATTGTTCCTTAGGAAAATTTCTGAAGAGCAGTAATAAAGACCACTGCCACTGACTTCACAGGTGATCTGCCCAAGTTCTGAAAGCTACCCTGAAGAGGTAGAAGTGACTGGCAATGCAGATTTAACCCACGGTCCCATTGATCTCAGCCCAGGAAGGGACTCCAGAAAACATTAACTTCATCTAGTCTACAAAAACCATTTCTAAAATCACGTTGGTTTTGTAAAATTTCTAGAAAAAAGTAAGATAAATCTATGTGACCTTGACTTAAACAAAAAAGTTTCTTAGATGTGATATCCAAAGTATGATCCATCCAAGAAAAAATTGACAAATTTAGGCCTCCTCAAAATTAAATATTTTTTGTTCTTCAAATTCACCACAAATTAAACAAGAGCCATAGATTTGGAGAAAATATTTGTAAATTATCTAGCTATCTATCCTACTGTATATGTATAAATGTATTTCATATATTTACACAATACAATTTGTATTCAGAATCTATGACGAATTCTCACATTAGTAAAGTAAATGGTCAAATAAAACTGGACATACTTTACAGATGGGAATGTAAAATGAAACAACTGCTTTGAAACACAGTTGTAGGGCCGGGGATATAGCTCAGTGGCACAAGTGCTTGCCTGGCAAGCACAAGGTCCTGAGTTCGATTCCCAGTACCAAAAAAAAAAAGAAGAAAAAAAAGAAAGAAACACAGTTGCAGCTTTTTTAAAAAAAAGTTAACATAAGTCCATACCAAAACACACACAAATGTTCATAGCATAACATGCATAAACTGAAATTTCATAATATGCAACATGGAAAAGAACCCCAAACAGAAAACAGTCAAAATGAATAAAGAAAAGATGGTCCATTTGTCCAATAGAACATAGCTCATCACTAACTGATACCTCCAACAACATGGTTGAACTTTAAAAAAAAAAAAATGTTAAGAAAAAGAAGCCAGGCCCAGCACTCATATTTTTATTCCATTTACATGAGATTTCTAGATACAGCAAAACTATGAAGACAGAAATTACAATATTTGCCTGGAGCCAAGACAAGTGAGGCGGGGCTGATTATAAATAGGTCAGGGGACTTTCTGGAGTTACAGAAGTGCTTAAAAACTATATTGGTAGAGGCTGGAGGTATAGCTCAGTGGTGCAATGCCTGCCTGACAAGCATGAGGTCCTGAGTTCAATTCCTGGCACGCCCCACACAAAAAAAGAATCATCACAAAACTGGGTTGTTGTGATAGTTGACAAGTAGGTGAAGGTATTAGAGAGCACCAAATGATCTCTTTCAACCTTGATTGATTTTGTTTTGGGTTTTGTTGTTGTTTTTAGTGATGCTGGGGATTGAACCCAGGGCCTGATGCCTGCTAAGCACGCAGTGTATCATCGAGCTTTTATTCTCTAGCAAAAATCACTTGTTTTGTTCAAATCTGATATTATGTCTTCTGACTAGAATATAGATCAAGGCGCTGGAGATTTAGCTCAGTGAAATAAGCGCCTGCCTGGCAAGTGCAAGGTCCTGAGCTCAGTTCTCAGTACCAAAAAGAAAAAAAGACTATAGATCAAGAGTCATGTGTTTGGGTAGGGACGTGGCTCAGTGGTAGAGCACGTGCTCAGCACGCACAAGGCCCTGGGTTCAATCTCTGCCCCTAAAAGAAGGGGGAGAAGGAAGAGGAGAAGGAGGAGAAGTTGGTTTAGGGAGTGTGAGTTGAAGCAACTTGAAGTTCAAAAAGAATACTGATTGAATATAACTGACTTAGACGAATCCTATTCTGTGTCCGCTGCAGCACTATCTGCCACGCAAACTAGAAACGGCCTAACATCTGTCAACAGAGCAATGGCTACACAAGGTAACACGCATTCGTATCATGGAAGACTATGCAGATGCAGCTGCAAAAAGAAAAAAAAAGAAAAAAGATCCCTGAGATATGTTGTCAAGTGGAGAAAAGCAAAGCCACAGAACAATAACAAACAGTGTAATTTATTTATTTATTTGTTTTAGTTTTTTGTTTTTCTCCGGTACCGGGAACCAAACTCATGACCTTGCGCTTGCCAGGCAGGCGCTTTTGCCGCTGAGCTAAATCCCCAGCCCCAAACAGTGTAATTTAAATCTCACACGTACACTGAACTACAAAAGGCTCACCTCCGGGGAAGCCTGAGGCAGTGTGCGTAGAAGGAGACTTTTTATTTTTGAATATATTCTTTAGCATTTGAGTTTTTCACAATAAGCACATACTACTCGTGCAGGTTAAATACAATGTTGAAGTGCTCTTTCTAGCCCTTAGCGAAATATCACCTCTCAGCGATCCCTGCTGCTAAAGAATCCGCGTTTTCCGTGCTAGGATACATTACTTCGAAAGGCGCTGGAAGACATGCAATGGAATTCTCTGTCAGCCAGTAGTCTGACGGCCTTGCGGCAAATAGAAATGATGAGAAGCACAGTTTTCTACCGTGATGCTCCTGTGAGGTAATGCTGCGACCCCTCTTTTGGAGGGGACTCTGAAGCTTGAGAGGTCATCACCTGCCAAAGGCCACCTAAGTAGGTAGGGCGGGGCTGAGGCCTATCATTTCAAATCTGGTGTTTTATTCAGCTGCCTGCCTCATCAAAGGTGATAAACATAATAATGATCCTGAGGCATCACAGGCTCCTGAAGGTCTTCTGAATCATCAAAAAAAGATTAATTATATTTAGTGCAGTTTGAATTTTACTCATGCTTGGTTACAACCCCTGGCAGAGTTCAGCCTTGTAAGCGCACATGACCACACTCGCTAAGAATATCTGATTAACCAGAGGTCTCTGGCCAGGCTTCAATGTGAGGAACTTACTAGAAGTCAATCGCTTTCTCGACTTCAGAGTTTTAAAGAGAAGATGTTCGACTACCCTCCCTCCCCTCAGCCCTCACCTCAGAAAGCTCGAAATCTCCTCCCCTATCCCAGACCACAGTCTCCTACCGTCTGAGGCAGAAAGGTCCTGAGGAGGTTTCCTGAGCGTGCCAGGTCAGGCCTTGTGCCCCTCCTCACCCATCTATTGCTGGGACACCAGTACCAGCCTCTTGGTCACCAGGCCCCCTCTCTGGCCAGACCCTCCCACGGCCTGCAAGTGGGAACACCCACAACAAAAAGGAAAGAGGTGAATGAGTGAAGGCGAGTCTATGCCCTGGCTGAAGGCCCGCGGCCATGTTGCTTTAAAGAGCAAACGTGGGTCTTCACGCTCGGGAAGGGGCCTCCCCATGACATTGGCAAACTAACCCAGCAACAGAGGCGAATCTTGGGGTGGATTCGCTCAGCAACACAGTAAACACAGACCCGAGTGTTCAATGTGGAGACAAGTGATAAAGCTTGAAGACTGGGAATCAGGTGGTCCATGCCGGAGATCAAAAGATGGAATTGTGCGGGTGAGAGCCAGGTTTTAAACGAGATAGACAGGGGTTCAAAACAGCATGGACGCTTACTGACGTCTGATTTGGTGTAAGTTACTTAGCCTCCAAGCCTTCACTTCCTTGTCTATAAAACCAAGGTAGGATACCTTGATATCCCACTACTTTAATAGTGTAATTAAAATATAAACTATATAAAGTAGTACCATTCCTGCTTACTAAAAGGTGGACACTGTTATTATCAAGCTCTCTTCTTGGTCACACTGTAAAATGAAAAAATGAAGGAGATGAATGATTCTTCAAGACCCTCCTAGATCTAGAACTTAGGGCCAGCAATGTAACTTGATTTACCGAAGAAGCCCACGGGATGCCATAGGTTAGGAACTCCTGCAAGGCACCCACTCTGGGGCCCACCATCTCTGTTTCTCGTGTCCAAGGAGCGCTAAAACGCACCTGAGCTCACCATGTTGGCAAATCACAGCCCAGGAGCAAGGCCGGGTGTCCCCTCGAGAAGTCATGAACCGCAACAGTGAAACAACAGAGGCACAGCTCCTACCCCTGCATTATCTCTTCTTAAAGCGTTTCTCAAAAAACTCTACTGATAAAGATAACACGTGCTCTTTGTGGGTTGGCAAGTACAGGAAGCCATTGACCATAAGCTCACTGTTCAGCTGCGATTAGCTGACTGCCTTTCGATCTTTTATCCTTTTATCTATTTTTTTTTTTTTTTTTTTGGTACAGGGAATCGAACTCAGGACCTTGTGCTTGCCAGGCAGGCACTTGTGCCGCTGAGCTATATCCCCGGCCAGATCTTTTACACATACCTCTTCCTCTTGAGGTAGTGACACTCCTTACTGCATAGTAAACTGCCTGGGTTGCTGGGCATTTTAACAACAGCCAACCCCGCAGTACCCCGGCTCTCTACAGAGGTTGAAGCTGGTGGCTCTGGGCTCCATGCAGATGCTAACAAAAACCGTGCACCTTAGTCAACCCATGCCCTAGAAGCCAGAGGGGGAGAGCATTTCTGAGACGTCAGTTGTCACTGCTCTTAAATTCTTTGAGCCCCGTGATGTTCAGAGAGTCCAAGGTTATTTTGGGGGTACAGGGCTCTTGACGATCACTCTGAGACAGAAGGATTTCAGTCCCCTCTGACTCTTGGTTCTCCTTCTGCCCATCAGGCGTGGATGTAAATGGGTTGAAAATGGAGGTGGGAGATTATGGCCATGGAAGAGCTACAGTAGAAAAGCAATATCCTCCCTACACCGGCAGGTCCTGGGGTGGCCCTCCTGAAATGGGGCAAGGCCAGGAGATCCACATGACAGGCCACACTTATTTCTGAGGTCCTGACCCCAAAGGATCCATCACCTCCGGCTGGATGATCACAGGACACTGCCCTGGGGAATACAAGCAAGAGATTCCCGTGAGTATACGTTAAAAATTAAAAAGAAGAGTAGAAAATGAATCAAAATAATTTGAAGTTTAAAATTGGCATTATCTTTGATAAATCCATTGTCTAGAAACCCCAGAAGCTCACTTGGGAGTGATCTTTTGAGGATAGTGACAAGGATGGGATGGCAGCGGTGCCGTTTTTGTCTTTAAAAAATTACGTATTCTTGCAAGACATGATGTCTCGGACCAAACAGGAAGCCAAAACCCCCAAATACTCCTTCACAGCCTCTCTGATGTTTAGTTGCTGAAACTTCAGGCGCACGAGGCACGCTCACATCCACACACTACTTCGGCAGGGAACCGGTGAGTCTGTGTTGCGCCGGAGTCACCATGGTGATTCGGGGGGAGCAGCTTGAGCGGGGGAGAGCTGTGGCTGCCCCCAGGGCTGCCTCAGGATAGAGTATCTTCGAAGCCTGTGCCTTGGTACTTCTCACCCCTTTACTTGGTGCTCCTTGTGCCTCGCCAAAGAGCAAAGACAGCACTGGGAGAAAATTACTCTCATTGCCTGGCAGACCGCTGTCTCCTGGGTTGAACAGAAAAATGGAAGTAGCTTCCCTGATGTTTGAAGGCACGTTGTGTTGGTCCTCATTTTCTAGGAGAGCCCGTAGGGATGAATATCTACCCCAAAATCTATGCCCTGGGCCCTTTGGCCTCTTCAATTGTATAGCAGCTCTCTATATAGGTTGAGAATCCTACGCAAAACCCAAAATCTCAATTATGTCCAGGGGCTGGGGATTTAGCTTAGTGGCACGGCGCCTGCCTGGCAAGCGCGAGGTCATAAGTTCGATTCCCGGTACCGGAAAAAAACAAACAAACAAAAACAAAAACAAAAAAAATCAATTATGTCCAAGTGGGGAACTTTCTGAGTGCAGACATGAAACTACAAGTGGAAAATTCCACACCTCTCCTCAAGTGAAGGGTCCATGGCAAAATGCAGGTGCAGGAAAACTACTGTATACAATTATAGGGTGTATGTGAAGCAAAATGGATTTCATAAGCAGACTTAGGTCCCATCTCCAAGATATTGCAGTACGTATATGCAAATATGCCAACATTTTAGAGAAATCTGAAGTCCGAAACACTCCTATTGTGAAGCATTTCAGATAAGGGATGAACTGCACTAAGCTAGAGCCCAAAGGGAACCAAAGTAAGTACATTCATGTTAGGAGGTAAAATGTGCACACATTATACAAATATGCAGCTGGTAGAATTCACTAACTAGTGCCTTGCTACCTCAGAAAGTTCAAACTTTCAAAGAAAAAACTTCACGCTGGATACCACCCTTGCTTCTGTCCCAGCAACTTGCCTTTCAGTTTCAATTTGTTGCCGGTAGGCTTTGGTTTTGTGTCTTCTGTGAGGCCCAGGGATATTTCTTCCTCCTCAGGAGTGCAGACCTTGGAGGAACACGGTAATGAGGTAGAGCTGAGGGGGACAGGCCTCTCTGTCTGAGTCCCCCAGGTGGTCAGAGCCCCTGAGAGGAAATCCTAGAAAAACCCACAAAGTAAACACCATGCTTAGGCTAAGTCAGAGACCAAAGTTGCCTGGCAGTGTTGAGGAGACTGAGGTGCAGCTCACCTCTCGAGGAAGTTTCTCCTCCAACTGCATGCTTCTCCCAGCACCTGTCCCTCCAACCATGTCCTTAGATTTTTTTTTGTTTGTTTGTTTTTCTCCGGTACCCGGAACCGAACTCATGACCTTGCGCATGCCAGGCAGGCGCTTTTGCCGCTGAGCTAAATCCCCAGCCCCCCATGTCCTTAGATTTTGCCTCCTGAAGGCTCTTCATTTAAAAGCTCCTTAGAGCCTCTTCTAACCTCTTTCCCAGAAACCTCTCTCTCTTCTAAATCCCCAGTGCTCTTATTGTGGGTGCTATTTTGAACTGCTACTGCTCCATGTTGTTGATCAGTAACCCATCTTTCTGCATGGGTTAGTCCTTTCTTAAAAATGAGAACTTTTTGAGTGTGAAAGCACACAGCCCTCAGAGCAGTGCCTGCTACTAATGTGATGTTCGCGGCAAACTCAGAGGCCCTGCCTGACCTCCAGTGGCCCTGCGCTACCTGTTTTCCTCCGGCCTGCGTGTTCCTCCTCATCTCCAGTCCCAAGGACTCCTTCCACCCAACAGGGAAACGTTGCCAGAGCCCAGCTCTCCAGCCGCTGAGGCCTCAAATGGTACTTGGCGCTTATTTCTCTTGTTCTACCTCGTTGCCGCCATTCGCATGGCCCGAGTCCCTCCCAGAAGACAAGGTCTACGTGGGTCTGAGTGCCTGCCCTTAGAAGCGCCATGTCTTGCTGCTAAGTCCAGTCCACAGTGCCCAGCCCCTTACTCTGGGTCATTTTCCCCTCAGGAGATGGACTTTCACCAGCAGTATCCTAGGCTCATCCGTCAGTTACAACAGTCAAGATCTAAATCCCAGCTGCCCAGAGTGTAGGCATTCCTCTCCACAGCGCTCCTGGGCAGCTGGCGGTCCGCTGGTGACACAGCCATTCCCCACGCTGAGTGTTACCTGCAGTCAAGACAGAGATCTTCCACCTAGAAAGCCAGGAAGCTCCTTTGAGGGGGAGGGCTCACTCCTCAACCGAATGAATTAAAATCTGACAGCTCTGACCAAGCAATGAAGACATTCCCGGGAAATGAAGGGAGCTAGCTTTTCAGTGGAATGGGGGGCGGGCGCTGAAAGTCGGGTCATATAGGACAACACTGGGCAGAATGCTTTTTAAATAAAGACATTTGTCTCTTTCTAAAGGTTCAGTACCAGAGCACTCTGTTGAAGCAGCACAAGGGGAGAGTCTTCCTGGCGTTGGTGTGGTTTCCTAACACCTGCCTTTGGGAGACGGGGTCGACTCCAAAGGTTTCTGTGCGTTTCTGACCATCCCCTCCTCATAGGTTGCCTGAACAGCTTGCTGCTCCCCCGAGAGATGGGCTGAAAGTTCTAACAATAGCTGATGTCGTGTATTTTATTTCTGAATAATTCCTTCTTGGTGAGATATATATATATATATTTATATATATAAATTTAGTTTGGCTCTTTTCAGTGGCCTAGTACCTCATTATGTCAGGGAGTCTTTGTGTCCTCAAGGTAAAAAAAAAAAATACAAAACAAAAAATGAAACACACATATTCCTGGCCTTTTTACTCAGCTGTCACAATACCAGCAGTGGGAGCTTCTCCAAGCAGAAGAAACAATAGAAATACAGATCACTTCCCTTTCCAGCGTGCTACCTAATTATTGTTTTTAGGGCCATTGAATGAGTGGTACTTGTAGGTGATTAAACATATTTGGGTCTGGTGGACCAGTGGGAGAGCTGATGCAAGCCGCCGTCTTCCGCGGAGATGTCCGCAGAGGTAGAGGACGGTGTCTGCCCGGGATCCCCAGCCCAGCCCTCCCGCAGCGCCTTCTCCTGGGGGTAGCAATGGACTGAAGATGTCGGGGAACCCGCCCCACCCACAGAGCCCGTTCACAGAGGAAATCATCACCGGTTCAGCTTCGCAGGCCCTGAGAATAAAAAGGATTCATGAGTGTTTACAACTGCTGCTGCTGCTGCTGCTGCTGAATAAAAGGGCCCTAAAAATACCAACGTTCTTGAGCCCCCACCCTAGGTCATGCATCCATCATACCAGACACCCAGGGCAGAACCCTCCCAGCCCTTGCAGCAGAGATCGACCCCCACATACTTAACTGAAAGCAAACAGGTGATAAAACAGACGTGTGATCAAAGCATCATGGAACACAAACGTGAGAATTACACTTCAGCACAATTTTACCAAAGGGGTGGGAGAGAAGGTTCCATAGAGGAAGGGGCATTTGAGCTGGGCGTTACAGGAAGAAGAGGAGTTCACCGGATAGAGAATGGAGACTGTGGCAGAGGGATCGCAAACAAAACAGCAATGAGGCAGTAAGTGTGCAAGCAGCAGGAACCAGATTTGCAGCCTCAGCCTGCCCTGTGCAACAGCCATCCTGTGCTCATGCGCTCTTTTCGGTCTGAGTTGCTCCAAAGAGAACAAGAGTTACACGCCTGGCTCCAGGCCAGGTAGAGCTTGCAAATCAAGTCTGAACTGTAGAAAAACTACCTGTTCCTAGCTCTGTTTTCTAAATCTTTTCTCAAAGAGTAGACAATTGAAAGAGGACCTCTGGGAAACTTGAATGATGAAAGGAAAGCCAGGTGTGGTGGTGCTCGCCTATACTCCCAGGACTCAGGAGGCTGAGGCAGGAGGATTGCTTCGAGTTTGAAGCAAACTTGAAAACGGCAGCCTGAGCTACACAGTGAGTTCAAGGCCCGCCTAAACTGCATAGCAAAACCCTGTCTCAAAAAACAAACAAACAAAAAAAAAAAACAAATACAGAACCTCTGAAAACTTGGACTCTATATTCCACTTACCTGCAGTTTTAAAGTTTTGTTTTATGAACTTATATTGTCCTTACAATTTAAAAACTTGATTTTAAGAGAAAGATACATGTTTTAAAAATAGTTTAAAAGTACCATCAAGACTTTTTAAATTAAATTTTTAACTTGGCAATTTCCCTTCGAGACTCTATACTAAGGGAATAGGAACCAAGAGTAAAATGGAGACCATAAGAGTCACCAACTCACTAAGCAAGTATTTAATGAGCAGCTATTGTGTGTAAGGCATGGTGGGCAGGGAGGTTCCAGCTGAGAAGGGGGCTGGTCCTCAGGAAACTCAGAATCAGTGATGCCTGGTCTACTAGGATCATCTGCAATGTCGCACCCTTTTTCTTAAAAGCCACCTTCCTCCCCTGAACCCTTATGCTAGGAAGCACCCAGTAGGAAGCAGAAATCTTTGGCTTAAAGGGAAGCAACCTGGGGGTACCACTAGGCAGTTGGTTTCTTGCTGTCATTTATAATACTAAAAATGGCAAACCAAGAGCCTGTACAACAACAAGAAAAGTTTTTAACACAGCAAAGGAAGTTCATATAATGGGATTACATGTAGACAATCCTACTTGCAAATTTATCTAAGGTCTGGGGAAATTCTCATGGTAAAATGACATTTTAAAACAGTAAGCTGGGTTAAAGCTGGGCCTGGTGGTACACATCTGTAATCCCAGTACTCTGGAGGCTGAAGCAGGAGGATCAATAGGAATTCGAGGCCAGCCTTGGGCTACACAGTGTATTAAATAGGCCAGCTTGTAAGACAGAACAAAATCCCCCTGTCTCAAAAATAAGTAAATAAAGTAGGTGAGAAAATTTTATATAGTCTGTATGATCACAATTTTATTCCATAAATTATAAACTTTCAGAAAACAAACAAACAAACAAACAAAAAAACCCTGAAAGAAAATTGGCCAACACATAAGTACTCATATCTATTACAGGGTATTTTAGAGTAATCTATTTTTAATCTTCTCTGAATTGTCCAGTGAGTTTGTATTACTTTGATAAGCAGGAAATAGAATTACTTTCTAAAGGAACAAACAAGGATCACGTGCTCTCATTCTGACTTTAACCACAAAACTCGCGGCAGGCAGGATTCCCGGCCGCGGGAGAGACACAGATTTCTCCCGAGTGCTTGGCTTGCAGGAGGTAGGACTTGCGGGTTAGGTGGGCTCAGACCCCTGTACACGCAGCGTCCCTCCCCGCTGGGCTCTTGCGCTGGGACCAGACACCCAGCCAAGTGCTGGAAGCTCTAAAGGAGCAGGGCCAGGATTTGAACCCGGGTCCTTCTGCTTTGAGGGCTCATCGTAGTTTCTAATGAGGTGTCACGGTACAGGAAGACACTGGAGGTTTCAGCCTGGGGCCCCCAAGGCGGGGGAAGGAGAAGGGCCACGGGTCAGGCTCTCTTCCTTTGGGCACACACACACATCTGTACAGCTGGGAGACGCGGGGTCCCCGCCTCTCATCAGAGAGCCAGGCAGTTTAAAAATGAAAACGTAGAGTCTTGGGCGTGGTGGCACACTCCTGTAATCCCAGCACTCGGGAGGCTGAGGCAGGAGGATCACTGTGAGCTCGAGACCAGCCTGAGCAACAAAGTGAGCTCAAGACCAGCCTGAACTGCACAGCGAGACCCTATCTCAAAAAGACTAAAATAAAATAAAATGAAACGTAAATCTTGGCTCAAAGCCACACTCTCAGGTGACTCCAGTACCCACCGGCGTGGTCGAGCCATGCCCGAGACCCCCACGTCCGGCCACCGCGGTCGGCCTTGGCCCCGGGTCCTCGCACCCAAGCTCCCACATGGTCTTGTGCGGCGGTCCTCACGGTCTTCGGGTCTCTCTTCCGCAGCAGTACAGTGGGAACGGGGTTATTTCGTGGGAATTTACTAAAGGTCAAATACAATTTCAAAGAGAACGTGGCATGACGTCAGTGCACCGCGGTGACTGGGGAAGTTACTGCGCTGCTGTCGTCACAGCGGTCCTCTGCATCCGCGGTCTCACTTCCCACTTTTCCCTCCTGAGCTGCTTTTCCTCTTCCGTCTTCCTCCTTCTCATAACCCGCAGCCGGGCAGTTCAGGTCCGGGCTCCTCCCGGAGAGCCCACCAGACACCTCTGCCAGCTGCTCCGCCCTCAGCTAAGTGCACCCCTGCACCCGGGTCCCCGCCGCCCTGCGCCCTTGTAGGCCACTGCTCCCTCCGCGGCTGGAGCCCCTGGGCCCCAGGCCCCCGGAGCGTCTCCGGGACTCATACCCGCTGCCCTTGTCTGGAGCCCATGGGGCCCTGCGGCGGGGCGTCCAGAGTCCAGCCCTGACCAGCAGCGGGTCACCAGGTACTCCAGGCGCTGGGCTGTCTGCGCTCTGGGGGATGCATACGTTCATGGCTGGAAATCCCTAAGCAAAACTGTCGCTGGTCCTTTGACATGAATTATCTCATTTCATGCTGGCTCTCTTTTTTTTTTTTTTTTTTTGGTACAGGGACTCTAACTCAGGACCTCGCAGTTGCCAGGCAGGCGTTGGGTCACTGAGCTATCTCCCCTGGCCCTATGCAGGTCCTTTTAGATCCCTTTGTCAAACCAGTCCTGGTGGCACACACCTGACACCTGCATTTCAACCATTAGTACATGTCGGGAGGCTGAGGCAGGAAGATCATTGAGCGTTCAAGGCTGGCCTGGGCTACAGAGCAAGCCCTTGTCTCAAAAAAAAGAAAATTAATTAATTAATTAGTCACTTTGTCAAAAGCCAGTAAGAAATGTTCAGGGACAACATAGCATAAGTTCCTAAACAGAAAACTTGAGTAATAATAAAGCAGATGCATAATTTCAGCACTCAAGAGGCTGAGGCAGGAAGATCACCAGAAGTTCAAGGCCAGCCTGGGCTACATAGTGAGATCCTGTCTCAAAAACAGAACAAAACATAATAATAATAAATAATAATAATAAAGCAGCCTCAGGCAACTTTATAGCAAAGCCTGGAGCCTCTACTATAAAGGACAATCTTGTTACCAAAGAAACCAAGACTAATTAAAAAGTTGTTCTGATCTGAAGAGGCCCAGGCCTCAGATGGGAATCAGCCATACTCCCTGCTAAGACACATGTGTCAATATCTTGTGTATATGATCCTGCACATAGTAAATAATCACCATAAGCCTATGATTGACTTATCAATTAAAAGATGGATTTTAGTGAATAAAGGGTAGTGTGGTTGTAGTTGTTACCCAATAATTCTGCTTGTTAACCATTTTCTGCAAAAAGGAAGCTCAGACCTGTGTAGGAGAAACAATGTTCCAAGTTTAGCTGTAAAAAGAGAAGAGACAGTGTCAGTGTTCACGAGGAGTGAGTAAAGAATCCTGTCAATTCCACCTCAAAAATACGGTCAGCCACTTGAAAAATACAGAGAGCCGGAAAGGTAGCACACACCTATCATCCTAGTTTCTCAGGGCCTAGGGCGGGAGGATCGCAAGTTCAAGGCCAGCCTCAGCAACTTAGTGAGCCGCTGTCTCAAAATAAAATTTTAAAAAAGGAGCTGGGATTGTAGCTCAGTGTAGAGCACAAACAAGGCCCTGGGTTCAATACCCAGGACTGCAGGGGGAAGAACTGCAAAGGGTAAAATATCTCCTGACTTGGAAAATGCCCAAGACAGATTTTGAAGGGAGATAGATCTTTTTGCAAGTGGGAAGGAAGCTAAGAAATGAAGGGAAGAGGGAGAGAAGGGAGAGGAAAGGAAGTAAAAAGAAGAAGTGTTATGTAAATATATCGACTCCATGCAATGAATGTGATTATGACACACTGCCAACAGGTCCTCATAAACAAGTAGTAGGAAAAAATTTCAAAGGAAATTGCAAAAAAAACCAAAAAACCCCTAGATATATCTCTATTCATTTTGCATACAACCTCCAAAGCGCAGGCATATTTATGTAACATGGAAAAAGTGAACCCAGAAGCTACACAGCAGACTGGTGATGGAGGTCTTCTCTGAGCAACACCATATTCATACAGGACATAGGGTGACATCTACTATGATTTATAGATGGCATATTTATACTCAACTTATGTGATCAGAAAGATCATCAAAGAGGGAAGAAACTACTTAAATTTTGTTAGAGGTAATTGTTCTAGAAAACAAGGGCCAAAACATATTTACTAAAATGTGACCGCCAGATGGAAGAAATTGATCATTTCAAATCTTTTAGTTACCTGTGTGTGTGTGTGTGTGTGTGCATGTGTATGCTCATGAGAGCACGTGTGTGGCTTGAAGGCTTCTTCCCCTAGGTCATTGTGTTTACACTGCCACTCCACTAGTCCTTATCTAAGAATAAATTCCTTTGCTAATGTGTTTTTAAAAATTAGAAAGCTTCCTTAGTTAAAAGCCACCAATCAGCTGGATCTACCTTGTTAACAAGTGCGCTGAACAACACCGCTTTGGGCGGAATGGCAGGTCCAGGAAATGAAAAATTAGCATCGCATGGCAATTCAGAACGTGACAAGAGTCACTTAACAGATTTCCCTTTATCTTTCCGAGGGAGAGGCTTTCAGGATAGAAGTTTTCTAATTGTTTCGGGCATCCAGGTGAAGGCAGGCTGGGTCCCCTCCCCATCGCTCCAGGCTTACCTGCCTGCACCTCGCACTTCTTATCCTCCATGCAGCTTACAGGGCTGGCCCCCGGCTGCTTTCGGCAGTCGGCAGGTTGCATCACGCTCAGAGACCCTGAAGGGGCTTTGTGGTATCCTAGCTTTCAGACAGACAAGCCACTAGAGTAAACAGCGGGAGCCGAATGCCAGGCCACACACCTACAAGATACCTGCGTTTCAACCATTAGCACATGTCAAAGTGGTTTAAGATTGATTAAAACAAATAGTCTCAGGCCGCCAGAAGCCTCACCCCCACCCCTGAATGAGGCTTTCTCTCTTTTTTTCCACTTCCTCCAAAATACCTGTCATCAGGTGGCAGCAGTCTGAGAAATCTCAAAGGTACAGAGGCAGTGGAACAATTTCTAGACTAGGAATACCGCAGGATATCAAGGAAAAAACTACGTCACCATAAAACACTCATCTCGTTTATAAAATACTGCATAATAAAGATTCACGCACGTAGCAACATTAGCAAAAAGATATTTTAAAACTTCTCGGAAGGCTACTTTTAGAAAGTGTTTTCATCCATTGGGTAAGTTCTAAATATCCAAATATAACTTTTAGTTCAAAATTCAGGAAAGAGCTAGTAGTACACACCATGCAGGCGCAACAGGGCCACGCCTCTGATGGCAGAGACGGCTGACAGTTATCTAGATAACCAAATTTTAAAGTCTGGGCAGTGCAGACTTCTAGTCCCTTGGAACCTACTTTTGAATCTGTGTCTCAAGTTGGGTTTTTCAGTGAGAGTTTATTTGCTTGATTGTGTGCTGTCTGGAGTACGCAAGAACACGGAGGAAATTGTATTTGGCTTTGTCTCACTGGAATCTTTGCAGGGAAACAAGAAATCAGATTAGAGGGCTATTTGGCAAGTAACTTCTTCAGCTCTCCTGCCCCAAGTAGAAGTCTCTGCAGAGGTTAGTTAGTGGGTAAAATATTACAGTCAGATAGAGGAATCTGTTCTAGAGCCCTCTAGCACAGGAGGGTGATGATAATTAACAATAACCTTTTGCATATTTCAAAAGTTTCTCACCACAAGGAGGTGAAAGATGTTCCAGATGGGTATACTAATTACCTGACCGGTTATGATACATTGTATAAATGTATCAAACTGTCTAGGGGCCAGGGATGTAGCTCAAAGCAAAATAAACAACAACAGAGAAGTATCACACTGTACCTCCTAACTATATACAGTTACTTTGTGTCAATTAAGAATAAATACAAATTTAAAAGGGGAACGCTGTGCAGGTTTGCTGGGTCAGTCTGGGCTCGCTTGCTCCACATTCCTTCTTTGCGAAAGGAGAACAAGCTAGCCTTTCCCGGCACGATTCACACTAAGCCTCATTTGTAAGGTCTGGAGTGAACATGAGAACACTGAGCTATTCCGTTTCCACGTCGGTCTGCTTCTGGCTTGATTTGATTAAAGTCCACTCCGACTACACATCCAACCTCTTGCTTTCTCTCTTCCCACCACAGTTTAATCCTTCATTTCCTCTCCTGCTGGAACGCGTCGTGCTGGATGATTGGATTAAACCCAGCACTTCACAATGTACCCAAGTCAGCCCGGTGGCCCAAGACTCTCTCCACCGATGAGCGACCTTCTTACACTTGTCAGTATTAAATGTCTCCTCACCTCTACTTCCTTGAATTAATACAAACTATTTTCAAACAGAGCAGGTTTTA
Source organism: Chinchilla lanigera (assembly GCF_000276665.1). NCBI lineage: Eukaryota > Metazoa > Chordata > Mammalia > Rodentia > Chinchillidae > Chinchilla > Chinchilla lanigera. The sequence continues at coordinate 10,812,024 of NW_004955420.1, read as the reverse complement.
CAACAGAGGGTCTTTTTCCTCAGGGAAGAGAAAACAAGGCTTCTTACACATCTTCTTTTTTAAAGTGGAAAACAAACATTGTATTTACTTTTTTTGTCTCCACCCTGTGGACTTTTTATCTTTTCTCTCTTTTAGGTCTGTGTGTGTTCACAACACCTGTCTCTCCGGGAAGCACATATCCCATTTCTACAGCTGGCCAGAAGTAGACCTATATATTATTTCCCAGAGGGTTAGAGAAAGCTATCAGAACTTGGCAACATATAAAGTAAATACCCACTAATTGCAATACATTCATTTAAATCAGGTCTTTATCCTCCTTTGGCATTGTAGTAGGTAGCTTCCTTTGAAGTCTTGTTGAATTTGTCCAAAATTACCTTGCCCGAGGCAGACGGCTGGTTGAAACATTTGTTCTGAACCCGTCCCGAAAGCAGTAAATCTTAGCGTTGGTAAAGACTCATGGGGCACAAAGAGGAAATGTCCCAGGTAGGGCATGGATCCAGACTTAGATCCCCCATTGTACGCTAAGAAAAGAAAGAGAAAGGGAGAGATAACTGCACAACTCTCGGGGATAGAATGCTTTTGTACAACTCTGATGATGTTATAGACCACAAACCCTGTACACTGCTCACGTCCATAACCAGCAGCCTGTCAGCGAGTTAGTGAACTTTTCCTCTTTTTTCTGCGGAAGCCATTCTTGCATGCATCACGCATTTCTCATTTAAAAGTGGTTTCGGTGGATAATGGTGTCGTAGGTTTGCCTGCTTGCTTTAAACACAAGTAGTTGAAGTATCATTTTAAACCTACTCCGGGAATTTTATTTTCTGTATATGGGAAGATCATGCCATATGGCGCTGAGGTATCATACCTGTCACAGTCTTGTTGCCCTGGCGACACACTGAGGATCTGACCGTGGCCATCATGTTCTGAGATCTTCCGGCACTTTCTTAGCTTTGTTTAGGATGCATGTTAGACGTCTGCCTTGCACACACACACACCCATACACACGCATGCACGCACATACGCACCCCAAAATCACTCCCAAGCCTCTCCCCTGTTTCCAGGCCACGTGTCTGTCATCCCAGAGCTGCTCAGCTGTAGAAAAAGTAGCTACCCCAGGGAGAGCAGATGTATTCACGCGCGATCACCACGAGAAAGGTACGGCCCGCTCGAGTGAGCGTAGAACCCAAACCAGGCTGTGAAATATTTGTATATTACTTTCCTGAAGGCCGTCTGAAAGCACATCATGGGCCACGCTGGCGGTGGCATGTCACTGGGACGATGCCGCCGTCGCTGCGTCCTTGGGCGATGGTAGACGAAGCAGTAAGAGTGCTAGAACTGGCTAGGCTTCATGAAGATGCGGAAGCAAAGCCATGAAGATGACCGCGGGGTGCTTGTGGAAAAGAGAAAAGCCCCATGCGCGGGGGAGGTGGTGAGGAGGGGCGGGGTTGCGATGCGGACGGGAAATTTGCACCCGGACAGCGCGCGCGAGGCAGGGATCCCGAGGGTAAATCCGCAATGAGCAGACAGGGCACCAGAGTGTCCGTGTAAGGAAAGACGGAGATAGCTGGGGACCGGGGGAAGATAAACTGACAGGAGGTATCCTTTTTAAAAAAAGTCAAACTGGAGAAAAAATAACTAACTAGAAAGGACTACTAACTTCAGCAGGGGAAAAGGTTATGAAAGATGTTATAAAAAGAAACGAAGGATATTATTACCTATAATTGCGGTACGATCTCTAGGACATATTGCTATGTTAAATGCTTTTATTTCTCTAAGAATAGTGACTTAACTGGTACTTAAAAGAAAAGGAAACTCTAGTTCATAATGCAAAATTTTAAAAGGTTACCAAGGGGAGGTGATAGGTACATATTTCTGAGAATATATTGTTTTATAGATTTGACTTTATGACTTTATGTTTTATAGATTTGACTTTATAACAGTTTACATAATTACTAAACGAAATCAAGCTTTAGAATGCAATTTGTGAAATTCAAAAATTAAATTAAGCAAAGAACCTCAATGTGTAGCTAAATCTATGGCATAACCTCACCAACAGGAACTGTTCCAAATGACTTTTTTTTTTTTTTTTTTTTTAAGACAAAGTCTCACCATGTAGTTCAGGCTGATCTCAATATGTACCCCAGGCTGGCCTCAAACTCACGGCAATCCTCCTGCCTCAGCCTCCCAATTGCTGAGATTACAGGCATGCGCTATCATGCCAGCTCCAAACGACTTTAACAACACAGTACTTTTGCCTGTATGTTCTTAGTGGAATATATTCTAAAGAAAACTGGTTTTGGGAATTACAACTATTTTCAGAAATTGCATTAATAGCAGTGTTGATATGTTACTCTGGGATGGTTATGTAATTATGTTGGATCTTTGAAAGCTGGAATTTTTAGTATTAAAAAAAGTATTCTAGATGTAAGATCAAGGAGGGTAAGAAAAATCCTATAATCCTAAATTTGAACTAGCAGTACCAGTGTGAACTCTTATATTTTATGTCATATGGATATTTTAAAAATGCCATTTCCCAGCAAAACATAAAAAGTACTCTTTGGAAAAATGACCATTTCTAGTCTTGAGTAAGAAAGGTACAAGATGATTCTGGAAAACCTTATCAAACCAGAAGAAAAGGAAGCCTTGGGGCTGGGGATTTAGCTCAGCAGCAAAGTGCTTGCCTGGCAAGCTCAAGGTTGTGAGTTTGATTCCCAGTACTGGAAGAAAAACAAAGATAAGGAAGCCATCAAAAATGATTGAGGTTGAAGCCAAAGGACTCCAGAGCCAACATGACCAGGCTGCCAGTGACAGAAGAAATAATTTAAATATTGATAAAGATAATAACTGCAATGAAGGGAAATATATCAAAAATTGTCTCAGGGCCTCACTGTTGTAATGGCATTATTATAATAATGACTCAAAATCTCATCTAGTGGCTTCCCTCCCCATTTAACATCTAGTAATAGCCACTGCTTCTAATCAATACCATGATGCCTTATTTTTCATACTAGTCTGCTACTGATATGCTTTTCTAAATTTTACCTAGATCTTAAAAACAGAATCAGTCTCTTCAGGGCTGCAGGGTGACTCAGTGGCGGAATGCTCGCCTATTATGGCCTCAAGACCTGCATTTGATTCCTAGTACTGAAAAAGAAAAGAGTCAATCTATACATCCGGTAAAAATAAACCAAAAATGCTAAAAGGTTTAAGTATTTTCTTTGGGAAGCAACCATTGTTCAAGACTACATTTTAAGAGTGAAAAGTAAAAGTAATTCTTTCTAGTTATACATTTGTAAACTCTCATCGTTATCCTGTTCCCGGAAGTGGTGGCACATGCCTGTAGCCCCAGCACTGGGGAGGCTGAGGCAAGAGGATCGCCATAAGTTCGAGGCCAGCCTGGACTACATAGAGAGATCCCGTCTCAAAAAACAACAACAAAAAATTATCCTATCTCCCAAAAAGCAACTGGTATTATACTTCTTATAAACAGTTTTTAAACTGGGCTTGGTGGCACACGCCTATAATCCCAGCACTCGGGAGGCTGAGGCAGGAGGATCGTTGCAAGTTCGAGACCAGCCCGGGCTACAAAGTGAGCTCAAGGCCAGCCTGAACTCCATAGCGAGACCCTGTCTCAAAAAGGCAAATAAAATAAAATAAAATAAAATAAAAATAAAGTTTTAAAAATATTTATACAAATATATTTATCGATATCCATTTAGTTTTTGAAAATTATACAAGTGAGAAAACTCTTATTCTACACCTTCTTCTTATGTTTAAAATACACCTTGAAGCTTATTATGTACCAGTGCTTTGATGAAGAGCTACCTAATTTTCCTCGACCTGTGCAAAGTATCCTGTTATCTGGCTGCTCCCAATGTATTCACCTAGTTCCACCTTGATGACTATTTCAGTTTATTCCAGTGCTCTGCTCCCTGGGCTATTTGGTATTGCTATGTAACGTGACAAATGTCTGTAAGTTATGTGACAGTGACTTCTTCCTCAGGGCATGAAGCCCACTGCAGGTTCTCTGTGTCACACACTGTGGGCTCTAGAAAGGAATGTACTTCGCTGATGGTGTCCACTTTGCCCTCCAATTCAGTCTTCTTGAAAAATCTGCATCTCCAGGTTTGGCACTGGAAATTCCCACAGTTGGACTTCTGAGGTTAGTGAATGGATGCTAATAATTCATCACTGCTGCTAGTGTAAGCAAAGAACTCTTCACAAGGCTACAGACCACTTAGCATTCTGCAAATCAGAGCTAACACTTACAAATGTGCTCACACTCAAAGAAACTTCAGTGTCACCGCAGTGAGGGAGCACGTGAGCTGCTCTGTGCCCTGAAAACTATCCTGGGAAGGTTCAAATGGATTTTGCCTCCGTGGGTCTTGCTTTTGTTTGGAATCACTGGACTTTAAAGTTGGAGGACAGCATCATGGCCCCACAGTCCACCCTGTGCCACCAAAGCCAGCGGCTTGGATGTGGCCCATGTTTCCTCCCCAGCCTCACCACGGTAAGCTTGAGACATTGTTCACTCCTAGCAACAGTGAAATTCCACGAGGTCCCTGGTGTGGAATGTGTGTCACAATTGCCACTTCTAGGCTGCCCCCGGGACATTACGGGAGCAACCAATGTTGAAGACTCAATTTTATTTTATTTTATTTTATTTTGGTGCCAGGAATCGAACTCATGACCTCATGCTTGCCAGGCAGGCACTGTGCTGCTGAGCTATATCCCCAGCCCTAGAAGACTCAGTTTTAAACGTGAAACCACTTCATCCAATAAAACATTCTTTACTTCTTTCTTTCTTCCTTCCTTCCTTCCTTTCTTTCTTTTTTGGAAGTAAAGAGGGGAAAGGCATCCAAAGTCAATTTGGAGGTCTTGAAATTCTATTTTTAAACAACAGGAAATATTAGTCCATAATTCTGTGCTGGTTAGAACCTTTCGTTGAAACTTAAGTGGTGTTGCTCTCACACGCACTCGGCTCACACACACAAACAAGCATGCGCACACAGGTGTGAGAAGCCCCGGCACTCCGGGATTAGCTGTTCCTCGGAAAGCTCCGTAATGATCTGAAATCTGAAGCCCTACTTGAACTTTTCTACTAATTCAGTAATTACTGCCGTGCCTGGAACTGGCCTCTTTCCTGCAATTACTCAACATGCACTTTCAGTCAAAGAGGTTAACACCTGAATTCGGATTCTAATTAGCACCTAAGGTAGCATTTTTTTGTTCAAAGCTTATTAAAATGGGGACTTTTCCCAGCATAAGATTTCACAGGTCCACACAGGTAAACACACGTTCTATGGATCAATCTATTTCTGGTTATCTTAAAAGCAACCGAGGTGGGAGGTGAGACAGATCGACCTAGCATCATTTAAGACACTGACTTCAGAATAAATCAAATTCAGGTACTAGCCAGAGTTACCAGGCTAGCCTCCCTCAAGATAGCAAGAGATGGCTGTCTACAAATCCCCACTTAAAAAATGATTTCCTGGGCTGGGGATATAGCTCAGTAGCTCATCACCTGCCTGATAAACATGAGGTCCTGAGTTCGATTCCTGATACCAAAAAAAAAAGCAAAGATTTCTTCAGAGGAAAAGAAAAATAAGGTGAGATAAAAACAAATTAATATTGATATCACTGCCTTTGGGGACTGTCTCTAGTTCTTTCTCCCACTTTTCCTAAGTACTAATATTTGAAAGAGAATAGTAAGCAAAAACTCAAAATTATGCAGGGGCAGAGTGTCTGCAACCCCTTGGGCAACAGTTAGTGTGACTGTAACTCCCACCCTTGGTATGTGTTCAGGTTTTCCTCTGCCTGAGAAGTGGTTGGCCAGTCACTACTTGAATACCTCCAGCAATGGGAAACTCACTACTTACCAGTGCTAAAGTTGTGTATTTCCTTACCAAGCAACCCTGAAAGCAAAAATACTATAAATAATATTCTAGTTACCAGGAATTTGGGGGTTGTTCTCATCATTCACGAGGCTCATATTGTCCTCAGCACATACAGCTGGTTTTGTTGTCCTCATCTTGATTTTTAATATTTGGTTGTTTTTTTTTTTTTTCAGTACTAGGGCTTGAACCCAGGGCCCATATTGTCCTCAGCACATACAGCTGGTTTTGTTGTCCTCATCTTGATTTTTAATATTTGGTTGTTTTTTTTTTTTTTCCAGTACTAGGGCTTGAACCCAGGGCCCTTACACTGCGCTGCATCCCCGGCCTTATTTTATTTTTTATTTTGAGGTAGGGTCTTATTAGGTCACTAATTTACCCAGGCTGAGCTCAAATTTGTGATCCTCCTGCCTCAGCCTCCCAGAGCACCGGGCTGACAGCTAAGCACCGCCACACCTGGTTCTGTACCGCTGTTTAATGGCCTCTTTCCCACTTGGCCCTTTATACGACTGACTTTTTCAAATTTAGATTGAAGAACTCGCACTTGCCTCTCTTGGATTTTCCTCCGCTTCAGTTCAGCTCCTTGTAAAGCCAACCAGAATGATTGGGGCGGTGAGTGTGCTCTTCGTCTCTCGTCATCCATGAATATAACAGATGCCTGTCCTCTGCTCCTACCCAAGGGCAACTCTGGAGATCCGTGGAAGGACTTCCGGCTTCTCCCTTGACCCCGCCAGCCCTCCGATGCAGACGCCAGACCCCTGTGACTGGTTCTCGCCTCTGAGAGTCTCATCGTCCTCCAAGCTGAGCCGAGCAGAGGCTGAAACAACAGCTCCTGTTTGTCCCTTCACAAACAGGCAGGAGGGGCAACGCGCGGGCACACTGTGTGCTCCTCTGTTAGAGCTGCCGTGACGAAGCGGCATAGGCTGGGTGGCTTTGAAAAGAGAACTTTACTGTCAGGATTCTTGAAACTAGATGCCTGTGAGCACAGTGTGGGCAGAGTTGGTTTCTCCCGGGACCCCCCGCTTGGTTTCTAGGTGGCCTCTTCTCCCAGCCTTGGCCTGGTCCTTCTGTATGTGTCTGTGTTCTGAACCCCGCTTCTTTTCTAAAATTATTTTATTATTTTATTTGTTGTTTTGTTTTTGGAGGCAGGGTCTCGCTATGTAGTCTAGGCTGGCCTCGAACTCATGGCAATCCTCCTGCCTCAGCCTCCAGGTGCTGGGATTACAGGTGTGTGCAACCACACCTGGCTTCAAACCCCTCTTCTAATGATCTCAGCCATACTGGATTAAGATCCCCCTTAATAATCTCATTTCAATTTAATTACCTCTTTAAAAGCCCTATCTCCAAACAAAACCTCATTCTGAGGTGCTGGTATTTGTACATCAACGTGAATTTTCAGGAGACAGAATTCATCCCACAATATTACCTGAGAGGCATTTTCTCTCCATCTTTGGTGCTACAGGTTGCCTATATTCCTCAGTGTCACACATCTAATGTGTCACGCTTAACCTCAGTAAATTTGTGATCTTATGTAATGTATATGTGTTTTCACAATCCTCTCTGTCTCTGTCTCTGCGTCTGTCTCTCTCTCTCCTCTCTGTTTTCCACTGCTGCGCCATGAACTGTTTCTCCTCTACCAGGCCACCCTGCCTTGGACTCAGCCTTCAACAGACTGAAACCTCTGCAAACTGTGACCCCCATAAGCCTTTCTCCTTAGGTTCGTGGGTGTCAGGCGTTGCGCCTCTGCAGCAGGAGCAGTAGCTGAGACACTCGTTCATACTCCTGGCCACTCTCTTCGATCTCTCTTTGGAAGAATGCCAAGAAGACTTGGTCATTTGACCTCAGTGAAGTCAGCTGTGGACTTCTGGCTTGAATATTTGCCTCATCGTAGTAGAACCCTGAAGTTCTCCCAAACAGCCCTAAAGAAAACTCGGGACCCACGGAAGTAAGGCCCTAGAAACGTCTTAGAACGATGGACGCTCGTCACAGTCAGTCACTACCTCTACCCTCTCCATTCCAACATTCCTAGAACCTAGACATCTTCAGCACAGAGTAGCTAGTGTTCAAATCTGTGTGTGATGAAGTACTTAAAAAAAAAAAAGCCTAATTCCCTTCTGACCACACAATAAACTATAATGTTTCTTTAGAGTCACTGTTTGCCTACAAGCACTTATTTAAAAACTCTTATCTGCATGTAAAATTACTCCACTTACACCATGTAATCAAGATAATAATAGATTGTATAGAGCAAAAGTTCGGATTGAAGACTGCCTTTAAGCTTAAGGATCATCTGGACTGCTAAACTGGCCGGCTCCTTTACTAAGTAAGTAATGAAGGACTCTATACTATGAGGATTCCTGAAAAAACTGGAAATAGAATGGCCGTGTGGCTGAGCGAATCCACTCTGGGTTATACGGCTCCAGAAAAAGAAATCAGTACTTCAGGGAGATCCCAGCGCTTCTGTTTTATTGCAGCACTGTCCATCTCAGCCGCAACATGCAAGCAACATAGATGTTTATCCATGGATGATTGGATCAGAAAAATATGGTTTCTATGCATGATAGACTATTATTTAGCCGTAAGAAGCAGGAAATCTTGTCATTCATGGCAATATGAGTGAATGAGCCAGGAGCACGTTATATGAAGTGACATAAGAGCCATACAGGCAAATGCCCCACGCTCTCATTTGCATGTGGAAGCTAAAAAGTTGATCTTATAGAAGCAGAGAGTGGCGACATTGTTACCTGGGGAAGGGACGGGAGGGAGGGAGCAGAGAGAGAGAATGGTAATGGGGCAGGGATGCAGTTGGGTTGGAGGAGTAACTTCTGACGCTCTACAGCCCAGTGGGTGGCTGTGGTTAGCAACAATTAATATATATTTCCAAAGAGCTAGTACAGAGGATTCTGGATGTTCTCAACACAGAGAAATGATCAGTACTTAAGGCAAGAGACTACCAGTTCCCCTGACCTGATCATTACACCTTGTGTACATGTATTGAAATATCACGCTGTACTACGTAAGTATATATAATTATGCATCAATAACAATTTTAAATATTTTTCTTTTTTGACTTTAGAGAGAGTAAATAAAAAGGTAAATGTATTTCTTAAACACTTCCTCACAGAAACCCCAGGCTGGCAGACAGCTCAGTTTATTGTAATAAAAGTTCACAGCGCACATAAAGGGAAGTGCCTTACAAATCTTAGCTGTTGTTATGCTTTTTTTTTTTTT
>NW_004955420.1:10800955-10802719 GCF_000276665.1 Chinchilla lanigera | reverse complement strand
CTTATGCTTTGTTAATAGCATCCATACAGAAACCTATCGCGTGGCTTTATGATGCCTAGTTAGATGTGTGCAAATCAAAACTTGCCCCAGGTCAGTTGATCATTAAACCTGTGCCTAGCTCCTCCTCCGCTGTCCCTTCTCTCAGCAGTGTGATCCTATGCCACAGTGGCCTGCTCAATGGCCAAGGGCTCGTAGGAGCCACACTTTCCCTCCTCATCCTAGCGAGTGTGGCAAATTTAGGCATAATTTGGGCAAATCCTTGAAGTGGGGCAGTGAGACGCTGAGGGAGGGGAGGCCTCTGGCCCACCCTGGAAGCAGACATCAGACATCGGTGGCGCTGTTATTTAGAGCCATCTGCCCCAACCAGCATGATTCCAGCCAGTGACAGGTTAGGTTAGGACAGCCGTCCTCTCCAACCCTGTGACATGCCCAAAAGAGCATAATAAATGCTCAGTAATGACTGCATGCTACACTGTGCTGTCTTGAACTAAATCAAAGCAGCCAGCCACCCTCCATGGCTTTGCAGGAAGCAGGAAAGTCCCTGCTGCCAGTGTCACATCCACACGGGCCGGCGTCAGTCACCCGCTCCTGTGTCTCGAAGGTGTTAATCGAGCGCTTTCCATAGGAAGTTCGGCAGCAAATGAGACGGGCAAGGCCTGGCTATCGGCTACTGAGCTTAGGGTCTGATGATGATGAAGGTAGAAAATTAAACAAATAATTCCATGCAGTCCAAGGCAGGGAGTGTGCAGCAGGAGCACATTGATAAAATGGGGGGCAGCGAGGTGGGTAGAGGCCCGTACTGACCGAGACAGAGAGCCAGGCTGAGCCCTGCAGGTGCTGATGAGGGTCTGGGGCATTAACAAGTGTCATGGAAGCTTGTGGAGTTTCTACAGCAGGACAGTGCCGTATTCTGATTTGATTTTTAGGAAGAGCCGTCAGGTTCCACTGTGGGCAGTGAACTTGAGAAGGAGAGGGTAGAACAGGAGGACCGTGTTCAAGGAGCGGCCCACGCAGGGGTGAGCATGGCCTAGGTGAGGGGAAGAGAAAAGTGGAAAGACAGATCTGCACTGGGAATCAAACCCCTGGGCTTTTGCACTGGCTACGTCCCAGCTCTTTTCATTCATTCATTCATTCACTCACTCATTCATTCATTTATTTATTTTTGAGGCAAGTTCTTGTTAAGTTGCTAAACTGTCCACACTGGACTCAAATTTCTGACCCTTCGGCCTCAGCCTCCCGGAGTATTGGGATTGCAGGCGTGCACTGCTATGACAGCGTGGAGATATATGTTGAAAATAGAGATAGAGTGTGGAAGTGGAGAATGAAAGAGAAATCAAAGACGAGCTGAGGTCTTGAGCTTGGGACACCAGGATAGCTGCGGCTCCATTTGCTGAAGTGGAAGGGGAAAATGGGTCCAGTTTTGAATGTGTTGATTTAGAGGCTGCTTCAGTGGCTGTGTGACATTCAGGTTACTAATGTCCAGGTAACAGTTGCACATCAGATTCTGAAGCCCAAGGGTGGAGATTAAGGGCGGAGCTGTCACCACATGTGTGGCCACTGACATAACGAGATCAAAGTACTCAGAAGGGAATATAATAAAGGGTGTTGAAGAATGCTATTACTTACAGTAGTAAACCCCAACTTGGGTGTGCATCTGAGATGCAGTCAATTATTTAAAAATACATACTCTGACAAGCATGGTGGCACACGCTTATAATCCCAGGACTCGGGAGGCTGAGGCAGGAGGACTGCTGTGAGTTCGAG
>NW_004955420.1:10787282-10800075 GCF_000276665.1 Chinchilla lanigera | reverse complement strand
AGAAAGCTGCTTAGCTGGGCCTGATGGAGCACGCCTGTAACCCTAGCACTTGGGAGGCTGAGGCAGGAGGATCCTTGTGAGTTTGAGACCAGCCTGGGCTACAAAGTGAGCTCAAGGCCAGCCTGAACTGCACAGTGAGACCCTGTCTCAAAAAGACAAAAAAAAGAAAGAAAGCTGCTTAGACTGTATATCATTTAAACCTCCAAGGCGTCACTGTCTGGGACAGCATTTAACTACCAAATTCAAAATAATATCTGCAGCAAAATATATAGTCCCACTTAGTGATGTAAGTAAAGAACCTCATATCAGTTGAAACCAGCTTGATGACAAATGAACTTAAACTGAATCAAGTTTTACCTAAACTACATTACAAAAGAAAGAAAGAAAGAAAGAAAGAAAGAAAAGCATCTTGCTGGTATGGTGACACATGCCTATAATCCCAGCACTAGGGAGGCTGAATCAGGAGGATCGTCATGAGTTCCAGGCCAACCTGGCCTCAAAAAATCAAAACAAAACAAAAAAAATTTAATTTTCAGAGCTTTATAGATTTCAGAATTGCAGATAAACAATTACAGATGTCTACCACCTGGCCATCCAGCCCAATAAATGCTTTTATCAGACTATAGTCAGTCCTGCTCTAACTTTTATTTGAAAACACAAATTATGCCAACATAATTGACATAACAGGGAGCAACTGAACATAACCCAAATTTCACATTTGCTCAAATCCAATTTTGTCTGCAAGAAATATTAAGTGAACCAAGAAAACCACACCTAGCAGCTGGGGATATAGCTCAGCAGCATAGCACCTGCTGGGCAAGCACAAGGTCCTGAGTTCAGTTCCTGGTACAAAAAAAAAAACCACAAGATGGGTGGGAACACATGCATACACTTCTCACACCCACCTGCCTCCAGTTTGTGACACATCACCTTACAACATTGTGCTTTGTCATTCTTTCAATTCATGAACTTTTCCATGTAAACAAACAGTCTTCTGGGGCTGGGGATTTAGCTCAGTGGCATAGCGCCTGCCTGACAAGCACAAGGTTGTGAGTTCAATTCCCGGTACCAGAAAAAAACAAACAAAAAAAACAAAGAGTCTTTCAATATCCCAAACATCTAAGTACCCTGATTCAAAATGCTAAGCAGTATATGCTGAATGGAAAATGCTATCTATAGCATTTGAACAAAAATTTGAACAAAAATTACCAAATCCTGCAGACAGCAGACGTGGCTCCTTTTCGTGGTAGGGGTGGCTGCTTTAATTGTTGGAAGCACACCTACCACGTTACAGTTCCCGCTGCCCAGTGCAACTGCGGATGCAAAGGAGAAAGCTGCAAAAGAATATCCAGTCATTATGCAGAAGTTATCTGAAGAAGAAGACCGTTCTTTGGACCAAACTTTAAGTTTTGATGAACCAGATATCCATGATAAGCAAACAGCCAGAAGGATCTACACCTCCAAGACAGAAAAACATGAGGCTAAACTTAAAGATGTGAAAGACCTTTAAACTGTGATGTCTGGTGCAAGTACTAATCTGAGGACTATAAGCTGCGCCCACCCACGTCTGATGTTACATTTTATTGATTTCTGATAACCCTTCTATCACTTCCTAATAATTCACAGGACGCAACACTTCTAATGCCTGCTGTCATAAGTGAACAACTCTTTTCTGGAGAAAATGCCATATTTGTTGTGATACATTTGTGTGTATGTGTGTGCGTGTATTTCTTTCTTTTTTTTTTTTTTTTTTTTTTGTCTTTTTGAGACAGGGTCTGGCTGTGCAGTTCAGGCTGGGCTTGAGCTCACTTTGTAGCCCAGGCTGGCCTCGAACTCACAACAATCCTCCTGCTTCAGCCTGTGTGTATATTTCTTATCCTTTTTGTGTCTTAATCTTTTAGGGGAAAATTTTAGATATTGTATGTAATTTTGTTAAATCTTTTAACATGCACACAACTATGTTATTATTTCATTAGGCTTCTATTATATTGTTGTTATTTTTGGTTCTGTTTTTTGAGACAGGTTCTCACTGTGTAGCAGGCTGGCCTTGAATTCACTTATGTAACCCTGGCTGGCCTCAAACTCTTGGCATTCCTCCTGTCTCAGCCTCCCAAGTGCTGGAATTAGAAGTATGTGCCACCATACCTGGTTTAGGCTTCTATTTTTACCTGTCACTGATACAGAACTTTTTTAGAACATGGTTAACATCAGTGAATATAGTCATCAAGCAAAATGGGGAAGAGAATTAATATAATGAATTAATGAAGTTATTAATATTAACTTTAATTTTTTAGAAAAGTTGGAAAGAATAGAAACACAAGAAAAACATCTGCTAATCACCTAACCCAGGGCTTGATCAGGAGAATGAGACATGTAATTGACTGATGAGGAAAAACTGACACTGGATACGGTTAAAAGTTATATTTCGGGGCTGAGGATTTAACTCAGCGGCAAAGCGCCTGCCTGGCAAGCGCAAGGTCATGAGTTCGGTTCCTGATACCGGAGGAAAAAAAAAAAAAAAAACAAAAAATAAAATAAAATAAAATAAAATAAAAGTTATGTTTCTGTAATACAAAGGACACAGGTCTAAGCGGGTATGTGTGTGCATGTCTGTGTATGTGTGTGCATGTATGCATGTGTGTAGCACATGTATGCATGTGTGTGTGTGTGCCCACATGTGTGCACCTACAGACAGCACCACAACAGGAAGGGGGTAGAGCCTGACTGAAATGAAGCCCCAGCTGGGGCTGCTGCCATGCGAAGGAAGCCCCGCTCCTGCGCTCAGCCTCGAAGTAAGGAATATTCTCCAGAGTTTGCGAAGATGCCCATCTGCTTCCCTTTTAAAAGTAAATAGATCAAAAAACAACAACAAAAAAGTAAAGAGGTTGAGATGTGCTTCAAAGTTTGAGAAAAACTCAGGGGAAGAGCTTTAAAATAATGTGGGAAGGGACAAACTGAATGGTAGGTATAGCAGGGGTCATGGTACCGTCTTTTTTACATTGAGAGTTTTCCATGATAGAGTTAAGCAAACAAGCAACTCTTCAATAACAACCCCATACATTCCAGAGCGGCTGTGACCAAATCACAGGCTGGTCCTGGGGTGCGTCATTCCCATAGGCCCAAGTCTCAGATCTGCCTGAAGCCTACTTTTGCACCCATTGATAAAAGTACTGTTTAGGTGTGAGTTATGCAGTGTAGATCTATGCTGCCATTAATCCAATTGTCTGGGCACTGTAAATTTCATTCAAATACTTGCACAGAAGTTTAATAATAGCAGTTTATTGGCTGGGTGTGGTGGTGAACAACTGTAATCTCAGCACTCAGGAGACTGAACAAGAGGATTGCTGTGAGTTCAAGACCAGCCTGGGCTGCACAGTGAGCTCAAAGCCAGCCTGCATTACAGAGTGAGACCTTGCTTAAAAACAAAACAAAACAAAACAAAAACCTGAGAAGAAAAGAAAAAGCCAGGCATGGTGGCACATGCCTGTAATTTCAGCACTTGGGAGGCTGAGGCAGGAGGATCATTGCAAGTTCGAGACCAGCCTGGGCTACACTGTGAGCACAAGCCCAGCCTGAACTGAATAGCAAGACCCTGTTTCAAAAAGACAAGAGGAGTTTTTATTTCTAAAAAGTTCAGTTCTACTGACACTTACTGAGTTTAGCATTTGGCTGAATACCATTACCCCTTAAAAAATTATTTCTATGTACATATTCAAAGGATATAGGTTACTAGAGTTAAACCAAATTAAATTCTTCATTCTTTAAGGACAGCTAAACTGAACCCTCTGGACAGCTCCAACTCATTAAAAAGGACACGAATGTAGGCCCTTTATCAAAAACAAAGAGTAGTGAGTAGTTCTGTTATGATAGCTCACAGGAAAAGCTAATATAGCTGCTATTCTCTGGCTCCCTACTGGGCTGTGTAACTGGACAGATGATTAACTCCATATATGAAAGTTTATTGCCGGGTGTGTGGTGGTGCACGCCTATAATCCCAGCACTCGGGAGGCTGAGGCAGGAGAATCGTCGCAAGTTTGAGACCAGGCTGGGCCACAAAGTGAGCTCAAGGCCAGCCTGAACTGCATAGTGAGACCCTGTCTCAAAAAGACAAAAAAAAAAGGAAGTTTATTAAAGTACCAAAAGCAACAGAGTTCTATCGCACACCACTGCGAGAGTCCAGAAATTGAACAGTAGACATACACTCAACTCTCAATGCGTCTGTCGATAAGATAGCTGATCAAGCCAGAGGAAGAGTCCAGTAATTTTTAAGAATAAGCATCTTTCTGCCTGGGCCGGGGTGTAGCTCAGTAGTGCTTAGCATGCATCAAACCCTAGCACTTATATTCTTTTGCTGTATCTTCTCTAAAGTGCCTACTCTGACTATAAACAGAACTCGGAAAACAAATCCTGTTTTCAGGGGTGGAGTCACTTGTAGACTATTTAAGAAACATACCTACCATGGGCCAGGCATGGTAGCGCATGCCTATAATCCCAGCACTGGAGGGGCTGAGGCCGGAGGATGGAGGTGAGTTCGAGGCCAGCCTGGGCTATATAGAGAGATACTGTCTCAACAAAAAAAAAGAAGAAGAATGAAACATTCAAAATCAGTTTTAAAAAATAGAGTTTGATACTTAATTTAGAATATGTACATTGTTGGGTTTTGGTATTTGTGGTACTTTTTCTTCAGTATGGATCCCAACCAAGTAGGTGAAGCTGTCTCAGGGAGGAAGAACTGGAAATCACCGCATGCCTGGGCTGCGGTTGGAGCTGGGCGCGTCTGGAGCCGGAGGCCTCCTGCTTCCACCTTGCCCTGGGCCGGCGCTGCCCCAGATCCTCCCCCTCCAGCCCTCCCAGGCTCCAGGGCCCCCGGTTCAGGTCCTCTCCTGTGTGGATGCAGGTTGGCTAGACTTCCTTTCCAGGTCCTCCACTAAGGGTCCGACCAGCCGCTAAAAGGGTATTGTGTACGCAAAAACCAAATACCAATCTCCAAATCTTAGATCCTATCTCTTTCTTAGCAAATCCAGCCTTAATCCAGTTTGCATTTCTTCCCCCAAAGCAGCTTATTCACTAATGGAACAATCAGATTCCTCCACTTTTTCATTTGTTCACACAGAAAAAAAAGCTGCTGCCCGGAAGACCACCTGTATCGGATCGGCAGCTGGCTGAGGGCTGCTTCTTCTGAAAACAGATTTTCAGGGTAATTCTCTGGATTTTGCACATGTTGAAGTGTCACTTTTTGGTATAACACAGTGTGGCCACCGCGCGGTCCTTCCCTCATTCTTATTTTAAGCCTCATCGGAAGGAAGACAGAAATAACACATCCATTAGTTGCTCAGACTTCGAAGCTTCACTTCATTCTCCCCCACCCGACACGCAAATATCAGACCTCTGCACCCCCTTCTGAATATTCAGCCATTCCAGAGATCTGCGCTGGGCCCAGTCCCAAAGTAATTATTCCAACGTAACTCCTGATGATGTTAAAAGGAATTTGATCAAGCTACTAAATTAAGCTGCAAACATGAAATATATTATGCAGTTCGTTTACAAATCAGAGGGCTTTCTGCAGAGGAGCCAAGAGGATCGCTTCTCAGAAAGATTAAACTTTTAAAACTACTAAATAAAATTCAAGAGACAGCATATGCTTTTACTTGGTATTTTATTTGCCTTCCCTCTACTACCCTGCCGGAGCTTAACAATGGAGCTGTAAATAAGAAGCTAGTTTATAACAGAAATGACTTGCAGTATGAAAGGGTTCTTGGAGGAAAAAAAAAAAGAAATGCCTGTTTTAAATGGAGAATTATTTTTCACCAGCCTATTTGCCTAAAATGACCCGAACCTGAATTAAGTAATACTTAATCTATTACCATAGGCCACGTCCACTTTATGGCAAGTCAGCTTCTTCAGCTGAAATAAACTATGGCCCTTGGAAATAAGTGCTGTTGTTCTTTATACGGGAAGAAAGGCTGCCCACCAAAGTGTACGAAAATGGTTGTTTCATAACAATAAGCTCTTCAAGGGCTCTCTGGGGAAGTTTGAGGAAAACCCTTGTGTAGTGAGATGTTTAAGGATTGAGAAGCCCGTACGCGCCATCCTAACTGGGGCGGGGTGGGGTGGAGGACACGGGAAGATGGATTCAGAGAGCCGCCATGTTGGAGATAGGCCTGTGGGTTGCATTTAGATATTCTCATTCTGTTTCCTGGGATGCTCGTTTTCATAGCACCACCTCCAAGTGCAGTGTGGCTCATGTAAGATCTTCAAGCTAACTTTGCCTTCCTTGGTCTGGTCCACGAGGTTACTGGGTTATTGTTTTTCATACATTAGTTCTCTCTTTCCAACACTTTACATAACTAACCTGCCTTTTCACTGGTGAGCAATCTCCTTGCCCACCCCGTCAGGGGTCATAAACTTAGGTACTCGGTAGCACCTTGGTAAGTAACCAACGACACCACCATGGCCTCAAGGAGATCTCTGGTTCACAGGAAGAGACGGAAAACAATCCAGTCCACCAAAGCACGTCCGGCCTTCTGAGGAAAGCCGGGCTCAGTGCTGAGGTGCCCTTGCTCCTCTGCCTCCTAGCACTGCAGGATGAGTCAGTGGGAATGAGATGATTCACCCTGTGTCACTAACGGTTGTGAAGACACCCTGGTGTGCGCTTGTATTTTTAAAACAATGACTGGAAGTCACGCTGCCTTGAAGGACCTTTCAAGGAGGCCTAGATTCCATATTCTATCAACATAAGGGAAGGGGGCTCTTAAGCCCCTTTTCATTGCCCGAAGCTCCCTGAAGTCCCTGGTGTGGTCTCCTGTGCCATGAGCAGCCCACACGGCGAGCACAGCAACTGGAAGTGACCAAAGGAGCAGACAAGAGGAACATCCCAGCGTAGGTGCTATGAGTGCCTACAGCGCGCTCCTGAACCGACTTTGTGTGTTTTACACAGGAGGAAATGGCCTAGCACGAGAGCACACCACCGTCACCTACATACAGAGTGGGTGGCGGGGAGCTCAGCGTGGCTCTAACTCTTGCGTCACACCTCTGAAGGACAACTTCTTCCCTACCGAGCATCTTCACCCTTTGGAAGGCCATTATAAAACAGCCAGTGCTGAGGGGAGAGCGCTCGGTCACCACTTTCTGACCTGCGACCCGGAGAAAGTCACCAGAATGCTTCAAACTTCGGCGCTCGTAGTTTTAAAAATGCAGATCTTGACAATTTTTCTGTCGCTGGGCGGCTGTGAGGGTTAAATGTAATAATGTCCCTTAAGTCCTAGGTCATAGTTAGTCTTCATTAAGGCGCTAATTATGAACTATTATAGTTCCACAGCTCCAGAGATGGTTGTCCTGTGGTTTTTTACTAATAATTGAAAAAAAAGGCAGCTAACGCTCCCCCATCCCACCTCTTTGCGGAATAAAAAGCTGGCTGGAGCCTTCTGCATATTTTCTCTCTCCTTTTCTCCCCTCTCTCACTTCTTTTTTTTTCCTCTCTTTCTAACTTTTTATATTATTAGTCTCTTCCTTCTCTGATGGTTTTTTGTCTAACTTTATTGTTTTGTTTTATTATAGAAAACTTCAAACGTACAAAAATTAGAATTTTAAAGCTCAAGTCCTCACCACGTAGCTCCCACCATGTTTAACTTGTACTTGGTGTAGACATTAACCCTACAGGAGCAAGATGAAGGTTACCTTCTCCCTCCTCAGTGGGCATGGAATGTAGGATCGCTTAGATTTCTCTTATTAAATGCCCAGGAAACGTACAAGCCCTGCTCAATTTTACTTCCATTTAGCTCATTAAAAACAAGCAAATGAACAAAAAGTAGCCCAGTCTTTCTGGGTTTGTGTTTGATAGTAATAGAATATGAAAAAAAAAAAAGTACAAAGTCTAAATAATCCGCCAAACTCCCAAACTCAGCCCAGAATCAAGGCAGAGCCTAGGAATCGAGTAGCGCCTGAGATCTGTAAAACGTTTACAAATCCTCTAGGACGTTTTTTTTCCTGAACGTGGTCCAAGGACTGGATTCTAAACAACATACAAAGAAAATCAGTTAAACCAAGCTTTGTCCTCCAGTTAGAGGAATTCCCCATAGCTCTATCAATGAAAATTGGGTCTTTGTCATCAAATGTTGGCCTCCAAAGTCTAGGTTGTTGGTGCAGAACCACTGAAATTATTGTAAACCACATCTCAGGGATTCTGAAAATGATTTCTTAGTAATGGCAAACTAATTATGTGATTACTAGACTCCTTCATGTGCCATTAGTCATAGGAAGCTGGAAAATATGCCTATTTTCAAGGCAAATTGCTCATTTTCAATTGTTTCTCCCAAAGCCGATTCTCATCTGTAGGTCCAAACTGGAAAATCTAACCCAAATTTTCAATTAGGACTTCTACACGGCCGTCCTCAGCCTGGCCAATGGTCTGTGACGGCCGGGGGACTCACAAAAGCAAGAGATGGGCATAAAAGACTGGGGTCTTCTGCATGTCTTCTTCCTCGCCTTCAGATGCTTTAGAAAAATTAAAGATCGCAACCGCTTTTATTCCCATAACTCAGGAAACGCGGCGTTAACTATCTTTTCCCCTGACAAATCCCTGCCTCCCCAAGCTTTGGGCTGCACTGGCATGATAATGACAACCGGCCTCACCCTCAAATCCAGAGCACAAGCCTGACATCCAGGGCTACTATGGCTGGAGAACGGAGAGTCGGATAGTCGAGAAGACTACTGGGAAGATAGGAATGGGCAGGGCAGCCTGTATCCATAGCAACAAGGAGACCCTCCCCGCAAGGAGAGAAGCAAGACCCCTGCTGGGTACGGGCAACAAGAGGGGAATGAAGGCACCAAAACTTGCTAGATGAAGAACTCCTAGGCATGGTGGGCACCCCCGTCATTCTAGCACTCTGGAAGGCTGAGTCAGGAAGATGCTAAGTTCAAGGCCAGCCTTGGCGACTTAGCAAGATCCCACCTCAAAATATTTTTTAAAGGTCTGGTGGGCCAGGGATATAGCTCTGCAGCACAAGCGCCTGCCTGCCAAGCGCAAGGTCCTGAGTTCAATTCCCGGTACCAAAAAAATAAAAAATACAAAAAAAATAAAGGTCTGGGGATGTAGCTCAGTGTAAAGGGCTTAGGTTCAATCTACGCGCGCGCGCGCGCACACACACACACACACACACACACAAACATACACACACAATTCCTTAAGGCTCAAACCGCGTCCCACTCATTTTTGTGCTTGGTACACAGTAGGAATGCAATGAATGTTTTGGCAAATTCAATTGAAATGAGAAGAAACGAATTGACCAATATAGCTTGTAGCATCTCTGAACATAATTAATTCTTGAGGTTCCCTAATTCATCTGAGAGTTGCCTGCAGACTTGGTCATAATTTTCATCTAATGACAACCCCTGAGACCCGATGTGAATTTCATTAAAACAGTCCTCTTGCCAGCAGCTAGAATAGGAGCACGGCGCTGAGGAAGACGCCGGTTTCACCAGCATCGCCTGGTCGGAGGACTAGTGGGAGGTAGGTTCACTCTCTCCCTCCAGCCTGTGCGGTGTGGGGCTTGCGTCTAGGGGCAGGGGCGAAGCTGTTGCAGATCTGACTGGGGCGGTCATGAGGACGGGCTGCTTCACCGAGCTGCCGGCCGCTGGGAGGCTTGGTCCGGGCGAATCTGGGCTCCCGGGCCAGCGTGCACCCTGCTGCACGGAACGTGGCCCAGAGCCAGCCGTGGGACTGCCGACCACGGAGACATAAACCGCCAGGCCCGGTCAGGCTCCGCTCCCCGCTCACATCTCCACGGGGCAGTCTCCTTTCTGCGGTGACGTTTGCTGTTTTCAATTCCAAACAGCACTCAAGTTCCATCTTGTTTCTGCACCAAACTTTGCGTTCAGGTGTGGCCTGAGCAAAGCCGTTAACAATGACGCACTCTCCCTGACCCTGTCCCCGCTTCCCTGTAAACCGGATTGGTATGAGAAAAGTAACTTAACACCAACTCCAACGCCAGGGCGGCGGCGGCCTTGCCCCGCTGTGTCTCGAGGAATGCTTTCTGCTACCACGTTTGGGGAGTCCAGAGAAAGGGTGCGGCCGTGGGGGTCTGACTGGAAAAGCCATCTTCTTTTCATAAGCCCAGGGTGAGCGCTGCGCTAATAAACATCTGGGCCAGGCATTGTTCCGGGTCTGAGAGCAGCAAGTTGGGGAAGAACAGACAATGCAGGATGCCACAGACGAAAATAATTAGTTGAATCAGTGCTGGGTACAGTGGCTGAGTTGATTTAAGATGCTCTGAGAGCTACTGGACAGAGTCCGGGCTGGGTTGCCTTCTGTTGCCTTTGTTTTCTTCTCCAGTGAACCAACGAAATAAGTATGAGGCCGGAAATGAGCACACAAGTAAAGCAGGTAGGTGGGATTTGATCAGTTAGACCTGTAAACTTTACAGGTTGCTAGGCTTTTGGTAAGGACAAAAAAAAAAAACAAAAAACAAAAAAAAACACATGCTCCTCAAGTCTTCAACTGCATGCTTGTATCACTGGGAAGACAGACAGCTAATTAAATATAGTCTTTATCTTAGATTACGTACTCTGTGGGCAAAGATGAAGTCTGACATTGTTTAAATATAATTCTCTATATTTCTAAGTGCTCTTTGGGGGACATATGTTCCTTGTATAATGAGAAAGGAAGTTAATTTATGCTATATTAACTATTTGAAAAGTGACTCTCAAGGCAAGTGTGGTGCAGATCAAAGATCATTTGCTTGAACTAGAGAGGGATCTGGGTTCAGGTTCTGGCTCTGAAGTTGAAAAAGTTCTTTCCTTCTCTGAACTGCAATTTCTTCTGCTTAATCTGGTGGGTGGTAACAGGCCCCACCTCACAGAGCTGTGACAAGTACACCATAGGAAGAAGGACCCAGCAGCCTGACCACTGAGAAGACGGTACCTTTTGCCAGTTGCAGTAACTAAAGAAGCTCCGCACCCCGTAATTGTTGCAAAGAGAACCCCAAAATTGCAAGAATTCCTTCTTAAAAGATAAGCTAATTCGGCACAAATATTTTTAAATGCTAACTAAGAAGCACAGTAGGGAGGTAGCTCCAGCACTCAGGAGGCTGAGGCAGGAAGATCATGAGTTTGAAGCCAGTCTAGGGTGCAGCGTGAGTTCAAAAGCTCAAGTCCAACATGGAGTACAGAGCAAAACTATGACTTAAAAAAAAAAAATCAGAGAAGAAACAAACAGACTAAAAGACTGAAAGAACGAGCCAGGTGTGATGGCGCACGCCTGTAATCTTAGCGCTGGGGAAGCTGAGGCAGAAGGATTGTTGGCAGTTGGAGGCCAGCCTGAATTACACAGCAAAACCCTGTCTCAAAAAGACAAAAAAAAGCTGGGCGTGGTGGTGCACGCCTGTAATCCCAGCACGGGGGAGGCTGAGGCAGGAGGATCACTGTGAGTTCAAGGCCAGCCTGGGCTACAGAGTGAGCTCAAGGCCAGCCTGAACTGCATAGTGAGAGCCTGTCTCAAAAAGACAAAAAGAAAGACTGAAAGAACAACAAAATGGATCAATGAAACAAAGAATCAGCTCTTAACAAGATGAAATTTATAAATTCTCAGTCAAACTAAGAAGAGAATGAGAAAAAAGACCCGGCTAAATAAAATTAAGGTTGAAAGGGGGATATTACAACAGATACCAGAGGATCATTAGAAATATCTTGAAATTTATATTCCAATAAGTTAGAAAATCTAGAATACATGGACAAATATCTAGATATATGTGACCTATCACTACACTAATAACAAGTAATGAGATTGAAACAGTAATAAAGTCTACCAACAGAACAAAGCCCAGAACTGGACAGAGTCACCACTGAAATTTATTAGACTTTTAAAAAGGCGCTAATACCAATGCTCTTCAAAATACTGTGGGTATTTTTTTTTTTTTCACCAGGAATTGAACTCAGGATCTTGTGCTTTGCCAGGCAGGCGCTTGTGCTTCTGAGTTATATCCCTGGCCCTCCTCAAAATATTATGTAAAGTGGAAAGGGAAGGAATTCTTCCAAACTCATTCTATGAAGCCACTATTACACCGTTACCAAAACCTGACAAGGCTACTATGACAACCAAAATAAGTAAGTAAAAAGAGAAAGAAAGAAAGGGAAGGGAGGAAGGATGGGCCAGGCCAGGTGACGTGTGCCTGTAATGCTGGCCCTGGAAGACTGAGGCAGGAGGATCACTGTGAGTTTGAGGCCAGCCTGGGCTACACAGTGAGTTCAAGGTGAGCCTGAACTCAATAGTGAGACCCTGTTGCAAAACAACAAACAAACAAACAAAAACGGCAAAGGTGCTAAACACACACTTCTCAAAAGGAGTACAAATGGTCAAGAAACAAATGGGAAAGGCAGGCGGGAAAGGGGGATGGGAAAAAAGAATCCAGTTACACCCTGCACAGGGGCAAATTCCCTGTGATGAATATGATCATTAAACGTACCAATAAACTTAATTAATTTTTTAAACTAAATGGAAAGTGCTCAGCATCTTTACCCATTAAGAAAATACAAATCAAAATTATACTGAGATTCTATCTCACTCTAGTCAACATATATATTACCAGAAAAAAAGTGACAAATCCTTATTAGGGTGTGGGGAACGGAACCCTTCTGCACCACTGGGAATGTAAATCAGGACAGCCACTATGGAAAATGGAGGGGGAGTCCTCAAACTCCTGGAACGGCTGTCTGATCCAGCAACCCGTCCCTCCTCAGACAGCCCAAAGGATCAAAGCCAAGCCGGGCGTGGTGGCACAAGCCAGTAATCCCAGCACTC
>NW_004955420.1:10782169-10787061 GCF_000276665.1 Chinchilla lanigera | reverse complement strand
TTACATCCATTTGGGGGTGAATATATAATACATATTATTCAGTCATCAAAAAAGGACAAAATTGTGTCATTTGCAAGAAAATATATAAATTGGAGAACATCATGTGAGCAGACATAAACCAGACTCAGATATCACTCAGCTAGGTGTGGTTGATACACACCTACAATTCCAGCCCTCTGGAGGCTGAAGCAGGAGGATCACCTCAAGTTTGAGGCCAATCTGGGCTACCCAGTGAATTTAAGGACAGCCTCAACTACATAGTGAGACCCTGTCTCAAGGAAAAAAACAAATACCCAGGCGTGGTGGTGTACAGCTACGATCCCAGCACTTGGGAGGCTGAGGCAGAAGGATTATTGCTAATTCAGTGCCAACCTAGGCTACATAGAGAGCTCAAGGCCAGCCTCAACGGTAAGACCCTGCCTCAAAAAGACAAAAAAAAAAAAAAAAAGACAGACACTTCTTGATACCAAAAAAAGAGAACAGGTTGTTTAAATGTTCACTATTATTATTAATACTATTTTTACATAGAATATGTCTTGTGAAAAATTAAAATTCTACAGTTTCTAAAAATCAGCATAAGAAAAAAATCTTATTTCTTATATATGTATGCGTTCATGAAAGGGTCCGGATAAGGACGCATTTACTGGTCCTTTGTGCGTTCCTGAGAATCGGCAAGTCTATCACTGGGAATAAAAACTCGCACGGGGACGCAAGCACCCTGCGCGGCAGAACCTGCGCGTTTTCTGGACACCCGACCGAGCTCCCGCAGCCCGTGCGCAGCGTCGGGTCTGAGTTCTCGGGAGTGAAAGAGTTAGAAATGCTAGCGCCACCCGGCGGGGCCTGGCCCAGGCCTTCACACGGGGCTGGCGAATAACTGATGGCAAATCATCCCTTCAAGTGGCACGCATTTATTGTCAGAGCCTTTGGAAAGCAAAATCTATGAGGAGCCATAAAAAAGCCCGTATATTTTCACCCAGTTATCGCACCCCTGGGAATGGATCAGGGAAAATAATTTACTCACAAAGACGTTCCTGGCTCTGCCGTATACAAAAGTGAACTTGCCTAAATGTTCAACCACGGTTGTAACATATGCATAATAATGATAAAGACACTACAGCGACCCAGAACCACAGTGATAATGAAATATTAAGCTGTAGAGGCAACATAAGAAATGGTATTCTAACATGAGTTCAAGTCTCTAAAAATGTGGTATGTGAGTACTAACAGGAAATAAAATGTCAAAATAAAAGCAAATGCTGGGTGTGGTGCAACACCCTGGTAATCCCAGGATTTGGGAGGCTGAGGCAGGAGGATTGCTGTGAGCTGAAGGCCAGCCTGGTCTACACAGTGAGTTCAAGGCTAGCCTAGATTACACAGTGAGGGACCTGCCTGAAAACTGAACATAAAGCCAGGTGTGGTGGTGCACGCCTATAATCCCAGCACTTGGGAGGCTGAGGCAGGAGGATCATTGCGAGTTCGAGGCCAACCTGGGCTACAAAGTGAGCTCAAGGCCAGTCTGAACTGCATAGTGAGACCCTGTCTGAAAAAGACCAAAAAAAAAAAGACAAAAACAAAACAAAACAACCTAATCATAAATGAATAAATTAAAACTAAGATGTGAAAAATATGATCATATAACTTTTAAATTTTTTTGCACCATGATCTTTGTTTTAAAACTAGATTTCACCTCTATTACCCAGGGGATTCTCCTCCCTCAGCCTGTGGAGTAGCTGGGACCAAGCCTGGCTCTACTATGCTGTTCTTTTCTTTTGTTTTGTTTTTTTTTTTTTAACAGAAGAAACATACTATTTGAATAGGCTTTCAGGCTTTCAAAATATGGGCATAGCCTGGCATGGTAGCACATGCACTTAATTCCATCACTCAGGAGGCTGAGGCAGGAGGATCTGTGAGTTTGAGGTCAGCCTGGGCTATATAGCAAGACCTGTCTCAAAAAGTAAAAAAAAAAATTACATACTCTTGGTTGACTATCACAACAGTTCTTTTGTTTTTTTGTTTTTTTGGGTTTTTTTTGGTTTTTCTCCGGTACCGGGAACCGAACTCACGACCTTGCGCTTGCCAGGCAGGCGCTTTTGCCGCTGAGCTAAATCCCCAGCCCCATATCACAACAGTTCTAGTGAGGCTCACAGAGAGTCAGCCTTTACCTGGGGGTTTTCTCCAGGGGGGCCACGCCGGGGTCTGCCTGCTGCCCCTTATTCCAGGGTCCTCCCTCTGAACAACCTGACCCAGGCTCCCCTGGGGCACAGAGCCCAGCGCCCTGCCCTGAGCCCAGCCTTTGGGACCTCTGTCTTCCTGTGCTTGGCTCCCAGAAAGGCCCCTCCTGCTGACCTCCAGGCATGACCATTTCAGCACAGGCTGAGCCTCTGACCTGCACAGACCCTTCCAGAGCTCCCAGACGGCAGCACCAAGAGCAGCTTTATTGAAAAGCTGCAGGGTCCTCTGAGTTGGAGTGCGGCGGCATCCTGTGTGGTAAAAATGGATTTCAACCAGCTCTGCAGCGCCCTCACCAACTTCACAGATGGACTGAAAGCTGCAGTGAGTCACCCGAAAGGTAAAATTCAACACAGTTCCAGAAAGAGCTTCACCCTCCACTCACAGGGTTTCCAGTAAAACCTGACCGGTTCAGGCCATCACCAGGAAATCCAGCTGCAAGCGGCAGGTACTGCTGGGAAGCCACATTGTTTCTGAATAACCCACGAGAGAACACTGCTCAAATGTAATTTCTGTGTGTTCAGAGCTTCCAGCTCTGTTCTGGTCTCAAAATGATCATCAGTGCAACTGAGGCTGTGCAAGCGGCCACCCAGAAGGGGAGAAGAGAGAACTGAAAGAAAGAGAAACAGCGGCGGCAGGGGGGAGGGGGGGGCGGTGAGAGAAGAAGGATGGGAAGAGCTAGAACTCTTCCCACCAAACGAAAAATGTCAGAGTTTGTTTTGACTGGGCGTGGTGGTGCATGCCTGTAATCCCGGCACTCAGGAGGCTGAGGCAGGAGGATCGTTGTGAGTTTGAGACCAGCCTGGGCTACAAAGTGAGCTTCAGGCCAGCCTGAACTGCATAGTGAGACCTTGTCTCAAAAAAAGAGACCAAAAAATAGAGTTAATTTTATGAGACAAAGACTGGTGGATTATTAGCCCTCTGACTTGTGCACATATAAAACATGTAGGAAGTCATAATACTGTAATACATAATGATGGAGGTGGAAAGGTAGAATCAGAATGTCACCATGTTGTGGCCACTACCGAGTGGATGGGTCCAGGCAAAAAGTGTCAAAAACAGCTAAGGTCCCACAAAGAGAGAGGGTTGGTCAACCTGTGGCCCCACTGGAAGAATCAAAGCCACCTCGAATAATCATACAGAAGGAAAAAAATCAAATCTGAGTCTTTTTGAACTTTTACATCCCAGCACCAATTGATAGGAAAAAACAGAAGGCAGAGAGAGGGACAGGCTAAGCACACCACAAAGATGTGATCTATGAAATCCTAACTTTTTCTTTGTTTTTTTTGAGACAGGGTCTTGCTATGCAGTTCAGGCTGGCCTTGAGCTCACTTTGTAGCCCAGGCTGGTCTCAAACTCTCTATGATCCTCCTGCCTCAGCTTCCCAAGTGCTGGGATTGCAGGCGTGTGCCACCACGCCCAGTAAAACTCTAAATTTTTTGCAAAAGAGAAGCAGACTAGGAGGTACAGGGGGGCAGGGGGACAATGAAAGGGGATGAAAGGAGAATGAAGATGTGTCCTTTGCTTGTACCAACTCCCCAGCATGAATGGAATCTTTATGTGCCACAAGCATGTATTCATAAATTAAATTAAAACAAAATAAGACCAAAAAATATGACCAGGTATGATGATATATACCCATAACCTCAGCACTTGGGGAGGCTGAGGCAGGAGGACCCCAAGTTTGAGCCTGGCATGGGCAACTTAGAGACTTAGCAAGGTTCTGTCTCAAAATAAGAGATGGAGGTGGAGCTCGGTGCAAAGGCCCCTGGGTTCAATCCCCAAGCCCCCCCCCACACGCACACGCACATGCACACACACGCACACTCTCCTGGGCTATGGAAATCACCAAAGCTGAGTCATCTTGTGTTCAACTCATAAACCACATTGTTTGGAGAGACGGACAGAGAATGGCAAGGAAAGGGGAAGAGACCGATAGACCAGTAGAGGCTTAAAAGATCTACCAAGAGAACCGCAGGGCGTGAACCTCGTTGGAGCAGTCGCTCAAAGAAACTCTAAAAATAATACTTGTGAAACAATTGAAAACGTGAACACTGACAGGGTGCAGCACAAACTTAATCTGCTCTTCGGTTTTGGAAAAGATGACCGCATTTGTGTTCACGTGGGAGAGATGGCCGAGGTGGGTTTGTCATCCAATGCAGTGTTTGCAAACAAAAACAAATCTGTACCAAACATTTCTATCTGTGAACCAAGGCACCGTGGCACTTGATGATGTTAATGAACCATGGTCAATATTTTCAGATATGAGAGTGATGTCATGAGTTGTTTTGAAGATACTTTCCTGCTTTTTAGAGAAAGATATTTAACTACCTGTGGATAAAGTAATAGGATGCCTGGTGGGCAAGGACTTTCTGAAGAGAATCCCAAGTCACACAAAAAAATAACATCAGGATCAACAAATGGGATGATATCAAATTAAAATACTTCTGCACAGCAAAGGAAGCAACCAACAGGATGAAGAGACAAGCTACAGAAAGGGAAAAAGATTTTCCTAGCTATTGCTCAGACAGAGGACTACTATCCAGAATATATAAAGAACCCAAAAAATTAGACCACTCAGAATAAAAAATCCAGACAAAAATGGACAACTGAAATGAATAAACACATATCAGAAGAAGCACAAATGGCTAATAAATATGTGA
>NW_004955420.1:10777867-10779139 GCF_000276665.1 Chinchilla lanigera | reverse complement strand
TTTTGCCAGCTATGCCTCAGCAGAGGACTAATATCTAGACTATGCAAAGAAATAAAAACAAAAAATTAATACACCTAAAATTAAGGATCCAGTCAAGACATGGGCAAAGAAATGAACAGACACTTCACAGGGGAAGAAATGCAAATGGTCAACAGATGCACGAAGAAAATGTTCGACATTTCCGGCCGTTGGAGAAGTGCACAGCGCAACAAAGCTAAGATTCCGTCTCAATCTGGAAAGACTGGCGGTCACCAGGAATCCAGCACCGACAGATGCCGGAGGGCTGTGGGGAGAAACGACCGCTCCCGCACTGTTGGTGGGTGGGTAAACTGGAACAACCGTTATGGAAATCGGTGTGCAGATTCCTCAAGGAACCGGAATTAAAGCCTCCATCCGACCCTGCTATCCCCCTGCTCGGTTTCTTCCTCAAAGAGCTCAAGTCACACTGCGGCGATGCGTGCATACCGGTGATTACGCAGCACATTTAGTGCATAATAGCTGCATCCTGGAAGCAGCCTGCATGCCCATCCACAGAAGACTGGACAAACACCATGTGCCATCTATGTGCAATGGAATACTACTCAGCTATAAAGAATGGCAGATTGAGGCATTTGTAGGAAAATAGATGCACCTGGAAGATATAATACTGAGTGAACTAAATCAGACACACAAGATTAAACACCATACGGTGTCTCTCATTTGAGCAGATACTAAAGGACGGATAGACAGATAGATGGGGTCCAGGGCGTGAATCTCTTGCAATATGGAAGGGGCCCAAGGGGAAAAGTGTGAGGGCTGTGGAGGAGGGGAAAGGGAAATAAGAGAATAAAAATGTGTCGTGGCCGGTGTGGTGGTGCACACCTGTAATCCCAGCACTCGGGAGGCTGAGGCAGGAGGATCTTCGCAAGTTCAAAATCAGCCTGGGCTACAAAGTGAGCTCAAGGCCAGCCTGAACTGCATAGTGAGACCCTGTCTCAAAAAGACAAAAAAAAAAGTGTCGCGTACATGACCCTAATCACTGCGGTGAATGTAAACATTACGTGCCATAACATGAGCTAAGATCAGTGATATCAACAAGAATGCAAACTGCGACAGGGACTGGGAGAGGAAGAGGGGGAGGGAAGGGGCAAGGATTAAAACTGAAGAAACCAGCTGTGCTGTGTACCTGTACCCTCTCCCCAAGATGATTGAAGATGCTGACTTGCAAACATGTACAGTACTCATAAAATAAAATCTTTTTTTTTTGTCTTTTTGAGACAGGGTCTCGCTATG
>NW_004955420.1:10771650-10777767 GCF_000276665.1 Chinchilla lanigera | reverse complement strand
TAGGACAATGGATGCACCTTGAGACCGAAATGTTAAGTGAGATAAATCAGACACACAAGCTCTTTTATGAGAAACCAAAGTATAAATAAATTTAAAACAAAATAAGGAATGATAATAGGAAGCACAGAGAGAGGTCATCGGCAAATGGGAAGGGAGGGAGAGAAGGAGAGGAAGAGGCGGGGGAGGAGAAGGACAGAGCTGTGCCGCGCGCCAGCTCCCCTCCCCCATCAGAGCACTGTCATGCTGTGCTGCCCGTGTAAGCCAGTGACAACTGCAGAAAATGACAGTGATGCCTGGGGTTTGCGTCAAACACCACGGGGAAGCAGGTGAAGGAGTTTATGAAGTAAAGGGATTCACAGTTGCAATGTGCATTAATGGGGGTTCATCACTCTATCCTATTGCATTTGCCTGTAATTCTTTTTTTGTTGTTGTTTGTTTGCTTTTGTTTTTTGAGACAGGGCTCAACTAGGGAGCCCGGACTGGCCTCAAACTCCTAGCCATCCTCCTGCCTCAGCCTCCTGAGTGCTGGGAGTACAGGCATGTGCCACCACGCCGGGCACCTAAAATTTTTCTTAATGAAGTGGTTTTTTTTTGTTTGTTTTTAAAAAGGGCAGTGGGGGTATAGCTCAGCGGCATAGCACCCGCCTGGCAAGCGTGAGGTCCTGAGTTTGATTCCAGGTACCAAAAACAAAA
Source organism: Chinchilla lanigera (assembly GCF_000276665.1). NCBI lineage: Eukaryota > Metazoa > Chordata > Mammalia > Rodentia > Chinchillidae > Chinchilla > Chinchilla lanigera. The sequence goes on along the minus strand of NW_004955420.1, from coordinate 10,777,074 downwards.
ACAAGACAACAACAACAAAGTTCTCAATAATCGTGAGCTGCCTTCCTCCCCTTCTATTACAGAAAGGCTTTGCTGAGGTGACCTTAGTTAAAAACGCAAAGCCCTGGCTGCTGAGGGCAGTGGCCTTCTGAGGGAATTTCTGGGTACTCCCTGTTGTTTGCTTATTGCTACTACAATCAAAGGTGACACACATTCTTTACATTTTAAGGTTCAGATAAATCCAAAGAAGAAAACTAAACTCCTACCATCCCGCTAGCTGCGGATGACTAACACTAGCACTTCCTTATCTTGAGTACATTTCTGCTCTGACCGTACAGATCTCTCTTCTGTTCTTTCTTACTTTCCCTTTTGCCCCCTAATATGGCATAATATAGTACCTTGTTTTTATAATCTTTCTTTCCTACATAATATATAATCCCAGCACTCGGGAGGCTGAGGCAGGAGGATCAACGTGAGTTCAAAGCCAGCCTGGGCTACATGGTGAGCTCAAGGCCAACCTGAACTATACAGGAGACCCTGTCTCAACAAGACAGAAAAAGGGCTGGGGATGTAGCTCCGTGGCACAAGCACGTGCTCGGCAAGCGCGAGGTCCTGAGTTTGATTCCCGGTACCAAGAAAAGAAAGTGTTGTGCAAGTCTTCCATTACGCTGATGCAGTACCTCAGTTATTGAAAGAGTAAGCTAGAACTTTCCACTAGTCAAACAGCAAAGTTCAAAAAAAATCTGCTCAGTGTTGATAACTTCGTTCCACAGTCAAGTGAGAATCCAACTCGCGAAAACCTGTACAGGCTGAGAGCGCTTCACGAGTCGGTCGATCTAATGGCCGCTCTCGCTCAGACGGCAGACGGTGCTTGCCACGGTGCCTTACAACGGTTGGGTCCTCGCTGTGCTTCTTCGTGCTTTGTTTACATAAAGTATCCTAACCACGGCTCCCAAGAAGGCTGGTGATACCAGTAGTAAAGCTAAGAGGACATCTGTGGGAACCAAGGTAGAGTTAAAGAAATCATTGTGAAATTTGTTAGTCTTAGAAAAACGAATTTTACGAGTGAGCTTCCTGCCTCAGCCTCCTGAGTAACTGGGACAGCAGGTGTGAGCCAACATGCTGGAGGCTTCCAATTTTTTATTAACAAAAACTGATCCCTAAAACAAACAAACAAACAAATTAGTAAGAGTTTTTAGAAACTTCTGCTTTAGTACTTCCAGACCTGAGCGTGTTACCTGAAAATGCTGACCATACCCAAGGCAGGTCAGGCCTACAGCTCAAAGCCTCCAACCTGGGCCGCACACACCCTGAGCCTGCACCTGTGCCGCTGCTGCCTGGCACCTTTGTCCCCGGGACCCCTGGCAGCAGCGCGTCCTGAGGGTCAGGCGATGTCATACTTGCCAGCCTGAGCTGCAATGAAAAAAGCCTTGGCTGCAGCTTTGCGTCCAGATTTTTCACAAAGAGAGAAGTGGAGGGGTGGGGAGGCGCAGAGGCCACCTTGGGGCAGACAGCTAGGTGCTCGTGTGGCCGTGTGACATCCTTCAGCCTGGGGTCTCAGCACCGTCATCCAGCACCTGAGACCTTCGGGGACTCGCACGAGACCCTAGATGTCCAGTGGCGACGCTCCTGCTTCAGCCTCCCGAGTGCTGGCATTGCACTGGTGTGCACCACCACGCCTACCAAGGTTGGGGGTTAAAAACTTGGCGAACTCTCTGCCAGAGCTGGAGGAGCTTAGTTCTTTTGCGTGTTTGCAATATATGCTTTTTTTTTTTCTCTCCAAGCAAATTAATTACCCAAAAATAGCCTGCCTCCCAGCAACGCGGCTACTGCCTGACGGTACCTGTCAAAAAGATAAGATCTGTCAATGAATTCAAGGAGGTGAAGGGGCAGTCCCTCCCAGGCGTCTCCCTGTGATTTACATCAGTATAATTATATCTTCTATTGCCGGGGAAATTGACTATCCCCACAGGGAGAGGCTGTGGCTTCAGGGGCAGCCTCTCTTGTAATTGCTACAGAGCCCAGACTCGCTACTTTCTTTCCCCGCCCGGGTCCTGCGCGTGTGCTGGGGGTGAGGGGCGCGTAAACATGGAGGTGTTTTTTCTTCTGGAACAAAAACTTCAGGGTAGCATTGAGTTTCTACTGAAAAGAAAAGGAAGCTCCAGGATTAATCGTAAGCTGGTGATTCTTTGGTTGTGAATGTGCGTGTGCGAGCGTGCAAACGCCGGGAGGGGATGGTGCCTCTAATCCCCAAAGCTCTCTGTTCTATTTCCTCCCACAGGGCCGTGTATCGCATGGAGGGTGCTCGGGGATTGTGCTTTAAATCACACTTAATTTGGGCTTTTCTGAGAGTATTACTATGCCCTGCAGGTCTGTGTGGCTTCTCTGTATCAATCCACTTCTCTGTTTTCTGTCCCTTAGGATATTATTATTATATGCGTATCAGGTAGACCTGCCCTTACACACGTGTGTGGGTAGGTAACACACAAGACCGTGTGTGTGATGAAATATTCCTGCTGAGAAGGGCACGGGTGTGATCTCACCTTCCGTGGGAGGCGTGAGCCAGTTTAATTATTGACTTCTTCTTCCCAATTTAAACATTAGACTCATGTGATGTATTAATTTAAAAACAGGCTCGTGCTGTTCACTGCCTGGGATAAATTGACTACTTAAAAAAAAAAACAACTGTAAATGCAATGACAACCGACATAGCCGCTCTCTTTCTCCCACGAACGGCCCAAGTTACAGCGCCCGAAGGGAGCTCAACATGATTGCACAGCCTCACCACCTCCGTTAGCTTCAGGGCTGGTCTGGTGTGGTTCGCAGCTACCTAGGCTAAAGGAAATTCCCGGTGTGAACCCTGGTTCGTCTTGTTAGCCAGATTTTCTCCCTGACTGCACCTCAGGCACTCTTCTTGGATTTTTCAAAACATTCCATACATCCGAGACTCTGAGTGGGCGTCGTGGTGCCCGCCTGGAATTTTAACTCTCAGTAGGCTGAGGCAGGAGGATCGCTAGAAGTTCAAGGCCACCCTGGGCTACATAGTGAGTTCAAGGGCAGCCTGAGCTACATAGCAAGACTCTGTCTCAAAAAAAAAAGAAAAGAAAAGAAAAGAAAAAGACACTTTGGCACAATAGTGTTTTATTTCAGTAGCATTAATGTGCCTGGCAGTACCATTATTGGCCTAACTTCGCTATTAGTCAAAACTCATATTATGGTAGACTTCTGCACATATGAAGTGCTTGTTGAATTACTTTATTTATTCGCTCATTTATCCGTACACACAACACGCACTGGTCAAGATTCTCAGCACTATGGAGTCAGGCACAGTGCAGGCCGCAGGCAAGCCACGGGGACAGATGATAGTGACGCACAAAATGTAAATTAAAAAAAAAATGAGAACTATGACTGCCACTAAAATGAGCTTCTCTGTTTAAAGGCAATACAGTAAAAATACAAGTCAAATGGGGAAAGAATCTTTGTACCACAAGATCAATACGAAGACTGTGTAAAGGACTAAAATTCAACAGGAAAATAAGCCAGCTCGATTTAAAAAGTACAACTGGGCTTCATATGGCGGGAGGCCATATGGGCGGGAGGCCATACTGGGCAGGAGGGTGCCTGGCCCCAGGCACACGGCCCTGGGCAGGGCCTCAGCACTGCCAGTCAGTGAAGGAAGGAATGAAAATTTGAGGTAGGTCAGGGTCTGAACAGGCAAAGCATGAAAGCGGTGGCCACAACATATAGAAGTTGCTTGGCCGGACACATGTCCAGGGGCCCCTTTAGACCGTTCACGTTTCCGCCACCAGATTTCCACAGGGAAGGAACAGGTGCAGCTCAGCGCGGAGGCCGTGGGGGATGAATGTTCCCTGTATTACTAGAGCAGGAACACAATTCTGTTCACCGACTTTCCAAGGCGGAGCAGCAGCAGATGTTACACTGTCTGATGTGCCCACTCTCAACTCTACTTTGTTTTGTTTTTTATTTTTCTGAGACAGGGTCTCTCTGTGTAGTCCAGGCTGGCCTTGAACTCTGAGGTGATCCTCCTGCCTCAGCCTCCCAAGTGCTGGGATTATAGGTGTGTGCCACCACACCCATTTTAGATTACACAATTTTTGTTGTTCTTATGTTTCTAGAGGAACATTGGACACATGGCTAGGACAAGGAGTGCAACTTTATATTAGTTCCGACTTGGAAATAAATTTGGTCATGATGGTGCACACCTGTGATTCTAGCACTCTGTGAGGCTGAGGCAGAAATACCAGAAATCTGAGCCCAGCTTGAAAAACTGAGCAATTTAGCAAGACCTTGTCTTAAAATTTAAAAATAAAAAGGTTTGCAGACATAGCTCAGGCCCTGGGTGCAAAGGCCCTGAGTTTAATCCCTAGTACTGCAAAAAAAAAAGAAGAAAGAAAGAGAGAGAGAAAGAAAGAAAGAAAGAAAGAAAGAAAGAGAGCGAGCCCAGTGTGGTAGTGCAAGCCTGTAATTCTAGCACTCAGGAGGCTGAGACAGGAGGATTGCTGTGTGCTCAAGGCCAGCTTGGGCTGCAAAGTGAGTTCAAGGCCAGCCTAAAGTGTATAGTGAGACCCTGTCTTAAAAAGACCAAAAAAGAAAGAAAGAAAGAAAGAAAGAAAGAAAGAAAGAAAGAAAAAATGAAAAACTCTATCTTGTATTGTTTGTGTCTTTCATGCCAATTTCTTTATGCATACATTTGCAATTCTGGGGCCTGAGCCCAGGACCTTGTACCCGCTAGGCCGGTGCTGTGGCCCTGAGCTACAGCCCAGCCTGTCATGTTTAGAGAAAATGCTTTAGTATATTACTGATGTGACTTTAAATAACTATTTAAATGTTAACACCTTTTAAAGCAATTGCAGCACAGCATAACTGCAAACTTAGGGATCTATACAAGGTTCTGTGTGGCCCAAACAAAGGTGAAATAATCTATAGACCTCCCCACCCTTTCCGTAGGCTCTCATTTTTTTTTTCTCAGAAATAAATTATACATCTCAAGTTCCTAACACAGACACCCAGAGGTTAGAACAACTCAAGGAAACCCACTTTGGTGGTCTCTGACTGCTTTCAAAAGCTGACCCATAGCCAGGCATGGTGGTGTATGCACACTTGTAATTGCAACACTTGGGAGGCTGAGGCAGGAGGATGTTCATGAGTTTGAGACCAGCCTGGGCTACATAGTGAGACCCCATCTCCAAAAAAAAGAAAAAAGAAAGAAAGCCAAATGTTTTGTAGAAGTCAGAACCAAACGAGGCATTCTCCAGGTGCAGCTATTCCAGCAGCGGCTTTCTGCAGTGGCAACAGTTATGGCTTCATTTCACAGGCAGGAAAATAGAGGACAGGAAAAATGTGTGCTGTGCTCAAAACTGTTCAACAGTCAGAACAAGGCAATTTTTAAAAATAATTTATTTAGGGGCTGGGGATTTAGCTCAG
>NW_004955420.1:10761209-10767960 GCF_000276665.1 Chinchilla lanigera | reverse complement strand
AGTCAGGAGGCTGAGGCAGGAGGACTATTGTGAGTTAGAGGCCAGCCTGGGCTACACAGTAAGTTCAAGGCCAGCAAAGCCACCTTAACTACAAAGTACTACCCTGTCTCAAAACAAACAAACAAACAAACAAACAACAAACAAACAAAAGAAGCTCTTTCCCATTTGAAAAAGTTCTTCCTACTTTCTAATATCTATCCTCTATTTAGAGCAGGACAGATTTTTAAACCCAAAGGATGACCAGCATCGTGGTACATGCCTGAAATGCCAAATTCTGGGAGGCTGAGGCAGGGGGAACTCAAGTTCAAGCCTAGCCTGGGAAACGCAATGTCCTAACAAGACTGTCTCAAAATAAAAGGGGCTGGGGCTTTCAGTGTGAAAGCCCGGGTTCAATCCCCAGGGCACAAACAAAAACAAACAAAAGATCTGGGCTTGGTTCTGGGTTCTAGTCAAGAGTGAGAGGCAGTAGGTCGTGGCTCTAGGCATCTCCTGTCCTTGAGAAGCTGGAGGAGCCTTGGCCCGGTTCCATCCAGAAGACCCTGCACTCACACCTACGGGACAGCTGGCACATTTTGGTCTTTCCCACAGTGATGCCAGGGCACAGGCAGCTAGCTATCCGAGAGCATTCAGGGCCTAACTCTACCCGCTGCTGTTCATTTGCAAACCAGAGATGTCAGCCAGCAGGCAGCCAGAGCCGCTCCGCCTTGGTGGAACCCCTGGGGTAGAATTCACCCGTCCTTATCTCAAACTAGAAGAGGAGTGGTGCCAGGTGTGGTGATGCATGTGAGTAATCCCAGGACTCAGGAGGCTGAGGCAGGAGGATCGCCAAGTGTTTATTTGAGACGGGGCTGGGCCATGTAGTGAGATTCTATCTCAAGAAACAGAAAGAGGAGCCAGCACTTTGGATTAAGTTTGACACGTCGCTATGATAGGAAACAATCTGTTCTACTCCTCCACATCATTTCACGAAAGTCCCCAGAGATGGTTACGTGCGTAATTTATTCCCGAGTAGCCCCGAAGCCCTGGGCCCTCCCCGCCTCCCCGCAGGTGAGTCCCGCGCAGGAGGCGACGTTGAGTAACTCGGCTTTTTTCCCATCCTTCCCTGCCTTAACTGAGGCCTGTAATGTTATTTGATGCAGTTTGGTGTCTTTAATTAATTTAACATTCCAGATTTTTAATTTGCATTTCATTTAACATTTCAGGTTTTTAATTTACCAGATATTGTTTATCAAATATTCATTTCGGAGACTTACGCTGTGTCTATGGCGCCCACCCCTCTTTAATTAGTGCGTGAAAATTAATTCCTCCTGCCTTGGCCCTTCATCAGATCTTGGAGGAAGGAAGCTGCCTTGCTCCAGCGCAGCACAGAAAATCGTTTCCGAACCCGGATGGTAAAGTCCCGGCGTGCTGCGTCGCTGGTCCGCTTCACGCTCAACCTGCTGAAAGCTGCCGTGCTGGAAACCGGAAACCTTCTCATACTCAAAACTGGCTGCTTGGTTGGACAACACGAGCACTGATGTCCCAGATTCTATCCAGTGTTGGACCCTGTTTTGCTCTTTCCTCAGTCTGGGACACCCTCGTCCCTGCCCTGCTGTCATCCTCCGTATTCTCACCTCCTCCTCCGGGCACGGGAGTCAGAACTGCCCGTAATCTCTACCATCAAGTTACAAACCTTCCTTCTTATCCCTAAATGTTATACCTTACTTCCCTCATTCCTCCTCCCTAACCCTAAGACCCCAATTGTTTTTTAATTGTATATTGTTTGTTATGAGACAGGGTTTCGCTATGTAGTTCGGTATGGCCTTGAACTCACTGTGTGACCCGGCTGGCCTCCAAGTCTAAGTATCTTCCAGCCTCAGCCTCCTGAGTGCGGGGGTTACAGGCCTGTACCATTATGCTTGGCTCAAAATTTAAATATAGTATCAGTTAGGGGCTGGGTATAGTGGCCCATGCCTGTAATCACAACGTTTGGGAGGCTGAGGCAGGAAACTTACTAGGCATTTGAGGCCAGCCTGGGCTGCATAACAAGCTCCTGTCTCAAAACAAATAAACATGGTGCTCACTACACCTTCTGTGTTAAATCTAATCACATCCACATAATTAGATAACTCCTAGCAGCCCGAAGGAGATATGATTAACCCAGAGAGAACACGGTAAAGAGTCTCGGGGAGTATGTTGGAAGCTGTCACCGCCACGCTGCCAGTCCGTGGCTCCTGGGATCCGAGCACGAAGCCAGCCAGGTTGGTGGGGACGTGGCGGGTGGCCGTGTGCCTGTCCCTGGACAGCTGGGCTTCCTGCTGGCGGCAAGGACAGCTTTGCTGAGCTGCCCCAAAATCTAGAGGAAACACTGCACAATCCTCTCCCAGCAGCTATGGTTCCGAGTCTGCATTCACCAAGCACCTTCTGATTAACACCCAGATCACCAAAAAAGTGTGCAGGGATGAGTTGGGTGTGGTGGTGCATGTCTGTAATCCCAACACTCAGGAGGCTGAGTCAGGAGGATCGCTGAGAGTCCCAGGCCAGCCTGGGCTACACTGGGAGACCCTGTCTCAAAAAACACAAAGTGTCCTGGGAAAGCGTACATTCATGCTCCAGCCCCAGGAAGAGAGCTCGCCCTTGTGAACACGTAAGGAGGGCGCAGTCCCGCAGGGAGGAGGCCCCGTGTGGCCCGCAGTGGGAGTCACTTTGTTCCTCCCTTCCGCTCTGACGCTCCGGGCAAGGCCGGTCTGCAGCCCTCGCCCGCAGCCCTGCCCGCCGAGCCCCTCCTGTGACCAGGCCCGAGCCGGGCTGGCGCGGAGAGGTGTTCAGCACCACGCATGAGCCGGTCCCGCGGGAAGACCACACGAGACAGGCGTTTGACGCTTCACCATGCACGATGCCGGCGCACGGTTCTCAGGGAGCACACTTTAGAAGACGCGAACGCCCGGCGTGGTGGCGCACGCCTGTAATCCCAGCACTCGGGAGGCTGAGGCAGTAGAATCGCTGTGAGTTTGAGACTAACCTGGGCTACAAAGAGAGGTCAGGGCCAGCCTGAACTCAAGAGTGAGACCCGGTCTCAAAAAGAAAAAACAAAACAAAATTGAAGATAGGAATGCAGGAAGAGGGTACAGAAAGGTAACTTTTTTTTTTTTTTTTGAGAAAGGGTCTCATTGTGTAGCCCAGGCTGGCCTCGGACTCTTTTTTCTCCCGTCCCCCTCCTCTCCCTTCAACCCCTCCTCCCCCCTCATTTACAAAAGCTTTGTTTCCATTTTGCATTCTGTTCACTTTGCTTTCCTTGTCCCTTCCGTCTTTCCCTTCTCTCTCCTCTCTTGTTGCCCTTCTCATCTGAACGTTTTCTTCCCATTTCCTGGTATAGATTATACATTTTGGTCCTTATTTACACTTTTGGTTTCTCACACCAGAGAAACAATGCAGTATTTAAACGTGTGTCCACTTTATTTCACTTAGGGGTATGGGCTCAAGGTGCATCCATTTAGCTAGCAATGCCTCAAGTTCATCCTTCTTTATGGCTGAGTAATACTCCATTGTATAAAGAAACCACATCTTCTTTATCCATTCATCCACTGATGAGCATTTGGGCCGTTTCCAAGACTTGCCTGTTATCAACTGTGCTGCTTCAAACATGGGTGTGCATGTATCACTGTGGTGTGCTGCTTTTAATTCTTTCAGGAAGAGACCTAAAAGGGGAATAGCTGGGTGAAATGGAACCTTAGGGTTTTTTGAGGAATCGCCACACTGACTTCCACAGTGGTTGCACCTGTCTATGCTCCCACCAACGGTGGAGAGGGTTCCTTTCCCCCACAGCCCCGCCAGCGTTTGTTCCTGGTTGATTCCTTGATAACAGTCATTTTTTCTGGAGTGAGGTGCAATCTTAGCATTGTTTTAATTTGCATCTTTTGAATCACCAGTGATACTTACTTGTATTTTTATTTATTGAGTGACAGGGTCTCAAGCTATGCACTTCAGTCTGCCCTAAACCCACTACAAAGCCCAGGCTGGCCTTGAACTATGGCGATCCTCCTGCCTCAGTCTCCTGAGTGCTGGGATTACAGGCGTGCACCAGCACACCCAGCATGACGGGTGCAAATGAATGTCATATTTACTTGTTGTTTGTACTTCTTCATCTGAGAAGTGTCTGTTCATTTCAGATGTCCATGTTTGGATTGAGTCTTTAAATCTGAGGAATCTGATTTTTGGGGGGGTTCTCCATATATTCTAGATACTAGTACTTTGCCTGAGAAACAGCTGACTAAAAATTTTTCCCATGCTGTGAGTTGTCTCTTCACTCTGTTAGTGGTTTCTCTTGCTGTGCAAAAGCTTTTTAATTAGAGGAGATCCCAGCTGTTGATTCTTTATGATAGTTCCTGTGCAGCCAGAGTTTTGTTCATAGAGTGTTTGCCTTAACCAGTGCCTTCAAGCATTCTACCTACTCTATCTTCAGCAGATTTAATGTTTCTGTTTTAGTATTTAGATCTTCGATCCATTTTGCTTTTCATGGTGAAAGATATGGGTCCAGTTTTAATCTTCAGTGTGTGGAAAGCCAGTTTTCCCACACCACGTATTGAAGAGGCCATCTTTTTTCCAGTGAAGGTGTGTGGCTCCTTTGTGAAAGATAAGGTAGATAAGTGTGTGGAGAGTTGCGTCTGCATCTTCCACTCTGTTCCATTGAACCTCAGGTCTGTTGCATTGACAGTACCATGCTGTTTTTATCACAGTAGCTTTGTAGTGTAATTTCAAGTCAGGCATTGTGATGCCCCCTGCCTTGCCTTTGTTCCTCAGAAGTGCTTTTGCTATTCTAGGTCTCTTCTGGTTCCAAATGAATTTTAGGATATCTTTCTCTAATTCTAATGTCTCTAATATGAGATATGCTATTGGTATTTGATCAAGATTTATGAAATCTGTATAACAATATGGCAAGTATGGCTGTTTTCACTATACTGGTTCTTCCTACCCAAGAAAAAAGAATATGTTTCCATTTTCTGATATCTTCTTCAATTTCCCTTTCCAGATTACTGTACTTTTCATTGGAAAGATATTTTACTTCCTTTGTTAGATTGATTCTTACGTATTTCATTTCTTGGACACTACTGTGAAAGGTGCTATTTCCCTAATTTCTCTCTCAGTGAGTTTGTTGTTTGTGTACAGGAATGCTATTGATTTTTGAGTGTTGACTTTCTATCCAGCTATGCTACTGAACTTGGTTATTAAGTCTAGCAGTCTTTGGTGGAGTTTTGGGGTCTTCTATGTAGAGTGTTATATCATCTGTGAATAAGGATGATTTAACTTCTTCCTTTTCTATCCTGCTTCCTTTGGAGTAGTGACAGTGGGCCTCCTTGTCTTGTTCCTGGGTTTAGAGTGAAAGCTTTCAGGTTTTGTCCATTTACTATGATGTTGGATGTTGGTTTGTCATAGGTGGCTTTTATCAGATTGAGATAAAGATCATCTATTCCAAATTTCTATAGGGTTTTTATCATGAATGAGTATTAAATACCCATTTGTGATTTTTAAAAAACCCTACAGAACTTCATCTATTGAGAGAATCACATGTCTCTCACCCATGGTTCTGTTTCTATCGTATATTAAATTTATTCATTTGCATATGTTGAACCATCCCTGTATCCCTGGGGTGAATCCCACTTGGTCATGGTGTATAATCTTCTTGATGATTTGCTGCATTGTCTGCCAGTATCTTATTGAGGATTTTTGCCTCTATGTTCATTAGGGAGATTGGCCTGTCCTTCTCTTTTTTGGTTGGGTCCTTCTCTGGATTCATTATCAGGGTAATGCTTGATTCCAGGAATGAGTTTGGAAATATTGCTTCCCTTTCAATTTCATTAAAGAGTTTGAGAAATAGTGGTCTTAGGACCTTTCTAAATTTTTGGTAGAATTCAGCAATGAATCCATCAGGGCCTGTACTTTTCTTTGTTGGTAGGTTTTTAATTACATCTTTGATTTCATTGATTGATATTGGTTTATTTAGAATTTTTATACCTTCTTGATTTAGCTTGGGTAATTCATATGCATCTTGGAATCTGTCCATTTCTTCTGCATTTTCCATCTTATTAGAATACAATTTTCCTCTCTCTCTCTCTTTTTTTTTTTTGTCTTTTTGAGACAAGGTCTCACTATGCATTTCAGGCTGGCCTTGACCTCACTTTGGAGTCCAGGATGGCCTCAAACTCACAATGATCTTCCTGCCTCAGCTTCCTGAGTGATGGGATTACAGACATGAGCCACCACGCCTGGGGACAGTACAAGTTCTTGAAGTAAGTATGCATGATCTTCTGGATTTCTGCAGGATCTGTTGGGATTTCACTCTTTTCATTCCTAACTGCATGGATTTGAGTCTTTTACTCTTTTTTTAAAATAAGGTTGGCTAAGAGTTTGTTAATTTTACTTAATCCTTCAAGGAACAAACTTTGTTTCATTGATTCTTTGCATTATTTTTTCAGTCTCCATTGCATTAATTTCTGCTGTGATCTTTATCATTTCCTTTCCTCATATGAGGATGGAGCTTGACTTGCTCTTCTTTTTCATGAAGCTTGAGGTTCAACATTGGGTTGTTTATTTGAGCTTGCTCTTTTTGAGACAAGGTGCAATGAGAATACAATGATATGAGAATACAATGATATGAGAATACAATGATATGAGAATACAATGATATGAGAATACAATGATATGAATTTCCCTCAGAAAACTGTTTTCATTGTGTTACACAAGTTCTGATATTTGTATTGCTATGATCCTTTGA
>NW_004955420.1:10758311-10760407 GCF_000276665.1 Chinchilla lanigera | reverse complement strand
CTGATTATAACTGATATAATCAGTTTGACTTATGCTTGACATGTTATTTTCCTGTTGTTGGTTCCTTTTTTTCCCCCTTCTGTTTAATTACTTGCCTTGTCTGGTGGCTTCATTCTGTGGGTGTTCATGAAGTTGTAGTCCTCATCATATCTTTATAGGATGTCTTTCAGAATATTTTGGAATACTGGCTTCGTGGTCACAAACTTTTTCAGATGTTCTTTATCACAGAAGTATCTTATTTCTCCATCAGTTTTGAAAGATGGTTTTGCAGGATCCATCAACCTGGGTTGGAGGTTGCTTTCTGTTAGGGCTTATAATACTTCACTCCAAGCTCTGCTTGACTTGAGGGCTTGTGTTGTGAACTCTGCTGTAATTCTGATGAGCTTTCCTTTATAGGTGATTCATTTCTTTTCTCTAAGCCTTTAATATTCTGTTCTTGTGTGGATTTCTGGAATCTTGACTATTATATGCCTTGGTATAGATTTTTTCTTTGTCTTTTTGAGACAGGGTCTTGTTATGCAATTCAGGCTGGCCTTGAGCTCATTTTGTAGCCCAGGCTGGTCTTGAACTTGCAACAGTCCCCCTGCCCACAGCCTCCTGAGTGCTGGGATTACAGGTGTGTGCCACCATGCCCAGCTAGATTTGTTTTTAAATCATGGGTAATTGGAGTTTTTCATGCCTCACTTATTTGTATGTCAAATTCTTCTTCTCTCCTTGGGAGGTTTTCAGCCATTACATTAGTGAACAAGTGTTTTATGTTGTCTGTAATGCCTCCTGCTTTCTCAATGATTTTGATCAAGCTTATGTTATTCTTCTTTGCATCATCTAGCAGCTATTGTATTGATTTTTGTGGTCTCTTGCTATTTTTAAGAAATCTTTCTTTTCATGATTGCTAACATCTGATATTCTGTCCTCATATTAGCTTATTGTGCTACATATACTTTCAATGGGATTTTTAATTTCCTGGATATATATGTGAATCTGTTTCATAGATTCCATTTCTTTCCTATGTTGACTGTTCATAGTTTCATCATTTTCCTAAACTCCTCTATGTATTTTTTTACATGTACCTATGTTAGAGTCACTAACCCTGTCTTTCATTATGGCCATCATCTCTGTAGTTATCTGAGAAATTATTTCTGATTTGTTTTTTTTTTCTAGAGCCTCATTCATCTGCTTTATTACTTATGCTATTCCCACTGTAGAGAGTCCAGGTGCTTGGCTTTCAAGCTGTTTCACCTCGCTGCCCCTTGGCTTTGCCTTTGATGATGTGGAAGTCTGGAGTTACATCTTGATTAAGTGTTTTCTCATTTTCTATATTTTTTAGTTTAATTTCTGAGTTGATGCTTGTAAAATTGCTTATTGTAATTTTATTGCTTGTATTTAGAACCCTTAGGAGATGAGTACTTCTCAGAGATGTCTTCAAGGCTTAGCTGGCTTTTGGGTTTTGAGTTTCTTGCAAGATCTTACCTCTTCAATTTATTAGGGATGAGAAGTAGCTGTGTATTTGTCCTAGCCCCTGGTTCTGTGGCACTGGCCTATTGTGTTATATATCAGTGCTAGGCTATCTCAGTCTTGGTACACCAGAAAGAAGAACTGACTAGAAAAATTATGTCCCCTTGGTTAAAATAGTACAATCAACAACAACAATAGCATTAACAATAACAATAGCAGTAAGCACAGCCTCAAAAATGACAAACTGTGGTACAAATTAATTTTTCACCTTTAACCATATGATCTATAAATGTGGTTATATAACGAAATCTAAAACAAACCAGAAAATTGTATGCAGTAAATACGTATTGTATTCAGTGTACAGTAAGTATGATGATTTTACCTTCATGGGAGAAAATTTAAAAGGAATTGGGGAAGAGATAGAGAAACAGAAGAAGGAAAGACTAGAAACATTGCTGGAAGATTAAAGAAGATTCTGAGAACTTTAGGAAACTGGTGAAGGAGACGGAAGGAAAGAGAGAAGGAAGAAATAAAAACAAGAACAGAAGAGAACAACAGCAGAAAACTAGAAACAATGTTCACATTCATATAAAAACAAGAGCAATCAAGAACAAAACAAAAACAGAAGAATAAGAAAAAAA
>NW_004955420.1:10752186-10757861 GCF_000276665.1 Chinchilla lanigera | reverse complement strand
GTGCACTGCCCTGTTACACTGGTGCACTTCTCCATGGAGGCCTCTGGGTTCACCTATAGTCATGTGTGTATGCAGGGTGACGCTGCCACCACCATAAAGTGAGTGAAGTCTTGGAGAAAGTGCCGCTTGCCACCTCCTTCTTCTGTGTTAATGTCCCTCTCTGGTCTCCCCATGGGCTCCAACTCTTGTTACAGACCCCTGCTGGATCCTGGGGACCCCCTCCCTCCTTTTTCTCTTCCTCACATTGCCATGCTCCAGCAATTGGACACCAAATCTCGGAGAGACTGTCTCTCCACCACCACTGTCTCTCACCACTCTGCCACCTTCCTGGAAGTCTTATGGCCTCTTGGCAATCCTCCTGCCTCAGCCTTCCCAGCACTGCAATTACAAGTGTGTGCTACAACACCCAGCTTTAGTATCTTCATATATAAAGAATGGGCAAGAGGAGCTGGTGACAAAGATTGTTGTCCCTCACAGTGATAGAGAGAAGCAACAGTGTCATGCTGCCCTCGGCTGGGGCCCCACCTGTGACACACACAGTCCTCATCTCTGTCTCAGACTCTACCCTGCCTCAGCCTCTGCACTGCCTTCCTCCTGCCCTCAGCTAGTAGCAGAGCTCCCCTCTCCTGCTTCCCCTCCTGTGAGTCTCAAAAGCCTTGGTCTGGGCCTCACACTTGTGCTACAGGCAGCTCTGAGCTGTGGAAAAGAATTTCAGACTTAGACTCAGAAAAGTTGAGTTGGAGTCAAGATGTCATCACCAACTACCTCCAGAACCATGGGACAGTCACGATTCCCTCTCTCAAGAAATGGAGGAACTGTGTCCACTTCTCAGGGGACCAGCCAGACTTGACGCTTGGCGGTGCTGCCTGTCATCCCAGCACTCTGGAGGCTGAGGCAGGAGAAGCATCATGATTTTGAGGCCAGCCTGGGCTCTGCAGTGAGACCCAGTCTCAAAACAAAAACCCGAGAAACAGAAGGGCCACGTGAGGTGGTTTATGACAGTGAGAAGCCAGGCAAAGGTGCTCACAGTGTACCTTCTAGGGCTTCTTAGAAGCAACCAGGAAGGCAAAAGAACCTGCATTTTATCAGTGATGGCTCCCAGGAAAAGAATGTTGTGTTTAAAGCGGAGAGGTAAACTGGACATGGTGGCACACACCTGTAATCCTAGCCTCTCAGGAGGCTGAGGCAGGATAGTAAGACTGAAGCCAGACTGGCCAGTTCAGTGAGGGCCTGTCTCAAAATACAATAAGGGCTGGAGATGTAGCTCATATGACTGAGGCAGGCTGAGGCAGGAGGTTTGCCATGAGTTCGAGGACAGCCTGAGCTACCTAGTGAAATCCTGTCTCAAAAAGAAAAAAAGACCAGCAGCAGTGACCTTGCTTCTGGCTGAGTGGGCCTCCTATAGAGTCCTGCACAAGCTGGCACTGGACAGTGTCAGCCGGCAGCAGCAGTGACCAGCAGCTGTCCATGTCATCTGGTGTCACCAGGACTGCTGGCAGAGCTGCACTTAGCCAATGCATGATTCCCATCTGAGTTGAGCAGAAGAACCCACAGTGCTTCTTCTGCTCTGATCTTGGTAGCCAAGAGGTTGGACCTGCATCCCGGCCCTGCAACCCTGGGCCCTGGGATTGTTCTGTCTCACTGGGTTCTGGAGGAAACACATCCAGGAGCAAGTCCAGAAAGACACGAGGACAACCAGCACCTGCAGGGGTTCACCTGAGAATCTATTCATGTGCTACTCCAAATCTGCTGTCCGGGAACCCTTCCGGGCGGTCGCTGACCATGGCCCTGTTCCCTGGGGCAGGACACAGAGCTCCAGGCAGTGTTCAAAACAGAAGTCCAAACAGGGCTGGTTCCTAGGCAGAGACTGCTGACGAAAGAGCTGGGGAGCTTGGCCTTCTTCCCAGGCCCGGGGAGGCCTGGCAGGGGTGTGTGGCTACAGGCCGCTGTGCAATCTCAGAAGTACCATGTTTTCTGTATTCTTTTCCTTAAAGAAGGTGATACTGAGCTCTCATAAAACCCGTACCCACCCCTGCTTTTGGGACTGAACTCCTTCCCACTTTCTTGGCTTCTGCCCTTGGTCCCTCCCTCCGTCCCTCCCTCCATCCCTCTCTCCTTCCTTCCTTCCTTCTTTTCTTCCTTCCTTCCTTCCTTCTAGGACTAGAAGTTTTTGTTTTTGTTTTTTTTTAAGAAATAAAAATAAAGCCTGGCATGGTGACACACGTCTGTCATCCTAGCACTCGGCAGGCTGAGGCAGGAGGATGGCTGAGAGTTCAAGGCCAGCCTGGGCTACGTGGTGAGACTCTGCCTCAACATCCCCCTCCCTCCCACCAACAAGGAAGAAGTTGCATTTCAAAGAATCTGTTTAGGAAACATTATATTGCATCTGCAGGGATGAAAATGTCAATGTTCCAACAACAGCAAACTACGTGACTGGGTTCTGTCAACCCCTTAGGTCTCAGGATCCCTTGACACTCCCAAACATTCTTAAATCCACAAGGACAGGTCATGCTCATGAATATTTCCTATATTAGAAATATGTTTTGTTTTGTTTCGTTTTGTTTTTGTGAGACAGGATCTTGCTACATAGTTGAGGCTAGCCCTGAACTCACAGCAATCCTCCTGCCTCAGCCTCCCAAGTGCTGGGATACAGGTGTGCACCATCATGCCTGGCCATATTATTGTAGAAATTTAAACTGGGCCAGCTGCAGCTCAGTGGTAAGCACTTGCCTAGCATGGGAAAGGCCTCGAATTCAATGCCTGACACAGCAAAAAAGGAAAAGAGGGCTGGGGATTTAGCTCAGCAGCACAGCGCCTGCCTGGCAAGCGCGAGGTGGTGAGTTTGATTCCTGGTACCGGAAGAGGAAAAAAAAAAAAGGAAAAGAAAAGAAACGTAAACTGAGAAATGGAAATCCTAATCATTTCCAGAGGGCCTGTCCTTGCTATGTCACTACACACCAGAAGGCGTATACTTCCTGTTCTGTCTGTCGCTCAGTGCAGGATGCGGGCCCAAGTTCTCAGCTCCAAGAACACCCACCACTTATTACTAACTGAATGATTAGCCTCATGATTCCTTAAATAGGGTGCATTTTCCTTTTATTAAATAGGTGCATTGTCCTTTTATTAAACAGTTATTATTTAATTATTCACTATTCTATAGTGGATAAGTATTAGTTATTGCACTATGCAAAATTTGACAATAAATCTGCAAAATTTACAGAAAAATGGACAGAAATTTTGGAAGTGACATATTCAGAAAAAGAACTTACCCAGGTATGATGGTGCATGCCTGTAATTCCAGCTGTCCAAGAAGCCAAGGCAGGAGGACCCCAAGTCCAAGGCCAGCCCTGGCAATTTAGCAAGACCCAGTCTCAAAATGGAATTTAAAAAACTCAGGGTTGGGTTTGTAGCCCAGTGCCCCCTGAGTTCAATCCGCAGTACCTTTAAAAAAAAAAAAAAAAAAAAAAAGGAAATAAAAGAAAAGAATTTAATAGGCCAGGCATGGTGGTGCATATCTGTAATCCCAGCATGTGGGAGGCTGAGGCAGAATGATCTCTTCAAGTTCAAGGCCAGCCTGGGCTGCATAGTGAGACCCTGTTTCAAACTCCCTCCCCAAACACAGCAAGAAAAAAAGTAAGAACTTCAGAAAAACAACAGGACAGATTGACATGAGTGAAATGTACATTTTATAAATGTGCACTGTTCCTGGAAAGGAGGTGTGCTTTGCTTATCAGGGCAGCTTTGCTGCCGGGCTGCCCTCGGGGTTCACACCCGCATCACCCTGTTCGGGGCAGGAGGAAACAACAGACCGCAGGAGGGGAGTGAGGGGTCGGGATCCGAGATTGAGAGAAGGAAAAGAACAGGAAACTGAAACCACACAGGGAGCAGGTGGGAGCGGCGGTCAAAGAGCCGCGCGGTGTTCAGTTCAGGGACCAGCGCAGGGCCGTGAAGGGAACCACTGTGCACCGCAAACACGGACCAAAGAAAACCAGAGCAGAAAACACAGAACAGGACGCCTGAAGCAGAGAGGGCAGTGAGAGGGCCAGGGCACTGCCAGGGCAGGGCTGAAAGGTGGACGAGCCCACAGGGAGCGGGAAGAGCAGGCGTTGACTGGCGGCTTGTGTGTGTGTGTGTGTGTGTGTGTGTTTGTGTGTGTGTGTGTGTTAGAGCTTGTGTATTTCCAAGACTCAATCAAGCTGGATGCAGTTCACCTAATATTGTGCATGGATGAAAATGTGCAGAAGCGAAGAAAATCTGCATTATGCTCAACTTGCTCCACAATAATATTATGTTGAAGAGATTCACGTTTTCAAAACAAGAGTTGTACCAGAACTAACTAGACTTAAGTATTTACAAATGTGGAAATATGGCCAGGCATGGTGGCCATGCTTCTAATCACAGCACTGGGGAGGCTGAGGCAAGAGGATCCCCATGAGTTCAGGGGCAGCCTGAATGACCTAGAAAGACCTTGTCTCACAGATAGATAGGTAGATAGATAGATAGATAGATAGACAGATAAAAATTTGAGTCAGTTGTGGTGGTGCACACCTGTAAATCCAGCACTCAGGAGGCTGAGGCAGGAGGATCACTGTGAGTTGGAGGCCCGCCTAGGCTACATAACAAGACCTGTCTCAAAAAAAAAAAAAAAAAATCCTGCCAAAAAAAGGCTGTTTCAAAAAAAAATTTAAAAAGCTAGGTGTGGTGGTGGACACCTATAATCCCAGTACTTGGGAGGCTGAGACAGGAGGACCACAGTGAATTTGTGGCTAGCCTTGGCTGCGTGGTGAGGCCCTGAAACAACAGAAACACTGGTCCCCACCCGCTCTTTGGAAGCCACACTGAGCTCTCTCCTCTCCCCCGGGTGGGACACTCCTTTCCGGAGCGGCTGCGCTCACAGGGCCGGGTCTCCCATGGAGGAGGGCGGGGCTGCAGGGACTTGCCCCAGGTCACGTACTGGCCGAGACAAAGCTGAACAAAGGCCCTCCGGCTCCTGGCTCACCACCTAATTATCCTTTTCAACCTTCGAGTGTTGTTTTTCTCCCCAGCAGTCACAGAAGCATTATGGGGGGAGTTTGGTTCACACAATACCAGTCAACAAACCGTCGCGGCCCACAGAAATCCAACCGGACAAAGCGAGACCGAGGGCCAGGTGAAGAGCGAACTCACGCCAGCTTCTCCCTCACACCATGTAGACGGAACACCCAGTAATACACGGATGTTTCCTTCTGCAACTGGCCACGTGGGAATCAGATTCTCCTGGCTTCCGTGCGAGAAAATCCCAACCCGAGCTGGGCAGCGAGGGGCGGCGCTGGTGCTCCGAGCAGACCAGGCCGGGAGCCCCATGGCCAGCAGCCTCGGAGGACTCGGACCCCCCAACATGGGCTCTCCTTGCTGGGGGAGAGCAAAGCTTCCACGCCCTAAGAGTCCATGCTGCCGGACGCAGGACAGCTGGCCCCAAAGCCCGCGCGTTCACCAGTCCTAGAGCAATAATCCCGCACAAGAATGGGATGGGGTCTGGGGCGGGGGGCAGGGCTCGGAGCCCTGGGTCAATTGCCAAAAAAGGCTGTTTCAAAAAAAAAAAAAAAATTAAAGAGCTAGGTGTGGTGGTGGACACCTATAATCCCAGTACTTGGGAGGCTGAGACAGGAGGACCCGAGTGCTGTGATTTGGCGGGG
>NW_004955420.1:10749318-10750761 GCF_000276665.1 Chinchilla lanigera | reverse complement strand
GTGCACCACCACACCCAGCAAGTTGTATGCAATTTTCTAGGCTGCTTTTACACTTCACATCACATGTACATAATTTCCCTCGGACTTCATAGGTCCTTTAGAAGCTTGGTTTTGAGTAATTATATCATGTTTTACTGTACAGCTCATATACTTTCAGCTACTGTCTCATTTTTCAGGATTGGATGATCAGATTGATCTCAAAATTTGACTATTACAAAAACCTTAGAGAGCGCTGGGGATTTAGCTCAGCGGCACAGTGCCTGCCTGGCAAGTGCAAGGTCGTGAGTTCAATTCCCAGTACCAGAAAAAAAAAAAACCTTAGAGACTTATGTTTCTAAACATACACCTTTGTATTTCCTATATTTAATAACTTTAGTCTTAATATTTTAATTAATCATCAAGAGAATCAGAGGCAGGTGCAGAGGATGAGATACAGCGGAGGAAGTGAGCAGCTTACTGAAGATCACAGCCAGGAAGTGGAGGCCTTGAATCTGAACCAAGTCTACCCCGCTGTCTCAGATGGGGGAATTTACTGAGCTAAAAGCATGTGATCTTTTAAAAATAATACTTGAAGGGGCTGGAGATGTAGCTCAGCAACACAGTGCCTGCCTGGCAAGCGCAAGGTCATGAGTTCGATTCCTGGTACCGGAACAAAAAACAGAAAACAAAACAAAATAATAATAATAATAATATTTGATAATTATTACCAAACTATTCAAAGTTACAGTCTTTTCCTTTTTTTAAAACTGGGTCTCACCATGTTACTATGTAGCCCAGGCTGAGGCAGGATGAGCTAGAACAGGAGGAGCGTGTGCAGAGCAGGTAATGCAGTGGTTTTGGTCCTGGCCTGTTGACAAGAGCTCATACCTGTGTGGGGCCATCTCATCAAGCTGTGCACCCCTGATATCCTCAGTCTTCTGATGGTGTCCCATTTCAGCTTTTAAACTCATTTTAAAATTGGGGCCAGGCATGGTGGCACATGCCTGTAATCCTAGCACTTGGGAGGCTGAGACAGGAGGATTGCTATGGGTTCAAGGCCACACTGGACTACATAGGGAGACTGTGTCTCAAAATTATTTTTTTTCTTTCTTTTTTTTGCTTCTCAAAATTAAAAAAGAAAAAAACTAAATAAGTTAATAGATAAATAAAATTTGGCCCAAATTAAAACACAGGGCTGGGTGTGGTGGTGCACATCTGTAATCCCAGCACTTGGGAGGCTTTGGCAGGAGGATTCCCATGAGTTCAAGGAGAGCCAAGGCTAAGTAGTAAATTCAAGGCCAAAGCCAGCCTGAACTTCACAGGGAGAACCTGTCTCAGAGAAAAACAAAATAATAATAAGAAGAAGACAAATGATAGAGAATTAAATAAATAAATAAATAAAAATGCAGGCCAAAATATGATCAGAAACTGACATATCAATTACTGGTAATTTTTTTTTTTTTT
>NW_004955420.1:10741633-10747958 GCF_000276665.1 Chinchilla lanigera | reverse complement strand
TAATAGCATCCTCCTGCCTCAGCCTGCCAAGTGCTGGGATTACAAGTGTGTACCACATGTCCAGTTTATTTAGACTTTTGCCATGAAAGATTGGATTACTGATTTAGATCTTCTTCTCTTCCTAATAAAAAGGCAGTTTTCCTCCAGGCTCTACTTCAGATCTGTTCACAAATTCTGATATTTTCTTTGACCCACAAGTTAATTAGGAATAATTGTTCAGCTATCAAATCCTGGGGGATAGTCCAGATACCTTCCTGTCATTTCCACTTAATTTCATTCCCTCTCAGCCAGAGAATATACTCTGCATTATGTCAATCCTTTTAAATGTGTTTAGGGGGCTGGGGATTTAGCTCAGCGGCACAGCACCTGCCTGGCAAGTGCAAAGTCATGAGTTTGATTCCCAGTACCAGAAAAAAACAAACAAACAAAAAAAATGTGTTTAGACTTGTTAATTTGTCTGGGATCTGATATATGCTGGACAAAGACATACTGTTTCATATGTGTTTCAGAAGAATAGAATTTTTGGACAGGTGAGATCCAGATGTGTGAGAAAGTAAGAAAGAAAGGAAGAAGAGAAGGGAAAAAGAAAAGAAAAGAAAAGAAAAGAAATGAAATGAAAAGAAAAGAAAAGAGAAAAGAAAAGCTTTGCTTTGCATGCACAAAGTCCTGGGTTCAATCCCCAGCACCACCAAAAAAAAAAAAAGAAAGAAAGAAAAGGCCAACAAAAAGGGAGAGACTAAGGGAACATTAAGCAAGAATAGCAGGCAGTGACTGTGTGAGCTGCCTGGTAGACCGCGGAGGCCTCCGTTTCCTGTCATGCACAGTCCGCCCCTTTCTGAGACGGTCTCTCCCTCTCACCCCCAGTCCACTAGGGGTGGAAATACCTGAAGCTTTTCCCACTCAGTCCACACCAAAGCTGGATTCACCTTGCCCTCTAGCGTTTCCTTTCTCCCAGTTCAAACCTCACCGACCTTGGGGGAAGCCCTGGGTCCCACCACTAACCCACTTCCAACTGCTCTTCATGCCAGCTGCCTCCTTCATATGAATCACCAGGGAAGTGAACCCTAATTTTGGCACTGGCACATGGGGTGTAGGCATTGGCCACCATCAGCATCCGTGGGACCTCCCACCTCAGCCGACTCTGTGCTCCGCTTCACACTCTAACATGCTGCTTCACTGAGGGTCAGAGGAGTTGCAGGCCGCACGGAGCTCGGAGGGCCGTGCCAAATGGGAAGGTGCAACAGAAACATCTCTCGGGGGGCGATTCTCAGGCCGTCTAGGAGTGAAGTATTAAATTTTTAAACTTAGTGAGTCAGGTGTGGTGACACCTCCAGCAATCCCAGCACTTGGGAGGCTGAGGCAGGAAGATTACCTCAAATTTGAGGCCAGCCTGGCCTGTATGGTGAGTGCAAGGCCAGCCTGTCCTACATAGCCATGCCTTGTTACCACACGTGGCTTATACCACATATTTAAAATCTCTAGCAAGGTTTTAAAAGTCTCTCTTTAATTCCAGTTTAACCTCTGAAGAGTTCAAGCTTTGTTTGCTGTGTATAGAGCCTGCATGCCTTTTCCCCACATTCTGGGTCCCACCTGAGAGTTAGGACCTTGGAGGACTTCCTTGGAGATGGGTCCTTGGACAGGGGGCAGAGCCTTGGTGAGGACACAGCGCACAGCCTGGGCCTGGGAGCACCCAGGGTTTGTAACCCAAACCCATAAACTGGTGAGAAATGGAAACTTAACACGTTACACAGTGACAAGCCAGAGGGAGGTACCGTTCTTATTCCTCTTTCTGGGAACTGTGTTTACCCTCGGTCACCCTTCTGAGGAGAGCGGGACTCGAACTTGTTCAGAAGGTGGGCGATCGATCTACCTGTTCCCTGGCGATCGCTGCAGGGCTTCAGTAACTTCCCACAGTTGGGATCATTTACCACAAGCAATGAGGGGCTCTGTTTTGGAAGAAGGAGCCTCCCGGCCGATTTGCTGACTAGTCCAACAGTCACATTCTCAGGAGCACAGGGCCCAAGGCAAAGTAAAACCAGAAGTTAGCAGGACATGGTGGTGCACACCTCTAATCGTAGCACTCAGGAGGCTGAGGCAGGAGGCTCTCCGTGAGTTTAAGGCCAGTTTGGACTACATAGGGAGACCCTGTGTCTAAGTAAATAAGTAAACATACAACTGGGAAGTTAACTGTAACCCAAACCCATAAACTGGTGAGAAATGGAAACTTAACAGGGCTCTGAGCAAGTGATACAGACGACTAAGGCTTGGACACCTGGCCTGAAAAAGAGTTTATTCCCCAGCCTCGAGGCGGCAAATCGCTTGCATTCGCGGAGGGCTTCCTGGGAATCAGCGCGGGGGAGGCCGAGTCCCAGGCGCCCCGCCCCCCACAGTGGCGCCGCACAGTCAGGCAGAACAGACCCACCGCAGCACCTGCTCGGCCCGCGGCCCCTCCCCTGTCCCGTAAAGGCCTTTCAGGGCCTGGCTGGAAATTTGCATTCTCTTTCCCAAGGCTCCTCGAATTACTGCAACGTGTGCTCCCTGAGGCTGGGGTACAGCTGGGTGGCGCTTCCAGCTTCAGAGGACCGGGATTTAATCCCTAGCACACGCACGTGCGTCTACATGCATGTTGCCTATTTTTATTGTATGTAATGTATATTCCCTAAATCGGTGTAAGATCTAAACAGGATCAATGGCCTTTTGAAAAGCTTGCAATAGGGCTGGGGATGTAGCTCAGCGGCACAGCACCTGCCTGGCAAGTGCAAGATCCTGAGTTCGATTCCTGGTACCAGCTCCCCCTCAAAAAAGGAAAAGAAAAAGAAAAGCTTGCAATATATAACACTTCTTTGAGACAGGGTCTTTATGTAGTTCAGGTTGGCCTTGAACTCACTGTGTAGCCCAGGCTGGTCTCCTCCTGCCTCAGCCTCTTGAACGCCAGGTTTATAGGTGTGAGTCACCGCACCCAGCCTTCTTGCAGTGAAGATAAGAGAGATTTTTTAAAAAGATAGGAGAACATTCTGTCACACACATAAACACATGCATGCATGACGGTCTGCATCAATGAGTTCTATAGCCTTCCTTTGGAATATCTCACAGTATCCCAGTACACACAGATCCTTTCTTTTTTTCTCCCCTGCTACCCCAATCCAGGCTGAGGATGGAGCCCAGGGCTTCCTATATGATAAGCAAGTGCTCTACAACTCCGCTGCATCCAAAGCCTGAAATCCTGTTCTAAAAATCAAATCCCTCTATTTGCTGGGCATGGTGGCGCACACCTGTAATCCCAGCACTCGGGAGGCTGAGGCAGGAGGATGGTTGTGAGTTCAAGACCAGCCTGGGCTACAAAGTGAGCTCAAGGCCAGCCTGAACTGCATAGCGAGACCCTGTCTCAAAAAGACAAAAAAAAAAAAAAAACCAAATCCCACCTCAATAGAATTGTTTTCCTTCAGTTGTTTATTTATTTATGAATGTATTTATTCTATTTTTTTTTTCTTTTCACTACTGCAAATTAATTAAAGAGCCACACTGCCCAGCCCAGTCAGTTTTTTTAAATTTTTATTTGGGGGGATCTTGCTGAATCACTAAATCGCCCAAACTGGGCTCAAATTTGCAATTCTCCTGCCTCAGCCTCCCAGAATGCTGGGATTACAGGTGTGTGGCACCATGCCCAGCTAAGTATTTATTTTTATTTTTTGTCTTTTTGAGACAGGGTCTCACTATGCAGTTCAGGCTGATCTTGAGCTCACTTTGTAGCCCAGGCTGGTCTCGAACTTGCAGTGATCCTCCTGCCTCAGCCTCCCAAGTGCTGGGATTACAGGCATACACCACCATGCTTGGCATTTTTATTTTTTGAAGGTCTTTAGTTTTAGACAGGAGACTAAAACAGTAAAAGAGCTGGATCAATAGAGAAAATGCTTTTTGTCTGTTTGGTTTTCTTTTAACCACTTTATTGAAGTATGCTCTATTTATTTATCAATTTATTATTTATTTATTTTCGGTTTTTTGAATCAGGATCTTGACATGTAGCCCAGGCTGATTCCAAATTTGCCACAATCCTCCTGCCTCAGCCTCCCGAGTGCTGGGATGACAGGCCCGTGCCTCCAGGTCTGGCTCATAGTCCAGTCTGAGGACATTCAGCAATGCCAGAAAGAGCCCTCGTGCCCCTGGGGAGTCATTCCCTGTCCCCAGCCCGTGTCTACCAGTCAGCGCCCTGGCACTGCCCACACGAGGCAAAGACTCCTCCCTGCTCACCTCCTGCCCCTGAAAAGTGGCTTCTGGAGACCTTGCAGACTCTGGGCCCGTTTGGAGAGGCTGTGGGGCAGCATCGCCGAGGCCTCTGGGCTTGGGCAAGGTTGTGCAGGCGCCCGAGGTCAGCCTGGCTCCTGGAGTCGCTGCTGCCCGCAGCGGGGTGGCCACGGGGCAGCAGGTGGGGTTGGCGCCCGGGGGTCCTGACACCTGCGCTGGGGTGACGGCTGGGACCCGTGGGCCCCTGCACAGGTCTGCACCTCGCCCCTGCGGGCGGGAAGGGGTGGGGGTGACTGGGAGACGGTTCTTCAGGTCCGTCCCGGACACCCGAGCATAAGCCAGGAGCCCCGGCCTTGCAGACCTTGGGCAAAGCCAGCTAAAAAGGAGCCCAGAGATCCAAAGTGCAAATAAACTAAGGAGAAAAGTAAAGAAGAGACGACAGGTGACAAGGGAGGCAGACACTGAGCAAATGAGAAGAGGGCCCAGGAAGCTGGGCGGGGTGGCGCACATCTGCATCTCAGCAGGCAGGAGGCTGAAGCAGGAGGGTCGCTGTGAGTGTGGGGCCAGCCTGGGCTACATAGCTGAGACTCTGTCTCAAAAAACTGAAAGACACAAAAGAGAAGAGAAGGGGAGGGGAAGGGAGGGGAGGGAAGAAAGAAAGAAAGAAATGGGGAGCAAGAGCTGGAGGGAAAATGTTGGGAAAAGAAGGGAAAACTTTTGAAATTAAAAACAAAAAATCTTTTGGTACTGGGAATTGAACTCAGGACCTTGTGCAAGGCACTGTGCCACTCAGCTATATCCCCAGCCCCAAAACACTTTTTTTTTTTTTTTTTGTCTTTTTGAGATAAGGTCTCACTACGCAGTTCAGGCTGGCCTTGAGCTCACTTTGTAGCCCAGGCTGGTCTTGAACTCACAACGATCCTCCTGCCTCAGCCTCCCGAGTGCTGGGATTACAAGTGTGCGCCACCACGCCTGGCTTAACACTTTGTTTTTGAGACAGGGTCTCAATATGTGTTCAGGCTGGCTTCAGACTTACTAAGTACCCAGGCTGGCCTTGAACTTGTGGTAATCCTCCTGCCTCATCCTCCTTAGTGCTGAGACATTGCTTTTATAATAAAGGAGGGAAAAAAGAGAAAAGAGAAATCCCTGGAAAGAAATGCACTAAAATTCTAGCAATGATTAAATGGAGGGATGAGGATAGGGCTGCGTTTTTAAATGTTTTTCTCTATCCTGAAATATAATTACCCTTGAATTATTTGCTTTAGTTATTCTATGAAAACAAATTTAGTGTCAGAAACTGGGACGAATCACATTGGTAGTGTAGTCTGAGATACACTCTACAATGTCAAATATTTGTCCGTCCCTTGAAATACACACCAAACGTCAAACTTTGAAAAGGGAAACATTTACAAGTTATCAGCCTTAGTTGCGGCTGTCTGGAAAAGCCCAGCTGCGGCCCCCTCCCCGGCTGGCGGGGGAGGGAGGCCAACCCCGGGGTCGGTTCCCGGAGATTCCGGGCGGCAGGAATGACGGCTGCCTGATGCATGTTCGTTTCACTTGTCACGCACAAAGGAAAAATGGTCCCGAGCCTCTGTAACCTGAGCTAACGAAACCTCTGTGAGCAAGGGCGTGTGTTTGGACTGGGTCTTCCCGCGTGACGCGGCCGCCCGGAGGAATTCGGGTTTGCCCTTGAATTCTTACCAGCACTTAGGCTCTGTTTGCACGGGATGTTCCCCTGACGGCCCCAGTGCTCCGTGTTAGATGACTTGGAAATCAGGGAAAACACTGCGAGATTCCAAAAAGCAGGTGGCAGCGTGGCATGTCCCCGGCTCACTGGTTTCCCCTAGGCAGCTCTGAGGACAGCAGGACCTTCAGAGCACAGCACCAGGTCCCTCCATGTTGCCCAGGACCTCGGGGGACTTGGGCCATGTCACCACCTTGATCCCTGTGGTACGCTTTTTTTTTTTTTTGAGACAGGGTCTTGCTGCACAGTTCAGGCTGGCCTTGAACTCACTATGCAGCCCAGGCTGGCCTTAAATTCATGGCGGTCCTCCTTCCTCAGCCTCCCCAGTGCTGGGATCAC
>NW_004955420.1:10686017-10740893 GCF_000276665.1 Chinchilla lanigera | reverse complement strand
TTTCTTTATCCATTCAGGTGCCGATGGCGGGTGGGCCTCCTCCATGATACACCAGGTCTGCGCCATGCTGCTACGACTGCGGCTGTGCACGGATCCCTGTCACACGCCGGCGTGAACTCTTCCTGGAAGACACCTAGCAGGGGACCAGCTGCGGGTGGTGGAGCCTCTGTTTTGGTTTCTGGAGGGGCCCACACTGACTCCCACCATGTTTGGATGAGTTTCTGCCCGCCAGCACTGCAGGGGGCTGCTTCCTCCGGCAGCCTCAGCGCCACCGTCCTCAGGACTTTCGATGTCACCCGCGTCCCCAGCTTGTGCCCGCAGACGCAGAGGAGCCCTAGCTGCGCACATTCCCAAGGCGTCTGTCCAGACCGCTGTGACCGGCCGGCACAGAGGAGAGAAACGGGGCCCTGCACCAGCTCTGGGCTCCGGGGCCTGGGATTGTTCCCACCGGCCCCTTCCATGCAAAACTGAAAAAAAAAGTGACTGCAGATCCAGCATGCTCTGAACCCTGCCCAAGAGAAAGGGGAGCAGGAGTGGACACTGTTCTCCCTTCGGGAAGAGCCTGCTCCGGCCCTGTGTGCAGAGGCGGCTGTGGGGAGGCTGGGCCTGAGCCCCACACCCAGGCCGCCTGGCATGTGCTGCCGTTGGACCCTGGGGAGCTTTGGGCTGGCGCCGGCACCCTGGTGCCCTGCACCCTGGCCCTGTCCCCGGCCAGCTGCGGGATCTGTGTGGGGCTGGAGCAGGGCCTTGGGAACAGCTCCTCAACCCTCCCTGCCCGAAGCCACAGGACCCGCTTCTTCCTCTGCAGACTGATGAGGGTTAGCCTTTGTCTCTCAACAGGTTTTGGTTTGATTTTGGTTTTTTGAGACAGGGTATGCTATGCAGCCCAGACTAGCCTTGAAGTCATGGCAATCTTCCTGCCTCAGCTTCCTGAGTGCCAGGATTATGGGGTGCACCACCACACCAGCTCTAAACATGCTCCCTTTGGGGGCCGCTGCCCATCTGGCCTGGGAACCCTGGCTCCAGCTGACCACTGGCAGAATCTCGGAAGCAGCACAGACAGAGGACCTGCCAGGGAGGAGCCGGGGGGTGTGGGGGACAGAGCTCCACCAGCTCAGCCTCCAGCCCCACCCTGCTCAGCCCAACCTTCAGGGCTCTTCCTCACCAACTCTCCCTGCTCCTGCAGCGACTCCAACAGAAAACTCTCCAAAGGTGGTAAGATCTGTGTGTTTGTGTGTGCATCACACACACACACACACACACACTCCACCTCTACTAAGCTCACACACCTGCAAAGTCCAGATATTTGTTCATTTTGGGGGCGGGAGCAGAAGGCTTTGGCATTTTCTTGAGACAAAGTCTTGCTGTGTAGTCCAGGCTGGCCTCAAACTCACAGTGATCCTCCTGCCTCAGCCTCTCAAGTGCTGGGATGACAGGTGTGCCCTGCCATGCCTGGACCTTTTTTCCCTTTTCATCTCAGTACTGGGGATTAAACCTGGGACCTTCACAATGAGCAATATCTCGTCTTTATTTTTGTATTTTGGTTTTGGTTTTTTGTTTTTTGTTTTTGAGACAGGGTCTCACTATGCAGTTCAGGCTGGCCTTGAGCTCGATTTGTAGCCCAGGCTGGCCTTGAACTCACAATGCTCGTCCTGCCTCAGCCTCCCAAGTGCTGGGACTACAGGCGTGCACCACCACGCCCGGCTGTTATTTTTGTATTTTGAGAGAGGGTCTTGCCCAGGCTGAGCTTGAACTGAGATCTTGCCTCAGTCTCTCAGAGTGATGGCACTGCAAATGTGTGCCACCATACCAGTTCCATGTTTTATTTGTTTCTCTGTTTGTTTGTTTTATAAGATTGGGTCTCCCTCTGTAGTCAGACACAGCTTGTTGTTCCTTTTACTGCATGTTTGATACCATTTATTTGGGGGAGTTGTTTTGGGATTTTTTTTTTTGCTTTTTTTTAGTTTTATGAGACAGGGTCTCTCTATGTAGCTCAGGCAGACCTTGCGCTCACTATGTAGCCCAGGATGTGAACTCGAGTGATCCTCCTGCCTCAGCCTCTGAGTTCTGGGATTACAGGTGTGCTCCATCCTACCTAGCTTGAAATCTGCCTTTCATCCTGCTCATTCGTGCATGCAATAATGTTCCAAGGTCACTGACAGCTGGTGTCTCAGGAAATCTTTTTAACAAGCAAGCCACAGCAAGGTACTTTAATTTTGTATGAACGTATGATTCTACAATCAAAGTTACACTTATATAACTAATATAATTAAAATGTGCATTGGTGAGCTCCACAAAAGCCATCTCTAGTAGCACATATCTAGTTTTATGAAAATGGACAGAGCTGGGCATGGCGACCCACACTTTCAGTCCCAGCACTCAGGAGGCTGAGGCAGGAAGATCGCTATGAGTTCAGGGCCAGCCTTGGTTACAAAGTGAGTTCAAGGCGGGTTGAACTACATAGCAAGACTGTGTCTCTAACAAAAGCCACATGAACTTGGACAGCTACTTTCTCCCATCTGTAGACCCAATTCCTTGCATGCAAAGGGATGGGAATGGGTGGGATGACCTTAAAAGCCCCTCTGGGCTGTCAAATCCATCAAAGTCAAGGCAAGCAGTATATTTCCATCGACGAAAATCCTGAGCAAACACCGGTGGAACATGCCAGCAAGGCCTGTCTTTGATTTGGCCTCTCCTAGGCTGTGGGTGCAGTCTTTGGTGTCGGGAGTAGCACACACTTGGCTTCCCAGGTTGCCTCCCCTCAGAGTGCTACTGTGAGCCAGGCGTGGTGGTGCACACCTGCAGTCTCAGCACTCGGGAGGCTGAGGCAGGAGGATCACCATGAGTTTGAGGCCAGCCTGGGCTACATAGTGAGTTCAAGGCCAGCCTGAATTACTGAGCGATTCACTGTCTCAGAAAGAAAGAAAGAAAGAAAGAAAGAAAGAAAGAAAGAAAGAAAAAGAAAGAAAGAAAAGAAAGAAAGAAAAGAAAGGTGTGACTTGCTAATGGCGTGCGTGTGAGTGTGTACACAATTATAGCCAGGGCAGAGCATGTGGGCTGGGCCTCCTCACCCTTTGGGAATGCAGAGAGACACAAAAATAGAAACTATCCAATAGCCAGATGGCTAAGCTTCTTAATTTTAAACTTATCTTGAGTTCCGTGGGAGGATGTCAGGAGCAAAAGGCAGAGAACCGCATGGTAACGTTTCTTGTTTCTGTTTTTCATACGAAACAGCATCCCCGGAGGTGAGGAACAGCAAGGAAACCGTATAACGAAGTGGCAGAAACGCTCACTTGAAGTCCCGGCCTCGCGAGTGGCACCGGGACTCAGAGCGCTGCCCGAAAGCCCTCCGGGCAGCAGGCCTCAGTCTCCCCAGCGCGCCCAGCACCCCGGGCCCGGACACGGGTGGGCGGCGCCGCCTCCTTCGCCGGGGCCCTGCCGGCGGGCGCAGCCCCAGAGTAAACACCCCCGGGTCGTGCCCGGCCGGCCCCGCACCTGAGGGGACGGATGTGTTTGCCGAAGGGCCCCCGGGTCGGAGCAGCCAGGCCGCTCGCGGGCCGGGCCGCCGCGATGACTCACTCGGGGATGCTGTAATGACTTTCCGTTTGCTTAAAGCCGGGACAGTTGACACAGCGATGAAAGCAGAAGGGCCGGAGAAGTCGAGCTGCATTAGCCGGCGAAGCGCGGGCCTCCGGAGGGGTCGGCCGGGCGTATTTGAGCAAAGATTATCTTGACAAATTGGATAAACATGTGCGGGCTGACCGGGTGCTGATGCAGGGCGCGGGAAAGCACACCTGTGGCTCGGCTCAGCCGCGCGGCCGGCTCTCCGGGCTCTGTTTACCTGTGCAGGCAGAGGCACGGCCGCCGGCCTGGCAACGGCTGCGGCTGCGACAACTGGGCCGCCCGGTCCCCAGAGCCAGGGCCAGACTTTGACAAACAGTCCCTGCTCAAGGAGGCCCAGGGCCAGGGTCCCCGGGGCAAATAACGATGGCAAATGCAAATAAATGCACCCACCCCCTCTCCGGGCTCCCTGCCACAGCTGGCTGGGGCGCAGGGGTCGGCCTGGCCCAGGGAAGGAGTGTGAGGCAGACTCGGGGGCACAGATCACCTGGCACCCGCGTGGAGGTGCGAGCCATGCCGGGCCACGCCCACCAGTACAGCTCGATTGCGGATACAAGGAGTTGCTGGCTTCCCCACAGGCCTTTGTGCACACTCAAGGTTCTCAGGGGAGCTGAGCGTCTGTGGGAGGAGCCAGGTATGGTGCTGCACGCCTGTGATCCCAGCCCTCCGGAGGCTGAGGCAGGATTGTTAGGAGTTCGAGAACAGCCTGGGCTACAAAGTGAGCTCAAGGCCATCCTGAACTGCATTAGCAAGACCCTGTCTCAAAGAAGACCAAAAAAAAAAAAGTAAAAGAATACTCAGAAAGATGGAGGGAGAAGTCCCACTAGCTGGGGAGCGCAGGACCCAAAGGCGACACAGTGTGAATTTCCTGGGTTTTCCTTTGGTCTCACTATCTCAGAGCTGGAGCTGAGGAAGCTGGCAACCCGGAAATACCTACAGGTGCAGACTACACAGCCCGGGAAGCTGTCCTCTTCTGCCGAGGAGCCGGCTAGGGCACTGGCATCCCAGGGCTTTCAGACAGCAGGTGCTTTGCTGCGGCCAAAGCCTCAGAAGAAGCGATGGGTCCACCCAGGCCAGCACAGGCTGGGATTCCTCCCAGCCACCCCAAGAGGAGGCCACACAGAGCTCCCCGCGGTGGGTCAGAGGAGGTCAAACAGGGGTCTGGCTTTCCGGCCTGGTGGCTGGTACCAGGCTCCACTGTGGTCCATGTGGGTCAGCCTGACCAAGCACTCTTCCTCCCTCCACTTTCCGAGGCCAGAGAAGGCTCAGGCAGCTGCGATCTGCCCACAGCCTGGAGGAACACATGTTAGGCACGTTCCCGCGGTTGGGACAAAACACCCAGCGTGTGCAGTTCAAAGGCGGAGAGGCTCACTGTGTGCTTATGGCTTCCCAGGGTTCAGTTTCCGGTCCGCTGGCTCCAAGGCAGAAACAGCACGGAAGAAGGGCCTGGCAGAGGAAAGGCGCTCAGCCCTTGGCAGCCGGGAAGCAGAGAGAGAGGGGCGGAGCTGGGAAAGAGAACCCACCCTTCCAGGCCACACCCCAATGACCAGCCCCGCCCAAGACAGGCCCCGCCCCCAGCCAGGCCCCGCCTCCTAGCTGCACACTGACCGGGAGCTCTTCTTGGAAGAGTCTGCTGAAAAGTACCGCATTCCCACCGTCCAAAGGCCCCACTTCTGAACGCAAGAGATCTGGGGAGATATTTTACATCTTAACCATAAGGCAAGCTCCCCCGCTGCAGTGTCCATAGGGTGTGGGGGCAGGCGGAGCCCCTGCCTGTGATGACGGGACTGCCCCCAGCTCAGGCAGGGGTCAACAGACACCCACATGACCCAGGTTTCTGTCTGACCTGGCAGTACCAGGGCGACACCTCTGTCCCTGCGGGGAGACATGAGAGAAAGTCAGCCCCAGCAGGGTGTGAAAATGAGACCCCGCATCTCAAAACAACAGGAAAACGCCCCATTTTCAGTAAAAACTAAGCATTCATTACCACAAGAACCCCACTCATCGGAGAGGACCTCCCAAGAATGGAAAGGGGCTCAGACGCCAACACCGAGATGACCACCCATTAGATAAGGAGCAGATGAGAGGTTAAAGGGAGCTAAAACAGGGATCACTTTTTATTTTATTTCATTTTGCTTTGTTTTTTGGTCCAGGTCTCATGTTTGTCCTCAGTGCCACAGAAAAGAGAGGAGAGGAAGAAAGAAAGAATATGAAAGGATGAGCTAACTGGGGCGAGAGGGCAGTATCACTGCCGAAGTTGGCTGCATAAGGGAAAGAAATACAAGGCGTGCGCAGAATAAAAAGGGCTGGGGATGTAGTTCATTGTGAAAGGTACACACAAAAAAAGGAAGAAAAGAGAAAAAAGGAAGAGAGATAGGAGGAAAAAAATTATTCAGTGCCCCCCCAAAATACTTCAAATATAATGACATAGATAATTTAAAAGCAAAAGGATGGAAA
Source organism: Chinchilla lanigera (assembly GCF_000276665.1). Taxonomy (NCBI): domain Eukaryota; kingdom Metazoa; phylum Chordata; class Mammalia; order Rodentia; family Chinchillidae; genus Chinchilla; species Chinchilla lanigera. Next base: position 10,734,815 of record NW_004955420.1, on the reverse strand, counting down.
AGATAGGGCCGGGGATATAGCTCAGCAGCACAAGCATCTGCCTGGCAAGCACAAGGTCCTGAGTTTGATTCCTGATTCCTGGTACCAAAAAAAAAAAAAAAAGATAAATGAAGCATGGTGCACGCCTATAACCCCAGCACTCAGGAGGCTGACGCAGGAAGATCTCTGTGAGTTCAAGACCAGTGTGGACTACATAGTGAGATCCTGTCTCAGTAAGTAAATAAATAAATAAATAAATAAAGGAGCCAAATAACCAAGGACAGACAGTAAGCCTAAATATATACATATCCAACAATGAAGCTGCAAAATATGAGAAACAACATAGCCCGGTGTGGTGGTGCACACCTGTAATCCCAGCACTCTGGAGACTGAGGCAGGAGGATCATTGCAGTTTCGAGAACAGCGTGGGCTACAAAGTGAGCTCAAGGCCAGTTTGAACTGCATAGCAAGATCCTGTCGCAAAAAGACAAAAACTATATATATATATGAAACATAACCGACAGAACTAAAAGAAGGGTGGGTATGGTGGCACACTGGGAAGGCTGAGGTGAGGGTATCACCATAAGTTCAAGGCCAGCCTGGGCAACACAGTGAGCTCAAGGCCAGCCTGAACTACACAGCAAGACCATGTCTCAAAAATAATGATAATAAATTAAACAATGAATTAAATTTTGGTCCCTCTCACTGTAGCTGTCTCTTGCCTATGAAGTAATTTCATTTGTCCCTGTGTCCCAAACCCTGGGTGCTGGCCTCCTCCCATTTGCAGTCTTAAGTCGCAGGCCCCTGGGAGGATTAGGTGCAAATGTCACCTGCCGCTCCCTCCGGGGATTGTGCGAGTGTGACCGGGACTGTGCAGGCCATGGCTGCGTCCCTCCCGTGCAGACACAGCCGGCCCTGTTTCACATGTTTCTCCTTCCTCTTCCAGGAGTCGGGATCTCCTTCCCTGGCAGGCAGTGCAAGGAGCGGAGGATCTGCCAAGCCTGGTCCCTGCATGGAAACCCATCCTGTGGGGGTTCTTAGAAATGATGTCTTTGTGAAGATCCCTGAGGGGCTGCTGTCCCAGCAGTCATGGCAGTGAGACAGCCCACACGCCACAGTGAGCAGAGCAAAGAAGAGGTGCACCTGAGATTAAAATCGCTGGTGGTGGGACTGGGGATTTAGCTCAGCAGCACAGTGCCTGCCTGGCAAGTGCAAGATTGTGAGTTCAATTCCCGGTTCTGGAAAACAAGCAAACAAACAAAAAATCGCTGGTGGTGGTGCATGCCTGTCATCCCAGCACTCAGGAGGCTGAGACAGGAAGATCTCTGTGAATTCGAGGCCAGCTTGGGCTACATAGTGAGTTCAAGGCCATCCTGAACTGCATAGCAAGACCCTGTTTCACACAACCAAAAAGAATAAAAAATTTAAAATTAACATATATTGATATATAATAATTATGTATGTATTTATGGAGTACAGCATAATAATTCTATACATGTGTACAATGTGCAGTGACAAACTCAGGGTGGTTGCCAGCTCTTCGTCCTTAAATGTTTCTCATTGGTCTGTGCTGGGAATCTAGGGTCTCTCTTCCCCAGCTCTTTGTAAAAGGAATAACGCATTGCTGTCCACTAGAATCACCCCAATGTGGCCTATGTTCTAATAGTTCATCTTTCGCTGCATTTTATAAAGGAGTGAATCAGCGGAATTAGATGGTGGTGTGCGGAGGATCAAATCCCAGGTTTCTCACTCTACCGCTGAGCTACGCCCAAGCCCGAGAATGTTCTTAAATGAAGGTATGCGCTTCTCCCCACACTGCGCGGGAAGCTGTGGTGTCCAGCGGAGCTCTAGGCAGACTTGACTATCCCGGGCTTCCGTTCTGTTCCTGTAGCAGTGTGTTTTTGTTGTTATAGTTGTTTGTTTGTCTGTTTGTTTGTTTGAGACAGGATCTCACTTTGTAGACCAGGCTGGCCTCAAACTCAGAGGGATCCTTCTGCCTCAGCCTCCCGAGAGCTGGGATCACAGGTATGTGCCACCTCGCCCAGCAGAGCTGTGAACGGTTTTCAAATGGCACCTGCTCAGGAGGGTTTGCTGGACTGCATGGGGCAGGGGCTCAGCTGTCCCTGGGCTTCCGGAGGACTGAGCCCTGGCCGTGTGGATTGATTCTCAGCCACTCAGGGAGCTGGCAGCTCTCACCACTGGGTCTTGTCCAGTTCTACTTTACTGACACACACAGGTCCTTAAAAGCCATTGCACCATTAAGAACTGTACAAGAAACACCACAAGGCTTATGGGAAAATGGGGTTTAGTGCCGCAGAATTCAAAGACACCATCAGTGTTGCACTACGAAAATAAGAATGAAAATGGAACCAGGCGTGGTGGTGCACACCTATAATCCAAGCACTCAGGAGGCTGAGGCAGGAGAATCACCACAAATTCAAGCCCAGCCTGGACTACATAGCAAGACTCTGTCTCAGAAAAAAAAGAAAAGAAAGACTTCTGGGCATCAATGGCTACTCTCAAGAGAGTAAAAGACAACCCATGTAATTGAAGAAACTATTTGAAAATCATATATTTTATAATGATCCAGTATCCTGAATATAAAAAGAACACTTACAACTCAAGAGCAAAAGACAAACAGCCTAATTTTTAAAATGGACAAAGAATTTTATAGATATTTGTCCAAACACAAACAATCGTTGAGTATACAAAAAAGATTCTCACAGAGGCTTAGGCAGGACTATCCCAGTGAGTTCTGGGCCAGCCTGGGCTACATAGTGTCTCAAAAAACACACAAAAAAACCCAGGTGTGGTGGCACATGCCTGCAATCCCAATACTGGGGAGGCTGAGGCAGGAGGATGATCACGAGTCTAAGGCCAGACTGGGCTACATAGTTCAAGGCCAGTCTGAGCTACCTAGTGAGACCCTGTCTCAAAAAAGAAAAAGAAAGAAAGAAAGGATGGAAGAAAGAGGAAAAGAGAAAGAGAACACACTCTCCCCTGTTAGTCATAGGGTAACAGGACACAGAACTGGGGGACCAGGCTGAGCATGGGGAGCGAGGTCTTGCCTCGCAAGCACTGGCCCAGTACAACCTGTAGCTGCAAAACAACACGCACAGAGCATGCAGTGCTGACCGAGGTGTGAAGGGAGGGGAACATTTTTCGTTGCCCACGGGGTACAAAGTGGTGCGGCTGCGGTGGGGAGCAAGCTTGGTAGTTCCTTAATAAAACAAACACAGACCAGACCAACCACAGGATCCAAAAACCCACTCCTGAGTATAGATCTAAACGAAGCAACAGCAAAAGTGGGTACACGAGCTCCTTGCAGCTCGCTCTGTAACAGCTGAGAGGAGGAACCACTCAGCTGTGGTCACTGATGCACCCGGAACCAGAATGTGCAGCACCCCTGCGGGAGCGTGTTGTTGCCTGGTAACAAGAGGCACTGGTTTGCGCTGCTGTGCTGAGCTTTGACCACATTCTGCTAACCGGAAGAGTCGGAGGCAAAAGCCCATGTATTCTATAGCAATTCCACGTATACAAAGTATCCAGAATAAGCTGGAGGCTGGTGCGCCACTGGGATCCCAGCACTGGGGAGCCCGAGGCAGAAAGATCACCAATGGTGCTAAGGCCGGCCTGGGCTGTACAGAGAGTTGAAGAACAGCTCGTACTACATACTGAAATTTTGTCTCAAAAAACCAAAAGAGAAAACAAAAAATTTAGTCCCAGGAAGCCAGGCTGTGCCAGCCTGCCAATTCCTCGTTGTCCAACCATTCTCATTTGCCGGGGAACCTCTTCTTGTCTTCTGTAGCCAGGGCTGGCTTTGAACTCACAGGGATCCTCCTGCCTCAGCCTGCCAGATGCTTGGATCCCCGGCATGCCCCATTTCGCCTCCTGCTGAGGTCTGTTTTCTTATTGGTGTGATGGAGGGGCAACAGCGCTCATCCAGGTGCTAGGTGAGCTCTCTCAGGATCTCAGAACCCGGCGAAGACTGACTTTCTCTGGGTGCACTAGGGCCTCTGGCTCTTTCCCAGAAAACTGTATCGGCAAAGCAGCGCAGCCTCTGGCACCCCCAACTGCAGCTGCAGAGGCAGGGGTGCTCAGGTCCCGACAGTCACGTCCTCTCTTGCGCCTCCTCTGCCCTCCCTTCCTCAGCAACGCTTGTGGGCCTGTGTTGTGCGTGGGACCCTCAGTTCAAAGTTGGTGCTGCTATGGAACTCAGAGGGTACAGTGGCCACTCCTGTGATCCCAGCACTTGGGAGGCTGAGGCAGGAGGAGCACTGTGAATTCGAGGCCAGCCTGGGCTACATAATGAGACCTTGCTTCAAAAAAAAAAAAAAAAAAAATTGCTGAGATGGCTCTCAAGCTTGGGATCCTCCTGCCTCAGCCTCCTCAGGGGCTGAAATGATTGGCCTGCACCACTGTGCTGGGTGCCACTGAACCAGGCTGTGACAGAAAGGTCTATTGGGAAGTTCAGAACTAGAATGCTTGCAATATAAAATACTGCTGAGTATTCTGAAGTGACCTGGAAAGTGTGTACAGACTGAAGTGAAAGGCTACAAGTTATCTTTTTTTTTTGTCTTTTTGAGTCAGGGTCTAGCTATGCAGTTCAGGCTGGCCTTGAGCTCACTTTGTAGCCCAGGCTGGTCTTGAACTCACAACGATCCTCCTTCCTCAGCCTCCTGACTGGAAGGCTTTCTGTTGTCTTTTAACTTTTTTGTGATTTTTATTCTTATTAGTACAATGACCACACTCATGAGAGGTTGATCCGTGTACATAAAACACCTCAATTCTTCTTCTTTTGTTTTTGGTTTTTGAGACAAGGTCTTGCTTTGTATAGCCCAGGCTGGTCTTGAACTCACAGTGATCCTCCTGCCTCAGCCTCCTGAGTGCTGGGATGACAGGAGTGTGCCACCACCGAGGCCGGTTTAGTTTCTTCCTCCCCAGGGCTGAGCAGCTGTGGTGGCTGACATTGCCACACAGGCTGGCCTCCGGGCACTGAACGTCCTACGTTGGCCTCAGCCTTGCTGATGAGGAGCACCCCGTAGGCGGGAAGGAGCCCTGGAGTCCTGGGCGCATGTGGGCACCCGCTGTCCCTCCCAGCCTCCAAGGTCAGACCCTCGGTGACACTCAGACGGGGTCACAGCGAGGATTTTCTCCTGCTGGCCAAAGTACTGGAAGAAAAAAAAAAAAGGAAAAAAGCATTTCCTAAGCAGGGCAAGCAGAGTTTTTAAAAATAGGCTTGAAAGACTTCTCCGAGGAACTAGGCCAGGCTGAGAGGTGTTCGGGTGTCCCCGGGGGGAGCCATCAGGGTCCCCCTTCGCTGTACCTTTTTCTTTTTTTAAAATACTTTTCTAATTTGTTCCTACAATAGTCCTATATAGCTCATATAAACAGAAAATAATAAGGTGGAAATCTTGCTGCATGTGGTGGCACACACCTGTCATCCCAGCACTCGGGGCTGAGGCAGGAGGATTGCTGAGAGTTCAAGGCCAGCCTGGGCTACACAGTGAGACCCTGTCTCAAAAAAAAAAAAAAAAAGAAAAAAAGAAACCAAAATAAAAAACCCTGCGGCGGTCTGTGAAAGAGCCATTCATGCGGGCAGAGCGGAAGGGAGGTGCTGACCGAGAGCTGTCCCTGTCCCCTGGGTACAGACAGCTCCTCAGGGCAGGGTCGGCAAGGACAGAGAAAGGGCGCTCAGAGGGAGCCCGGGGTGTGCGGCCTCTCCGCGACCACATCAAAGGTCTGCGCCCTGTGCAGAGAGCACAACCCCCCTACCTGTCCCCTGGGGGTTCCTGACTACACTGGGGGCAGCACGGGCAGTGTGGTCCTCAGAGGCGCAGCCCCGACCTCCTGGGCCACAGGGAGCTCAGGGCGGTGACTCCCTCCCCCCACTGTGCTGACAACAGGATGGAGGGGCAGCAGGGCCGAGGCGGGGCGGAGGTGAAGGGGCGGAGGCCTTTCCCAAGGCCACCCAGGGGCTATGCGGTCACCTCGAGGGTCTACCACTCCTCCGTCTTCCGAGATTTTTTTTTTAAGTTTTGTGGGCCCGCGGGATTGAACTCAAGGCCGTCTCACTGAGCTACACGAAAGTTTTGCTTTTTTTTTTTTTTTTTTTGGACAGGGTATGTAGTTCAGCCTGGCCTTTGAACTCTCAGCGATCCTCCTGCCTCAGCCACCCAGGCGTGGGCCACCACACCCTGCTGAGTTGGACAGTTATGTAAAGGAGCTTTCAAGCGCCTTATCGAGAACGTTAATCTCCCTGTCTACTATCTACCTATCCATCTAATACTTTAAGGGCTTCTCTGGGAAGCGCAGGTGCTGGGTGCTGAGCCTGGGACGTCACCATGCCACGCACACATTCTCCCGAGAGCCACCAGGGTGACTTCTCAATAATTTGCTCTGCAAACTCAGAAGCAGCGTCCACAAGATAAACTGTGATGAGAAAATGTGCTTACCAATGAAATTTAATTCGAGCACTAAATATACATACATCCCAAATAGTATTTGGAAGATTGTAATAAAAATCTTGTGTAGCCAGGCTTGGTGGTGCACTTCTGTAATCCCAGCACTCAGGAGGCTGAGGCAGGAGGATTGCTGTGATTGTGAGGTCAGCTTGGGTTTCATACTGAATTCAAGGCCATCATGAGCTCCATAGAGAGACCTTGTCTTAAAGAAATCCAATATATATCTTGAACTTTTCCCATAAATATAAAAATATATCTAGTACTGGGTCTTATGTGGGTATCGTAAAAAATGAACATAATAGAAGACAAAGTCTTTTGATGGTTTGTTTCTGTTGTTGTTTTGACTGTTTTGTTTTTTGGGGACAGGGTCTCACTACGTAGTTCAGTCTGAGCTTGAACTCACTATGTAGCCCAGCCAGGGATCCTCCTGCCTCAGCCTCCCAAGTGCTAGGATTATAGGCGTCCACCACCACGCCCTTGCTTGATGAAATTCTAACCACAAAAAAGCATGGCTAGTACTGGGGAAGTAAAGTGTTACAGGCTTTTTTCATTTATCAATTTTATTTCAGACAATATAAAAGAAGTGAGAACTTTGTCAGTCTAAAAAAACTACTTTATTTCACGCCATTATTTCTTCGCAGCCTGCCAGCTAAAAACATGTCCATATCAAGCCTTTGTTTCCTGATCCTTATTATAGTCTCCATAAAAATCATTAGAAATACACCGTCTCGGAAAGAGAAGCTGATCCCTCCCCTGTCCAAATTGTTAGTCTTCTGATTGACTTTGAAAACCAAAACTTTACTCTCTTTGAGGGAAAATAATCTATTTTTCAAGAGTTTCAATCTGTCAGTCAGCCTGATAGACGCAAAGCTCCTGCTGTATTATTTTGCGCTTCGGTTCACATATGTTAAAACAAAATCATTTTCTAAAGCTAAAGACAACTCAGTGCTCTGCTTAGCTCCCGAAGTTCTCCTGCAGTCAGGAAGCTGCGGCCAAAGGCTCCTTCAGTAATGGTATTTATTTATTTATTTATTTATTTATTGTCTTTGTGTGTGTGTGTGTGTGTATCGGGGATTGAACTCATGACCTTGCGCTTGCCAGGCATGCGCTTATGCCGCTGAGCTATTTCCCCCAATTTTTTTTTTTTTTGAACTGGGAATCAAACTCAGGATCTTGTGCTTGTCAGGCAGGCACTATGCTGCTGAGCTCTGCCCCTGTCCCCTTTGTTTTAGATTTTGTAATCACAAATCTAGTTCATATAGTTAAAGGTGGCAAATTTATAGTTATCACAGTTTGTCATTTTCTAGCCTATGTTTGATGCTATTGTTATTGCCGATTTTGTTTGTTTGTTTGTTTTCTGGTACCGGGAATTGAACTCACGACCTTGCGCTTGTCAGGCAGGCAGGTGCTGTGCTGCTGAGCTAAATCCCCAGCCCCAAAATTTGTTGCATTCTGTTTTGTTTTTGTTGGTTTGTTTGTTTGTTTTCTGGTACTGGGAATCGAACTCACGACCTTGTGTTTGCCAGGCACGTGCTGTGCTGCTGAGCTAAATCCCCAGCCCTCCTTCAGTAATGGAACCAGCCCCAGGAATGAGAAGTGCGGTTGGGCTCAGGGGTGGGAGACTAGTCCCAGCACTCAGGAGGCTGAAGCAGGAGGATTGCTGTGAGTTTGAGGCCAGCCTGGGTTACATAGCAAGACCCTGTCTCCAAAAAAAAGATAAATAAATAAAAGGGACTGGGGCCAGTCATTATGTTTCAGCAGTAGAGAAGTTCCAGCTACTAAATTTGTAAGTCATATATTTTTAGTTTTAAATCTCACGGAAACTTTGGCTCCATGACAGGAAGTGATTAAAAGAGAAAAAAAGAAAGTTCCGGAAGCCCACACTCGTCTCCATTGTAATCAATGGTCCGTTTGTGTTGCCCGGAGACCTTGCCACAATGAATCACTATACGCAGACAGAATGTAGCTCCCCTGTGTCTCCTCATGGAGATTGTCTTCGGTTAAAAGTAGAAATTGAGTTTAGAAAGTATAGTTGGGGGATTTCAGCGATTCTTTTTTAAAGACATACTTCAATCAAAAATTAGTTCATGCTACAACAAGTGTTTGTGTTTTGGTTTTTTGAGACAGGGTTCTCACTGTGTAGCTGAGGCTGGGCTCAAACTTCCAGGGATCCTTCTGCCTCAGCCTTCTGAGTGCTAGGATTACAGTTGTGTGCCACCAAGCCTGGCTTCTGCAAGTGATTACTGATCACAGCTGTCTGCAAGTTTTATATGATTTGATCATCTGAAAGAATGCAGATATCTGAAAACATGCCTCCTCAAAAAGCTGATATTCTAAAGGAAGAAACTGGATGAAAATATTAGAGATTAGCCAGGCATGTGGCACACAGTGTGACCCCAGCACTCAGGAGGCTGAGGCAGGGGGATCCCTGGAAGTTCAAGGCTAGCCTGGGCTACATGGTAAGTTCCAGGCTAACCTGGATTGCATAGAAAAACTCTGCTCAAAAAATAAATGAATACAAATAAATAAATAAATAAGTAAATACAATAAAATATTAGAGCTGGGGATTAGTTCAGTGGGAAGTACTGACCTAGCACACACAAGACCATGGGTTCAAGCCCTAGTACCCAAAACAAAAACAGACAAGCAATTGTCAGCTACCATGGCTGCCGAGGAGAATTTGTTGGGTCTGGTAGCCTTCACCCGTGATCTGAGCTACTCTAGAGGCTGAGGCAGGAGGATCACAAATCTGAGGCCAGCCTGGACAATTTAGTGAGATCTTGTTTCAAAAATGAAAAAGTTGAGCCAGGAATAGCAGCACACACCTGAATCCAAGTGTTCAGGAGGCTGAGGCAGGAGGATCTCTGTGAGTTTGAGACCAGCCTGGGTTACAAAGTGAGTTATATAGCCAGACCCTGTGTCAAAAAACCAAAAAAAGAAAATGTATAAGGGTTGGGGTGGGGCTCTTGCTCAGTGGGAAGCCCTGACCCACATGCACGGGAACAGTAAGGGACCAGCCCACCATCCTGCCTGCCGCCTTCCCTCCCGCCTTTCTCTGCTCCCTTCTTTCTCCCTCTTTTCCTGTTTTATCGAGCTATCTTTACCCGGAGGTGATCTCATCCACATACAACCACACTGTGTCGGTGGGAAGCATTGCTGCGCCGGGATTATTTTGTTGTCACCAATGGAAGGGAGAAGGCGGCGGGCGCCCACAGGGCTGCCTGCTCCTCTGTGGTCTGGGGGGCGCTGCAGGGAGGCCAAGGACAGGCGCTCACGCGGGGCCAGTGGTGGGTGGGGCCAGGGCTGGCGGTTTAGAAAAGTATTCAAAGCCGGGCCTGATAGCGCTTGCCTGTAATCTCAGCACAAGAGAGGCTGAGGCAGGAGGATTGCTGTGAATTCTGGGCCAGCCTGGGCTACATAGTGAACCCTGTCTCAAACAAAACAAACAAAAAAAGAATTATTTGAAATTTTAAAATATTGAAAATGCAATAGACAGTGGGAAGATTAAACTATTTTAGAAAATAAAGCAAAAAGACAAAGAGATAGACAATAGAAAAGATAAAATTAGAAGACAGTCCTGGTGATATAATATCCAAAGAATACGTGCTCCAGAAAGAATGAATAAAATAAGAGGTAGGAACTTACACTGAAATAATTCAAATTTTTTTTCTCAAACATAGAACATGAGTTTTCAGAGTTGAAAGGACTTGAGTATCCAGCAAAAAATAAAATAAAATAAAATAAAATAAACCCTACTAAAATCTACACAAAAAAATTAACATGTACTTGACTGATTTGTGAAGATCTCGAAAACTTCCAGAGAAAGGAAAAAGGTCACAGCGGAAGATTCCCAGACTTCTCAGTAACACCACTGGAAGCTGAGAGCGATGGAACTCATCTTCCATGCCTGTAATCGCAGCACTCAGAAGGCTGAGGCAGGAGGATCAGCATGAGTTCAAGGCCAGCCTGAGGGCTGGGAAGATAGCTCAAGGGCACAGCACCTGCCCGGCAAGCATGAGATCCTGAGTTTGATTCCCAGTACCGAAAAAAAAAAAGCCAGCCTGAACTACATAGCGGGACCCTATCTCAAAACAAAAAAAAAAGTAGGAAGTATACCTGAATCTCATAAAGTATGGTGGGTAAAAATAAACCAAAAAACATGTTAGGCAGAGGGGCAGGCTTGGGTTTTCCCCCAGTTTCCAATCCATATATTGTATGAGAGATAATATTCATAGAAATCTGGCACAGCACTCCCCCCCGCTGAAGTTCCCTCCTGGACGCAGTCTGGAGCTCCCCTCACTGTGGAGATGGAGGCAGCGCTTCGTGGCGTTGCTTATCCTTGCGTCCGAGTAACCTGCGGTGAAGCTGGGATGCCTCGGAGCTGCTCCTGTCTCTGACGGGGCCGACCAGACCAAGGCCCACAGGGAGCGGACGGATCTTGTCCTTCCTGTCTGTGAGGAGGTCTCGCTGCCCAGTCACGCTGCTGTTTTCAGTTGTCCGGGTTATGTATCCGTCAGGAGCCCTCTGGGGGATGCTGGGCCCCACGTGGGCTGGTGTGGAGGGTGGCACGGGCCCTCATCCTGGTAAAGCACACCGACCTCCTCTCTGGGCTTTATTTATTTATTTTATCTTTTTGACACAGGGTCTCCCTGTGCAGTTCAGGCTGGCCTTGGCCTCACTTTGTAGCTTAGGTTGGTCTCGAACTTGCAGCCATCCTCGAGTGCTGGGATTACAGGCGAGTGCCACCACACCCAGCTTGGGCTTTATTCATTTGGCATTGGATGGGGATTGAACCCAGGACCTCACCTGTGCTCAGCAAAGGACCTGCCACCAGGCTACACCCAGCCCTGTCTTTGGAAGCAGCAAGGACAGGCAAGGCGGCGCTGGCCTGTCATCCCAGCACTTGGGAGGCTGAGGGTCACGGTGGGTTCAAGGCCACCCTGGACTCCATAGCGAGACCCTGTCTCAAAAAACAAACCATGAAGAGAGAGAGACAGACAGACACAGAGACAGAGACAGATGTTCCAAGGGCAAGCTCTACCACGGCCCCCTTGAGCAGGAAGCAATGCTGCTGGCACGGAAACCTGTGCCCCTCCAATGCCAGGAACCGGAGACAACCCTGGGAGCGCTGCCTCCGGTCCCGGCACCCACCCTGGGCACCTCGGAGGGAGGTCGGGGTGTATTTCAAACCAGCGAGCGCCCTACCCTGACCAAAGCCTGTGGAGGCACTTTTCCTTGGGCACGCTTGGCAAACGCTCCTTCTTCTCTGCAGCACTACTGCAGTCTGAGAGTTTGTGACTAAGTCCCACTTTGTTGGTAAAATAAAATTTTATCTTGGCTGTGTTTGTCAAGTGCCTTTTCAAAACAGAGTTATCGGCAAACAGAGTGTCTCCACAGATGACGGTCCTGGCCTTGCTCCTAGCAGACTAATTAGAATGTTTCCCAAGGACTCGAACAGTGTGACGAGTGCTTCAAGGCAATGCGTCCTTGTACTGTATTCATTTTTATTTTTTTGCTCTGTTGCCCAGCCTGGCCTCAAATCCCTGGCTTTAAGTGAGCTTCCTGCTTCAGCCTCCTGAATGGCTGAGACTGCAAGTCCTCATCTCAGCTGTCCTGGCTTCCTTGTATTTTATATAACATGTATGGGGGAGCTAAGAGGAAAAAGGAAGATTGGATTTTTAAAGTTCATCATGTCACTGAAGCCAGGTATGGGGGTGCACAGCTGTGATCCTGGCACTCAGGAGGCTGAGGCAGGAGGATCGTACCCAGTTCAAGGATACCCTGGGCAACATAATGAGTTCAAGGCAGCCTGAACCACACAATGGGACCTTGTCTCAAAAAAAAAAAAAGCATAAAAGAAGAAGAAGAACGCGTCTACAAACATTAACCAGCATAATACAGGGACATCGCACAGTCCTTGCCACCGGGAGGGAAGGAAGGAGGTGGGACAGAGAGCCCAGAACCGAAGGGTTCATGTTCTGGCCCAGTTCTCTCTAATACAACATCTGCTGAAAGTTTCCTGCTTCCTGCTTCCTGGTTGGTTTCTTTTTTATTCTTTACTTTTTTTTTTTAACTTGGAAACGATCATTCCCACACTATTTGTCAACAAAAAAAGACTCAGTTCTGAGAACCCCTTAGGGATTTTCTGTGGGAGCGGCCGCTATAATTGAGCGGAGAAGAACACCACAGAGCCGAACCGGAGCCCGGCTGTCAGGTCCCTTCGCGCTTTAATAAAGCAACGTGTCATTTGCCGTCGGCTGCATTTCAGCTCTACAGAATACGAGCCTGGTTTGCACTGCCGTGCGTGCGTGAGTGCGTGCGTGCCCGCGCCTTCCTGCAATTTGGATGCCTTAATGATTTCATGCAAAACTCTCCGGCTACAGGGGTCTTGGCTCCTGTGATCCAGGTTTTTCCCTTTGATGCGGAAGACTTACGTGCATCCATCATGGTTAGAAAAAAAATTTTAAAAAACAGCAGAGTTTGGGCAAACACTGCCCTCCGGCTCGCTCCCTCGCAGGCTGGAGATCCTTCATCTAACCCGCCCCGTCCTTGTGCCCGGCGCCGCCCGCTTCCCTGGTGCCATCTTTATTAAAGTGGCGCTCGCCCCGCATTCAGCCGCATGACTTCTTACAGGCTTCAGAATAAATCACCACATTGCTCCGATCTTGGCTTCTCTGCCCTCGGCTTTCAATTAAATTTAGAATTGACTTTAAAGGTACAACCTCAATGTACATGGTGGAAAATGACCTTGTTTCCCCTCTCCCGCCGCCTGCGACTTCCTGCGCGGGGCTCTTCTACTCCCAGCTCCGGGTTCAAAAAGTAGAAACGGCAATGTGCTCCGCGCGCCTGGGGCAAACCCAGTGTCAAGCTGTTTAAAGTCTTTAAAGTCCCGTCCAAAAGGTAAAGTACACTCCGCAGAGAGAGAAATCTAGGGGCCTGGATCTCCTCCGGCTGCCTGCCTTCGGGCAGAGACACAGAAGGAGAGGAAGAGGAAGGGGAGGAGAAGAAGGGAAAAATAAAAACCCTTTGAGCTGAGCATTTTGTAAAAAATGTGCTTAATTTCTACGGTTTGCGTGCAGGCCGATGAACCTATTTATAAGACACATTGGCCGCCAAGGTCGCTCGTTCTATGACATTAATACAGACGATCAAGGGGCAAGATTAAGAGCGAACCAAGACCGACCTGATCATCAAAACGGACTTTCATCTTTTGTCTTTTCATTTGGCTTCTTGCTCTTCCAAAGAGCAATGGCCTAGCGAGCATCAAGGGACTGCTGGGGACCAGCCCGGCCCGGCCTCCTGCCTGGGCAAGGCTCCACCTGCGGGACACTGCCCCCGTCCCCAGCCTATCATGCTCAGAGGACAGCTCTGGCTGACCGTGTAAGAAGGTCCCTCCCAGATTAGAAGAGAAGGAGGAGAGACGGATGAGCCTGTCCGGAGAGGATCAGGCAAGATCCAGTGTGTGAAAGGGGTGAGTCAAGTGCAAGGATTTACAGATGGATCGGACTGCTTTATTTATGACACCATCAGTTCATAGTAAAGTGAAACACTTTGCATCAGGTTCCTAGGAGGCTGGGCTGTGTTTAAGAGCTTAAGCCTTAGCTTTCACCCCTCTGAAATAGAAATGGGAGCCGGATGTGGTGGCGCACATCCCAGCATTTGGGAGGCTGAGGCAGGAAGATTGCTGTAGGTTCAAAGCCAGCCTGGGCTAGGTAGCCGGACCCTGTCTCAAAAAAAACCAAAAAAGTAAAATGGGACTGAAGACCCTTCACTTCAGGTGTGTGAGAACCAAGTGAAAGGAGAAATGCTGGATGTCACTTAAAAGCAGTTGTTGGCAAAATGCATCACTTTCTATAAAAATAAGAAAGAAATATTTGCAAACGTAAGAGTGCTAGGATGAGCGTTCTGAAACTTCTACCTTTAGCCTTTGACCCTGAAATTTAAGAGGCTTCAAGATTTAGCTATGCGTGGGGGGTAGTGGCACACTTCTGTAATCCCAGCACTCGGGAGGCTGAGGCAGGAGGATATCAATACGTGTTCGAGGCCAGCCTGGGCTACAAAGTGCTCTCAAGATCAGCCTGAACTACATAGTGAGACCCTGTCTCAAAAAAGACAAAAAAAAAAAAAAAAAAGAAAAAAGACACATACAGATACACACACACACACACACACACACACATACACACACACACACAAAGATTTAGCTGTGAAAACCTCAAAATAAAATACCTTCTTGGGCCTGCATGGTGGCACATGCCTGTAATCCCAGCACTCAGGAGACTGAGGCAGGAGGATCACTGAGAGTTTGAGGCCAGTCTGGACTACACAGCGAGACTCTGTCTCAAATAAAGAACAAAAACAAAACTTTCTGATAGTTTTCTATCTAGGAGAACTGGGGCAAGAACATGTGGCGCTTTAGTAAATAAGCAGTGAAGGGAGAGAGGAGAGTGAACAGTTCCTCAGTTATTATAAAAGAGTGAACAGTTATTTGCTGAGTGTTGATGTCACATCATCGTCCCCATGGGACTCTCCTAACATCCTGATTAACCAGCCCTGGGCTCCCAGGTCCTAGACGCGGTCCTGAGGCCCCACAGCCCCAGAGCTAGGCGAGGCGGGCATGGAAGTGAGGCCGGCCCAGGGGATCTCAGATCCTGCCCCACCACTGCCCCAGCCTGCCCGCAGGCCTGAGGAATCCTCATGGGGGACCACAAGACACACTGGGGACCGTCCTGCAGTCGGAGGGGACGTTTATAAGAAGAAAAATGTTATCTGGACTTGGTGATGTATGTCTGTAATCCCCGCACTCTGAGAGGCTGAGTTCAAGCCCTGCAAATTAGCAAGACCCTGTCTCAAGACTAACTAAATAAATAAAAGGGCTGGGAATGCCAGGCATGGTGGTGCACGCCTGTAATCCCAGCACTCAGAAGGCTGAGGCAGGAGGACCTCTGCGAGTTCCAGACCAGCCTGGGCTACAAAATGAGCTCAAGGCCAGCCTGAACTGCATAGCGAGACCCTGTCTCAAAAAGACAAAAAAGAAAAAAAAAAGAAGAAAAAAAGGGCTGGGAATGTGGCTTAGTGCGAAGGCCATGAGTTCAATCCCCGGTAGCAGAGAAAGAGGAGGCGGCGGAGGAGGTCACACTAATTTCTCTTTCAGTCTTTGGAATAGGACTGTTACATGGCGAGCTCCTCCCTTTCCACTGACAGTTGCCTAGGAGAGCCATCCTTCTTCAGCCCTGAGCTGTCAGCGTGGACGGGGGTGTTTCTCACGACTGGGCTTCTCTTTCCTGTTCTTCCCATCACACCCACGCTGTTCTCCAGAGGAAAGCACACACACACACACACGACTCTGGCAGTGGAGTGAGGTTAGGGAGGAAATCGCCCAGCACCTGCCCTGTTTTGAAGGCTCCAGCTGCCGGCAGGGGATCTGGCGTTTCTAGGCCAATTCTATATTTCCTGGCCTTCCCAGCGGCAGCTCTCCCTAGGCAGACTTTCCACAGCCTGGCCTCCCTCTTCCCCGCAGGGAAAATCATCACCGTACAGCAAAGCCTAACCCAGAGCCTAGGTGTGGCAGACCTAAAAAGACAGCTTCGTGCCATTGGAAGGTGTCAAGTAGGCACCCATCATCTTAAAAAGCTGCTAGAGCCGGCAGTGGTGGTGCACACCTGTGATCCCAGCACTCAGGAGGCTGAGGCAGGAGAATCACTGTGAGTTTGAGACCAGCCTGAACTACACAGTGAGATTCTATCTGAAGCCACCTCATCCCCCAAAAAATGTTCTGCCAGGGATGCTGTCATTCAAAATCCAGCTCAGTTCTTCCACTCAGCACCTAGCACGCACTAGGGCAGAGTGGGGACACAGGGGGCCCAAACCACCTGAGTCACTCCACCAGATGTGGTGGCGCACACCTGTAATCCCAGCACTCTGGGGGCTGAGGCAGGAGGATGGATTCTAGTCTGAGGCCAGTTTGGGCTACAGAATGAGTTCAAGGTCAGCCTGAACTGCATAGTGAGACCCTGTTTCAAAAGAAAACAAAAATAATAAAATAAAATTAAGTCACTCCACAGGAGGCCAGGTGGCCATACATAAATAGCAGTTTTCTTTCTTGAGTTCCTTCCTCTCTTTTGATCTTCCTCCCTCACACCCCCTTTTGGAGACAGGGTCTCACTGTGTAGTTCAGGGTGGCTTGCCCTCACTGCATAGCCCAGGCTGGCCTCAGCCTCCCGAGTGCTGGGATTACAGCTGTACACCACCACGCCCAGCTTCGCTCCCCTTTTCAATTTCAAGAAATGATTGTTATTTTTCTAGAGTCTAAAAAGAAGCTACCCACAGCTGGTCTCACTTGGCGGGAGCCTGAGGAGTGCTTTATTCTCTCTTGATAGCCTTGAAAACTCAAGGATGGAAAAGATTGAAGGCCAAAAATAGCCAGTCTAGGTAGCAGAGCGAAATTTACAGGTGGTTTGTTTATTTCTTTGTTTTTAAGACAAGGTCTCACTATGTAGCCCACACTGGCCTCAAGTTCCTGACGATCCTTCTGCCTCAGGTTCCTGAGTGCTGGGATTATAGGCAGGGGCCACCGCAGCCAGTTACTGTATGTGGGTTTTTTGTTTTTGTTTTTGTTTTTGTCTTTTTGAGGCAGGGTCTCTCTTATGCAGTTCAGGCTGGCCTTGAGCTCACTATGTAGCTCAGGCTGGTCTCGAACTCATTAAAATCCTCCTGCCTCAGCCTCCCAAGTGCTGGGATTATAAGCATGCGCCACCATGTCCAGCTCTTGTGTGTGTTTTAATATTCCAAGCCTAGCCAGAGGGGCCAGGGATGTAGCTCAGCGGCACAAGCACCTGCCTGGTAAGCGCAAGGTCCTGAATTCAATTCCCGGTACCAAAGGGAAAAAAAAAACTTCCATCCAAGCCTGGCCAGATGCCATGGTGCATGTCTGTCATGCCAACCTGAAAGTCTAGGGCAGGAGGATCACATGTTTGTGCCCAGGGTGGGCAATTTAGCAGGACTCTGTCTCAAAATAAAGTACATTTTTGAAGGGCCAGGGATATAGCTCAGGGTGAAACCCTGGCTTCAATCCCCAGTACTGGAAAAAAACCAGAAACCCATCGGCCCAGGCTCCTGCTACTGGCTGTATACATTTACAGTAAAGTTCTGAGACCCGAACAATTGCTTTCATGTCTATATCATTTTACATTTTTGTTTTTGCACTGAAACGAGGGCCTCCTGTGTATCCTTTCCCTTTGCAACGCGCTTCTGCGAGTACGTGACTAGGCCCCAGTGATCACACCTATTTTGTTCAAGGTAATGAGGAAAGCTGACCCAGAGATTAAAGGCCCTGCCAAGGGGCTGGGGACCTAGCTCAGCGGCAAAGCACCTGCCCGGCAAGTGCAAGGTCGTGAGTTCGATTCCTGGTACCGGAAGAAAAACAACCCCCCCCCAAAAAAATAATAAAAAAAAAATAAAGGCCATGCCAAGGTCATGAATGGTCAGATATAATAACCCTGGCATACCTTATTCAACAGGACTTGTAGCTCCAAGGCACTGAAAGATAGTGATTTTATTTTTGTCTTTTTGAGACAGGGTCTCGCTATGCAGTTCAGGCTGGCCTTGAGCTCACTTTGTAGCCCAGGCTGGTCTTGAACTTGAGACAATCCTCCTGTCTCAGCATCCTGAGTGTTGGGATTATAGGTGTGTGCCACCATGCCTGGTGTAACATAGTGATTTTAAAATAGGAAATCTTTTTTTTTTTTGGAGACAGGGTCTCACTATGTAGCCCAGGCTGGTCTTGAACTCAAAACGATCCTCCTGCCTCAGCCTCCCAAGTGCTGGGATTACAGGCATGTGCTATCACGCCTGGTGTAAGATGGTGACTTTAAAACATGAAATCCTTTTCTTTTTGAGACAGGGTCTCACTATGTAGCCCAGGCTGGCATTGAACTCGCAGAGATCCTCCTGCCTCAACCTCCCTAGTGCTCAGATTATAGGCTTGTATCACCATATCCCGCTTGTCTATCTTTTCCACTAGAATTGAAGCTCCCTGAAGACGGGGCTTAATGTGTCTTATTTTCTACGTCCCCGGCCCCTAGAAGATTCTGTTAGGCCATGTCATTGAGCGGTTCATAAACAAGAATGGAGGAACTCCTGCGCATGTGCTCTGCAAGGAGACCGTGCTATTCCAACGCCAGTTGCTAGTGCTGTGGGTCCCTTGGGTGCTGCCTCTGTCTGCCTGTATTGCTTCAGCGTTGTGCTGGGATCCTCATGAGGATTAGAGCTACATGACAATAGTCAAAGAAATCATAGGAAAATAAACTATTTTCTCCTGCCTAGTTGGCATAGCTCGCGCAGGAAGAATACTATTCCACAGTCAAGAACAGCAGGGAGAACTGGGGTCAGTGGCACACACCCGTGACCCCAGCACTCCGGAGGCTGAGGCAGGAGGATTGCCATGAGTTGGAGGCTGCACAATGAGACCCTCAAAGCCACCAATAAAAGAACAGTGAGAAGAGCTGGGGTTGGCAGGCGGTGGCAGGAAGGTTGAAAGTTTGAGGTTGGCCTGGTCAGTTTAGGGATTTAACAAAAACCTTGCCTCAAAATAAAAAAGAGTGGGCTGTGGTGGTGCACACCCATAATCCCAGCATTTGGGGAGGCTGAGGCTGGAAGATTACCAAGAGACTGAGGCCAGCCTGGGCTACATAGTGAGTTCAAGGCCAGCCTGAACTACAGAGTGAGACCCTGTGTCAAAAAAATAAATAAATAAATATTAAAAAAAGAAAAGAAGAGCTGGGGAATGTGGAGACTGTGAAGACACCGGGCTGCATCCCAGGGATGGGGAAAGAAAGCAGGGAGGGAGGGAAGGCAGGGGACAGGGAGGAGGCGGAAACGCCCAGCTGCTTCCGTCAGTGTCCCGTCCTCTCTGGCCCCCTGCAGCGGAGGAGCTGCCCTGCTCTTGGCGGAACGCGGGGGAGACAGAAGCTGCTTCCCTCCGCCCCGCCTTGTCCTGCACACCCGCCGGGGCCTGGGCTGGCTGCTCCTCACACCTCCACTGGGCTTTCCTCCGCAACTCCCCGCCCACACCCCAGGGCCAGGAGTGGCCCAGGAGTTTCTCAGAAATTCAGATTCCCTGGCCCCACACCCAGCAATGGAGATGCCGGAGGTGCAGGAGGTCCAGGGTGGGCTGTGAAATCTGGCTGCCCCTCCTAAGGGGTCCCACAGCATTACTTTTTGTTGTTGCTTTTGGTTTCTTTTTGTTTTTGTTTTTTTTCCAGTACCGGGAATCGAACTCACGACCTTGTGCTTGCCAGGCCGGTGTTGTGCTGCTGAGCTAAATCCCCAGCCCCTGCTGTGAGTTCTAGGCCAGCCTGACCATATATTGAGACCTTATCTCAAGAAACCAAAAACATGGGGCTGGGGATTTAACTCAGTGGCACAGCGCTGGCCCGGCAAGCGCAAGGTCGTGAGTTCTATTCCCGGTACCAGAGAAAAACCAAAAAATAGAACTCACAGCAATCCTCCTGCCTCAGCCTTCCAAGTGCTGAGTTTATAGGTGTATACCACCACGCCTGGCAAAGTTTTGGTTTTTTTTTTTTTTATTCCTGTACTGGGAATCAAACTCACTACCTTGAGCCTGCCAGGCAGGCACTCTGCCCCTGAGCTAAATCTCCAGCCAACCCACCGCACCCCCCCCTTTTTTTTTTTCCGGAGACAGTGTCTCACTATGTAGTTTAGGCTGGCCTTGAGCTCACCTTGTAGTCCATGCTGACCTCTATCTTACAGTGATCCCTGCTTCAGCCTTCCAAGTGCTGGGATTACAGGCATGTATGTTTTTTTGTTTTTTTTTTTGTTTTGGTTTTGGTTTTTTGAGACAGGGTCTCACTATGTAGTGCAGGCTGGCCTTGACCTCAGTATGCAGTCCAGGCTGGCCTCGAACTCTTGATGATCCTCTTGCCTCATCCTGCTGAGTGCTGGGATTACAGGTGTAAAAGTTTCTTTTTTAAAAAAAAAACATACTTTCCTCCCAGAGCAGGACTTCACCGTCCTGTGGGCGCAGAGTGACCGATCTCTCCTGGCCGGGCCACAGTGTCCTCGGCCCCAGCTCTAGAGGTAAGGTGACTGCAGACCTCACAGGTCCAGTCCTACGTCCTGCTGTGCTGCCTGCCCTGCAGGTAGGATTCTGAGGATTCTGAGTGGGAACAGAGAGGCCAGGGCCCCCGGTCGTGCCCCTGGCCCGCGGAGCCCTGGCAGCACCTGACTGACTGGTAAACAGCTCTGGACAGTGTCACAGCAGCGTGAGTAGCTTGGAGAAAGTGGAATTCCCTCTGGTCTTACCCTGTCAACCCGGCAAGAGGCCGACTTAATGCTCTGGAGAGACAAAATCATGAAATACGAAGTCTTGGTTTGGGGCCACGCTCTGACCCTGGGTGACCTTGGGCAGTAATTTGACCTCTCTGAATCTAATTTTTAGTCATTAAAATGATATCCACACAGCCGGGTGTGGTGGCGCACACCTGTAATCCCAGCACTAGGGAGGCTGAGGCAGGAGGATTGCTGTGAGTTAGAGGCCAGCCTGGGCTACACAATGAGACCTCGTATCCATAAAACCAAAAACCTAACCCAGCCAAAACAGCTCCAGTAAGAAGACTCCACAATAAAGCCTAGAAAGTCAGCTAACTCGCAGTCCTGTAGGTTCCAGCCTCAGCCGCGTGTGGTGACCACACCTGGAATCCCAGGACTCAAAGAGGCTGAGGCAGGAGGATCACAGATACAAGCCCAGCCTGGGTATCTTAGTGAGACCTTGTCACAAAATAAATCATAAAGAAAGGGCTAGAGGTGGAGCTCAGTCTGAGGCCCTCAGTTCAGTGCCCAGTATCCCAAAACAAAGCTCTGGGCCTGAAATCACCCAGAAGTCTTTTCTCCAAAGTGTAAGCTCTGCCGTCCCTGAGAAGTTGTGGGGTACATGTGTCTAGGGAGGCGCTGGAAGAGGCGGGTCGCAGGGGAAGGCGACAGATTCAGCTCCTCGGAAGGAGCCCGCGGCTTCTCCTTTCCGTCCCTGAGCCCTTTCCCCAGCTCTGCGGGGCCTATTGTCCCGGGGAAGCCACCCATTGCAAATCAGGCCTGCGGCTCACTGTGATTCTCCAGCCAGGGACCAGAGCCGGCTCCTGGAACCTGGTCCAGGTGCTGATCACCACTCCAGCACCTACCCCAGAGCTCCATGCGAGTGCGTGGGACGCTTTCATTTTTAATGTTTCTTAAGATGAGCACACTGATTCCAAGTCGCCTCCGCAACTTTACAACCGAGGACGCTAAAAGCTGGGGAGAGGAGGCACACGCTGCCCGCCAGGTGGTGTGGGGACTCCTGGCTCCTCCGCCTGCAGCCTGGGCAGCAGTCCCCAGGGTCACACTCTGCAGAAAGGAGGAAAGAAGCTACTTCCCTTCTCAGATCTCTCTCTCTCTCTCTCTCCCCTCCCAAGGCAGGCAAGAAGCCCTTTTACAAACAACCTAAGAAACTTGTGTGAAAGAGGACGCGAAGACTTGGCCTCACAGATACATTTTTTTTTCATTTAGATCTTGAAATAACCATGCTTGTGAGCCTTTCTTCTAACTCTCTAAAAAGGAAACCCTCAAACTCGTACCGTAACCCCTGTATCTTATCGGGGGAACATTTATGCATGCATATGTCCAAAATTGATTCAAATAACAGGTGATGTTGTCTTCTGTTTTCTTCATACAGCTAAATAAATTTAAGTTTGAAGGGATGAGTGCAGGTGTCATCTATAAGAAAAAGAATCAAGTAATGCCAGGAAAACATAGAACAAAAGAGCACGCTGATAGAACAAGCCTGGCAAGTGGCGCATGCCTGTGCCTGTAATCTCAGCACTCTGGGAGGCTGAGGCAGGAGGGTTCCAAGTTTGAGGCCAGCCTGGGCAATTTATTGCTTTAGTGGGATTCTGTCTCAAAATAAAAAATTAAAAGGGCTGGGATATAGTACATTGTGAAAGTCCTGAGTTCAATCTTCAGTACTGGAAAAAAAAAGAACTAATATAAATCATCTTTAAAATACACAATTTGTGTATTTAAATACACACTTTAAAATCCACCCACTTGGGAGGCTGAGACAGGAGGATCACTGTGAGCTGCAGGCCAACCTGGGATACATAGTGAGTTCAAGACCAGCCTGGACTACCTAGTGAAATTCTGCCTCAAATAAACAAACGATGAAATACACAGTTCTGCCGTGCATCACGGCACAAGCCTATAAACGCACTTAGGGGGCTGAGGCAGGAGGATCCCAGCAAGTTGGAGGCGAGCCAGGCCTGCATAGTGAGTTCAAGGCTAGCCTAAGCTACACACCAAGACCCTGTCTCTTAAATAAAATAAAATAGAAAAATACACAGTTTTTCAACTCTGTATCCTAGGAAAAGCAGGAGAACACGGAAGCCCAAACCCCATCAGTTTGCTGTCTGACGATTGCACCCTGACCAGGCAGGATTTTTCCCCTTTTCCCTAAGAAGCCTGGAGGTGAAGCCTGTCTGTGCGCGGCACTGTGGTATAAATGACTGATGTGGTGGAGGAGAAAAGCCCATGAAGCTTAAAATTTTTGCAAAGGGAAAACAATCCTCCTGCCGACCGCAGTAAATAAAATAACAGCGGTGGGGTGATTTGCAGCCGTGTAACAGGGCTTTTGTCCGGGTCTGTTTCTCGGGGCCTCCAGGGCTGCTGTGCTCCGGCTCGGCGGGATCCAGTGCCCCCCCTCGGGGACAATGGCCCGGGGCCCGCGCCCCTGCTCGGCGCTCGCCCCCAATCCTGCCCACGCTGGGGCGGACTTAGGGCCCCCGCGGAGCTGCGGCGGGGCGCGGGGCACTGCAATTTAGGGCTGCTGCAGAACGGGCTGGATTTTCCAGAGTGCAGCGGAGCGGGGAGCCAGACTTAAAAATAGCCTTTACTCATCCTATTAACCGTTTCCTGGCGCAGCCGCCGGGTCCCCGACGCCAGCGCCGCCCCCGCCGTGCAGGGCGGCTGGGCGGCAGCTGGGCGAAGGCTGCGACTCCCCCAGGACAGAGTCGGGGTGCGGGGCTGCACCCCGGTGGCGGGGGCGGGGAACCCGGAGAGCGTGGCCCCGGAGGGGTGCAGGAGCCTCCGGTTCGGGTCTGTGCTGAGCTCGCCTAAGCCTGGGGAGCGCTGAGGAGTCTGATTATTTTAATGACCATGAAACCTGTGCATTCAGAGAAAGAAATGAAGCTATGTAACCACCTTGGAAGTCATTCACACCGAGGTGGGAGGAGAGGCGCGGGGGCGGGGTGCGGTTATATAACAGCATTTCCATCACACAGGCGCTGCGGGCGAAGGTAAACCGGGAAGCGGCCCAGGGCTCGGCCCGTGCGAGGCCAGGTGGGCGGGCGGGGCAGTGCGGCAGGAGAGGTCTCGGCTTGGGCCTTTCGGCGAGGGGACCACGGTAGTCTGCCTTTCTTTTCCCTCCTTCCTTTCTCTCTTCCATTTTTACGACAGGGTCTCACTATATATCTCAAGCTGACCTCGAACTCACTAACTACATAGCCCAGGCTGGCCTCAGACTTACAGCGAGCCTCCTGTCTCAGCCTCCCGCGTGCTGGGATCACAGGTATGTGCCGCCACGCCCAGCGGCCACAGATATTCTTTCAGTACACGCGTGGCCCGTGCGCCAGCATGCTAACCAGTGCATGGTGTTCAACTGAGCCGGCCTGGTCTCCGTTTGCGAGCCCGGGTGACCTAACCTCAGGCAGTAAATCCCAGGACACTCAGCACGGTCTACCTGGAGTCCAAGTCCCTACCGAGGTCCCAGCAAAGGTGCGCTTCCTGCAGATGATTCTAAAAAACAATAAATGAAATTAACAGTCGACATTCTCACATGCACAGAGCATCATTCTGTAGTATAAGCGGCGGAAACAGCGTCCGCGTGGCGGGTTGAACAGTGGCTTTTGCTTTTTGATAATCTCTCCCTGGAAGGGGGATTGAAGCCACGGTAGGGGAAGGGAAAAAAGAAGAAAACGGGAAAAAGAGCGAAGCCGTGCCGGGCGCAGGTACAAACTCCCTGTGATGACGGTGATCATCCCGTGTCCCCAGAATGTACCAGTAAAGGTAGTTAATTAAAAAGAATAATCCCCCCTCCCCCACAGCAACGTGAGCTTTCAGGTTCCTTTGGCCAATTCTGACTCTGAAGGAAGTCTTGTTTTCCTTTCCCTGTTTCCAGCGCGGGCTCCATGGAAACTTGATTTCTCAGAGAGACCTGTGGCGCTGCAGAGGCCCCACGGTGAGATGCTGCAGCCACAGAAAGCGCTTCTTGGCAAACGGGGCTGCATAGATGGAGGAGCCGGAATGGCCAGGAAGTGCCTGGGTGGAATTACAGCACCCTGTGAGGCTGAGGCAGGAGGATCACTGCGAGTTCAAGCGCAGTCTGGGAAACTTAACAATTTAGTGAGGCTCTGTCTCAAAATAGAAAAACAGCTGGGCATGGTGGCACACATCTGTAATCCCAACATTTGGGGAAGCTGAGGCAGGAGGATCTCTGTAAGTTTAAGGTCAGCCTGAACTGCATAGCAAGATTCTGTCTCAAAAAAAAAAAAACAAAACTAAAAGCAAAAGAAAACAAAAATCCCCCAAAGAACTGGCATGCAGGAAAAAAAAGGTGGACTTGCGAATATGTTTATAACTAACCATTTTGTACTTGGTTTGCACTCTATTTTCTTTGTTATTTTGCTTTCAGATAGGGTGACTGGGTGAGGAATTCAATGTTAAGAAAAAATTGAGGCCCATGCTGTGGCACACACCTATACTCTCAGTACTCAGGAGGCTGAGGCAGGAGGATCTCAGCAAATTTGAGGCCAGCCTGAGCAACACACTAAGTCCTTGCCTCAGAAATACCAAAAACAGGCTGGGGATATAGCTCAGTGACACAAGCACCAGCCTGGCAAGCTCAAGGTCCTGAGTTCGATTGTGGTACAAAAAAAAAAAAAACTAAAAAACAAAAATACCAAAAACAGAAGTGGAAGAGAGAAGGAGGAAGAGGAAGAGGAGGAGGAGGAGGAAGAAATGGAGAAATTAAAGCATAACAAAATTCAGAAAATTACATCATCGTAAAAATACTTAAAGCAGGAAACTTGAATTCATAATTGCACAAGACCCTGCCTTTGTGGAGAATGCTCATAAGGGTTTCTGATTTAACTTTATCAATAAAACACCATAGGAGAGTTTGCTTTCAGATGCCTGCTTAGCCCTGCGGTAACGTGGTTGCTGACACACACACTTAGGTAGAAATTTAAGAGGATTCTTGACAACCAAAAGGAAAGTCTTCAAAATGGAAATTTTCTTGTAGCTTTTTTTAATGTTAAAAAGGTTATCAGTTGTGATTTTTCTCTACCAAGTTCTCTCATTCATCACCGGCACAGATGTTAACATTTTAAAATCCCAATATTTATTTAAATGCCACAGATCTCTTAAATCTATTTCTAAATAAGTTTTAAGGACTGGCTGTTTTTTGAAAACTGGTTTCTGATGTCGTTATCTCATCAGAGTTCTTATTTCACCCTAGTTTAGAGGTTAAAACAAGGTAACTTAAAAAAAAAAATCAGAAAAGCAAAGAAAAAGGGCAGAAAAGCTCAGAAGAACGCGTTTCCCCCGCACCCCGCAGCAGAGGGAGGCCGGCTCGGGGGCAGCTGACTTCTGCAGGACTCCGCGGCCCGGCCACTCCGTGTCCATCTGTCAAACCGCAAACAAAAACACCGCAGGCCTTGGCACAATGGCGGGTGACAAACGCAGATGCGGCTCTGAAAAGAATCCTTTGCTTCTCAAACAGCTGTAGGAATTCCTAAACAACTGGCGGCCTTCCCGCTGCCCGCCGGCCCTGCCCGGGCTCGCAGTGACAGAGGAGAAGCGCGCGGGGCGACGGCGAGGGCCCGGCGCGCGTGGCCCGTGCGCTCCGTGGGCTCCGCGGGCCCCAGCGCTGCTGACCGGGCGCGGCGCTGGGACGGGGCAGGAGAGCCGCCCGGGCTGCGGTTCCCTTTGCAAGCCAGGGGACCCTCCTGCAGGAAAAGGCTCCCCGGACCTCTTGATCCCGCCTCCACCTCAGGTACATGCCTCCTTCTAAATCACTGCCCAGGTTTTGGTTTAGGCCAGGGAGAAATTTGGAGCACTGTTGCAAAGTACTGTATTCTAGGTACTTAATACCCCAAAATAGTACTTAGTTTAGACTTTTTTTTTCTGAGACAGGGTCTCACTATGTAGCCCAGGCTGGCCTTGAACTCACGGCAATCCTCCTGCCTAAGCTTCCTGAGTGCTTGGATTGCAGTCCTGCAACAGCTTAGACTTTTTAATTTTTTTTTTTTTTTTTTTTTTTTTGAAACAGGGCCTCCCTATGCAGTTCAGGCTGGCCTTGAGCTCACTTTGTAGCCCAGGCTGGTCTTGAAGTCACAAAAATCCTCCAGCCTCAGCCTCCTGAGTGCTGGGATTACAGGTGTATGCCACCTGGCTAGACTTTTTAATTTTAAAGCAGAGACGTAGCTGTTTCCTGAGAAATATTCTTACTGCGTGCATTTCAGCTGGTATCACCTGAAGCATCACCTCTGTAATGCCAATACTATGAAACAAGGGCTAATATAACACATTTTTAAGGTTACCAGAACTGGATGTGGTGGCTCACACTTGTAATGCTGTACTCTGGGAGGTTGAGGCAGGAGGATTTAAGACTCAAGCCCAGTCTGGGCAATTTAGCAGTGTAGTGATACCCTGTTTCAAAATTTAAAAAAAATTTTTTTTTAAAGAGCTGGGTGGCACACACCTCCAATCCCAGCTCTCCAGAGGCTGAGGCAGGAAAATCGCCAAAAGTTTGAGGCCAGCCTGGGCTACATAGTGGTTTTAAGGCCAACCTGAACTACATAGTGAGATCCTGTCCCTCCCCCCCAAAAAGGGTGGGGGAGTACCTCTGTGTGAAAGCCCTGTGTTCAATCCCCAGTACCATACACAAATAAATATATAAATAAATAAATAAACCAACCGGTAGAGGAAAAATATCCTTTCAATCTGGCAACTTTGGTTGCTTTGTAGTATTTTTGGGTCAGTTGTCTGGTAGTATTTTTCATTTCCTCCATAAAAGCACTGTTTTTTCTGGGCATGGTGGCACACGTCTGTAATCCCAGTCCTTGGGAGGCTGAGGCAGGAAAGTCAGCACGAGTTCAAAGTCAGGCTGGGCTGAAGAATGAGTTTAAGGCCAGCCTGAACTACACAGTGAGACCCTGTCTCAAAAGCACCAAAACAATAGAAACGTAAGAAGAGTATTCTGTGATTACATAGACACAGTCGTGAGGTAGGGAGAAGGGGCCTATTCAGGCTGCCCAGGAAGGCTGGACAGAGTCTAGCTCAGGGGCGCTGTCCCTGGGCACTGCTTCCAGGCCGGGCTGGGGGTGGCGATGGCGTGGTGCAGCCCTCAGGGTGGCAGAACTGGGTCTGCAGCTGAAACCCAGTTCCAACAATTTCTTATGTTGTCACTCAAGTTAGGGGGGTAGGAGTTACACTGTTACACTGTGTCCTACTGATCCTGGTATTCTTGCAAACTTCTTACATAGAATCATAAGGCAAAAGCCAGAAGTAAACTAGACTGATAAATACAGCGACAGTGAAATCTGAGACACACCTTTCTTACTGTTTTCTTTTTTCTGAGACAGAGTCTTGGTTTGCACTTCAGGCCAGCCTTGAACTCACTATGTAGCCCAGGCTGACCTGGCAACCGTAGCAATCCTCCTGCCTCAGCCTCCTGAGTGCTGGGATGACAGGACCCAGGCACCACGCCCGGCTGCATCATTTATAAAATGAGCTGCCAGTTCTGCAGTCCTTGTTGTACAGCCAAGGCTAAGATGGTAGCAGTTGCTTTGAGCTGGAAACCCTGGAGGTAGCCCAAGTGCCCATCAGTAGAACAGTTAAGTAAATGGTATCTAACCCCACTGGGAGAAGTTACAAAGCAGTTGCAAAGGATAAGGTAGATCGATCTGTTTTTCGGGACATTCTCCCTGTACTGTGAAGTAGCATGTAGCAAAATCTTATTTGTCTAAAAAAATCATATGTTGTATTCATAAAAATAATAATGTTGCCAGGTGTGGTGGCCCATGCCTGTAATCCTAACATTCAGGCGGCTGAGGCAGGAGGATCACCATGAGTTTGAGGTCAGACTGGGCTACATAGTGAGTTCAAGGCCAGCCTGAACTACACAGGGAGACCTTTTCTTAAAAAGCCTCCCTCTCAAATTAAAATAAAAAAAACCCATATGTATTCATAAAAATAATGTTGCCAGGTGTGGTGGCCCATGCCTGTAATCCTAGCATTCAGGAGGCTGAGGCAAGAGAATCACTGCAAGTCTGAGGGCAGTCTGAACTGCATAGTGAGACCCTGACTCAAAAGGAAAAAATGAAATAATAATAATAATAATAGTAATAATAATAATGTTAACCCTTCACAATTTTTACTTTGCTCCTACTCCTGCTATAAGATGTTCGTGCATAAACTTACTTGATTCTGATAATAATCATCCCAACTTTTAGAATGTTTTGTTTTTTGAGACAGTCTTGCTGTATAGCTCAGGCTGGCCTTGATCTCACTATGTAGCTCAGGCCAGCCTTGAACTCACTGCAGCCCTCCTGCCTCAGCCTCCTGAGTGCTGGGATTACAGACATGTGCCACCACACCTGCCTTCTGCTTTCAGAAATTATAAAACGTCATACATACAGAAGTAGTAGAGCCGGGACTTGCTCTTCATTATCTATCATCTATCTAATTTATCACCTATCTATCATCTATCTTATCTATCATCTATATTATCTTATCTATCTATCTATCATCATCCATCTTCTCCCTCTGTCTCTCTCCCTGTCTGTCCATCCCCCCGTCTGCTCCCCCTCTTACCTTGCACCCACACCCACACACATCCCTTCCTGCAGCGAAGGACATGTGCCCCGCCCCCTGTCCTGCTTCTCCGTGTCCCCGTGGTGTGGGCCCAGCCGTGGAGCTCCTTCTGCGGTGCTTGGCGTGTGCGGTGGTGAAAGCATCGGGAGCAGGTGTCCTTTGGGCCGAGGGCCTGGTCAGTGATGTGCTTGGGGTGGAGGCCCACGTTCTGTATTTGTGTTGCTCTGATCTCCACAGGTGTGAGCTGTGGCTGCTTTTCTTATCGCAGGGCCTTTCCCTGCGTTAGGACCCACAGGGCACCTTGCCCCCTGAGCATGCAACAGTTTGGTGTCCTGCCGGGCGTGGTGGCGCACGCCTGTAATCCCAGCACCCAGGAAGCTGAGGCAGGAGGATCACTGTGAGTTTGAGGCCAGCCTGCTACAAAGTGAGTTCAAGTCCAGTCTGAACTACACAGCGAGGTCCTGTCTCAAAAACAAACAAACAAAACCCCTGTTTTCCACGGAACGCCCTGAGATCTCACCTCCTGCCTCTCAGCCTGGATCCCGGCCCTCTCTCTGCTGCAGTCTAACTCGTTCTGCAACACCGCTGTCTGTGCTGACCCTCTCCAGGCTCTGCCGTAGCTGCTCAGCCATAGCTTTTCTCCGGCTCACTCTGAGAGACGCCCGTGGTTCTTTCTGGGAGCGACGGGACCCAGTGCTGAGGGCTTGTCTGGGAATTTTTAATTCCAGTCCCTCACTCCCCTTAGAACATCACACAGCTCCTGCGGTGGCCAGCACTTGGCCTTACCAGCTTTGAAGACCTAGAAGAAAGTCTGGCACGTGTCAT
This sequence comes from Chinchilla lanigera, assembly GCF_000276665.1. Classification (NCBI taxonomy): domain Eukaryota; kingdom Metazoa; phylum Chordata; class Mammalia; order Rodentia; family Chinchillidae; genus Chinchilla; species Chinchilla lanigera. The sequence goes on along the minus strand of NW_004955420.1, from coordinate 10,704,630 downwards.
AGAAGGGATTGAGCACTCTTATGCAATGAAAAGTAGGTCACTAGCCAGGCGTGGTGGCGCACCCACCATTCAGGAGGCTGAGGCAGGAGGTTTGCTTTGAGTTTGAGGCCAGCCTGGGCTACATAATGAGACTGTCTCAAACAAACAAACAAACAACAAAAACCCAAGAAGACAAGAAAAAGAAAAGAAAAGGAAAAGAAAAGAAGAAAAGAGGAGAAAAGAGAAGAAAAGAAAAGAAAAGAAAAGGAAAAGAAAAGAAAGTAGATACTAACAATGCTTGACACAAGCAGCACAACTCCTCTTTTTTTTGTCTTTTTGAGACAGGTCTCACTATGCAGTTCAGGCTGGCCTTGAGCTCACTTTGTTGCCAGGCTGGTTTTGAACTCTCAATGATCCTTCTGCCTCAGCCTCCTGAGTGCTGGGATTATAGGTGTGCACCACCATGCCCGGCCAACACAAACTCCTCTTAAACTGAAAGTACCATAACTTGAAAATGCATTTAATATATACAACATATCAAACATTGGTCCCTCCTCCTCCTCCTCCTTCTCTTCCTCCTTGAGACAGGATCTTGTTATGTAGCCCAGGCTGGCCTTGAACTCACCGCAGTCCTCCTGCCTCACCCTCTCAAGTGCCAGGATCACAGGTGTGCACCATCATATCCGGCTCAGATTAGATTCTTAAAAATGCTTTTACTTTCTTTTTCAACATGAAAAGCTAATATGAAAACTAAGCAATAATTTGTAGTTCACATGCCTTAGAAAGATATCAAGAAATTGCCAGAATCTATGACACTGAAAGTCGATTCCTCAGTTTAGGTTTGTTTGGTAGAACTTTAGTTTAGACCCAGAGTCTTCTCCCTGAGCTGTGTCCCCAGCTTTTCTAATGTTTCTATTTTGCTTTGTTTGTTTGGTTTGTTGAGACAGTGTTCCACTCTGTAGTTCAGGCTGGCCTTGAGCTCACTGTGTAGCCCAGGCTGGCCTCAAATTCACTGCAATCCTCCTGCCTCAGCCTCCTGTGTGCTGGGACTGCTGGTGCGTGTAAGCACATGTGGCAATTTCTGTATGTTTAGAGAGGTTACATTAATACAAGTAAACTAAGGCTTTTACTTGTGATTCCTATAGTATTCTGCAAATGTTTTTTAATACAAGGAAGAATAGCTCAAAAGAAATAAAGGTAGTCTTACACAACTTTGTTTATCCACACTTCCTAAGATGTTGCTGGCAGCTGTCCATAAAAATCAAAGGGATCAGTGCTGGAGCTCTTGCCTAATGCGTGAAAGGTTCTGGGTTTGGTCCTCAGTACCACAAAGTATTTCCAGGTAGTTATTTAAATAACTTATATAGGGTTGCCCATATTTAATTTCTGGAAATTCTCGTCTCTCCCTTTTATTTTTTTTCAAGACAGGGTCTCACTATGTAGTTTAGCCTGGCCTTAAGCTCACTATATAGCCAAGGCTGTTCTCAAACTCACAGCAATGCTCCTGCCTCAGCCTCCCGAGTGTTGGGATTACAGGCGTGCACCACACCCTTCTGCAAAATTTACTTTTATGAAATATAATTTTTTTCTAATCAAATGTTAACTTTTTTCTTTTTTTTCCTTTTTTTTTTAAACTCAGAGCTTCAGAAGTGCTAAGCACACTGTGTGCCAGTGTGTCCACATCCGTCTTTTCTTCTTTTAGTTTTTTTCCTTCAGACTTTTTAAATCTATGAAATATGAGCTGGGTATATTGGCACACATCTCTGATCCCCATACTCAGGAGGCTGAGTCAGGAAGATCACCCGAGTTCATGGCCAGCTTAGTCTACATTGTGAGACCTTGTCGCAAAATCAAATGATCCATCTATCCATCAGTCAATCTATGAGCTATGCAAACATTGTTCTTTAATATAAAAAATTGATGTTCCAGAATGACTGGAACACAAAAATAATTAAAAGCCTATTTCTGTGGGTTAATCGCTTAAAATAGGAGCTATTCGATCTGAGTCAGTGTCCCAGCTCTCAATTTATTAGCTTGATCGCAGTGTATAACTGCAGCTGAGGTGGGCTTAATATTTGCTTCTTCATAGTAGTATTTCTGGGGTCTCACAAAGCTATGAAGTAAGTCCTCTGTAAGCCATAGGACATTACTTGAACTTTTTTTACTTCATCTCTAACGGAAATGATGATTTATGCCCAATATCATTCCTATCATGGTGTTTCCAGTCTAAGCATAGGGATCCCTTTGGAACCATGGATTTAATCCACAGGAAGTAGATGGGGCGCCTGCCTCACAGATGAACAACACAGAAGAAATTAATCAACAGAGCCACGCCGTACTGGGCATGGCGTAATTGCACGGCCAATCCTTAATACAAAGAAAGTGGAGCCGGGAGCCTAGAGCGGGGACTCTCAGAGGTGCTCCTTATTGAGAGTGAAACTTTGGAATCCGTCTATTTGAGATGAATCACCATTCTCCCAGTTAAGCTGTTGTCATCTCTAACTTTCCTTGAGTAGAAAATGCTCTACACTTCCAACTAAGTTATTCATGGTCCAATTTGTTCTGAGAATACTATAATAGGCTTTGCGAAGATAAGTTTTATAATAGGGATTTAACGGAGTGAGAAGGCAGGATGGGGGCCTCCGACACAAAGCGTTGTGCGGGTCTCAGCCGGTAGGTCCCCTCCTGGCCCGGTCCCCCTCTGTCCCCGCTCCCAAGGCGAGACACACCCCGACTAAACATCGGATTTTCGAGAGAGTTCAGAGGACACGGTTTTGCCACTGCAGGTTGCTCCATCAGAGCTGGGAGAAGGGGCGCTGAGAGTTTCAGGGGAGAAACCATTTGGACCCCAAGTTCCTAGGCGGAACCACAAACAGCTCACTGTCTCACGGGGAAAATCAAGCTTGCGGGGCTCCTGAAAAAAAAAGGGAGAAGAAAGCATCATTGATAGTGTGTACATTACAGTTTTATTTTCAAGCTTTTGATGTCTTAAAACTGTTGAGGGCAGAGGAAGTTATTCAGCGACGCTTACTTTTACCTCTTTGGTCCTCTCTGACGTCTTTCCACGCTTGTCGTTTTTTTTTTTTTTTTCCCTCTCTCATTTGCGTCCAAATGAAGCATTGATGTTTGTTGTACAAATTGGCACAGGACTTGGAGTGCAGCGGAGTTCATCTTCATCCTTGACGTTCTCTTTCTTTTCTGCAGGGAGGGTGTTGAGGTTCCTTATTTTCCCATTTTAAACACTTCAAGACCCTCGCACACACACACACAAAAAGACCCTCGCACAAAACTTCAGTGTTGAAAAATCCTAGAAGCTCTTTACCTGCTGATGTTTGCAATCATCGGCTTCCCTGCCCTGCACATTTTACTACTTCTACGCTACACCTGTTTTGTTGCAAATCTGCCGATTTCATTTGCCTGTTTGTAACAAAGTAGCTGAAAGGGTAGCTGTGTGTGGCTGCGCGCAGCTCATACTGCAAAGGGGACTTGAAGGACCCCATGTATCACGTAGGAATACTGTCTCGGAAAGACATTTTTTTGTAAGCAGAGATTTCTTAATTGTTTCCTAATGTGTTTGTGGGGATGCCGAGTGCTCACACCTCCTTCCCCACTCCCCAAACTGTTTATCCTGTCCCCAATAACACTCAGCGGAAAGCTGTCACTCCTGGCTAAGCCCTCACTTAGGGAGCACGCTATTCCTCCCTGAGACAGGGTCAGGGGGTCAAAATCGATTTTGGAGGCCACCTGGAGAGTCCGGGCCACGAACTGACTCAAAAAATTTATATCAGAGGCGGAAGGGTCCCCCCTCCCAGGGTCGGATCAGCCCGACGGCCCCAGCGCAGGCCGGGGCAGCGCGCGGGAGGGCAGGGCTGCTGACCCCGCTTGCTGACCCCTTCAAACTTCAGGGGGATTTTTTTGGCAGTTACCACGGCGACTGGGTACTCGAAAAGCTTATCTTTCTTCCTGAATGGAGGGGAAAAAAATTAGGAAAAAATATGTTAAAACCTACCTTGCAGAGATGCCTATCATGGTTCTAGTTTTTTAAGGGTAGGGGGTTGGCTTAAGTTGTTTATGGCTTTGATATAAATTTCCACTACTATCCCCCAAATGGAATCTGTAAGTTCTTTCAAATCCCAAAATGTGATATTGTAGAAGATACTACTGTTTCTTAAAAAATTTATCTTTTTTCTTTTCCCTTTTTTGCATGTTTTAGTCAATTGCTGACAATAATTTGAATAATGCAATAATGTACTTTTAAACAATGTAGTTTATTTGGGAATTCTAATAGCTCTCCTTTTTTTTTGAGAACAATCAGCTTTGAAATAAGACTGTAATAAGTGCTAGTCTATTAGGGAAAAATACTATAAATAATAATTTTTGATTCAAAAACACGCTCAAGATTACTTTTTTGCTTGAGAGCTGTGTCCACTTTGCTTGATTTGACATAATAAAATTAGGAGAAAAGCAAGGAACTGTTTTTCTATTATATATATTTATCTTGTACAAAATAACTTAATAAAAACACTGTATACATTAAAAACAACATTGTAAAATTACAGCACATATACTAAAAAGACACTCAAGAAAAAAATATACAATATGCACTTTATTTTAGAGCAAAGAACATTAAAGTTTAAAAAAAGCTTCTATGTGAATAACAAATGCTGTCTTATCCTAATGTCCCACACAACAGAAAAACTTATGAATTAAAACTTATTTCCTCTCCTAGCACTCAGGAGGCTGAGGCAGGAGAATCACTGTGAGTCTGAGGCCAGCCAGGACTATTTAGTGAGTTCAAGGACAGTCTGAACTACATAGTGAGGCCCTGTCTCAAAACAATTTTGAAAAATAAAATAACAATTCTTCATGAAGTGAGTATACCTTATAAAACTCTACTTGGTGATTTTTTTTTTTTTTTTTTTTGGTTTTTCTCCGGTACCGGGAACCGAACTCACGACCTTGCGCTTGCCAGGCAGGCGCTTTTGCCGCTGAGCTAAATCCCCAGCCCCTACTTGGTGATTTTTGGTGATAGATTTTATATGAAATTCTTTAAGGCTGCATGTAGTGGTGTACCCCTGTAATCCTAGCACTCAGGAGGCTGAGGTGAATTTGAGGCCAGCATGAGCTACGTCATGAGTTCAAGGCCAGCCTTGGCTACATAGTGAGACCCTGTCTCAAAAAGCAACCAAAAAAAAAAAAAAAAAAAAGTAAAAAAGAATTCATTAAACTGGTTCCTTTGTATACCTTGAAATTATATAAGAATTATAATAATTAGGAGTGTAATATTCTTCAATCACAATACATTTAAGAATATCAGACTACTGTACAGTGAGGGTTCTTTTTTGGTTTGTTTCTTTTTCACTGTTCTTTTTGTAAGACAAGGTCTCACTCTGGAGTTCAGGCTGACCTCAGATTCACCTCAACCCTCCTGCTTCAGCCTCCTGTGCTGGGACTGCAAGCATGTGCCACCACGTCTGGGTGGGGTTCTGTGAAGTGAAATCACTGACCTTTATTGTTCTTATTACTCTGGACCTCTCTTAATTGTCTCACCTGCTTCTAACAAGGTCCAGACTCCAGAAGCCGGAAAGGACATCCTCCTCCATGTAGGTACCAGGCAGTAGTACAGGTGCACACACATGCGCACACAGGCACGCACACATGTATGCACACACATGCACACACAGGCACGCACATGGATATGATGAAGCACTGTGAAGGAAATGTTAACCTGCATTTTAAAAAGTAGAAAAAAGGGCCAGGCATGGTGGTGCACACCTGTAATTCCAGCACTCAGGAGGCTGAGGCAGGAGGATTGCTGTGAATTCAAGGCCAGCCTGGGCTACATAGTGAGTTCAGAACCAGCCTGAACTGCATAGCGAGACCCTGTCTTGAAACAAATAAACTAATTAAAAACTAAAAGCAAAAAATAGAAAAAAGAAAGGTGTGTTATATATATGTACCTATTCCCCACAAGGAATGTAAACATGTACTAATAAAATTTTTTTAAAAAATTAAAAATAATGACTATATAAGAAAATAATGTCAAAAAAAAAAGAAAATAATGTCTTTAGTTTAATTATCATTTCTCATTTTGGTTCTAAGCCCCTCCTCTAAGAAAGATGAATAACAGAAATACAGTAACTATCCAGCCAATAATGGACACCGAAATCTTAGATGCTCTAACCTAAGCTTGACTGTGTATTTTGCTGTGACCTGTTTTCACTGTTTTGTAACTGCCACTGAGTTCCCATAATGGAATGAACATAAAACTGTTTACTAATTAATATTAATTTTAAAGAATATAATCCAGAGCCCAGTGGTGGTACCGGCCTGTAATCCCAGCACTCTGGAGGCTGAGGCAGGAGGATCACATCAAGTTCGAGGCCAGCCTGAGCTACATAGTAAAACTCTGTCTCAAATAAAATGAAATGAAATAAAATAAATAAGTACAAGTTAGGAATCCTTTCTGTCCTTATCTGTGCTGGAAACGGCCCCTGGAGGAGAGGCGGGAGGGTGGTGGACCTGCCCTGCCATCAGCCACCAGAAGGGTGGTCCCTGCATTAGCCAGTGCGGCTCCCGCCTCTTCGGAGCAGCTGGGCCACACCCACCCTCCTCTGCAGGACTCAGGGCTCCGCGTCCTCCTCAGCCTCTCCTTCCAGGCCCGCGGGCCGGCACGGCGGAGCCAGCGAGCGTGAGCGCGGACTCTGTGGCTTCTGACAGCTGACGGCGAAGTCTCAGGCGGGGGTCTCCTGGCCACGTGTCGCACCCTCCGTCAGCACTATTTCTACTGGACCTGGAAAGGGAAGCACAGGCAAAGTAGGGGCGGCTCAGTTCCGGGAGTCTTCGCTGGTCCCGCCAGCCACACCCGGATGCCCTCCCCGCCCCTAAGAGCGAAGGGCCTGTGTCACATGTCCCCGTCAGCTTTTACTAAGAAGAATGAACTAAAGAGTTTCTCATAAGCCCTGGATCGCTTTTCATGGTGACAGTTCACTGGGCCCTACCCGAGAGAATATCTCTCCCTAAACTGCACTTTACTTGGCAGAGACGGAAGCTCAGAAGCAGAAACTGTCTCAAACCAAATCTATAGAGGCTTCAGCTGGAACTTGGATCACGCAGGCGTTTCCGGCCCACATGGCCTCCTCAGTGGGGTAGAGAAAATGAAGAGCCCGCCCCAGCAGACATGTTCAAAGCCTTGACATGGTCATTCTGGGACTGTCACTCAAAGGCACGGTAAAACTCATACACATGAGCTGGGCGTGGTGGTGCACGCCTGTAACCCCAGCCCTTGGGAAGCTGAGGCAGGAGGATCACAGTGAGACCCTGTCTCAAAAACCTCAAAATAATAATAATAAATAAATAATACAAAATGGGGGCGGGGGTGGCCCACGCTTATAATCCCAGCACTGGGAAGGCTGAGGCACGAGGATCACTGCAAACTCAAGGCCAACCTAAATTACAGACATAGTGAGTTCAAGGCCAGCCTGAACTACATAGCGAGACCCCCCCGCTCAAAAAACCAAAGGATGAGAAAAAGAAAAACGAGCAATGAGTTGCTGATAGCCTGACTGCTACACTTCCTGTCACCCTCGGTGTTGTCCTCAAGTTCCCCTTCTCATTCGTCATGGTATTCGGAAAAGATTATGATGTCATTCTGAAAACTGCCTTGGGCCCCTGGAGCAGACATGGGTGGAGAAAACCCCCAGTGGGTGGGCTGGGGCCAGCTGCCTCCGGGGAGGCCAGAGTGCTGGGAGGTGAGGTGGGGGAGGGGGAGGGGGTCCTTAGCTCTCACCTGCAGCTCCGAGAAATTCCGGGCCCTTTCCACCGCTTGCCGTGGGCGTGAGTGAAAGGTGACGACTTGGGGCAGTCACACGTCTGTGTGTTCAGCACTGGGGAGAGCGCCCGAGGCGCTCTGCTCCTTATCTCCATCCCCAGCTCCTTTACGGACATTGTTGTTTTTTTGAGACAGGATCAAACTAGGTCACCAAGGTGGTGCTGAAACTTGTGACCCTCTTGCCTTGGGCTTCCTCATTGCTGGGACTGCAGGGGTGATCCGCTGGGCCCAGCATCACATGCTAAATTTAAAAGGGGTGGGGCATATGGTGTGGTGGCACACACCTGTAATCTCAGCACGCTTGAGGCTGAGCCAGGAGGATTGCCAGGTTTCAAGGCCAGCCTGGGCTCCATGGAGAGATCCTGTTTCAAAAAAAACCAAAACAGGAAAAAAAAGGGCAGTAGGATGTGGGTCAGTGCAAAGGCCCTGGGTTCAATATCCAATACTGAAAAAAAAAAAGTTTTGTCTTTTTTTTGTTGTTGTTGTTTTTCATTTTTCTTCCTGTACCGGGAATCGAACTCACAACCTTGCACTTGCCAGGCAGGCACTTTGCTGCTGAGCTAAATCCCCAGCGCTTTTTTTTTTTTTAAAAACAGGGAACAAAAACCCTCTCTGAGGTTGAGTGTGAAGAAGAATCTGTCTGTGGCCCTGAGCTGGGCTCCGCTGCCCCGCCGGTACACACCTGCTTCTAAGGCACAGCAACAGTCTCTCGTCAGCCCAGGGGCCAGCTGAAAAAAGGGAAGGGAAGGGAAGGGAAGGGAAGGGAAGGGAAGCGTCCTGCTAGAATGGAGCTTTCACTCAGATATACAAGTAGGTTTTCTTTTTTTCAGTTTCTTTTTTGTTGTTGTTTTAGTTTTTTGAGACAAGGTCTTGGGGCTGGGGATTTAGCTCAGTGGCAAAATGCCTGCCTGGCAAGCACAAGGTCGTGAGTTCAATTCCTGGTACTGGAAGAAAACCAAACCAAAAAAAAAAAAAGAGACCAGGTCTTCCTATGTACCCCAGGCTGGCCCTGAACTCACAGTGATCCTCCTGCCTCAGCCTCCCGAGTGCTATTTTTGTTTTTACAATCAAAGATGAGAGATGACTGAGCTGAGCTGAGAGAGGAAGGCGTGGTGAGCCACAGCATGAGCACCTTCTCTTCCAGCCTGCTGGGGACCAGCGGCTGCACCTGGAGGCAGTCGGAGCTGGCAGCTGCGCCCACTTCCTGGCCCCTCAGAGCTGCCCGTGGGCACAGAGCTCCAATCCCCTCCCCGTCCCAGGACCACTGTTGGCTGGGCGGGGCCGGGCTGGGGCTGGCTCCAGCGGAGCCTGTGTGCTGCTGAACAACCCCCGCCCGCCAAGGGCCCAGCTGTGGTGCTGCCCAGGCCCTTCGCACATTCCAGGATGGAGAGGTTGATAGTGAGTCTCAGTAATAGTCAGAAGATGCACGAGGCCTAGCGGCTGCCCTAGTCAGAGATAGGCCTGCCCCACGGCCGCCAGAAGACAGGAAGGGAGGAAGAGAAAGGCGAAAGTGTCAGCTCTGAGGCCCTGGGCCTGGGCATTTGGGAGTCACATGTCACATCCACAGACAGAACGCAGAAAGGAAGCAAAACGCAGCACTTAATGACTTCATGGTCTCAGGCTGATGCACTCATGCTTTGTTTGGCTTTTGGGTTTTATTTTGGTCTTTTGAGACAGGGTCTCACTATGCAGTTCAGGCTGGCCTTGTGCTCACTTTGTAGCCCAGGCTGGTCTGGAACTCACAACGATCCTCCTGCCTCAGCCTCCCAAGTGCTGGGATTACAGGCGTGCGCCACCACGCCCAGCCCTGGTTTTTGTTTTTGTGAGACAGAGTCTCACTTGATAGCCCAGGCTGGGTTTGACCTGGCAATCCTCCTGCTTCAGCCTCTTTCAGGCTGGAATTAGAGTTGTGGGCCACCACACTTGGATCATCATCAGTTTCTTAATCCCACGGATGTGGTGAAGGAGTGCTCTTCTGGGCTGGGCCTAAACTGCGCCCCCCTCCGCAAAAAAATCTTAATCCCCAGACTCAAAAGCCTGAGTGTGACGCTTCCTTCGCAGTTACTGCCTGCAACAAATTCAGGCCGACAGATGATTGTTGCCCGGGCCTCCCACGCACAGAACGGCTTTCTGGTGACAGATGAGTGAACGCGGCCACACAGCCAGCCTGGCAGGCAGGGTGCAGAGCACAGCACAAGCTGCGGGTATCAGGGTGCCCTACACCCCTCTGATGGGCACGCTGGGCCATGCCCGCCTTGCTCTCCCCGCTTTCTCGCCGGCCTGGCACCGTCCCTTCAGCAGCTTCACTCCTGCCTCCTCCAAGGAGCCTGTAGGGGCCCGCAGCTCCCTGGCCTCACATATCTTGATTTATACTTGGGGCGCCCAGGTTTGCTTTTGTTTGAAATCCTGGCTCTTTGAAATATGTTTTTTTTTTTTTTTGTCTTTTTGAGGCAGGGTCTCGCTATGTAGTTCAGGCTGGCCTTGAGCTCATTTTGTAGCCCAGGCTGGCCTGGAACTCGCAACAATCCTCCTGCCTCAGCCTCCTGAGTGTTGGGATTACAGGTGTGCACCACCACTTCCGGCTCCCACGTGCTTATGGTGGTCTTCTAGACACTTTTATATGCCTCCCTGTCTCCTGTGACAGAGAAAGTGATCAGGAATTGACACCTGAGATAAAAATGATATTTGGTGGCCCATGCTTGTACTCCCAGCCCTCGGGAGGCTGAGGCAGGAAGATCATTGTGAGTTCCAGCCAGCCCGGGCTACACGGTGAGTTCAAGGACAGCCTGAACTGCGTTGTGAGACCCTGTCTCAAAAAACAAAATAAACAAACAGAAAAGATCATTTTTTACCTACAAAGACATCAGAATAATGAGTGCATATTGTTATTTAAAAATGTCAGATGGGTCTGAGAAAGAGCTTCAAGCTATTTGTTCATTGGTTAGTGCTTCTCTACATACTCCCACACACACACACTCATAGCAGTGCCTTTGACTTCTCTTTCACTCTTAACTTAGATGTAACTGTACACCCGTACATTGATTTAAATACATATTTCCTATAGAAGATAGCATTTCTTGTATGGTTTCCAAACCAGTTCCCAATCAGATGGCTTCAAATGAAACGACCAGCCAGAGGCCCTCTAGGAGGCTGATTTAACTACAAAAGTTTGGGTTCAAAATTTAATTTACTCTGCCAGTTCCCCTGGCTTGAATTTTGATTTCTGTACTTAAATACAACTCAGCCCTTGAATGAAGACGGTTCTCCCCCTTACACGGGGCATTTCTCATTTCTCTGAACCTGGTAAATGAACCACACTGTCACATAATCGATAAGAAAAACTCAGCTGTCACAGATCCTAAGCAAAGCCTGGCCACAGAAATAACACGACCTGGCATTTCTGAGCCTGAGAATGCGCTGTTTGCATGCTACACAGCCAGGGTGCCGTGGACGGCTCTCAATTTCTGGGTTCGTATGCGGGCTGAGCAGGCCTGGGAGAATGACCGAGACACACGGACACCAGAGTGAGCTTTTCTCCTGGTCAGAAACCAGGTGTTCTCTTGCTCCGCTCATGAACAAGTACAAGAACTGAGGTCCCGGGATCTGAGAGGGGAAGTCATTTCTACGCTCATCTAAGTTTGGCTGCACTCACGGAGTTTAGAACAGAATTTCAAATGAGGTGTTTCTGCCACAGACCGACGAGCCATTTGAGTTTAGATTTCCAAGCTGAAATCTGAAACTGAACACCGAAGGCTTTCAAAGCCTGTCCTCAGAAGCTCCAGTTCGTCTCCATCAGCACCAGTCTATAAATCCTTCAGCTCCAAAATAACCAAACACGTCGGATCATAAATAACACAAAGCCAGAGAATCACGGCAAGTGGTCCAATCTCTGCTCCAAGGCACTCCTTTGTCATGTCGTCTCCGTACAGCAGTACTGCCGTGTCATACAGGGGCAAGGAGAGGGAGCCCCATCTGCCTGGGCTCCACCTTTACCCCGGGTACACCACTCTCCACTCAGCTAAAGGACTCGCTCTACAGACAGCACTTCACAAAGTGTTATAGTGGGAGGCTGAGGCAGGAGGGTGGCAAGTCTGAGTCCACCTGGGCTACTTAGTGATTTAGCAAGACCCTGCTTCCAAATAAAAAATAAAATGCTGAGGCTGTCCCTCATGTTACCAGACAGAATCAGTATCCACCCCACTGGATAGATTAGATGATATGATAGATCATAAACATATTAATTTTTAAGCAGGGCATTGTGGCACACATTTGCAATCTCAGACTTGGGAGGCTGAGGCAGGAGGATTGCTGTGAGCCTCGGCTACAGAGTGAGCTCAAGAACAGCCTGAATTACATAATGAGACTCTGTCTCCGAACAAAAAACAAAGAAAACACATCAACAGCAACAACCAAAATGTTGATTTTTCTCAGCAGAACTTTGCTAAACAAGTCTATGACCTGGGCATACTACAAATCATTTACGTACCAAAGAAAATGTTCTCTGATGCATAGATTTGCATATTAAATATTATGTTTATTCTCATATATATATCCTGTGCCTACATGGACCCAAAGATGCAAAGAAAAATGTGAACGGAGGAATCACACAGTAGTGAGCTGGGAGGAGCTTATAACTTCAAAGTGTGGATGTAGGGAGTTTGTCTTTTCTTCAACTAAGGCTGTTGGAGCCTGCACTCCACTAGTCTCAAGTCTAAATGAAGAAACACCCCTTCTAGCTGGCTCAACTGGCATTGGTGAGCCATTGTATCAAGCCAGGTATTTTGCTCCCATTCACCCGTGGAAGAAAATGGGACAACCTGGGCAGTTATAAAATGCCAACAACATTTTAAATCAGCCTCAGTGCCTCAAGATCTCTGAAACCGTCAGCCCATTCAGGCTACGTCTTGGTGAAGTTGCTTTAGCCCCACACGGGTCCCTGAACACAGGAGAGTTTATTCATTATCCTAGTTCACAGGCTTCTCCATAGCTGCAAGGTGACATCTGGGACCTGTGTCATGCAGTAGAGGCCCAGACCCATCCGGGAATCAAGTGCTTACTTCAGAAGCAACTGTCGCTTGTGGAGGTGGGAGGGCGGAAAGGGCGGCACACAATGGCCCGGCTGGGAGTGACTGAGCTCTGATGTCCATCAGACACAGATAACTGATGAAAGAGGTCCTCTTCTTGGATATTTGATCGGTGTGTGAATTTGCCTTGTTTACAATTATGGGAAATAACTGAATCCTATCCCCGTCGGAGAGAAAAGCCTGGGAGGGGGCGCGAGCATCTTAACCCTCGAAGGCTCTGGGCGCCAGCATCTGCCTTCGTCTGCTCCCTGAGATCGCACGGAGCTTCATTTTACAAACATAGCTGGGTCTCCATTCATCTGTTTAAATGGCCCAGAGTGTTTGCCAGGAGTATTGTGCCACCAATGCTGGTACATTTTTCTCCTCTGTAATGTCTGTCATTACACAAGGCACTATAAAAAGCTGATTTCAAAAGCTGAAACATACCCTTACTACAGAAGGCATCGCATTAGCATAACAAGCACAAAGTTGCAAAGCGTTGGTGTGGTTAGAGATCAGAAATCCTTCCAGTTCCGTCAGATCCGGGTCAGTTCCACTTTACCCTGTCTCAGCCAATATCTGGGTCAGTGGATCCCCTCCAGTAAAGGACTTCCGGAGTGAAGAACACTCAGAATGAAGGGAAATATTCAAGTTTCATTTGCCCAGGTTTTTCTTTTCTTTTTTGAGGGAGGGTTTGAGATGGGGGGGTCTCAATACATAGCCCAGGCTGGCCTGGAACTTGTTGCAGTCCTCCTGCCTCAGCCTCCCGAGTGCTTCAGTTACAGGCATGTGCCACCTAGTCTGGCAGGACATTTCTTAAAGAATCAAGATACTTCTTCCTCTTCTGTGCTCTTCTTTCCTTGACCACCAAGAAAGGATGTCTTAGAGGATGTTCTTCTTCAGGTGTCATTAGACTGGACATATATGAGGGCTTCTCTCACAGGCTCAGCCAGCCCTTGTCGATCTTGCTCAGAGATAAGGAAGTTGGGAACTCAACCCCAGCCTGCGGGACCAGGCTTGGAGGTGCAGATCAGCTGCCACTCCTTGGAGGCAGGGGTGGTGGCGGTCTGGGTGAGCGAGGTGGAGGTGTATTCAGATGTTAATTTACACCTGAAAAGGCCAAATTCGGTCACCCGCTTGGGGGTGGGCTTGAGTTCCTTGTGAATGCGGGCCGGAGTGCTTCCTCCTGAAAGAAAAAAGTTACAGTGGAGGGGATCTCAGTCTAAAAGTGAGGGGACGAGGGAGCAGAGACAGCTTTGATGAGTAAAAAGAAAAAAAAAAATTTTTTAAAAGCTAAACACGGGTTGTAAATGCATTTTCAACTGTTCCCTTTCAGTGCAGTTTGGAGATGTCACAGAGGGGTGGTCATTCCCACTTGACAATCTGCAGATTGCAGTTGGCATTCCCAAAACGGACATGGAAGTGAGGATGGAGAGCTGGGCTCCTTTCCCTGCCACGTGGGAGGGTCTTCCTGTTTCACAGTCTTCCCATTTACTGCCCGCCGTCCACCTTGCTTAGAGGGACCCCCTGGATCCCTTGTGAGTGACTAGCATAGAAAAAAAAAAAAAAAAAAAACCCTGCATTCCGACACTGCCTTTAACCTCACATGACAGCAAAAGGTTCATTCAGACCCCAGGACCACACTGAGGCATTAATTAGGCTGATGAAATCCATCGAAATGTATGGATTCAGCATAATCAAGTTTGCGCCTCGGACTATCGTTAAGAAATCCGCGAGCAGCTGGGAGAATGGAAAGCGCTGTGAGGGTTAAGTCATGCATGTAATTGAGTATATTTAACATAACCATTTTAATGATCAGTGATTAAAAGTGCATCTTACTTAAATGGTGTATCCCCTGCAATTTGTTCATATCAACTCGATAATGTTCTCAAGAGGAAAAAGTAGGGGTACACATTTCTCAGTAGGATCTCTCGCGCAAGTTTGGAGGCGGAAAGCAGGAAGGTGAACTGGAGAGAGAAATGCGGCTTTTGCACACAAACAGCTCCCACCGTGTGACACCAGCTAGTCACTGTTTAAAGCCCCGTTTGTGCTCAGTTCAACAAAGTAGTGGGAATCTATAAAAGTTTTATCTTTCATTCCTCAGGAAGAAATTATTTTTCCTGAAGGATGCTTTCTCTGTCCAACAAGACTTTTTCAGGGAGGGGGCTGCTCAGACAACTGCTGCTTTGGAGAGTGTCTTAGGAAGCTGGGGAGTTTACATATCCAAATCTTTCAACCTGTTGGGTTGGCTGATCTCAACCAAACTCACCTCCAGGAAGAGGACGGTGGGGAAAGGGGAGGGAGTCACCGGGAGAAAGACGCCCCTAGAAGTGATGTCCAGAATCACAACCAGTTCGGGAGCCTTGCAGGGGAGGTTAGCTGCTTAAGTCAGCAAGGGGCCTGACCAACAGCCCACGCGTTGAGAGACAGACTCCGCTCCGCTCTATTCACTGGGACCTGGCCACATAAATGGAGTCATTGTGGAGCCCTGCACAAGCCAGCCCCACTCCTTTTGTTGTATTTTTTCTCAGCTTTTGTGCTCAAAACACGCAAATCACTGATTACTTTCCTCAAGAAAGAATCGAATGAGAAAGGTGAATCTCGGTCTGCAGGGAGAAGTGTGTAAATCACAGGACGCCTATACAGGCACTATGAAAAGTGAGAGTTTCCAAGAGATGCCCAGCTCCCAAAAGTTGCTTCACAGAGCTCTTTTTATCTCCCTTCACCCCTGCCCCCATCCCCAAAGAGAGACAAGTCCATTCTTTCTCTGCAAACAGGGCTGTGGAGTGGGACATCTTCAGCATCTGGGACTTGCGCGGACACTTCTACAAATTTAAACCACAGAGGGAGGCAGAGGCATGCAAAAGTATGTTGGTGCAAATACTCTGCCTGCTGCAAAGAAAACAAAAATGTTTTCAGGGGAAATTCATCTGAAGCCTTTCTTGCCCCTGAGCAGCAAGTCTTCTCTGGCTTAGAGGGACAGATTTTGAGGAATCAGGTCTCTCGGGGTGCTCCCGCCCCCAATGTATTCTCTATAAATACAGTGGAAGAGGCAGGCCAGGGGTAGTCAGTGCAAGAGAATCTGGAGGCCTGAAAGCATCTTTTTCTTCTGGCTATGGTGGCACTTAAATGCTAATGCAGGCAAAGGAGCTGGGAGATTTATATCTTTTGGAAAGTAGGGCAAGCCAGATGGTAATAGCGTCATTAACACACAAACTTGGGATGTGCAAGTGAAGCTTGAAATTGGGAAAGAGATCAGGAGAACAAAGGGGGCTGCTGTTGAAAGGCCCCCACTCTTCTGCGGGCCCAAGCTAAGAGCCCCTCGGTACAGGGGTCTGCTCCTGCCCAGAGCTGGATAACAATCGGGAGCTTCCCCCTCCCCCGGTGTGACTTAGAAAGCACACAGAAAACTTTTGCAATAGGCAAATTCAGCCCTTACTTCTGTGTAACCCTTTGTCATCCGAAGCAGCGAAGCTGCAGGAACCGGCCTTTCATTGGTGGGCGTTCCCACCCTCGCACCTCCTTCCTAGTTTGATAAGCTCTTGGAGCTGTTGACATTTATTTTATGAAATCAAAGTGCCGCTTGTTGCACGTTTCAGACAAAAGTTCATTTTCCTCCCCTTATGTAAATACCCTAAGTCAATATTCAAGGTTGAGCAGCATTACCTTCTTTATTTTGATGATGGAGTTGGTGGGTGTAAACTCCTGAGTTTGACAGGGCGAAACTTTTAATGTTTAAGTTAAACTCTCACAGAAGAAATGTAATTTAGAGAGAGCAGAGCAGGTATTAAGATGAGCTTAACAATAGTATTAATAGTAATAATACCTGTTTATGCTAAACACCCACACAAATATCTATAAACAGGCGGTGCAGTTGGAAACTAAAGAAAATGAAATTAATAACATTGTTCTTCCCAGTAATACAATGTATGCGTGTGTATATACATATCTAAGGCGCATTATTAAAAAGGAGAACAAAGTTATTAACATTCACATACGGCTTGTGGGAACATAGCAAAGGTAGAGGTCGCAGCCATTAAGTTTTTTTTTTTTTTTTTAAGAGCAGAATACATTTATTGAGGGAAAGAAAAGAAAGCTTCTGTCCAAGAGAGGGACAGAAGAGGGGCCCGAGTCGATTACTCCAAGACTCTGTCTTTTCTAGGGACTTTTATAGAGCAAAACCACGAGGTGAGGTGGGTCCAAGTAGGGGAAAATGGACAAAACTACGGTCAGCCAATAAGAATTGTTCAGGTAAAACTGATTAAACTGGGATCAAATGGGGAAGCGAGTCACGTAGCATTAAGTTTTGACTAGTTTGAGTGACGCCTGTCAGCGACTAAAAGTTGAGAGCTAAACGAAAATCGACGATTTTCTTTTTCTTTAAAAAAAAAAAAATAGTGGAGCTCTTTAAAAGCCCGGAGGACTTACCCTCAAGGCATTATTCAGAGAAAAACTAAGAGTGGCCGTTCGTCACAGGCAATTGTAAAGGGTTTCAAAGGGCCGATCAAACGACGGCCAGAGTAATCTACATTCAAGTCCGGATGGTGGTGTTACAGCACACACCTGCGGGGTGTTTGCTGTCCGTACCCCTCGCCGAGCTACAAATCATCATTAAAGCGAGCTGCTTAAGCTTCCTCTCGGCTCCTGGGCCAGAGTTACTCGGGAGAGTTCACTTTGATATTGCCACAGCTCGCGACCGACAAGCAAGCTGTTTCGCAGCTCCAGCCGGAGCCGGGACCCCGGTGCGCGCCGCGTGGTGACCCGGGTGGCGAGGGCAGGGGCGGCGGCGGCGGCGCCGGTCCGCGTCCTTCGCCGAGCAGAAGGACTAACGGCCACACGGCGTGCAGGAAACCGGGTCAGGAGCCGCTAAAACCCTCCCGGAGGAGTTTCCCACACAGGCTCTTCCAAAACTTCTGCACTGTCTTTGCCACAACTTTTAACAAACCCAGCTCACTACAGACGCAATCTTGCAATCTCGCTGCCTCAGTTTCCCTGCCCGGCTGCTGCGCGTCCCCTCGCTGGAGCCAGCACGCAACCCCAGACTAGCACCCTCCCTCGGGGCGAGGCTACATTTTTCTCCACCAGAGTCGGGTACCGTAGACTTTGAAACTTTCACTTTTGATTCCTTCGCTGGAGACTATCTCCCCGCTTTGCTTTCCGGGTTGACCCCGCCCTCCCCGCCTTCACCTTGAGCAGGGGAAAATACGGCGCCGGGTGAGAAAGAAAGGGACTGAGGGCCGGACAGCTGCAGGCGGGGAGGGCGGGGGCGACGTCGGTGTCTGTCCCGCTGTCTGCCGGAGCGTCTGCGACCCTGGGCCACCCGGTGCCACCCCGTGGGGGTGGGCACGAGGGCTGCGCTGGAGGCCAACGTGTCCCCGAGCCCTGTTCTGCCCTCACCGCGGCCGGTTTGTTTGTTTGTTTGTTTGTTTCAATGCAAAGCGGAGGTGTCTGCGCTGCGCAAGACGCAGTAGCACCATAGCTTCTGGGGGGGATAAAAAAAAGAGAGGGCGCTCGAAGCGGGAGACGCCAATATGGAAATTAACTCATTAGGAAGGGGTGTGGTTACCGCGAAGCCCCCTCCTCCACCGCGTCCTTTCTCCCTCGCTGCCACCGGCCTGGCTTGCTAAATACGAGATTACAAACAAACAAATAAAGCAGGAGCTGACTACGCAGCCCCGGATCTAGCACGCTCCAGATAATTCGCTGCGCTCAGCGCTGCGGCCAGACCCGTGGCCCCGCG
>NW_004955420.1:10671010-10685917 GCF_000276665.1 Chinchilla lanigera | reverse complement strand
CCCGCGCCCGCAGCCGCGGCGCACAGCCCCGGCGCTGCTGGCTGCTCGAGGGCACAGCACGTGGCCCTGGCGCCCTACTCGGGGTGCGCTGCAAAACCTCCGACCAACGCTCCCTGCGCGAGGGTCGGCCCCGAGGTGACCTCAGAGGGTCTCTGCTGGCCGGGGAAGGTGCTGGAGTCCTCCAGAGGGAGGAACAGACAGCCAGCCACGTGAGAGGAAGGCCCTGGAGCCTCTGGCCGGGGGCTTTTCCTGTGGTGCCGCACCCCGAGTTCTGGACATGGGGGTGGCAGAGGAAGTGAGAAGACCGAGGCTGGCACCTGGCAGGGGTCTGTTAGAGCGCTGAAGTCCGGGCTGAAATATTCTTAACCAAAGACAGGCTCTTAAGAGTGAGGGCAAGAGGGCTGGAAAACGCAGAGTGTGTAACTGTGTGCCAAAATAAAAGGGGGGCAACACAAACCTCTCACCGCCCCTACCCCCCACTCCCGCCCCAGCAGCCCAGCCCCTAGGATCTCACCGCCGGCCCCTGTGTAGGACCTGAGGAAATGATACTTTTATGGCTTTCCTTCCTGCGTGTCCGTCTGCCCCCTGCCCACTGCCTGGTCCCCAGGCCGCCGGGTCCCCCCGGCCTGCAGGCCTCCAGCCTCAAAGCCAGCATTGTCCGGCGGGGGCGGGGAGGCCAGCGGACCCTTGCAGAAGAATAACACTGCGCCTAACTCCTGTTGGGCAAAGTTTCCCAAGGGTAGCCCTTGTGGCAAAAGACTACTTTGGAAACCCACCACCTTCGCCCAGTTTCCCAGCCTTTCACTTTTTTAGGTGCTCAGAAAGGGAGCGGACAGGGAAGCACTCCCCGGAGGGCCGCGAACGGGAAGATGGCTGCAGAGTGGTCAACGTGCTGGGCTTAAAATGCGGGTGGGACGAGCGAATGGCGGTGTTTCCACCCAGATCTGGCCGGTGGGGAGGGGGATCGAGGGAAGGGGGCCCCAGGGCGCGTGTGCAGGCGAAGCTTTTCGCACCTCCTGTTTATCTTAGAAGCGGGCTGGGTGGGGAGCGAATTGCTCTGCTTCGCGCGACAGGCAGAAGTTGAATAAAATGGGGAGGCGGGCACAAGCAAAAACAAAAAAACTGCTGGAGGCGCGGGACGCTGTCCTTGACCCCAGCTCCACATGGCGGGGCTTCCCACTTGTGAGGACTGCACGTCTGAGGACCCTGGAGGCAGCGGCCCTCCAGGGGTAGCCGCAGCCGCGCGCGGGGCACCATTAGAATTAGGGCTCTGGGGCCAATGTGACTAATCCTTGTTTCAGGCATCGAGGACCCCTTCCTTCCAAATCTGCCCGCTTGCATTTGAGGCGGGGCTCTGGGTTCTACCAAGCATTTGCAGAATAATGGCTCGGGCCCCTTGCGAAAAACGGTGCCTGAGACAGGACTGTTCCCAGCCATTGCCAAAAGTAATTCTGCTTTAAAATTAAATCAAAACAAAAGAAGGCCCCCCCAATCCAGACTAAGCTGTAACCCGGTCCTCTGTTATCGGTGTTTCACAACCAAAGTGACTGAGGGTTGCAGCGGGCGTTGTGGCTATTGGCAGTCGCGCTAATTTGGTGTGCGGACGCCGGGCTAAGTCGGTGATATAAAGGGCTGAAGAACAAACCCGATAAAAGCTCTAATTACTACGGGAAACTTTAGGTGGTTGCTAGGATCTCAGGCCCACCATCACCACACACACACACACACACACACACACACACACACACTCCCTCCAATAGAATGTTTGGACTAAGGATATGGAGGGTGGGGGTAGAGCTGCTGCAGCGAATGGTGTCCACATCTGCTGGAACTTCCATATCTAAGCTGTTCATTTATGGGAGCCAACTTATGAAATCTCCACAATTAGATCTGCATTGTTCTTCCCCCACAACACTGTCTAGGAAGAAAAGGTCTTCGCCGTCGGGGCCAATCCAACGAAGCGTTTGACGTTGTTAAATAATAAAGCGATTGTGATTTACATTGTTGTTCAGGAAAAAAGGCCAATTATCCACTGTTATGTTGCCATAAAGATCATATTAACTCGAATTAGTAATCAAACAATATGCGAGCTTTAAAGAAAAAAAAAAAAGTACAGCCGAACTGGGTGACAGTTACCGCGACGTCTTTACTTTCACTAGCAAAACCCACCCGCGTCGGCTGCGCGAGCGAAACGAGGCAGACACCGCCGCAGACCCCGAAGGAGGGAGAGCGCAGCAAAGTGGTGATTAACGGTCTCGGTGTTAATTATTCTCAATTAATCCCAAACAGTGCAAACCTTCCCTGCAAGTTCCCTGGTTCAGGATACTCTGAAAATTCCGCCTTTCTGGGAGGGGTTTCTGTGACATCAGGGCGCGGCATCTGGAAGCGGGCGTCCCTGGGAGCGAGCGGGTAGAGGTGTGGGTGCGCGCAGGGGTGTCCTGCGTGGGGTGTGGGCTTCGCTGCCTTTCCTAGAGCCCGCCGTGCACCCCGAGATAGACGCCGGGGTGCGCTAGGCCCACCACATCCTCACACCCCTAGCGAATCTCGCGTCTTCTCTCCTCAAATCACTCTCTGGCGCACCCTCTGTATTAGGTTTATAACTCTTTGCCCACTTAAATTTGTGCAGCCAACCGAGGAAATCTAAATAGGTTTGAGTTGCCCCTTGGGTACTGCATGGAGGCTTTAATAAGAAAGATTAATTGTGGGTGTGTACTGGCCGGAAGACGCGTTAACTATCAAGTAGCAGCGAGCTGCGGGTCGAAGGGCAGTGGCTACCCCTCGCCCTGGGCCTAGACTTTAGTAGGCGCCTTAGGCATACGGCCGCGGGCCACCCTGCGATCACAAGCACGGGGCATCTCAGCACTGAACCTTCTCCTCCAGTGCTGTTTGAGGTTTTAAAGAATGTGGCCTTTACTCGCCCTGCATATCAAATCCCCTGGCCCTCGGCCCCACCCTGCTGGCCCCTCACGCAGAGCGGTAGGCGGAGGGGTCTTATGACTGCAGTCCTATTCCTGCCCCCACCCACCGAAGGGCCGCAGGCCAAAGACCAGCACGTTTTGCTGAGGGCTGGGATCCTGGAGTTGATGTTTTTGTTTTGTCATGTGAAAAATGTATATGGCTGATGTTAAGTGTGAGTCAGTTTTCCCGAGTGCAGTGCTTCAGCAAGTCACCGCACAGGGAGAAATCAGCCAGGGGCAGGACTCAGGGATCGCGGCCGGCAGAGGTGCCCAGGGAACTGTCCTCGCCCGCAGGGACCTTTCCTCTCTGCTCCCCATCCCGGGAAAGCGCTGGGATCCCGGGATCCCAGGATCCCAGGCTCAGATGGGTCGAGGTGTTGGGGGTGGTGGTAGGAAGGGTTTCGGGCAGTACTTTCCAGAGTTGTGTTCTCTTCTTGAATAATTCCATGTAAAACTGGAGATGCCAAGGTCTGGGCTTACAGAAGTGTAAAACGAAATCTTCGAAGGTAGAGGCCGGGTAGCCAAAGGGTGGTCGCATCTTTGTCCACAGTTTTAAAACAGTTGCCGCCTTTCCTAACCTACTTCTCTCCCTTCCCACCCCTCTCCCACTAAAACCGATTCAAAAGGGGACGGGGCCGCACTTCACAAGATTAATGTCCGTTCCTTTGCAGGATTAACACTCTCACGCAGCATAATAAAATACTAGAGGTCCTTTTAGATTTAAACAAATACATGAAGTTCATCCCTTCTCTCCTTTCCTGTTTGATCTCTCAGGACCAGGAAGACAGGGTCCTGGAAGCAGTCAGCCTTAGGAGAACTTTTTAAACTCTGAGTTTTGAGGTCCAAGCCTCTGGAGGGCTGCTGTGAGCGTTGGCGTCCAGACAGAGTGGGGGAGACCAGCTTACTTTTCAGTATCTCCAGCTATACGTTTTGGTTTGGGCTGCACGATTAAAAATCTATTTGTTCCTCCCAGCGCTCTGCAGATTTCAGTGTTGGATACAGGAGCCACACAATGTTCTTTAAAGGAACCTAAGCACGGCTACTGTATGGCCACTTTGTGAACTCAGAACTATGGATAGGGGAAAAAGTATGAAAGTGTGAGTTGATGTCACGCTGGCTGTCAGTGTGTGGTCTATTGTGGAGAATGGTGCTTTTTGACTGAACAGAGGGAGTCCCCTCCCCCTTTCCCCGGCTCTACTGCACCTGCACTGGATGAGGGAGTCCCTGCCATTCAACCCATCGAAGATTGTTCAAACAGAAGACATCTCTGACAGCACTCAATTCATTACATTTCTTCCTGCTTTTCAAACCAACACACACACACAAAATGAGTATTGCCAGCCAGTGACAGCCCAAAAAAAAAAAAAAATCTTAAAATACTTTATATGCAGCTAATTTGGAAGCTCATACAACTAACCATGAAATATTTTGTATCCCTAACTTGTAAGGCTTCTTGGAGGGAAAAAAAAAATTACCTGATTTTTTCTACTGAGAACGTAACTCTCTGGAGGGGGAGAGCAAGTTTGTGGAAAGACAGTTCGAGGGGCAGAGAGATGTTTCTGCGGGAATAAATGCGTAAACCTGCAAAAGAGAATAGGCCCTGATTTATCTTATCGGAAAGGCCTACTTGATATGCATTCATAATTGATGCTGGGGAGCCGGCTTGTTAATGGAAGGAAGGTCCCCAAGAACCGGGCGGCCAGTGAGCAAGGAGAGAGAATGGAGTGCGGGAAGCATTGAGGTTGAAGTGTGAGCTAAACATTTAAATCAGTTGCCTCACAACCAAGTCTTCCTCCATCTGCTCAGGTTTATTTTGCCATCTTGGATTCCAAGATGTTTTGCCCCATCTCACAAAGCTGAGGAGAGAGTGTTTGGAAAGCTGAGGAGAGAATGTCAGCCTGCTTTCACACAAGTTGGGGTAAACAAACTCTTACAGGGAAACTTGAGTTTAAGACATCTTCCTTGGAGGCAGGAGCCGCAGAAAGGGAAGGGAAGGAGAGGACAGGGTTGTCACTCGGCATTTGAGGATGCAATCTTACGCAATAACCCGGATGTGAGCCGTTCAGTGTGATACTCAAATCGACCTGCATGTGAAGTGACACTAACTGACTGCGTGCAAAATATTGGCTAATTCTTGCTCAGTCATTACTCTGTGAGGTCTTGGACCAGTATCAGAACAGAAGGCCT
Source organism: Chinchilla lanigera (assembly GCF_000276665.1). NCBI lineage: Eukaryota > Metazoa > Chordata > Mammalia > Rodentia > Chinchillidae > Chinchilla > Chinchilla lanigera. Next base: position 10,680,773 of record NW_004955420.1, on the reverse strand, counting down.
AGCTTCCGGGGTCCTTTCTATTGGAGCTCCGTTCAGTGAATCAAACTGATTTGAGGGCTGGCAAGAGAACTTAGGAAGTTCATCTTTCAAGAAATAACAGGGGCTTTTTACCAACAAATAATTTTGCCCACCTTATACACATCCTTACCGCCAACTATCTCCTTGTCTACAATCTAAGTAACAGTTCAAAGAAGTTCTTTCAGCAGTACTTGATTCTAAAGAGGTTATTAAAAGCTGCACAGATTATTAGGTGTGGAGAGGATAGTGCAAATGGAAATGGCACAGCAGTGGTAAGCCACAAGCAACTGTTCTGAATGGGGTGACATCCAAACCGGAAAACTCTTCCAAGTCCAAACCTTAAATCTCTCTACTTAGGTGAAGTCAATACAGAGCTATGGTGTTCTCTGGACAGGCTTTTGGTATAATTTTTCCAGCGTTTAAAAACAAACCAGTGTAAGCACAACAAAGCCAACTCATTTAGACCTCGCCACAAATTCTAGCTAACAAATTATGTAACTTTGAAAATATGTATGTATATAGGAAAGGGCCCTCCCGGGTGCCTGCGCCACCCCTGTGAGGTGTGCGACCGCACGCGCGCTGAAGGCTCTGTCTGCTTGGGTACTGGGTTATGCTCTGCGGAGCCAGGAGGCTCCGGAGCGGGCTTGGGCGGTGGGATGAGGCCGCCTGCACTGACCGCCTGCAAGCCTTCCCAGCGCCCTTTCTGCAAGGCTCGGGCGAATCATTTCATCCCCGGCCCTGCAGCCCTGACGTCACGGGGTGGGGGTGGGGGCGCAGTCCCGCTGCTGGCCTGGCCGCCAGCGATAAGAACCCTAGGGAAGAATTCACCGCTCCTTTTAATACAGTAATTATTTTTCTGCTTTCTGCTGGTGGGGGCTGGTGGGGGCGGCCCCTACCCGGAATGCCAGCATCCCTCCCTTCAGGAAGACACCTAGTAGCCTTGGCAAGTTTACAAGACAACTTCCCAGGCCAACCCTAAGCCAGAAAGAGCGCTGGAAAGGGAAGTCTGGTCTCACAAGGCCAATCCCATCGCCCAGGATCAGAACTTCTGTACCGGTTTCTGGAGCCTAACGTGAGAATTGTCCCCTTCCCTGTCACCTAATTCTGCAGGACAGCAAGAAGAAGTCAGAGCTTCGCATGAAGCCTATTTCTTGCCAGGCGCTTTGGAGTCACATTCTGTGAGATAAATGTATGGCCTAGCCGTTTTTCCACACGAGAATGTGCAGGATCTGCGTCTTCCCATTCCTACCTGCTCTGATCCTAAAGGAGCTTAGTGTCCCGGGAGACGCTCGCCTCGCTTCCCACAGCCTGGCCAGTTCTTGGCTTCTGACCGCGACGAACTAAGCGCCACTACTGACTGCGCAGCTGGCCACAAACAGGGACAGACAACCCTTTAAAAGAAAAGGCAGAGGGTGAGAGGCAAGAAGCGGGTCTTGATATGGAAAGTTTGGAGCCTAGAGCCATCTCCGGGGTCAGGAGGTCGCTAGAGGCTCGGGGCTCGGGCGGCTTGGATTCCAACAACTTTCCAGACTTCCCTGGGTGAGGCCAGGCGGGCTGTGGGGAGAGCTGGCCGTTTGGGGAGAGATAGCCTAGGCAGAGGGAAAACTCGAGCCCCGAACGGCGCCTTCCTCGGGAGCCCCATCCCATCGGGGCCGTGGTCAGGGCGCGGTGACGTCAGGTCACCGGCCCGGAGCTTGTCGCCTGTCCCCCGCGGCCTGGGCACTAGGCGCTGCTCCTCCAGGGCGGCCTGCGCGCTCCCAGCCCGGTGCCTGCGCCAGCACTGACTCCGGAGAAGGGCGCGGATGATAGCTCAGAGCGCCGAAATCTTCATAAAACACTGCACACTTCATTCTGTCATGCAGGCAGACGAGGGTAATGAGACGAATGACTCCTCTGAGCTTTTAAATCACCTGACATTGCTTTGCAAAGTAGAACAGGCAGGCGTCTGTAGTCCAAACGCCTAGAAGCAGCAGATATCTTTGCATTTCAAAATGAAAAGGACGTTTTATTTGCTTTGGGAGAGAAACTGAGCCCAGCGCTCAAGGAATCAGAAAAATCACCGTTATACTGAATATACAAAACAAAATCCAGACGGACCTGCACACAGAGAGAGCGAGCCCTCTGCGGTAGAAATCTTAGGACTTATCTTAATACTCCACCCTTCCTATGAGAAGTCCCCTAAGTGAAAAAACAAGAGAGTCAACCTCATTATTTCCTAGAGGCTACAGAAGCAAAATACACTAGCTGAAAACAAGAATTGTAACACTGGACGGCATCATCAGGAGGGAGAGGAGAGGGCTTGAGTTTCTGTGGTAGCATCACCTGAGGCTCCCAGCAAAGTTTTTAAATAGAAAATAACTATGAAGAACACTAACCACGGTCTCCGGCTAGAGCGATTTCCCTGTCTTTTGGAAGCTGCTACCCCTGCTTCGTACCCTAGACTTTCAGAAGCTCTGTCCCTTCTTTGACCTTTTCAAGGTAAAGGTCACAGTTTCCCCCCCTTCTCCCTTCTTTAAGAGGGCCACCTCATAGACAAGGTCCCTAGGGAGATCCAGGAAGCTACCTTCCAACTTAGGTCAAAAAAGAAAGCAAAAAATATAAAGTCAACCCCCCATGCACAGCCCCACTTGCAGTGTGAAAAGAAACCTCAATTCAGACAGCAAGGAAATGCAGCACTAGGAAAAAGAAAAAAAAAAAAAAAACAGAGATGCAAATGATTTTAAAGCAATAATGGGTGGGGGGTGGTTTTGGAATGTAAGCTCCAGTCCTTGCTAAATGGGCTCCTGGCAAAGGGACACTCCTCTTCCACCAAGAAAAACATGAGGACCTGTTTTTCAAAACTCTCCAAGAACAGAAAAAAAGAAGATGGAGTGGTGGTAGTGGAGAGAAAGAAAGCTCTTTCAGTGACAACGGATAAATAAGTAAATAAGTAAATAAGCAGTGCCAGCTAGCAAGCGATCAAACCATAGTCAAATTTCAATCTCAGAGCAGTTAGCTATAAACTGTTATCAGTTGAAAAGTAAACCTTGTGCACACAAAAGCACTGTTTAATTTTCTCCTTGTAATGGTTTTAAATGAAGACCCCATCACTATGCAGTTAAGCGGTATTCCTTGTCCCCCTGAGGCGCTGATCAGTTCCTTTTAATGTGAGAGAACTGGCAGCTCAAAACCAGTCAATGGAGCTCCCACAACAAAAGTCCTGAAAAACTGAATGAATTAGGTTTGTAATTACTGCCGCCACCCCCCTTAAAGTTTATCTCTTATTCATTCAACTTATATTATTGTCAAGGAATCTCACTCTCAAAATCATTCCTGGAGCATTTTACCTCGGGCCTTGGAAGAAGTTATGACATGGCATAACTGTTATGCTCACTCTTACCCGCCCCCCCTGCACCTTACAACGTTCAGACCGATAGATGGGAGGGGGGAAAGGAGACTTTGCACGCCAACATACTTTGCCACAACTAGAACTCAGCACACAGCCCATGGAGACTTATATTTTAAACCTTGGATTTGACTGGCAAACAGTAATGTGTACCTTGCCTAAATTCAGGGCCTGCCTGGGTCTCTGAAATTTTCGCTACTTAGAAAAGGCAAAAGATTATAAATAAACACCCTTCTCCTTCTCCTCATACTGCAAATACCTAAAGACTTTGCCAGATACGATGTGAAAATTAAGATAAATTATTATGTTCTTGATTTCTTTTCTCTTTTAAACCCCAAAGAGACCACGGAATAGAAAAAGAGACTATAATTCCCTCCCCTAGCTCACGAGAAGGTTTTCTGGAAAAGTCAGCTTCAGAATGCCAGAGCTCTGCGTGCTTTTCAATCTAAGGGGTTGCTGATGGAGAAGATTCTCCTGAGATTTTCCTACTGTAAAAATGTGTCGGTTTCTAGAAATAAGTACAGCTATTACAACCAAATCTACTAGCAGTCTAAATAATTAATTGAAGCATTGCTCTTTGACCCTTGAAAAGTCCAGTAGGGACACGTTTATAGTAATAATACCTCCGAATGAGCCCTTGTCAAATATTCATTTAGTGGTTAATGTGAGCCATTTTCCCCTGGGACGGTCTGTAATACCAGCTTCCCAGCATTGGCAAAGAAACCTTGCTAATCTACTACAGCTCAGCAAAATATTTTAACTCTCTTTATTTAAAGTAAAGGGGAAGCAGGGACGAGACTAGGAGAGGAAAAAAAAACTGTGAAGAGAATAGACTCTAAATAATCTCCTTCTTTCTCACATTTCTATTCTGTGGATAAGGTCAATGAAACATTTAAATTCACCCCTTTGGACTGAAAATTAAGTATTTTCACCAAGCAGAATAATATCCTGAGGAAAGGAAGAGACAAGAACTATCCTCAGCACCCAGAGAAAACATCTCTGGGCAAGTTTATAGGATCACACCTTTCTTTGCAAGACACATTATTAAAATATTATATGCCCAGTATTAATCTAGCCACGAGATTGTACATGGAGAACCATTTAATTCCACCCAGTGATACAGTGGGATGTGTATCATTTCCTTCAGAAGCAGTTTATCCAAAGCATTTATACTTGCAAACAAACAAAAAATTTTGGCTCTATTTTTCAACTGTGGTTTGCAGACGGGGAGATGGGAAGAGGAATGGGACCCCTGGACACTGACCGTCATTGAAAGCCAGTTCAACTTCCCAAAATATCGTGCTTTTTCCCCCTTGCAAAATATTTGAAACTGCACATTTCGCCGAAACATTGCTTTTTAGTCTGACCCTGTGGACTTTTTTTTTTTTTAAAGTGGAAGTTAATATAGTGCATTTATTCTATGTATTTTTAAAATATACTGTATGTTTATTTTTCAAATACATACATCCTATGTCGTTGATTGGCTCAAATTCCGGGAATATCCTCCCCACTCCCCCAGTGTGGCCATTTGGATCTTTATTCAAAGTTTCTTTTATTCGTATGTGTGAGCAAGAACTGCCGAATGTGCTCATTACCACGTGAATAATCCGTATGTGCATTACAATGGCTGGCCGAGCTGGGGGAAATTCTTTTAGAGTCCCTGCATTAATTAGGGGGGAAAATGCCTTGCTCAGAATTGGGAACTGGAATCCCTTCCCCTTCCCAGTACTACAGTACCCTCAAAGAGAGGATAAAGTAAATAAAAACCAACACACGCTGAAAACGGAGCAATCTAGAATAAATAAAAAATACAGATAGTGAGATATTCACTAGTTCGTCACAGAACCAACACCAGCAACGCTTCGAGAAGACCTTCCTGAGACGAGAGGATGTAAACCAACGGGATGAGCTCACTTAGTGGCTGCCGGGGGTACTTTACTCAAGGGTGGAAAAGCGCTGCCGGGTTCCAACTTCTCCAAAGTTGTAGCACGTTGACGCGGCAAACTCTTGAAAGTGTGGGAAGCAATCATGCACTTAAGAATGCCCTACTACGCTTCCTGGTCCTCCCTGGGCGGAGGAGGATGAGGGACAGAAGTTGTAAGGAAAAAAAAAGAAGCGGAAAGTCCCCGACTTGGTCACAGTTTCTCGGGCTGCGTCAAAGCGTGGGTTGGTTGTGATACAGAGGCATCGCTAATTCAAAGACCATGGCGATTTCCCCAACTTTTCCGCTCCCACCGAGGACAACTAAAGCCTTTCTTTACCTTTCCTAGGGCAAAAGAAAACAACAAATCCAATCTTGTTTCCCCACCCCGCCCCTCCCCCCACCTCTCTACTACTGTAGTAAAAGAGTTAACAGATCAAAAGCATAATCATCTCCAAATGTGATTAGACTGGACAAAGTAAAATATCTACCTCAGAGTTGTTTTCTTCTTAATATGGATGTTGCCTGGCTTCTCTTTTGCTTGTTATCAGCTGCAGAGATTATCCGATTTGGGGCGACAGGCTTGGACCCGCGCTGCCAATTTAAGAAATGGGATTCGGGAGGAGGAAGAAAAAAAAAAAAAAAAAAAAAGAAAATAAATAATAATAAAAAAAACTATATCCATGATAAGTCAGGGAATTTTGCAAGACGGTCTTTGCTTTCCCTTGCCCCTAAACAGGAAAATGTAGAGAAAGTTTACGAAGTCAAGGAACAAAGAAAGCAAACCACTTGTTTCCTTTCGGACAATAATAGCAGGGCCAGAGTAATCCAAACACCCACCCAGCAGATAGCACTTCGCACGTCTACGTTACAATTATTCCGATACGAGAAGCATCATTTTCCCCTATGTCCACGTTTCAAAGGGCCATTGTGCCGCGAAGAAAATGAAAACAAAACCAGCCAACCTGGTTCTGCTTTGGCTCAATCCCTGCTCTGCTAAGCTTCCTATGAAAAATTTCAGAATTGATTTCTTTCTGGCAACAAGTGGTACAAATCAGCTTTTCTGCACAAGTCCCACATCATGCTTATTCATGCTGCCTAGGAAAGGAGGGGGTGGATTTACAATATATGTCTCTAGTTTCTATTTTAGAAATGACATAAGCATTTCAGTTTTCCCAAGTACTGATTAATCATCCAGCCAGCTATCTCTCTCTCTCACTTTTTTGTAGTTAACATCAGCACATGTTGCTGGACTGGTAATACTAAGGTTTTTTTTTGTATTTTGCTTTCATGGCTGAACACAATATTATAATTCCCAGAAGTTATGTCTACTCAGTGTTATCTAAATAAATGAAAGACTCAACCATAATTTCAGTGTCCATATTTCAAAAATTTATTTATCTCAAACTGTGCATAATGGCGTAAAAACTTAAGTTGAAAATGTACCTGTTATAAGGATGGTATTAGTTCAAATATATACATGGGTTCTCGGCAGACTGATTCAAGTAACACAGAGCCGAAATCTTTTAAAATACAACTACGGAAAATAAAGGGGGGGGGGAACCTTAAAATATCACAATAAATTTACAGAAATATTACAAACCATAAGAAAATATTTCAAACACAGTAATTGCATGTTGCTTTTTTTAAAAATCTGAACAAAATGGAAAGGTGGGATCGAACAAAAGCTATTATAAATTACCAATGATGTCAACCTGCATGGCCATTTTTTTTTTTTTTTGCTTTTAACAGTAAGTTAAAAATTTTAGTACAATCTAAAACTTTTGCCCTTTTAAACAAGACCACGGAGATGGTTTTGCCAGTACTTATGCTAATTTCTTTCCTTTTGTACAATTTTTAAACAATTAAAATGTCCAAATCTGAATAATTTCCTTCCCTCCACGTTTGCAACTGTTCTAAATTTCAGCTGCAGAATGAAAACCCAGCAAGAAGCTGCTCCTTGAAAAATATTGGCAAATTCTCAGCTTATAAACAATGGACATTTTGATTGCCAGGTTTGTCTCGATAAATACTGTACAAAAGTTGCTTGCAAATATTAAAACATTTTTTTCGTCGCTTGGAGACTAGCTCTAAATATTTATTGGTAAAGACTTTTGCAAACTTCCTGCAAAGCGCCTACCATACCACTAGAACTTTTAAAAAGTTTTGCGTAGCTGTCTCTCCTTCAGATCTATACAAGGTCCAAATCCCCTGCCCCCCCCACCCGCCCCCGGGTTTTCTCTGTACAAAAATAGTCCCCCCAAAAAGAAGTCCCGGATCTCCCATAAAAGTTTTCTCGTCGGCATCGCCGGTTCTGCGCGAGTTTGGATGGGATCGGCGCCCTCTCTCCACAGCCGTCATCTGCTGTGGGTGATGCGACTGCTTTTTCTTTTTCTTCGGAGAGCGCCAGGTTTTTTCCTCCGTGCCGTTTCTGCCTCCCCTCGTTCGCACCCCTCCCATTTCCCTCGTTTTTTCCTTTGAAAATCTCCCCCCGCAGTTCGCTGTCCGGCCCGCCTCACATGTGCGAGAGGGGCAGTGTGCCGTTGATGGCCGTGCCGGGCACCGGGCCGCTCTGGTAGTGCTGGGACATGTGCAGTCTGCTGGGCGCGGCGGGCTCCGGCACCTCGGCGCCGGGGAGGTACATGCTGATCATGTCCCGGAGGTCCCCGGCCTGGCAGGGCGCCCTGGAATGGGAGGAAGAGGTAACCACGGGGGGGCTGGAGCTGGCCTCGGACTTGACCACCGAGCCCATGGAGCCGAGCGCCATGCCGGGGGTGCCCTGCTGCGAGTAGGACATGCTGTAGGTGGGCGAGCCGTTCATGTAGGTCTGCGAGCTTGTCATGGAGTTGTACTGCAGCGCGCTCACGTCGTAGCGGTGCATGGGCTGCATCTGCGCGGCGCCGTGCGCGTTGAGGCCCGGGTGCTGCGGGTAGCCCAGCTGGTCCTGCATCATGCTGTAGCTGCCATTGCTCCAGCCGTTCATGTGCGCGTAGCTGTCCATGCGCTGGTTCACGCCCGCGCCCAGGCCGGCGCCCACCCCGACCCCGCTCGCCATGCTGTTGCCGCCGGGGGCCAGCAGCCCGCCGGGCAGCGTGTACTTATCCTTCTTCATGAGCGTCTTGGTTTTCCGCCGCGGCCGGTATTTATAATCCGGGTGCTCCTTCATGTGCAGCGCGCGCAGCCGCTTGGCCTCGTCGATGAACGGCCGCTTCTCCGTCTCGGACAAAAGTTTCCACTCGGCGCCCAGGCGCTTGCTGATCTCCGAGTTGTGCATCTTGGGGTTCTCCTGGGCCATCTTGCGCCGCTGCCCGCGGGACCACACCATGAAGGCGTTCATGGGCCGCTTCACGCGGTCCGGGCTGTTCTTCTGGTTGCCGCCCGCGGCCGCCGCGGTGGGGTTGCCGCCGCCGCCGCCCCCCGAAGTCTGCTGCGGGCCCGGCGGCTTGAGCTCCGTCTCCATCATGTTGTACATGGGGCGCCGCGCGCAGCCCCCGGCGGCCGCAGACCCTCGGCCCGGCCGGGACTTGGGGGCCCCGGGACTTGGGGGCCCCGCGGGCGGGGAGGGGCGAGGAGGAGGGGAGGCGGGCGGGGGCGCCGGGAGCGCAGGGCTCCGCGAGAGGAGCAGGCGAGGAGCAATTTGGGGGAGAAGAGAAGCGAGAGAGAGCGAGAGAAGCAAACTGGAATCAGGATAAAAAAAAAAAAAAACAAAAAAAACCTAAAAAAAAAAAAAAACCACAGCCAGGCGCTTCCCTCCTCCTCCGGCCGATCCCGCCGCAGCCGATGATTGTTATTATGATTTTTTGGAAAGGCTTAAGCCTGGGGCTCAAACTTCTCTCCCTTTTTCTTTCTCTCTCCTCTTCTTTCTCTCCCAGTCCTAGTCTTAAAGAGGCAGCAAACTACTTTCCCCCTTTTGCAAACACTCTCTTCTCTGCCTTGACAACTCCTGATACTTTTTTGAACAAGTTAATAGACAACCATCCATGTGACGGGGGCTGTCAGGGAATAAATGGGTTTCTCGCGACCAATCAGCGCGCGCCGGCTCCTCCACTCCGGCCCAGCCTCGCCGCCGGGTTTTGCATGAAAGGGGGCGGGGCCTGCCGCGCCGCCGGGCCGCGCGGGGGAGGGGGAGGGGGAGCGGAGGGGGAGGGGGCGGCTCCCGCAGCCCGGCTGCCAGCCACTGGGAAACCTTTGTATCCCCTCTCGCAGCAACAGGTCACACCACACGCCTTTTCGGAGGAAGTGGGTAAACAGCGCTAAGACTCCGTTTCCCCTCCCCTCTCTAAACTCCGCGCGGATTTACTTTTTTGGAGCGGGGTGCCGAAAGGAGGAAGGGGCGCGGGGTGGGGCAGAGCGAAGTGGGTGGCGGGGGCGCCCGTCCAACTCGTCCCTCGGGCGGCGGCGGCGCGGGCGCGGGGTCATTGTTCTCGCGCTCCTCCGCC
>NW_004955420.1:10657089-10670748 GCF_000276665.1 Chinchilla lanigera | reverse complement strand
GCCGCCCCCGGGACGAGCGGGTCACCGCAGCCGCGGCCCCATTGTCCCGACGCGAAGATTTCAATAGGTGGGCGCTCAAAGCGGAGAGCCGGGCACCACGTCCGTTACAAATAGGTAGTTTTGTTTCTCTTGTTGTCGCTACACGGCGTCAAACAAAGCCCCGTCTAAGTTCCCTTCCACTCTCTGGTTGGGATCTTTGTGGCTAAAATGCACTTGACTACAAAGGGGGGGGGGAGGGAAAAAACCTGATGCCGTTTCTCTTTGATAAAGGGCTTAAGCCATCAGGGTTACTTATTTTCTTTCTTCTGCAACTCTCTCCGCCCCTCCCCCGCGGCTCCCCTTACCCTGAGGACACGGACGGGTGTCCGCTGGCCACGCTCCCTTTATCTCTACACGCTGCACCGTGTCGCCCACTCCTAACCTTCTGCCCACAATCACGGCCCCGCACCCCGACTTCTGCAGTGCCTGCCTCCCCAGGCCTGCCCTTGATTGGCACATTCAACCCGAGGGTGCTCCGTGGGGACCCGGAAAAGTTGGGAAAAAGAATCCTGCAGACTTTTCTTAGTAGTAAGTGATCTCCACGCAGCCTGCCCGTCCCCTCGCAGGCTGTCCCTCTGCTCTTAGGTTATGGTTTGCTTCAGGTTAGGGGAACCCGGGGAGGGTTCATGTTCTCGAAACATGCAAATATGCAATACTTTTCTAAATAAAGCACTGTTTCCTGTTTCATGGGGGTGTTGTATTAAGCTAAACACGGATCTCTGGAGATTAGGAAAGAGAAAAGGTTGAGAGGCTAAGGCAAGGCGGCCACCGACTTTTCAGCGCGGCCGGTTTCACGGATGTGGCTGGTGCGCCCCCTGCTGGTGGATTTGCTTTTCCAAGATTAACGATTTTACCTTTAAAAAAAGGTGTTTGGAAATTAAGTAAAAAGAAAAGGGGGAGGAGGATGGAAGATCAGACTAATTACACATAATCTAAACAAAAGAAAAGTTAACATATCGCACAAGCCGTGCAACCAAATCATAAGAATCATATTTAATTTGCTTAACTTAAAAATGTACATACAACCTCGAGATAAGTGGGAGGTTAAAGCACGGGGAAAATAGGTACAAATTATGGGATTCAACGTATGAATGAATTATGATTGTCCAGGCGCCACGAAGGGCAAACCAAGCATTCACTTTATGATTGGGTATGCACTGGTCTGCGCTTAATAGCATTATTCCAAAACTTAAAAAGGAAGCTTATGGATAATTAAGTTTGAAGAAAAAAAAAGGAGGGGGGCTTGATGTAGTGTCTGTTTATTAAAATAAATATTAATAATAGATGGTTATAGGAGGAAATCTTTTTATGTTTCTTTCTGTCAAGGTGCAGCAGTAAAAGACAAATTTTTCCTTGGGATGATCTGTAAAAGCATTTACGCACGCTCAGAGGCTTGTGCTTGTGCCTGAGCTCTATAATAACGCATTTAAGAGGTTAAAGGGGCCGGCTAGGTCTTTTGTTAATTGCTTTTATCATATAAATAAGCTATGGAAATACATTACAATTGTGTTATCACTGGTTGCATTTATTTACAGCTTTATTTTAATTAAGCCTGCTGTACTTATCGAAGCAATAAACTAACTGTAGCTGGCATTTATGCATAATAATGTGCTACGAAAATAAGATTAAAAGAAGATGGTGAGAGCAGGAACAATTTTCTCATTAGGTTTTTAAAGAACATATGCATTTTTTTAAAAATCAGATCACTGGCCGCTCAGTTTCAATACAGCAGCAGCACTCTCCCTAAATATAATAATAACAACTATACCAATCCCAATAGATGACATAAGCAACCTTGTTTTAGGTTTATAATAGATGACTACGTAGTAGCAACAATACGCCATTGACTAAGAGTCAAAAAAAAAAGGACTTGTAGCAGGGTGCTTCATCTTCAGGGAATTTAAAAATGTTGCCATGGGCACAATTTGTGAAAATTGGAGTGCCTAAACTAAAGGGAAATGTAACACTTCCTTCCTTGGACAGCAGAAAGCAATGCACTTTTAGAACAGTATTGGTAATTAGAAATAAATCGTAACTCCTGCAATATTCTAATTTGATTTTGCTCTTCTGTTGGCCCTCGCCAAAAAGCCTGAACTGCTAAGTACAACTCAATTTTATTTAAAAATCTTTTACATTAATTTTGCCTTCCCATCACTCCTCAAGTATTACATCTCCAGCCAGCTAACAATTTTGTGGAGAGAGGGGACGGTAGACTTATTTTTTCTTCTTAGTGGCAAATAGAGGTTTAACTTGCAGTAATTAGGTGAGAACTAGCCAAGCATCTTACTATTATGATGCTTGTTAAAAAACGCTTCTTTTTTGTATCTGCATTTGAGTGCGTGCCCCTCCTCTCTTAATCTTCTTATGGAAATGAAGGCAAACGGCAGGGAACCTGCGGAGTCTTCCAGAATGTCCTTGTTAACTGGAATTTCTCAGCATTGCTAATTAGCTGAGTTTGACGACCACCAGTATTGGGGGAAGCTCTGTTTAACCACTCACAAACCATCCTGAGGAAGAGCAGACTAATTTTATTTTGTAATTAAAATCTGAAAAGGGCCCTATTTGACAGTTAGGGCTATGAGAGTTTTATCTCCCCGTGAAATAATTACTGCCTTGATAACTCAATTTTCTGAAAAATGTCAACTGTGGGCTCCAAAAGTTTTAATTTCATTACGTAAGGAAAAAAGCGAGAAAAATAGAAGAAAATGTACAGAAAGGCTTTCTAATTTGGGCACCGGTTAAATATATTAGGAGCCACATTTGGCCAAATGAAGGGTTTTCTGTGCTTCCTTTTTTGCTGTTTTCTCCTGATTCTGATCCTTCAGCCATCTGAAAGTGATCATAGATAGCAGTGATCATAACTGCAGTGAAAGAAATGATACAGTCTGGTGCATGAAAGGCAAGAAATCTAAAAAAGTAAAATATGACAAGTACGGAAAAGTTCTTGATTTGAAAAGCCAAAGCTAAAGGGAAATTCAGATGTTTAGGACGAAGCTGGCGTAATTTAGTGAGGTGAAATTTTCACGAATTCCGTCCTCTAATACAAGAACACTGAGCATGACAAGGTCAGGACGCAGGCAGAAGGCAAGTTTTAGAATATTGCTTTTTCCAAGTTTAAAAAAAAAAAAAAATCCTCAGTCACTCCAAGCTGGAGCATGCCACAAGACTTCCAGGGCTCAGCCCGTCAGCCTGAAGAAATAAACACAGATAAAGGAAGGTGAAGGAGAAAGGAGGGCACTGGAGGGGTTCTTCCTCCTAAAAAAAGCATCACGTTCTTTCCAAAAATAACCAACAAGGAATAAACTGGAAAAAGTCAGGATGTGGAGAGTAAGGCAGAAATCAGATAATGAATGCGTGCATTGTCAAGCATCATTTCCTTCACACTGTAAAGGGTCTCGCACCAGAAATCCTGCAGGGCGCACCTGAATGTTTATGATACAATGTTTTAAACAACAGAAATTCTCCCACCTTTATGTTTCCCCCTATTTTCTTCCTAGGCCACATCTGTCTTTTGCAAGTGTGAATGATTATTGGTAGGAACTATAATAAGTGTTTCTGGGTGATACAAAGCAACATATACTTCCTATTTACTGAGTCACGGATCTGCATACGGATGCGTGGTAGCTCGGCAATTTAAAATTGCTTAATCATATTTTGTTCTTCTTGCATGTCTCTTCAGCACCTTGCCTTTAATTTCCAGAAGTGGTATTACACATAACAAATGAACAAGGGGGTAACAAATGCTGCTTCTGTCTAGACCCAATTTCACCAAATAATTTCTCTCAAGAGCTGTAAGGGCCCTTGAAACCGAAGGAATGCAGAGCTGCTTTGCATTCAGCTTTTTCCTCATTCTTTTCCATCTGATTCTCACTGATGAAATAACTACATTTTTAAAAGAACGCAACCGTTATAAAACTAAATCTATTCCCGTTCAAATGATAGCACCCAAAGTAACATATAATCCCTCGTATATGGCTTTGGGGCTGTAGATCATGACCATCATATTACTGACAGGCGCACACGGATTTGTGTATCCTTCATATATTCCAGCTCAACTGGTTTTTTTTTTTTTTTTTGGAAAAAGGAATTCATCCTTGACAATTCCATTTCGGAATTATCAGTAATTTTAACATAAGATTGTGTTTCTGCACTGCAGCTGTTGTCCAGGGGAAAATGCAATTTGCCCATTAAGTGATCAAATTATTTTAAAATAGAAATTCCCTTTTAAAAAGACAAACTAAAAGAGCTTCTGCCGCTGGCCTTCAGTTGTACTAGGAACATATGATTTTGATTTTACAAATTAGCAGTAGACAATTTTTTAAAAAGGCAAACAGATCACCAAGAACTTCAGGTGGCCCCCCACGCCCCCGGATTGTTTTGCACTTCTAAATCCCTGCTTGGATGTCTGACTACATCTCTCTGATTGACTGCACCATCTTCTGCAATTAATCATATCACAGCAATAGGGCTTCCTGAAGAGCCAAATTTTCCAGTGGTTAGGGTTGCTACCCTAATTTCAGGGGGAAGGGCTACTGATTATTTCATGTAGTTGTGAGCATAGCTTTTGTGGGAAAAACAAACCTAAGTCTTCCTTAAGTGTTCTCAGGGCCCTCTTAAGTGACACCCAGCATGGGCCAGGGGTCACGTGCACTGCGACAGCCGTCTGTGAGCAGAGAGGACCCCTTTGCCTTGGTCCACACCATGCCAAGGTGTACACCTGGGGTTCAGCCTTCTTTTGCACATCTCAAGGAATATACTGTATTGTGTCGCGCAAAGCTCCCTTTTCAGAAATACAATCAGAATTAAACCCACACGAATGACAACAGCTCAGAGGGCTGAGGTACGTGGCATCCCCAAAACACAAGCGGGGGAAAGAAATGAGATCTGGTTAACGGACTATCAAAGGGGCAGGGAGGAAACTTCCACCTGTGGCGTGAACAGAAGCTAAAGTAAACCACTGGCAAAAGAAATCACATTACAGTCACCTGCAGCCCTCAGTGCAACTGTGAGCACTTTTTCTCAAAGCTGTGCAGCTGTGGCTGGCCCTGAACGTGCCCCAAATCCAAGGGCACACCCACTCTGAGCGGGCTGGCGGCCTTGGGGCCTCCCATTGACTTCCGGGGCCCTCTTCCCAGAGCTCTCCTGGCCTGGAAAGAAAGGTCTGAGAACCACTTCTGCCTGCCCCCTAGCGCCCTGCTTGCTTCTCGGGCGGCTCAGGTGGAGCTGGCTTCCCGAGCCCAGCCCAAAGGAGCTCTCAGATCGCTGGCCCGGTAATCTTGAACCGCTCCTTTCGAGCTGGGGTTCTGACTTTGATCTTCCTCCTCACCCTTCATGGGCTTCTTGTTGGCTCTCCCACCCCTCCCTCTCACCCCACACCCACTCCTTAATTCGGAGATCATTGACACGATAGGCTGTAATGAGTCCTTCAGGAACTGCTCCGATCCACGCTGACAACCTCGGCACCGAATTCACAGATTACCGACAGGAACCGTGGGCTCAATGGTGTCAAGTTGTACCTGGGGGCTCAGCACCCTCCAGTGACCCATGTAGCTGCTGGGCCTTGGCTTGGGCCTGTGGCCTGGCAGTACCCAGATGAACTTTGAGGGGAAGCCTGCGTACCCCTCAGCTCCTCCAAGCCCGCCCGAGGCCTTCTCTCTGGCGCCTTTGTCTTAGGGTTGGAAAGGTTTTCCCAGAATGAAAGGTTTTCCAGAGTTTAAAAGCAAACTGAAAGAGTAGACCTAACACAGGGCTCATCTCCTTGCATCTTAGAATTAATCCTGAGTCCGTTTTATCCACCTCGAAACGGCTGCACCCAACTCCAAACCACTCCTACCGGCGCTCAGGTTGCAGCCTGCCGCTTGGGGTCACCGGGGAAGAGTGAGGGGTGAGGGCAGAAAGGGCTGAGGCCTTGGCACCGACCCAGGGGCCTGAGCGCGCTGCCCATCTGCCACGGAAGCGGGCAAGGCTGGCTACTTACAAAGCAGAGCGCCGGGCCAAGGCCGCGGGCTCAGGCTTGGAC
Source organism: Chinchilla lanigera (assembly GCF_000276665.1). Classification (NCBI taxonomy): domain Eukaryota; kingdom Metazoa; phylum Chordata; class Mammalia; order Rodentia; family Chinchillidae; genus Chinchilla; species Chinchilla lanigera. The sequence continues at coordinate 10,664,690 of NW_004955420.1, read as the reverse complement.
CCCGGACCGAGCGGAGACCCCAAGCTCCCGCCCCGCCCCTCCGTGCAGGGCCTTGGCGGCGGCCGAGAAACACGGCCGGTGGCCAGCGCCGCGGCTTCGCCTGCGCCTGAGAGTCATCAGCGCTGGCCCCTGCCCCAGCCCTCAGGGCTGGAGGGGCTTCCTTCCTGCTGGCCGCCTCGGCGCATGAGATTTGGGCAGGGGCCAGGTGGCTTGAGACCCCCGAAATAACTGCACCAGGGGGCCTAGGTGGCCCGGGCCACCCACTTGTCCAGTCCTCTGTCCTCCCCAGGGACTGTGCTTGCTCTAAGGGCCTTGGGAACTTGGGGAGGGGATCCAGACTGCAATCGCGGGGGCTCTGCTACTGCACATTCTCCATCACCCCTGACAGCGGGCACAGACCCTCTTTCCCGCCGCCTCCACCTCGGCCCGCGGAAGCCTTAGGACCTGCGCTGTCCAGCCCGCTCTCCTGCCCCCACGCCCGCCTCCTCGGGCTCCTCAGCCCCGACTCGCTACTTCCCAGGGGGCTGGTGTTGTCGCAGGGCAGAGGGAGGCCAGCCGTGGCAAGGGTTCCTGCCTGCTTGTCATTTGGATAGAACTCCGGGTAGAGATTTATCAGAAGCTTGATTCTTAACGTTGCCTCTGAACCTACTTAGTTAAAACCCAAGCCGAGATCCGATTCTGGAATCAGAGAGCAGGTGTGTGTCCCTAGGACAGCAATTCCCCAGAAAGACACCCTCGGTCCGCTAATTAGGGGAGGTGGAGGAGCACACACAAGGACAAGCAGCTTTCAAAACCAGTTTTTAAAAGGCCATTCTGTTATGAAAACCTAAGCTGGTCCATCAATAGGGAAACTTAAAAAAAAAAAAAAAAGCGAGCCTTAAACTTCTCAAGGTTAAAAGTTAAAATCGTAAGCACGTCCCTCAGGAGGGGGCTCACCACTTTGTTCATTTATCAGAAGAATTGTTTGATTTTAAACAACAAACCCACAATTCCCTACTGTTTTAGAGGATGTCCCATTAAAAGAAAAAATAGTTTCTTTCTGAAATAATTCAAAGGACCTTTTGCTTTCCCTTACAGCCCAAAGAAAGTTAAAGCTCTTTCTTATGGAGACAGGTAGCTTTTGGAAGTGTAAAAAATACTACCCTTTGCCTAGGATAGTTTGGGTTCCTGTCAGTGAGATGCTGAATTTCAAAGAAAATGCTCTGGCCACTTGCGCACCTTCCCTGAGGTCCCCGGGCTGAGATGAAAGCCGAGATGTCAGGCACCTGTTAGGGAGACAGGATCTGGGATTTTGCCTCTTGATAGGAAAGGAAAAGTTTGGTCAAGACTGGTTTGGGGGATGGGAAACATTTAAAGACGAGGCTGGACTTAGAGCTGCCCTCTGGAAATCAGTACAGACGTAGAAACAAGTTACTTGTCAGCCCAGAGGTTCCTTTACAGCGCTTCAGGACCCCCGAGGACGCACAAGACGCTGCTGACAAATGTCAAAATAACAAGCGCGCATCTCTCCCTTTCTTTTTCCCTCTCTTTTTCTTTTCTTTTTCTTTTCTTTTTTTTGGAAATGCGGGGAAAACGGGAAAAGTAGTTTCTGTTCGGTTCTTGGGGGCCACGGGAGAGGTTTTCCGCTGTTTGGTTTCTCACCGTGTCTCTCTGCCGGTTTTAGGGTCGCAGGACCTTTGCAGGGAACCTCAAATCCAAGCGGGTGGCGGAGGCATGTCTGGGAGCTGAGCAGGAGGAACGACCGTCTTTTTAAAATTGAACTAAAAATGCATTATCTCGCTTTTTAGTTTTTTACTGGATTACAACATCCTTTAAGGATATAAAAACTTGTTTCCGCACCCCACTTCCCTTTTGGAGGGTGAAAAAGACTTCCAGCTAACCCCAGAGCCAGGTTCCAGCGATTTCCAGGACTGGCGCTGCGCAGCGCTCACTGCGTCCAACAGGGGGCGCTGGGCACGAACCTGCGCGGCGGCTCAGCGCCGCTTCACATCTGAGCCGGGTTCCAGCCCCGGAAGGCGCGAGGCGCTCACGGGGTCGAGTACAGAGCTTTAGTCTTTGTGGATAAAAGGAGATTAAAGGCTAAATTCTTTTGGGGGGTTGTGTGTGTGTGCGTGCGTGCGTGTGTGCGTGCGTGCGCGCGCGTATGTGTGTGTGGAGGGGGTGATTATCAATGTTAACCAACTACGAAAATGTAGAGCTTTTCATCCTTTGATGTTCTCAAAAAGAAACTCCTATCTGTTGAGAAATTACAAGGTTTCTGAGCCCATACCGCAAGCTCGAGTGTGGGGGAAATTATTTAATTAAAGATATATTTTCCCATCTGCTCCCATGATCTTTTTAGAAGTACTTTAAAAGCTGACACTCATCCCTCTGTCCTGTTCACCCAGCCCCAAGTCTCAAATACTTCTAGCTATACTGAAGGCCCTTCTATTAAATCCGAGGGAGAAAAAGAAAGACCCAAATATTTTAATCCCCCTGCGTAGTTTTCCTCTGCACCCTTCCTCCCTACTTTCTTCAGAGGGTCTTGTGTGTGTGTGTGTGTGTGTGTGTGTGTGTGTGTGTGTGCGCGCGCGCGCGCGCGCGCGACTGACACATTTCATATTGCCGATTCTGCCAAGCCAGGTATAAATGACAAGAAGCAGCTGTAAATAATAATAATTTTAAAAATCTGCTGTCGGAGGACATAACACCCAAATATAAGAAATCTAGATAAAATTGTAATCCATCCACCCCCCACCCCAACCTAAAAAAAAAAACCTTCACCTGTATTTAAATAGCGTGTCTTTAATTACAGCAGTTGGGGTTGCACGAGGCTGAAATGAAATTAGCAGTCATTACCAGTCCTTTAACTCTGTGGTGCTTTTGATCAGCACTAAATTAGCTTTCCAGTCCTAACAAAGACTCCAAGCAAGCGGTGGGCTGTAAATAAGACAGCGCGACCTGCCCTCGACACCTTTTCTCCTGTCAATCACAGCTCTATCATTCAGCCCAAGATTAACCTTTATCTACCAAATTTTTTAAAAAAGAAAAAAAAAAGAGGACAAGAAAGAAGTGAAACAACAACAAAAAAAAAAAAAAAAAAAAAAAAAAGAAGAAGAAGAAAAAAGAGGCGGGCAGGAAAGTCCCCTGACCAGCACATGTCGCAGGCGCTGAGGTTCCCCAGAGCCCCCCTGACATTGTATTCTAATGAGCCTGTGTCAGAATCTGCAGTTTCCAAATCATCTCTTCCCACTCCACCCCCTCGCACCCCTCAGGGTATTCCCGGAGTCGGAATGCCGTTCAGGTAGGAAGCTAAGCCCCGGCCCCGGCTCCTAATGGGGCGTGGGCCACCTCCATACCCCGGTGTGCCACAGCATGACAAGATTTGGGGAGAGGGAGGGATGTCCCACAAGAAAACATGGAGGGTTTGAAGGCATATGCATAAGCTTCTGGGTTAAAAACACTCAATTTACTAATAGTCTCTAGTTGTTTTTTTTTTTTTAAAGTCTGCGAGGGAAAAAAATCCAGCAGCAACAAAAACCTAGCCGCCTTCCCCAACCGCGAAAGTAAAACATCGCTCAAGTTGCCGTGAGAGGGCGCCAGAGAGCAAGCCCCCGCCGCCCTGCACCTCGTCCCACCCAGTCTCCCAGCTCCGCGCTCCGCCGCGCCGCAGTTCCTTCTGCTAGGTAGTGCTTCCTGCGTATCCTGCCCCCTTGCGTTGCCATCTCCGCGTCCGCCAGCCTCTCATAAAGAACCAGACTTCGCCATGGCCCCTTCCCCTCTTTTTGCAAGCTCCCTCCCACCTCCAGACACCACAGCCCAGGGCGACGCAGGTTAAGGGAGCCCCGGGCCTCGGAGATTCTGGGTCAGGTCAGCCCTCTCTTCCAGCCCAAGGAAACCTGGTCTGCAGAAGGCTCTTTTGGTGGGAGCGAAATGCCAGAGTTTAATGTATATATTTTTTTTCTTTTTTTAAAGATGGAAGCCTGGACTTTTTCATGATTGGGGTTATTTCTGTGGGCTCACGAATCCATTTCTTCATTTTCATAGAAAGAAGAAACACATTCGTCCTTGCAAGGCAACTGATTCTATTCAGGACTAGAACTGTACAGGAGGAACAAAATCACGTCGTTTCAACTCTTGCATTTTTTAAAAAAATTTTCAATTAGCATTTAATTCCAAAAGTTAACTCTTTCAGGCATAAACCTGCCTGTGTTAAATGACTGCCACGCAGGATCTATTTCCAGATCTATTAAAGGTCAAAAAAAAAAAAAATCCCAGAATGAGAGGGAGAAGAAAGTGTGTGTATGTGTGTGGGGGGGAGTGAGCTACAGGGAATGTCAAAGTTGGGTTGCGAGCTACTTACATGTCCACGCCAGATCAGGGTGTTGTCTTGTAGCAGTTTGATTGGCAGGTAAAAAAGCACAGAACGCGAGGGCTTCCTGAGCCGCTTGTCAGCCCAAGCTGGATCACTTCTCACCGGACAGAACGAGTTGGAGGAGCGTGCAGATCCTCTCAGCCTCCATCCAAGGCACCGCGAATCCATTTCGGCTTTTCGTCTCCCCATCGGCCGCCTGCCTTCACCCGCGCCGCCTTACAGCAGCCTCCAAGACCTAGCCTAGCTTTGCCACTGCGATCCCCTGCAACAAGAAAAATCGTTTATGGCTTAAAACCCCAAATGGCTGATTTTTTAAAAGAGAGAGAGAGGGAGAGGGAGAGAGAGAGAGAGAGAGGAGAGAGGGTGAGGGGGAGAGAGAGGGGGAGCGAGAAGAATGCACCCAGAGAACAACAAAAAAGTCAGTTATCCTAACACTGCTCTGTCCCCCCACCGTACAGAAGAAGAATAAAAAAAAAGCTTTATGTTTTTTCAGTGGGTATTCAAAGATAATTTGATGCCATTGTTTCTGCTACAGATGGTTCTTTTAAATACAATAACACGGCTCTTTGTGCAGGCTACCCACAATAAAAATCGAAAGCGTTCCCCTGAATAACCATTTTGTTCTCTCTTGTATGGGGCCAACAAAAGATGCCGTGAGGTAATGGGTTCTGTTTATTGAAGCCATAGAATAGGGGTTTGATAAAGATTTTTTTAAAGCAGAAGACCTTGCAAGGTCGGGCTGATCTCTTCATATTTTTTATTAAAATATTTGTCCAATAGATTATTCCTTGGTGCAGCTGCAGGTCTCCTCCTTCGTTCTGAATCAACCCAAACATCTGTCTCTTGGAGGAAGCTTTAAAAATCTACGATTGTATCGGTGGTGCGGTAACCTTATCAAATCCTGAGAGGTAGGCTCAGTGTAAGCAAAGGCAGTGGAGTGTTAGTTCTGTTTGGTCCTGATGTGAGACACAGGGCTGGGGGAAGACAAGAGACCCCAGCTCGAGCGAGTGAAGAAGACGAAGCTTTCTTCTCGCTGGCTCCCTGGTTGGCCAGGCACAGCTGGATGAGCCAGACACGCAGAGCACTTGTTTCATCCCCATCTCTGCAAGCTCCCGCTGCCAAGGTCTCCAATCCTGGGAAACCTAGGGTAGGAGCCCAAGGCCAGTGGACCAAGCGAAAGGTCTGTCCCTAGCACCCACCAGGCCCTATCCTGTCCCCTTTCCTTCGTTCCCAGCTCACTGTGACTCATTGGCTGTGACCATGCAGCGGGTGGGAGTGGACTGCTGGCCCAACGGCCCTCAGGCCACCCCTGCAGCCACCCTGCTGACTCCTCTGAGGCCCACCCCAGGCAGTGCTTCCTCTGGGGGAGGGGGAAGCCCTACAAGCTACACCCAGCTAGGTCTGGATCGGCTTCCGGTTAGTCTCCAACACTCAGGCGCTGGGGGCGCTGCAGGGGAAGTTGTTCCTTCTGATTAGGTTTGTCTACCTTTCTATTGGAATTCACGCCAGCGCTCTCCGGGCCTCCAAAAGGCCAGAGTGACAGAAATCCACTTTCAGGACTTCTGCTCTGTGTGCTGTTATCTGTGGCAAGACAATAGTGTGGAAAAAGGCCTTTCACCTTAAAAACAAATTTTCAGTGGGTTCTTTTAGCTCCCCCGCCCTACTGCCCAAATCATTCTTCCCTTTCTTCTCATAAACTGTTCAAAATAAAAGAAAGATAAATGCTAACAGGAACCCTTCACAAAACTGACCTCAACTGCTTTTCTCCTTGGCAACAGTTATGCTACTGCTGTACAACTGGTCACCTAAAAAAGGATGGGGGGTGATAACCTAAACCCTCATTAAAGCTCTTGCTGTGAGACTTGAAAAGCGAGGTAGAAAACTAAAGTTTCTCAGAAGCTGTTTCTCAAGAATTCATTTTGTATTTCAAGATAAGCAGCCCAATATCGGTTGGAAAAGCATGAGTCAGGGAATACTAAAAGTTGTGCACTTCTGAATGCGCAGGAACAAGCGAAAGGGTCTGTGCAAGTGTGTGGGGGGAGTGGGAGGGGCACGGGGTGTCAACCGACAGTGACCTTTACAAGAACAGGGTGAGGAGTGTGCGTTTGCAACTTCTGGCTTATAAAAGGGGGCGAGGTACTAGGCAAAATCCAAAGTCAGTAGCAGCAACGTTCCCTGCAACTAGAAGGTGGTAGGGGAACAGCTGGAAGATAGTAGGCGTATGTGTGCCCCAGTGTTTCCATAGAAAAGGTAGCCACTGAAGTAAAGGAATGATTCCTTGACGTCATATTATGTTTTTGAATATCAAGACTCATAAAGGAGGCCCCAAACTATTCTCCTTTCCACAACTCTCTGAAAGAAGCAGCTCAGCTGCTGTCCCCTCTCCACGGAAGGGTTTGGGCCGGGCCTAAGCCTGTGCGCCGTGACGTCCTGGGTGAGAGGCCTGAGGTGAGTCAAGGTGAGCGAAGGCACAACTGCGTCCGCTCCACCAGTCACAGGGAACCCTAAATCTGTTGGTCCGGGTCTCCTGTGAGGGATCAAGAAGGGTCCCCCCTTTTTCCTTATTTAAAAGGTATATTAACAACACTGTCCCAAAGGCTGTGCTGGGTGACACTCCACCTGCCAAGGGAGAAGGCTTCAGCACTGAACTCAGAAATGCAGAGGCCGTCACATCGGGTGAAGGGCCATGGTGACAGAACGGCCTGGGCAGAGAGTCAGGGACCAGTTGTCTACAACTGCAGAACTTCAGAAAACAACAAGAGCAGCAGCAGCAACAACAACGACACACAACTTTCTTTGTCGGGGCGTGGGGGGAACCTGGCCGGAGGACACGCACTGCACCCAGCGCTCGCTCCACGAGGTTGCAGACAGGGAGCCCTGGCGGCTGGGGGTCCTTGGGAATGGCTGCTGGGCATGGAGAGGGCCCCGGGCTGCAGGCGGCACGTTCCAGGGGCGTTGGGGCCGAGGCGGAGCCCCTCGATCCTGCACGGCGCGAGCTTCGCTGACAGCAGGTGGGGGTGGGGGCCCGCACCCTCAGCGTGGGGCGCCCGCGAGGGAATGGCGTTCTGCGCGCTCCGCCCGGTCTGGGGAAGGAAGCAGGAAGGGAGGGAGGGAGGAGGGAAGAAAGGCGCGGGGACTCTTAAAAACACCGTTTCAGCAGACCGCCGGCCAGGGCCTTAGCAAGAGGGACGCCGGGGCGCCGCGGCGTGCAAACGCGGTACGCACGATCGGGGTCCGCAGGGCGCGC
>NW_004955420.1:10645983-10656882 GCF_000276665.1 Chinchilla lanigera | reverse complement strand
AGGTCGCGCGCGCGGGGCTGGGGACCTCCCGTGCCAGACCCTGCGGACGCGCTGCGGGTCCCCGCGTCGCGGCCTCCCCGTCTTTCTGCGGTCTGGAAACCCGAGGGCAAAGGGGCCCGAGGCTGAACGCGATTCGTTCAGATAGGGCCGCCCTCTGGGTTTTCTGGGCCCTGCGGGATGCTCGGCCTTACCCAGTTTCAGGAGTGGGAAAGTCTGGCCCAGGCCCGGCGGGGGATCCCTGGGGTCCCCCAGCCTCGCTGCGCCCCCAGCCGGCCGCCCCACGCTCCCGGGTACGCCAAGCGCCAAGGGAGCCACCGCCCAGGGGCGCAGGCCTAGGCTTTCCGGGCCGCCCTTCCCACCCCACGCGCCTTCGCACGCCCCGGGCTTCCCTGACTCGAGGCTCAAATGCCGCAGTGACTTTGGAAGCGCACAGTATGACCAGTTGGATTTGTTCTCGCGATCCGGGAGACCCTCCAGGGAGGGCTGGACCTTGGATCCCTGGGGGGAGGGCTCTGGGACGGAAAGACAGGGACACAGACCCTGCTAGCAGGGCATCGGGCGAACATCTCAGACCTCAAGGCGCTCCTAGGTCAGCGAGCTTGGGATCTGGAAAGCCGGAGGGGGCGTTAAAGGTGAAGGGTGGGCAGGGGGAGGCCTGCCCTAGTGGCCATAGAGCCGCCATGGTCTTCCTTCCGCTCATCTCCTACTTCCAGAACTCTTCGTGGCCCCGCTCCCAGGCTGAGATCGACAAGAGGGGCTCGCAGGAAGGTGTGCTTTATGACCAAGGGAGAATTCGGAGGCAAAAGCGAGGACCCGGGGAGCACACATTAACAGGCTCCTTTCACTTTTCCTTTTATATAGAAATCCAAGTCATACATACAACCGTCCGTTTCATCTTTCTGCGTCGAAAGTGTTGATTCCACAGCGTTAGGTATTTAAGATATGCCTCAAACTTTGCGGTCCTGTGTTTTCAGTTTCCTAACTGATAGTGCACTCAGTGTTTCTGGAGGTGGAAATGTGTCCAGCCTCCTAACTTCTGCCTAACGTGTCAGTGGAGAGAGGGGAAGCGAAGGTGGGATCTTTGTTTTGTCCGCCTGCCATATCCTCACCAGTACCGTGTTTTGGAAATTGCCTCTTGAATCACTCTGAGATGAATTAACTTTGTGTGTGTGTGTAAATAACACCATCCGTTGGAAATCAAGAATCACCTGAACCGAAGATAATGTCCAAATGTGTCCTTTTGCACTGTAGTAGTTACCGGGACATAGTTGGATCTGGTAGGCTCGTAACTGAACCAAAAAAATCCATGAACACGATTGCAGGCCCAGTATGGTATCTGCACGTAAAAGTTTAAAAGGCCATTCCAAACGGTGGTGATTATTTTTTAGTTCTCTATTGCATAGGGCAGGCAGGGTAGGCAGTTGCTTTGAGGGGCTTACTGATAAATTCTGGGAGAGCAAGTGTTGTAGCACTTTTTGAGCTGAAAGTAGTGGGTCGCTTTGGGATTTGTTGGAAAGGAGCGAATGACCCGGGGAAAATGATTCCACAGAGGATTCCTATTTATATCCCCACTTCTGGTTCTCTGCATAACATTTTCCCTTTGCCCTTGAAGAAAGAACATCTATTTGCTTGAGGGTGAAAGAGAAAGGAACTAACCTCTAGTGAGCATCTCTTAGGTATCAGTTACTTTCTCTTACTTTAAAAAAAATTCTCATAGTAATCCTATAAAATTGGAATTGCCACACCTCCTTCCCCCTATTTTTTTCAGCAGAGTAAAGGGAGATCCAGCTGGCTTAAATGTGGGCAGCTTCACAGCTGTGGGATGGCAGATCTGGGCTTCAGATGGAGCTTGACTCAGCAGCGTTGGTTGCTGACCGCTGTGGGTACCGGGGGGACTGGTTGTGCACAGGGTAAAAGGGCTTGTCTTTTTCTCTTCTGGAAGGCAGCCTCCATTCTGGCTCTTCTTGGGCTCTTTTGACTGTGGAGAGATCGGCTGCAGACAGGGATATAGTACTCCATGTCTTTTTCCATACCAAAGTCAGGCCTAGAGTTTTCGCTCAGTTTTCTGAATATAGACCTCACTTGGCATCAAGTCCAAGGATACCTATAGGTTGGGCTGAGCCAGGTCATGATTTCATGAGTTTAGACCAACGTAGGTCAAAACAAGTATGAGTCTCAAAACCTCAGCCTCAGAAACCCAAAGGGTGGGAGGGAAATACAGCAATAACAGAACACATGACTGCTAATTAACCTTATTAACAACTGCAAACCAGTGAACATTTATATTTTTATTTTCTCAGAAAGGCAATTAAGTTTTTTTGCTATCCGTTAGCTACCTTTCCCCCTCAGTAATCACCTATATCACAACTGCCCTTTAAAAGGTCAGTAGAAATTATTTTAAGACATTCAGATATAAAAAAGCATTGTTATTTTAATAGGCACTATGGATAGTTTAATTTGTATCTTGTATTAAATTAAACATATGGTGAACAGGGTATAATAGATTTTCTATAATTTAGCTGCCAATGTGGCGGCGGCAGCCAGTTACTCTCACCAGCAGACTTGTCAGTGGTTTGTTTACTAGCTTATTTGAATTAAAATAAAGCTTCGCTTCTGCTGACTGCACATCATTATCTAGGAGACCATAATCCTGCTAGCAAATCCTATATCTTCCAGAACTGGCTCTTTTGTTTGGGATTACTGGGAGCTTAGCCTATAACAAAGAGGAATAAGGCATCCCTCTCATCCTCGTAATTAAGTGTGGGGACTAATTTAGAAACAAACCCAGAAAGATGTACTATTTGGAGTTATATTTCTGTGCAGAATGGAGGAGAAACAGGATAGGCCAAACACCTGATTGTTAACAGAATGTTTAAACTATTAAGCGAGTGTACTACAGGAATCTGGCTTGTTAAAATTAAGAGCAGCAGCAAATAAGGTACTGATGGCCTCCGCGTGGGGCAGTGCTTCTGTATGAAGGATGTGAAGGTATGCTTGGAAAGAGCAGGTGCTGTGCTGTCAGGCGGGAAGAGACGTGCTGCACACTTTCTGTCATTTATTTTCTTCTTCCCCTACTCTCAAAGTCACTGCAACCAGCTGAGTTGTTCAAACGCTGAGCAACAATAACAAAACACTCTTGGAGTCCTGAGAAAAAAATACAACGCTTGGAGATCATCACTGGAAAGTGTTAACATTGTATGTCCGGGGAGCATAAAATTTAGCAAAACGAATGGGTGATTTCTTGAACCTTTCCTTGGCTCAGACCAACTTCTGTGTACGTGGCATAACCCAAGTCTATCACGTGCAAGGGAAGAATTGTACAAATAGGATGTATATAAACAGCTTTCATAATCCACAATCCATATATAAACTGATGTCTGTTTGTTAAAGAAGAGAGAAAACACAAGCGCTGATGTATCAAGGCCTTCAACATTAATTGTCACAGATGGGGATTCTGAGGACCTCTGTGAAATCAGACCAGAACCTGGTGAATTATAAAGCAGGTCCTTAGACTTTAAAAACATTTAGGCAAAGTGACAGTTCAGAACATCTGTTAGCCTTCTGTCTGAGTACAAACTAGATGTCATGGAGTGCACAGCTGTAGGCATTTTAGGCTTTTTTGCCAACATCTGTCACAGCGGTACAATAATATAGGTAATTATCTACACCTTATATAAACTGTGTGCTATTTTAATTTTTAGAAAGAGTAAAATTAGTGTTACAATCCTTGGCCAAAATAATCGAGATGAATGTAATCATTTTTATCTAAAACATGAATAAATGATCTGATGGTTCTTTGAAAAGCACACATTTTTAATATTTTCTGCAGCCAATTTGGATATATATCATTGTAAAGTGAAAATTATAAATAATCTTGTTTTTGAGAAATACAGACAAACCACAAACAGAAGCAGCACAAGAGGAAGGGAAGAAGCAAGAATTTGCCACCCAGATCAGCCAGAGGCAACATGATTTGGGATTCACAAAAAGGCAAGCATTTGCACCACACAGTGTGGCATTAACTCAGTTTTTCTTCATCAACATTAAAAACTCATTTTACAATGCCGGTGAAGCACACTGGATGGTGGTGAATTATTAAATCTTGCCTCTCTCTTCTCCCAGCCCTCGAACTTTGCAGAGAAGTGGCAAATAAAACTATAATTCATACGCTGCCACCCGAGTAACTAAAGTTAATTTGAAAAGGGTGAGCACCTCGTGTAAATCCAACCACTCTTCATTCCTTCAGTGCCATCTACATATGGATCATCTAAAATGCTCATCTAAGATCCTGGACCTATTGTCTCATATCAGATCCTCTCGACCTGTACTATCGTTGTTTTTCACCGTAAAGAACTCAAAGCAGCAAGACTATATTCCAAAGTACCTGTTCTGGGGAAGTTGCCAGTCAATACTGTCTTATTGAGAGACCAGGTCCAGCCAGCGAAAATAAAGGCATTGAGCTCCAGTTGGATTTCATCATCTAAACATGCAATGTAATCTTAACCAATTCATTACACACTCCTTTTGTTTCCACTACAAAGGGGATGTTACCTTTGTCAGAGGTTGTAATTCCAGTATGTTCAAGAAAAGACAAGGGAGAAATTGAAAAAGTGCTATCAATTCTACCCACAGCCAGGAAGAACTGTAAGGTCGGAAGGTCGCTATCACCGTCCACGTGCAGTTCAGCCAGGACCACAGACAGCTCAAGTCCCCATGTTGCTACAGAAAGGTAGAATACAGCAGAGCCGCAGAGAATGCGGAATGAGGCCAGCAGCAGCAAGTGATATTCTTGAATGTGTCTGAACACATACTTGGGGGAAACAAAGGTCTAACTGGGCAACAGCTGTCGATGTTTAACATGATGTTTTCTTAGGCCAATCTAGTGGAGGAGAAATGTGTTATTAATGGGGGGTCAATAAGACAAAGCGAATGAATCACAAAGTTGGACTCTCATACCTGAAGGTCCAGAAAGGCTTGCATGAGAAAGAGGAGGAGGAAGTAAATGTGGATCTAAAAGGCAGTGCAGTCCGGCGGGAAGCCTTAGGCACAGTGAGGGAAAAACGATGGTACGTATTGCCGGAGACGGCGGAGAGGAGCAGAAGAGGAACATGGGGGATGGCATGAAGATTTAGGGCCTGTGTGCTGGTGCTTTCTAAAGAGAATAATCAGTTGTAAGGAATAAGTCTTGGAAAGAGAAATATTTTAAAATAATAGGCTAGTGGTATGGTTTTGAAACCTGTTGAGGGGCTGGGGATTTAGCTCAGCGGCAAAAGCGCCTGCCTGGCAAGCGCAAGGTTGTGAGTTCGGTTCCCGGTACCGGAGAAAAACAAAAACAAACAAACAAACAAACAAAAAGAAACCTGTTGAAGTGGGTTCATTTGATATCCCTCAGTGTCATTTTTATTTTACTGTATTACATTCACTTTTTTTTTTTTGTTTTTTTTTGCATTCACTTATTTTTAAAATAGGGTCTCACTTTGTATTCCAGGCTGGCCTTGAATTCGATATATAGTCTAGGCTAGCCATGAACTTGTGATCCTATTACCTCAGCCTCCCCAGTGCTGGGATTACAGGTATGCACCACCATGCCCAGTTTGTATTTCTTCATTGAGGAGGAAAAACATCAGTGTGTTTTGAGGTCTAGTAAAAGGGAAAAAAGACACCAGTTTTCTTTTCTTTCTTTCTTTCTTTTTTTTTGTTTGTCTTTTTGAGACAGGGTTTCCCTATGCAGTTCAGGCTGGCCTTGAGCTCACTTTGTAGCCCAGGCTGGTCTCAAACTCGCAACGATCCTCCTGCCTCAGCCTCCCGAGTGCTGGGATTACAGGCGTGCACCACCACGCCTGGCTTGCAAACCAGTTTTTGAACACTTTGAAAAACATTTTAATGATGAGTTGAACTTCTCAAAGATGTTACTTTTTCCATCAGGTTTTAAAGAGCACTGGAATAAGAATATCTGTAGCAGACTCATTAGCATGAACTTCAAAGGTGATTGGAAAATCATACAATAATCATTACTCAAGTGGGGACTTATAGGGGGGCGCATCTCTGTTGAGGGTTTTCATGGTGAATTCGAGGGCACCTTTGTCTCTCCCTGTCAAGGCCTTTCCTTGGCTTATGGGAGAAGTACTTCGTTAGGGTTTACTTTGTATTTTGAAGATCGTTCGCTAGAAGTCAGAGCGGGCTCTGATCAAGCCTGTGATGCGCACGCAGCTCAACGCCTCTCCTCCCCCCGCCTCTTTTGTGCTCTGCACCGTCCTCATCCTCGTCCTTCATTAAGTGTCTTCCTCCTGGCTGATCTTTCCGGGCAGCGCAGGGCTTGCTCCATCCGCCTGCTTCTCAAAATCTGAAACAGGCGGCTGACGGACGCATTCTCCGGAACGCCCCCGCGCCTGACCATGACAGGGTGCTTTTGGCTCAGGCTTCAGAGCTTGGTGCCTTCGGCTCTTGGAAGAAGGCGTGCAGTTTGGTCGTTTTTGTTCGTTTTTCCCCTAGCAGAGTGTTCTCCTAGTTGTACTCATCGTCTGGTGCATGAAGAGTTGCTGAGCTGTATGTCCTTTGCCCTAAATCGAGCTACACATTTTTGGGAATCTTCCTTTATTTAAAAATTTGTAGATTTATTTTAGGCCCCACTAGCTAGAGAGATCCAATGCTCAGGAAGAATCAGAATCTTTAAAAGTGATACTAATAGGGGCTGGGGATTTAGCTCAGTGGCACAGCGCCTGCCTGGCAAGTGCAAAGTTGTGAGTTCGATTCCTGGTACCAGAAAACAAACAAACAAACAAACAAAAAAGTGATACTAATAGTCCTCCCGCTGATTTCTTTCTTTCTTTTTTTCTTTTTTTTTTTTTTCCTTCTCTTCTGTTTGTTGTTTTCTTGAGACAGGGTCTGGCTATGTAGATCAAGCTGGCCTCCAACTCATGATAATCCTCCTGCTTCAGCCTCCCAAGTGCTGGGATTACAGGCATGTGTCACCATGTTGGTGTTCTTTCTCCTCTTTTAAAGAAAAATTTTCATGGTACTGGGGATTGAACCCAGGGTCTTCTAACTGAGTTACATCTCTAGCCATTATTATTATTATCATTTTGGCACTGGGAATCGAACTCAGGGCCTCACTTGCCAGGTAGGCACTGTGCTGTGAGCTATAAATTTTGAGACAGGCTCTCCATAAGTCACTAAGTTGCCCATGCTGGGCTTGAGCTTGTGATTCTCCTGCCTCAGCCTCCCAGAAGGCTAGAGTTACAGGTGTGCAGTGTCACTCCTGGCTTCCCTATCAACTTTTATCACAAACATATTAAAGTAGGGGAATTTTAAAAGGAAAACACAACCTGTCATACCATCTTAAACCTTAAATAACTTAAATTCTTTGTATTCCCTTCTGATCTTTGGCTTATAAATAGTTGAAAATCATATTTAGAGTATAACTATATTTTTATATTTTTCTGTTTAGCTTCACCATGTTTCAAACTGAGGTTTGTCATTAGGGAATGAAGAACTACTGTAAATATCAGAATTTCTGGTGATGGGGTTTAGGCATCTATAAAAATGGCTGAAGGAGACATTTTCCGGTTGGGATACTCCTTCCAGTCTAAGTCAAGTTAGAGTAAAGGCAGTGTCCCTGAAAGCAGTGAGTCTTTTATGATCAAAACATTGGCTCTTCAGTTTCAGGAGTGGAAATTACAGTAGAATTTGAAGACCTACAGTGGTTCTGAGAGTAAAAGGGGACCTAAATGGGATTTACTAGTAGGTACTGGTTTCCATTTTAACTATTGCTGACTGAGAGTATGCGTCTGTCTTTCCTGGAGTCTGTGTGGAGTGAATGATCTCAACTTTCTTAGCCTTTCTATCTTATGACAAATACATACCTCAAGGTAGAGTTTGGTGAAAAGGGTGTGGATGCATAGGCCGTGTTCACCAGTGTATAATAAATCAAATTAATTTTCCTACTAGCAATCCAGTCAGCCACCCTCAGTCTCACATTTGCAGGCAACCTAAAGCTCTGTAGAGAAGAAATGCTGGAATCTTATCTTTTCTTTTCCTTTCCTTTCCTTTCCTTTCTTTTCTTTTCTTCTTCCTTTTCTTTTCTTTCTTTCTTTTTCTTTCTCTCCTTCCTTCCTTCCTTCCTTCCATCCATCCTTCCTTCCTTCCTTCCTTGTTCCTTTTGAGACAGGGTCTCACTATGCAGTTCAGCCTGGCCTAAACTCACTTTGTACTCCAGGTTGGCCTCAAACTCCCAGTGATCTTCCTGCCTCAGCTTCCGGAGTGCTGGGATGATAGGGGTGTGCCACCAAGCCTGGTTGGAATGTTTTCTTAAGGGATCATAGCAAACATTTATAGTATTATATAATTAACTTTTGTTTTTTTTTTATTAGGAAGACAGGAAAACTTGGGAGATCTGTCACAACGTACAATATGGCTTCAAAAATGGAATGATTAGAAGAATATGATAAACTCGTTTATTAGAAATAGGCACTGTCTTTTCCCTATTGTTATGGGCTTATTATTTGCCATGGTACTTACACATTACACATTCAGTACAAACTGTGGTTCCTTTTTACTCACACTCACACACACACACACACACACACACACACACACACACAAACCCCTTGACACGCAACTGCAGGAGGCCGAGGCACTGCGCTGTGAAGTTTCACACACCATTTCTTGTTTAACCATCTGGAGCATTTTTCTTTCCTAACATGAAAGCAAAATCTTCCACGGCCACCACCAAGATGTCATGCGCTCAGTCTATGCGGGAGACCGCTTCCTCCTGAAAGGTGACAGTTCACAGAATTCTACAGCAAGGCCTCTGGAGTCCTTGGCCATGGCATTCAACGCTTCTCCCAGGGATCAGGAAATCAGGCCACAGGCCCGACAGGGAAAACCGTGCTACGCAGAACACGCAGAGCGGGCTGCCTCCTCGCACCTGCAGCGTCTGCTGTCAGCTGTTCAACTCCAAGTTCCAGCCCCTCTCCATTCCTGCCTGCAGGCTTGTTTATTAACCCTTTACCATCTGCGGAGAAGGAAGGCAGCCCCGGCGAATATGCACGGGCTTGTGAGAAACACGCGAACGGGAGGGTGACGGAGCTGGCGCCCTGAGCTTTGTGCTTACTTCACGCAGTCGTCGCTGAGCTGCCTCCACAGCTGCGCGTGGTCCAGATCGGGCCATCCCGGGTTCGGCCTTGACTTCTCCACTCCGCCTGCCGTCATCCCGCCTTCGCTGCTGCCAGCCGTTCAGGGCACCGGCCTCATTTTATGTTGCAGGCAAAAAGCCAACAAAAGTATGGTCACATTTAAAAGCCTTTTAAACGGCAAGCATCTCCTTCCTTCTCTGATTGTTCTCTGCATTTTCACATTCCTAGTTAATAGGTTTTTAAAGCAGTTTCCTCAACTCTTTCGCTGCCACATACTGTCATGCCCGGCATCTACGCAGCAAAAGGCTGCTCTTCAAGAGGCTTTTAAATGCATTGTGCTGCTTTATGCCTTTCAACTGCTGACTCTTCAGGTACGGCTGGGTTTCTCGTTTAGCGTAATTTGCATGTTCCAAGCCATTTACAGCAACTCCAGCCAAAGTGAGGATCAAAATAATAAATGCAATCATTTGAGGTGGATTTTAAGGCCATGTGTGCGGGGTTTTATTTGCGAAGGTATCTCACAGGCCTCCAACGTGAGGAGCACTTTCAAGACGTGTCCAATGGGAGTGAATGCAAGCAGAAGGTTTCTTTTCTTTTCCTGAGAATTCAAGTTCCCCGGTAAGCCCCCGGCCTTCCATGTGTTGGAACACGGATAAACTACCTATTTGGCTATTATTGTTCTTATCAAGAAAATGAGAGCAGGAAAAAGGTGCAGGTGACGGACATTAGAAAACTTAAATACTGTTAGTAAG
The DNA here is from genome assembly GCF_000276665.1 of Chinchilla lanigera. Taxonomy (NCBI): domain Eukaryota; kingdom Metazoa; phylum Chordata; class Mammalia; order Rodentia; family Chinchillidae; genus Chinchilla; species Chinchilla lanigera. The sequence goes on along the minus strand of NW_004955420.1, from coordinate 10,646,996 downwards.
GACTGAAGTGTCTGTATTAACATTTTCTTCTGTATCTATTGTCTGCTGTGTGCCAAGAACTGTGCTTAGGCCATTAGATGTAAAAATGAATATGAAATCTTTTCTGTCCCTGAAGAAGTTTCTGGTATAGTGAGGAGAAAGTCAAGTAAATAAGCAATTAATTAAATACATATTTTGAGAAATAATACTTTGTAGCTGTGCTTGAATTTTTATTTATTTATTTATTTTTTTTGAGACAGGGTATTGCTATGGAGTTCAGGTTGGCCTGGAACTCACTATGTAGCCCAGGCTGGCCTCAGACTTGTGGTGATCCTTCTGCCTCAGCCTCTGGAGTGCTGGGATTACAGGTATATGCCAGCATGCCTAGCTTGGGCTTGCAATTAAAATGGCTTGTTTAGCTCAGAGAAAAGAAGTCCAAGGTAGGTGTGCTATTAAAATCTGAAGTAAGCAAGCACTTCCTTCCTGACCATGGAAAATAATAATAGCTGGCTTGTTCTCTCTTTCTCTCTCACTAAGGATCAAGCCCAAGGCTTTGCTCAGGGTAGGCAAATGCTGTACCACTGAGTCACACCTCCAGCCTCCAAAAACTTGCTTTTATTTTTTAAAATTTTTTAAATTTTTTTGTCTTTTTGAGACAGGGTCTCACTGTGTAGTTCAGGATGGTCTTGAGCTCACTTTGTAGCCCAGGTTGGTCTTGAACTTGCAGTGATCCTCCTGCCTCAGCCTCCCAAGTGCTGGGATTACAGGCATGCACCACCACGCCCCACAAAAACTTGCTTTTAAATAATTGCAATTGGATGTCTTTATATATATATATGTGTATATATATATGTATATATATATATACGTATGTATTTGGGATTTTGCTTTGTAGTTCAGGCTGTATTTTTTTTTTTTTTTTTTTTTCAGGCTGTCTTGTACTCATTATGTAGCCCAGGATAACCTTGAGCTCTTGGTGATCCTCCAGCCTCAGCCTCCCAAGTGCCAGGACTACAGGCATGCGCCACCATGCC
>NW_004955420.1:10541304-10642838 GCF_000276665.1 Chinchilla lanigera | reverse complement strand
TGCAGTTCAAGTTGGACTTGAACTCACTTTGCAGCCCAGGCTGGTGTCTAAATCCCAGCAGTCCTCCTGCCTCAGCCTCCCGCGTGCTGGGATTACAGGCGTGCACCAGCATGCTCGGCCTGGCTATTTCTTTAATTAATTTATTTAATGCATATTTGCCGACATTGGTTTAGTGAAAGGGGCTATTGAGTCATTGAAGGAGACACACTAATGAATAGGAAGTAGTCCCTGCTCGCAGGGAACTTTGAATGTGGGTAAGGTGACAGCACACAGACAGCATAGTGTAAAACAGGACATAGTTAAAGTCTCAAGGAAGGCGCAACAGGGAGGTAGGATCTGAGCTGCACTTGGAAGGCTGAAGCGAGCGCAGAAGCAGGAGTGACTTGAGAAGCAAAGAGAACAGTGCAGGCCGCCCTGTGGCTGGGGCAGGGTGGAAATACCGGGAGGAGGGCCTGCCTAGCTTAAGATCAGAGGGCAGACAGCCTTGGCTACAAACTATCGCTTTGGAACTTAAATTTGGGCAACGCTGGACAGTTATCTCTCCAATCAGATAATGGAAATATTGTTTTTTTTTGTTTTGTTTTGTTTTTTTCTCCTGTACCAGGAACCGAACTCACGACCTTGCGCTTGCCAGGCAGGTGCTTTGCTGCTGAGCTAAATTCCCAGCCCCCGGAAATATTGTTTTAAGGGACGGATTAAGCTGTGGATCTGTCGGGGGGGCTGGGGTGAGGGAGGGGAAGCTGCGGGGGGTGCGCGTGTGAGCTGGGAGGTGGCGGATGGGCTGTCACTCTGGATTCTGTTTGCGGTGACTGAGAGAGGAACATGAGTCCTGGATAAACACCGGGCCTGCAGGAGTTGCCAGAGTGTGGCCCCGCTCAGCACAGGAGTGAAGCCTGGGGGAACAGGGGCTTGGTGGAGTCAGGAATAAGCAGAAGAAAGCCAGGAGGAGGAACTAATTCGCTAAAACATAAAAAAGAGAGAGGAGTTTGGCTTCCATCCCGCTGTGTGTGAGCTGCTGTCGGTGCATTCCGGTTGGGGGTGGACATCGGAAAAGCATGAAATTGCAGCAAATCTGCGAAGCGCTCGTGGGTGGGGACGGAGGTTTCGGGCTCGTTTTGCGCAGTAATGAAAACTGACCGCAAATGCAAACTGCTGCAAAGTAAGAAGGGAGTGAGGGGGTGAGACAAGACAGCAAAGCCCGGAACCTGGACACGTGCATTTAAGAAGCTAAGAGGAGACAGGAGGTCCTCAAAAGGACTGAGGAAGGAGCACCTGAACTGGGAAGGCTACGGAGACCAAGGCAGGAAGTCGTTTGAAAAAGGAGGCATGGTTCACAGTAACCAGAAATTTTTATTTTTATGAAAAGAAGTTTTGTTTTTTTTAGAAAAGAAGTCTCACTGTGTTGCCCAAGCTGGTCCCAAACTCCTTTTTTTTTTTTTTTTTTTCTTTTTGAGATAGGTTCTCGCTCTGCAGTTCAGGCTGGCCTTGAGCTCACTTTGTAGCCCAGGCTGGTCTCGAACTCGCAAGGACCCTCCTGCCTCAGCCTCCCGAGTGCTGGGATTACAGGCGTGCGCCACCATGCCTGGTAATCCCAACTCCTGAGCGCATATGATCCCGCGGCTTCCATGTCTGGAGTTCTGAGACCACAGGAGCGCACCGCTGTGCCTGCTTTAGAAATTTTTGGCTTTGGAAAAGTTCTCATTTTAGAAACATGCTCTGGGTTTCAAAACCAGCACATAGTTTTTCGTGTTACAGTGTTAGAAAGCCGTTCTGTGTTTGGAAGGTTCCACGGGACACCATTAACCGCTGTGGCTCTGCAGGACTGTGTCTTGTGTGCGGGCAGGGCTGCAGCGGCGGGTCAGATCTGCGCAGGTGCACAGTGGATCAGGTGCCGGGAGGGAAGAGTGGACATTCACAGCAGGGTCACTCACTGGTTAGTAGAGGAGCTGTTCACAAATGTGTGGATGCGAGGTGGGGAAATCACGGTGCCAGCGCAGAGGGTGGAATCCCTGGGTTGGAAAGGATGAGCAGAGCAGGCAGCTGCTGGAACCAGAGAGAGAGAGAGAGAGAGAAAGAGAGACCCAGCGCTGCTTTGTGGCTTTGGTGAAGGAAACAAGCCTCAAGCGACCTCCAGGAAGGAAAGGAGGGAGACCAACAATGACCGCTGCTCCTTTCCTCCTGGGTTTCTTGTTGGAGATTGTCCTGACCCAGTCAGAAGCTAGAGCTTAGGGAAAACGTACACACAGGGCAGCCTCCTGAGGCAGAGCAGTGTGCGAAGGGTCTAGACTGGCAAATGGAAGATATTTCACACCATCTGGGTTATGCAAATCTAACAACAGCTCTGTAAACACCCTTTTTGGGGCTACGCCTTGCTATGTAGCCCAAGCTGACTTGAACTCACAATCTTCCTGCTTCAGCCTCCCAAGTGGTGGGAGTACAGGTATGTGCCACTGCATCTGACCACTCCTCAGGTGTTTGGAAGGAATGTGTGCATGATTTTCTGCATAGCTTAGGAATTTGTGTAAGATAGTGTATAAAATAAGAATTTAGGAAAAGGAGGTATAACTTACCAAGAGAAAATAAAATTCTCTGCTTAGAAAATTTTCCAGTGGGATTATATCAAAGTTTCAAAGACTATGTAATGCCCATTCTATTTTTTTAAATTTTTAATTGGAAAATAAAAAATTGTATAGATTTATCATGAACACCATATTTTTTGAAATATTATACACACACACACACAATATGGAATGGCTAAACTAAGATAACACATGCATTACCAAATATACTTAGTTTTTTATGGGATAGTACTTATTTTGTATAAATTGCTTTAGAAAGAAAAAACAAGCAAGAGAATAAAAGTTCTTACCCAGTTGTCCAGCTAATTTTATGAAGCTTGTATAATTTGAAGCTCAAATTAGATGAGAAAGATATGAGAGAAGAAAAGTATAAATCCATTTCACTTCTGGATGTTAAGTGTAATAGCTCTAAATAAAATGTCAGCTTTCCAAATTCAATAGTTTCCATGTTGATCAAGTAGTATTTATCCCATGAGTGAAAGGATGAACATCAGGAAAATGCACCAATGCATTTCATTTTATTACTAAACCAAAGAAGAAAGATCATATGATGATTTCATGAAACACAAAGTAAGGTACCTTATTTATGATAAAATGTGCCAAATAAAATATTCATACTTATTTATAGTAAAACTTATAGAATATTGAGAGTATCAAAGACATATGTGGATTACTTACAATTTTTTTTTTTAGAAAAACAGCTCACTGCAATAACTTTAGAAGAATTTCAGTTGAAATAGAAAAAATGTTTGTAATTTCCAGTAAAATCTAAACATAATATTGGAAGCACTCCCTTGTCTTTTAAGACAAGATAAAGGCATAAATCATGTTGGGATTAGATAAAAAGAGAGAAAGCAATAAAGGTTACTGGCATATGATATGTATTAAAAATCCACTAGAATCAACATACTATGAGGGGTAAAGACAGCTCAAACTTGATAGAAATATATGAGTCACTCACAAAGCACTTCTTTTTGCAGTAGCCACTTTACTAACATCATAGAAATAAGATTATTTTAAGATATATAAATCCATTCTCAAAGCACATGTATCTTAGACTTAGTGGAATCTCTATTGAAATTTCAAAGGTAAGTTTTGCAGAAACAAAAAAACAAAACAATTCTAGAATTCATACAGGATCACAAAAGCCTATGAATAGCTAAATCAATTTTGAGAAAAAAGAACAAAGCTGTAGGCACTGCACTTTTTGACTTCAAAATATATTCCAATGCTACAGGAATTGAAACAATATGGTACTGACATAAAGACAGAAATGGAGGGGCTGGGGATTTAGCTCAGCGGCAAAGTGCTTGCCTGGCAAGCGCAAGGTCGTGAGTTCGATTCCTGGTACTGGAAGAAAAGACAAAAAAAAAAAAAGAAAAGACAGAAATGGAATGCAGAAATAGTACAGAAATAGTTGCATGCTTATATAATCAACTAGTCTTGACAAGGGCAAGGAAAATTTCCTCAATAAACAGATCTGGGAAAACTGGATATCTGCATGCAAAAGTCCGAAATTGAACCCTTAGCCATGAAAACCAACTGCAGATGGATAAAAGATTTAAATGTAAGACACATAGAAGTAAAATTGTAAATTTCCTAGAAGAAAATATAGAGAAAAGTTTCATGATATTGGTTATAGCAATGATTTTATGGATACACAGCAACAACAACCACAACTACAACTAACTAACCAACTGACAAAATAAAACAAACCAATAAACAAAACCAATGGGACTACGGTAAGTTATAAAGCTTCTATAGAGCAAAGGAAGCGATCAGTAGAATGAAAGCATAACCTATGGAATGGGAGAAAATATTTGCAAACCATATATCTGATAAAGGTTTGATCTATAAAACGTATAAAGAACCCAATGTAAAAAAAAACCTAATAACTCCAATTAAAAATGAACAAAAGTCTTGAATAGACTTCTCTTCAAAGAAAATATACAGATGGCCAATGGATATATGCAAAAATGCCTAACTTCACTGATCATGAGGAAAATACAAATTAAAACCCCAATGTGATGTCACCTGTTAGACTGGCTATCAACAAGAAAACAAAAGCCAGCAAGTGCTGGTGAGGATGTAGGGAAACTGAAACCCTTGTACACTTTTAGTAAGAAAGTAAAATTATGCAGTTGCTATCATATGATCTAACAATTCCATTTCTGGGAATTCATCCAAAACAATTGAAATCAGAATCTCAAAGAAATATTAGCATTCTGTTTTAGTTACTTTTCTCATTGCTGAGACCCACAAGTTAAGAGAGGAAAGGCTTATTTAGCTCATAGTTTGTAGAGGTTTCAGTCCAGTATCACAGAGGAGAAACAGGTCATGGTGGGCAGAAGGTAGCAAAGCAAGCAAGGAAACCATAACTCTTTCTGTTCCTTTATTCTAGTGCCCTGGATCTTAGCACTGCACCATGAATCAATCCCAGCATCACACACTCTAAATCCAGCCACCTCTGAAAAAGCCCCACCTATGACCATATGAGACTTTGGGGTAACGTCTAGACATGAGTCATGACATTCTGCCCCTTGCCTTGAAAAGACTTATAAACATCCTTTTATAAGTGCATTTATGCAAAAGGCATTTAGTCTACCTCTTAAGAGTTGCCAAAGTCCTAACAGTCTCAGCACTGCTGAAAAGTCCAAGTCCAACCTCTCCTCCGAGATCTAAAGCAAACTCTTAGCTTCAAGCCCCTGTACATATGAAAAGAAAGTTAAACACTTCCAATATTCAATGGTGCAAGATAAGCATTACCATTCCAAAAGGTATAGATAGGGGGATACAAAGGAATGAGACCAAAGCAATTCCAAAATTCAGCAGGGCAAACATTAAGTCCTGTCGCTCCATTTCCAGCATTTGTGCTAATCTGTGACAAGCTGTGAACTCCAAAGGACTTGGGTGGCTCTACCCTGATGGCACTACCAGTGGTTGTAGCTCACATAACTTCTCTTTTGGGCTGGCTTTCCTCCCTCCTTGCATTTTTCCTCAGATGATCCACATTTCTGGTTTCTCCAAACTTCTGGGAATGCTACTATACCTTTGGCTTCACACTCACAGCTTTACACACTGCCTTCTCAGGGGCATATTGCCTGGCTTCCCAGGCCTTCTTCTGATATCTGAGTAGAAGCTTTCCTGACCCCACAACTCCTGCATTCTGCATGCACCTAAAACCAGCATCATGTGGATGATGACAAGGTCTGCCACCAGCTGGAGCAGTAGCCAGGCTTCCTTCTCTCTTGGCTGTAGGGGTTTAGTGCCTATGAACTCAACCCCAAGGAACAACTTCCCTAGCTTCTGCCATTCTGGAACATGATGCTCTGGGGGTCTCTTCTCAAAGCAAAGTCTTTCACTTTTTGCAATTTTGAGGCTACAAATGCTGGAGTCCTGCTGGTTCTTTGTGATGTCCTCAGGTCATCTTTTCTGTTGTCTTCTTCTGAAATACTTAGCTTTTCCTTGCTAATCAATCACTTATTGGCCTTTTGGTTAAGACCAAGTGTAAGTGTCTGTTCATATCAATTTGATATCTAATACATCCTCTATCCATGCTAGCCTTTTCAGAGACCAGTTTCACCTCTGTTCCAGCTTTGTAGGCTGCAACTTTGCTGGGGCTCATTTTGGCCAAACTCACACATTTTCAATCGTTCCTCTGGGCTCTTTGTTCTTGATTCTCAACATAAATCTGGCTAAAAATCCCAATCAGTAGCCATGTCACAGCTTCAGCATTAGACTGCCTTGAAATTTCTTCTGCAAGATTAATTCATAGGACAACTTTAATTTCAGCCTCAGGCAGTCTCTGAACCTGAACAAAATGCAGACAAACTTTTTGCCAAGGGATACCACACATCATCTGGAGTCCAACAGCCAGTGCAGTCCTTCTTCCCAGAAGACTCCTGAGTTCTGACCAGAATCTCTCATCAAGTACAGCTTAAAGCTTTGCAAGGCTGCTTTTTCAGCCAACATCTCCAAACCTTTCCAAACTCCTCCCACAATCCAGTTCCAAAGGCTCCTGATCCACATGGCCAGGGATAGTCACATCAATGACCCTCCCTCATTGGTACTAAATTATGCTTTAGTTACTTTTCTCACTAGTGAGACAAACTAAGGAACACTCACAAGTTAAGGGAGGAAAGGTTCATTTAGCTCATAGTTTGTAGAGGTTCCAGTTAATAATCAGCTGGCTCCAAAGCAGGGTGGCATGGCAGACAGGTGTTACAGAGGAGAAACAGTTCATGGTGGGCAGAAGGTAGCAAAGCAAGCAAGGAAACTCTTTCTGTCCCTTAATCCTAGTGCCCTTGATCTTAGCACTGCACCATGAATCAGTCCAAGCATCACACACTCTAGATCTGGCCACTTCTAAAAAAGCCCCACCTATGACTGCACGAGGACATCTTCACACAAGCCATAACACACTCATATGATCATTGCACTAGTATCCATAAGAACTAAAATGTGGATACAGCTTGGTCCATAAATGGATGAATGGATAGAGACAGTTTGATACACTGCATATATGCAATGGAATACCATTCACCTTAAAAAAGAGAAAATTCTATAAAACTTAACAACATGGATGAATCCTGAGAACAATATGCTATCAAGTGAAATAAGTCAGGCACATAAAGACAAATACTGTATGATTCCATCTAAGTGAGTTACCTAAAATGTTAAACCATAGCATCAAAGAGTGGAATGGTGGTTTCTAGGAGGTAGGGGAGGAGTTACTAATCAATGGGTAGAAAGCTTCAGTCAAGCAAGATGGATAAGCTCTAGAGATCTTCTGTGCAAGTCTGCATCTGTGGTCAACAATAACATATTAATACTTAAACATCTATTGAAAGGTTTTATGTTGAATGTTCTTTCTTTGTTTTGTTTTGTTTTTTGAGATAAGTTCTCACTATGTAGCCAGGTTGGCCTTGGACTCACTATATACCCCAGGCTGGCCTCAAACTCACAGTGATCCTCTTACCTCAGCCTCCCAAGTGCTGGGATTACAAGTGTGTGCCACTATGCCTGGCTATGTATAAATTTAAAAAAAAGTGTAACTACCTTTCAAGTCAATCATTTGTCATTCCTTTCTTTATACATTAACAAACACTAAGTTTCTCCACAGGTTTACCAGCTGATTTTTGCATTCTTTCTGTGGCTTCTACTGGGAGATATCTTTGCTTATTCACATAAAGCACGGCACTCAGAAGACAAAACTAAAAGTAAACTGTAATAGCAGAACTGATTTTGCTGATGTTCCTCCTGTCCTGTTACATTAGCTCCTTCTAAATGGTTTAATAATGGGATGGCTAAATTTTCATCTTTTCTTAAGGGCCTTACTGAGTGTTCTTTTGTGTAATAATCCCTATTAGGGACTCTGTCGTGAATCTTGGCTGGGGGAAGTACTGCTTAAAGTTGTTTGAAATTGATTTGCTATCTGCTGAATCATTGACTGATTGGCTGATTGATTTATTGACTGTACTGGGGATTGAACTCAGCCTTTGCACTGAGCTACATGCCCACTGATCTCCTTGTCTCTGTTCTTTTGAGATAGGGTCTTGCTAAGTTGTTAACTTGCTAAGGCTGGGCTTGAACTTGCAATCTTCTCATCTCAGCCCCTCAGCAAGCTGGGATTAGAGGCATGTGTCACCACACCCAGCTTTTTTTTGTACCAGGGATTGAACTCAGGACCTTGTGCTTGCCAGGCAGGCACTGTGCCACTGAGCTATATCCCCAGCCCGACCCACCTTTTTTTTTTTATTGCTCTCATCATGTTGACTAGGCTGGACTTGAACTCCTAGACTTAAGTTACCCTTCTGCTTCGGCCTCCTGAGTAGCTCAAACTACAGACTTACATCAACACACCATACTAGAAGCTCTTTAACATAACAGTGTAGGGGGCTGGGCATTTAGCTCAGCAGCAAAGCATCTGCCTGGCAAGCGCAAGGTTGTGAGTTTGATCCCTGGTACCAGAAGAAAAATGAAAAAAAAAAAAACAAACAATAAAATAACAATGTATGTTAAAATTAGAAAAGAAAAAGATATCTTCATCCTTTTCTTTCCTTTCAGTACAAAATAGAAAGGACATAAATAAGATGTTAATAAATGGAGAGAAATACCATGTCTATGGTTATTATGATTTAGCTTCATAAATTCTTTTTAAGTACACATACAATGTAAATGAAATTCCAATTAAAATTCTAGCTGGATATTTGAGGAACACAACAAACTCTAAAATTTATAGGGAAGACTGAAAGCTTGAAATGTCTTATAAAAAGTATAGGAGGAGGTACGGCAAGTAGATGGTATAACTTATCAGATATTGACATCATAAATGGTGATAATTTTGTTGTCTCAGCAATAGACCAATGAAACAATTGAGAACTCCCAAATAGAGCTGTGTGTATATGAAGACTTGCTAGATGATAAATATTCATATCAAAAACCAACTGGAAAAGGACAGATATGCAGTAGATGATATTAGGTTACCTGTGTCTCCATGGAGAAAAACATAGATGTCTAAATTTCACAAAACTTATGGAGAGATTAAGGACCTGAATATAAGAGATGAACTGTCAAGACAGTAGAAGAAAATGTTAAGTAGAATTTTTGTAACCAAGGAGTAGAGATAAAGGATTTTCTTTTTATCCATGTACGTTTGTAATACATAATAGTGACACTGATTTTGGGGAACTAGGACATGTATATAACACATCTTGATAATTTTTGCTCCTTTTCCTTACCACACCTTTTCTCAACCCACTTTCCATTTCCAAAAAGGATGCTTTATTACTGCCTACATCTCACCTTTAATTAATTAATTGATTAATTTGTTTATATTTTTGATTTTTCACATAGAGAAATGAATATTTAACCTTCAATATCTGATTTGTTTTAGTTAGCATTCTGGTCTCATGTTCCATCCATTTTCCTGCAGATGATATGATTTTATTCTTTATGGCTGAATAATATTCCATTGTGTAGATATACCACATTTTCCTTATTTGTTTACCTTTTGATGGGCATCTAGTTTGTTCACAGAGTTGAGCTATTGTGAATTATGCTACTATGAACATGAGTATGCACAGGTCACTATAGTATGATGTCTTTAATGCTTTCAAAAACATACCAATGTTTTTCTCCATGGAGACACAGGTAACCTAATATCATCTACTGCATAGCTGTCCTTTTTCAGTTGCTTTTTGATATGAACATTTATATATAGCAAGTCTTCACATATACACAGCTCTATTTGGGAGTTCTCAATTCTGTTTCATTGGTCTATTGCTGAGACAATAAAATTATCACCATTTATGATGTCAATATCTGATAAGTTATACCATCTACTTGCCGTACTTCCTCCTATACTTTTTATAAGACATTTCAATGGGTCAAATGGAATTCTATTTTTAGTTTTTTTTTTTTAGGAATCACCATACTGCTTTTCATAGTGTAAACAAATTTTAAAAAGAAAGTATAAGTTAAAAAGTGTGGTAGGATTTGGCTACATCAAAATGAAAGATTTTTGTTCAGTGTAGTATAATCTAGATCATATTAACAAGCAGATGTTAAATTAGGAGAAGATATTTGAAACGTGTCAAGCTGCAAGGGTATTGTGTGCATGTACCAATTCTTTGGAAGGCAGCTATGCTCACCACTATACCACCAATGCATGTACCAATTCTTGATGATGTAATTATTATGTACTATAAACACATACTGGTAAGAGCAGAATATTAAAAAAACTTGGAAGGGATTATTTTCAAAATATATAAGAACTCTTTAAATAAATAAGAAAAATAAAATTCCAAAGCAGGTAGTTCACTGAGAAAATCTGAGAGAATAATAAATATATGAAGAACTGTTAAAGCTTATTATAAAGAGACAAAATGCAAATTAAAGCAACAATGATGCATCACTTTATATGTATTTGAATGGAAGTGATTAGAAAGGTGGGTAATACTAAGTATTGAAGCTGAAAGGAGCAGTGAAGATTTCTGCATTTGTCAGTGGGATTATATATTGCATAACTGCTCTCAAAGTAAGCTGGAAATATGTACATACAGATGCATAGCAATCCCACTCATGGATACGTTTGTCAGAGAATTGACGAAAGTTTGAGTGGGGACATATTACCACCAGTGGAAGTGGAGAGTCAGGTTATCTAATGTATCCATCAGTAGTTGAGGCAATGAATAAACTTTGGTGGACGCATATTGTGAGGCAGTGTGAAGCAGGAAGTAATGAATTAAATGGTCATGGAGAAATCTTAAAAATGATCATGAATGAAAATATAGGAAAAGTAATCAGAGTTCTAGCACCAACACTGTTTACTTGAACAGAAAACCCACAATTCCTTATAAAATAGTCATATTTATTTTATATAAAGTCATATACATTTAAAAATACATGATTGGGCTGAGGATACAGCTCAGTGGCACAGTGCCTGCCTAGCAAGCATGAGGTCACGAGTTTGAATCCCAGTACCAAAAACAAAAAACAAAACAAAAAACCCCCCACAAAACTATAAAAAAAAAAATGCTCACCTCTTTAAAGTGACTGAATATTTGCAGAAGGAAAATAAGAGTGGAAACTGAACAAAGAGCAAAACAAAGCTAAAGAAAGGAATCTTGGATGGGCCAGTGAGCAGGATAATACTGAGAAATTAAGGTAACAAACCAACCTGTTGATTCTGTGCATCTGGGTTTCAAAATCTAACAACAAGAACAGCAACAGCAACAACAACAGCAACAACGATAACAGCAGCAGCAACAACAACAACAACCCAAAGAACATCTAGGTCATTTTCAGTCTTTTGCTATTTCAAATTGTGCAACAATGTCTGTCTGTCATGTGTCTTTGAATGAAACGTTTTTCTTGTGCTTTGTATTTGTAGCGGTATCCCTCCTGTTTGTAATTTTCTTAAAGGGACTGTCATCCTTGCTGGAAGTTATCACAATGTGTCTTGCAAATATACAGGGTGTTTGCATGGCCCCCATCCCTGATCTGAACTTTCAGAGATCTGATAGATGAATTCTATTGCAGCAGCTTTCAAACAGTGCTGAAACAGTGAAGACTCGCATGAGCTTTTGTTATTTACCATATTGGAAATCAAAATAAATACTTAATAATTTAGAAATAACAATCCATACTATAAAATATTAACATAACATTTTAAAAGGAAAGATAATTATTTTACAACAGAAACATTCTGTGAACAAAGTAGTATCATTTTACATGTGGGCAAATCTCTTTAATGTCTATTGGAATAGAAGACAGCTGGATTCCCATATATTCTTCTACACTGAGTCACTTATGAATTGTTTTGATTGAAGTAGATCTAGAAAATCCAGCTTCATACAGACATATAGTTGGGAAAGCAAGGAGGATTTCAACAGCCTTTTCAGACAACTGTGGATGTTTTTCTTTGATATTGCACCAAAGCTGAATAAGTGGTGGTATCTTAAAGGTTATTTGCCGTGTGGAATCTAAAACTATGATCAATGGAGTTTTTGAAGTTTGTGACATTACAAGCCAGTGGCATGTGTTGTATTTTGGTAACCCTCTTGTCTGCGCAGGACTTTCTAATTTCATGCACTGGATATTTGGAAAATATTGGCTTACTGAGTTGAACCGATATCTAAATTTCATGTACAGTACTTAAAAATCGTATTTGGTAATAAGACTGACCTCATCAGAAAAGTGTACTGAAGTGCTGGGAAGCTGTGATGCTCTCAGCAGTGGATATACATGCTTTCTAAAATTTTACTTTTCATTTCAAAACTCACATTTTCTCATTGGCAACACTATTGTCATTTCCTTCCCTTAAAATTACAGTCTCCCTTCATTATTTATGAGGAAATAAAAAAAGTCTGAATAGCCATAGAATGTTTGCCAATTGTTTTTTCAAATAAAAATGGTGCCTTGTGAAAAATTCTTTATTGTGTTTGCAACACAGTTCCAACTGAAAGTATGATGAGATATTAGTGGTCTTTTGTTCATTATGTCCTGGAAGTGGTTTATTCACTACCCCCCCGACCCTTTGCTTTTTATTTATTTATTTTTTTGCAGTGCTGGGGATTACAGGGCATTCACACTGAACTACATCTCTAGCTGTTTTTATTTTTTAAAATTTATTCGTTTACTTTTGAGACAGGGTCTCACTAGGTAGCCCAAGTTGGCCTTGAGTTCACAGCAATCCTCCTGCCTCAGCCTCCCATAGTGTTGGTAATACAAGCATGTGTCACCATACCCAGCCACATTTTCCATTTTGTAAAACAACATTAAAAAAGATTTGTACTCAAGGTTTGAGGCCTAATGAATTAAAAAATTTCTACAGAATCAATGAGGACATTCTTAGATACAACTACTTTCCTTCTTACACAGCGGTAACTGACAAGGGGAGACTAGTCTTGGGCCAGTCACTGTCTTAAGAGTACTAAGGTGCCAGCTGTTTTGAGAACTACCGCTGGGTTCTTAACCCTTACTTGGCCCTTATCTCTTTTCATTCCCTAAGGTGGAAGAAGGGCTCATAAATTAGAATAGCTTAACTCCTCTTCAAAGGCACTCGAAACAGCAGGTAGGAGGAAGTCCATGAAGTTCCCCCAGAAGGAGAGGGTGAAATACGAAAATTAAAAAGAAGTAGGGGAGAGAGAGAGAGACAGAGACAGAGAGACAGAGGCAGAGACAGAGAGAGGCAGAGAGGGAAAGAGAGGAGGAAGAGAGAAAGAAAGAAATTTGTTTTGCATAAATTTCTCAAATTTCTGGTTTTTGAGAACCCAGTGACGAAACAGCTGGCACCTAGTTCTTGTCAAGACAGTGACCGGCACGAGAGCAATCTACCGTCGTCACTTACCACTGTGTAAGAAGGGGAGCAGTTGCATCTGAGAATGTCCTCAGTGATTCTGTAGAAAGTTTTCAGTTCATTGACCTCAGTTTGCCGTGTTATTGCCCTGCAGCTTTATTTTATTTTATTTTATTTTATTTTATTTTCCGGTACTGGGAATCGAACTCACGACCTTGCACTTGCCAGGCAGGCGCTGTGCCGCTGAGCTAAATCCCCAGCCCGAACCCCACCCTGCAGCTTTAGAAATTTCCATTTCCAAACTGAAACGCACAAACGCAACTGAACTGTTGCAGTGTTGGGGTGGGGAAAGTGTTTCGAATAATGACTTTACAAATTATAGGAAGTAACTTTTTTTTTTTTCCAGTACTGGGAATCGAACTCACAACCTCACGCTTGTCAGGCAGGCGCTGTGCCGCTGAGCTAAATCCCCAGCCACTTTACAAATTATAGAAGAAAAAGCCAGGTGCGGTTGTGTACACCTGTAATTTCAGGCAGAAGGATTCAAAGTCAAGGCCAGTCTGGATAATGTACCAAGACCCTGTCTCACAGCAAACAGAATAAAATGAAACGGGCTTGGAATGTAGCTCTGTGGTAGAGCGCCCTGGTTGAATTCCCAGCACCACACACCCACACACAAATTATGCAGAAAAAATACATCACATTTTTTAAAAGCAATTCTGCATGACAAGAAAACACTCCATAAAGAGGCAAATATTTGTGATTAAAAGGACTGAAGTCTTTAATATGTAAATAATTCCTACATTAAGACAATCATGGCTCAAACATAAAACATATTTTGCAGCAAAGGAAACATGAATGGCTCCTTAAAATATGAAAAGGAGTTCAACCTTATTCTGTTTTTTTTTTGGTCCCACTTTGTAGCCCAGTGTGGCCTGAAACTTGAGATTCTCCTGCCTCTGCCTCCAGAGTGCTAGGATTGCAGGTATGTGTCACTATCCTTGGCTATCAACCCCACTCTTTTGTAAGTGCAAATTACACTTAATGGTGAAATATTATCTCTTACTTATCAAACTGACAAAAATCCTTAAACTTGGCCACATTATAGGGAAAAATACAACTTGGTATATCCCGTGTAGGAGTGTAAGTTGGTATATCTCTGGTAGATGACAATTTAGAAAGACCTTCACATTTAAAAATTAACCTTTGCCCTAGCAATTTTGCTTCTAGGAATTTTCCCTATAGATGGACTTGCTTGTGAATATATGTGAAATAGCACTAAACAAAGCCTTTCTTACTGCTTTTCATGTGCTGGTTATATTTGCAAAAGATGAGCAACAACTAGCTGTCCATCGGGAAGGGATCGCACAGTGGTTACACGCTGGAGGAGCTAAGGAGTGTGAGACACTGTGGACAGGGCCAGGCGACACGTATGCACCCCCATTTTATTTTAAAACTTTTGATTCCATTAGCCGTTACATGTCTTAGAAGATTATACAACATTTTGTATACTCCTGATAAGTACTCAGCTCCTTCTTTATGATTATGAAGGAAGTGAGATACAAAGAATCCAATCTGATTTAGGAAGTGAAATGAAAATATTCTCCAATTGCATACACTGGCAGAATGAATGAAACAAGGGAACGCTGACACTGCCTTGCTGTAAGGCAGCCGTTGTGACGGCTCACGGGAGAGATGCAGCCCACGGTTAGTCCCAGCATCTCGCCTCCTCGGAACATTATGGTTCCCTTCTCTCTCTCACGCTGCCTCCCTCCTCTTTTTTTTTGTTTTTTAATCAACATGAGCTTCTGCGCCCACTCCACTACTCAGACCTAATTAAGACACATTTGGAGCGAGAAAGCCGTGTGCGAAAGGACTGGGCCTGAGCGAGGTTCTAGGGTCTCGAAACCACACCCACTGTCCCTTACCCACCGTGACGCAGCGTCTCCATCACCCCAGTACAAGGAATGTGGAACATTTCAACGCAAACTTCTCCTGGGCATGGAACGGGCCGGGCTGCTGAGCTGTGAGTCTGAGGTTTAGAAGGGATCTTTTGACTTCTGAATAGATGTACCTTTTCCATAGCAGTTAATTGCTTTGGCAGATAGAAAATGTCATGTAAAACCAAAGAATTTGGTAAATCAAAAAATATATTCAGCTGGGTGTGTTGGCACACACCTGTAGTCAAAGTACTCGGGAGGCTGAGGCAGGAGGATTGCTGTGAGTTCAAAGCCAGTCTGGGCTACATAGTGAGTTCAAGGCCAGCCTGCACAGTGAGACCCTGTCTCAAAAAAACAAACGAACAAACAAACAAAATATATATATATAATGTAATGTAATATAAAGGATATGTTTACTGTATATGAGTAATAGCAGAATTATTTTGTTAAAATTTCACCAGCTTTCATGCAAATACAAGTTATTATTATTATTTATTTTTGAGACAGAATCTTCCTGTGTAGTTCAGGCTGGCCTTGGATTCACTATGTAGCACAGGCTGGTCTCTAACTTGGGGCAGTCCTCCTGCCTCAGCTTCTTGGCTCATCTAATTAATTAATTAACTTATTTTTGCAGTACAGGGGGACTGAACTCAGGGCCTTTGCCCTGAGTTACATCCTGAGCCCCCTACCCTCTTTATAAAATTTTATTGTGGAGACAGGGTCTTGCTAACTTGCCTCCGCTGGGCATGAATTTTTGCTCCTCCCATCTGGGCCTCCCAGGCGGCTGGGGTTACAGGTGAGCACCACCATGCTTGGCAATTTACCACTTCCAAAACACTTTCACCGATGAAAAAGGGATCTTGACAAAAATGCGTCGCTGTAAAAAACAATTTTAGTTGCAGTATTTGTTTTTGAAATAGCATCTCACTATTAAGTTAGCCTTTACTTTCCAAGTAAAAATTATTATTGTGAGGATGCTTAACTTTAGTAAGATCAAGATCAACATTCTCCTAAATTCACCCCTGCATGATGAGATGAAAGTGCTTCATATTTATATCAAATTAAACTAGGTGTTTGGACAGGCAGGAGGTTAGACTCTACGGAGAGGGGAAATCAGAAATGGGTGCAAAAGCCGTTTTTATCTTTACCACGGGGCACAGGAATGCCTGACAGTGGCATCAGTTCCAACGGGGAGGCGTGGCAGCTCGGTTCTCACATATGGTTGGAATGAGGATTCCTTCCCGTGCCTGCCTCTGTACAAACTTGGGAGGAGCAGGCACCCGGCCACCGAGTGGTCGGTCAAAGGCTTTTTTCATTATTAACAGAAAAGCTATATTGTCTGTCTGCATGAGAATGTTTATGGGAAGCTTGTGACTTCTTCATCTGGAATTCATTTTGGAGAGCACACACGCGTCAAACTGTGGAGTAGGTGACAGACATCCGACAGAGCCAGCTCCAGGCCCTACCCCATCAGTTCTCCCAAGTTCTGCACAGCTGAAAACCCCAAAGTGCTGTATCCTGAGAATTGGTGGAAACTCATACATCACTTGCTGGCTTGCTTGACTGAGTCAGGGTCTCACCATGTAGCTCAGGCTGCTCTTGAACTCATAGTGATCCTCCTGCCTCAGCTTCCTGACTACTGGGATTACATTCATGCACTGCCATGCCTGGCAAGTTGCTTGCTTCTTGCTGTTGTTGTTGTCAAGTAGGGTAAATTTTCTAATTTCAAAAATAGCTTTACGAAAACCTCGCCTAGAAGCACAGGTGTGATTTTTTAGAAGCCTGAACTTAAGTTTCTTGTAGTCAGCAAAACCTAGTTCTAATCTATTTTCTGTAAATTTAAGATAAAAGCAGCAACATTTTCACGAGTATCCTTCTAGTACGATTCCTAAAACAGTTGGGTATATAGACTTGGCATGATCTGTATATACCAGCCGCTCCTCGGCAGTGACTGGTGACTGAGTGTGTGCCCTGCTGTGGTGAAGCAGGAACATTCGGTGACTTTTTCATCCAGTTGGTCTGGCTCAAACGAGGACTTCAGTTAACTGGGTGTGGTGGCACGATCTTGTCATACCAGCGCTCAGGGAGGCTGAGTAGGAGGACTGCAGGTTTGAGGCAGCCTGGGTAAGTTAGTAATTTAGTGAGATCTTGTCTCAAAAAACAAAAACAAAAGGTCTGCGGATGTAGCTCAGGGTGAAGGCCCTGGGCTCCTTTCTCAGTAACCAGCACCCCCCAAAATTAGGATTATCATTTACCTACGATCACGTCATTTTCTATGTTTATAATGTTTGTTCTTCTACTTCCATGGCTATTGGTTGTAGTTTGTTTTAAACATGTTTTTCGTAGAAGCTTTCTGTAGATCTCTCAAGAATTTTTGGGAAGTTTTATTGGTTTTGAAATCTACAAACGTGGGAACTATATTTCATACAACATTGAAACATCTACATAAAAATGGAAAAGTCAGAAATGAGCGAATTTACCTAGTATTTCATTTTTCATCAAGACAGTGAACATTGGCTTTAAAAATAGTTGAATACTGTCTACTATATACAAACATTAATTGATAAATTCATTCAAAATGGTCATGATGCACATTAGGGTGAGCTCAGAAGGGCAATTTTAAAAAGACATGAAAAGTGACCCTGGCCAGGGCAGATAGCCAAGGAAGTTAACGGACTGCAGGTCATACTTGCCAGGACTCTGAAATTATGTCATGGGTTTGCTTTTAAAAACTGGGACTTCAGAGCTGGGTGTGGTGGTATACGCCTGTCATCTCAG
Source organism: Chinchilla lanigera (assembly GCF_000276665.1). Lineage (NCBI taxonomy): Eukaryota > Metazoa > Chordata > Mammalia > Rodentia > Chinchillidae > Chinchilla > Chinchilla lanigera. The sequence goes on along the minus strand of NW_004955420.1, from coordinate 10,624,740 downwards.
CACTTGGAAGGAAGGCTGAGGCAGGAGGATTGTCATGAGTTTGAGGCCAGCCTGGGTCACATAGGGAGTTCAAGGCCTGCTTGAATTATAGAGCAAGACCCTGTCTCCTGAACAAAAAAAAGAAAAAAGAAAAAGGGATTTACATTGAGTCAAATAAATCTAGGATTAAAGAGAGGAGAATTGTCACCTTGCAGTGTTGGTGGATTAAGAATAGCCTGAGTACAGGGTGACTAATGAAAGCCTAGAAGTAATTAAATCTCAGTTCCAGAGTTTCTTTGGCTTTTTGAGACAGGTCTTACTGTACAGTTCACGATGCTCCTGAACTAATTATGTAGTCCAGGCTGGCCTCAAACTTGTTGGCAATCCTCCTGCCTCAGCCTCCCAAGTGCTGGGATTACAGGCATGCACCACCACGCCCGGCTCAATTCCAGAGTTTTTGTCTCATGCCCTGTTCTCATCCTAGTGGCCCCCAGGTCTCCATAAATACTTGATGAATGAAGACCCGAGGGAGAGGAGTAGAGGCAGCTGGTGGAAAGGCAGCAGTGTATAAAAGCAGTGAATTTTAAGAATGACTAATGAGTGCAAAGTGTTTTTTTTAAGGTTTCTTTTAATCTGGGTGACATATTCTTATCTGTTATCAATTGCCTCCCTTATTGTATGAAGGTGATACTCTAATAAATCACTCATTTCAAAAGATTTCAGATCGCTCATGAGCTGCCACTACTGTAATTTATATTACAACCAGAAGACTAGATTTTGTGGTTTAAAGTGGTCCTAAATCCCATAGAAGTTATAACACTTCAGTGATTTTTTTCTTCATGCAAAGAATTTCACCTGTAGTTACATATTTCTTGACCTGAAATCATTATCAACTCCCCAAAATTACCAATCATAAAGTTGAAAAGTGATTCTAGTTGGGCTTGGTGGCTCACACCTGTAATTCCAACACTCAGGAGGCTGAGGCAGGAGGATCATTGGATCATTGTGAGTTCGACACCAGCCTGGGCTACAAAGTGAGTTTAAGTTCAGTCTGGACTGCATAGTGAAACCCTGTCTCAAAAAAGGCAAAAAAAAAAAAAAAGAAAAAGAAAAAGTAACAAAACTACCACTAAACTGGGCGCGGTGACACACGCCACTTGAGAGGCAGAAGGATGGTCACAAGTTCGAGGCCAGCCTGGGCTACACAGTGAGTTCAAGGCCACTCTGAACTATGTAGCAAGGGCCAGGGATATAGCTCAGTGGCATAAGTGCCAGCTTGAACTACGTAGAAAGACCCTGCCTCAAAAACAACAACAACAAAAGAAAGAAAAGTGATTCTAACGATAATCCCTTTCTTGTCTAATTTTCTTTCTTTTTTGTTATTTAAAGAGACAAAAAAGAGATAAAAAGACAATAAAAACTATACAGAATTTCAAAACAAGATGATAGGAAATTAACAATGATTATTACATCCATATTGTTATCTTCAAAGTCATTGCTCAGATTACCAGATACAGGCACGCAGAATTGATCAAACAATATAAGCATTAAGGGTTCCTTTCAATGAACTAATAGAAATTAGTAGTACAATGATGTTATCTATCTTGTGTTTACATACATATCTCTTTTTCTTTCCCCTTCCTTCTGTTTTAGCCTGGCCTTGAACTCACTTTGTAGCCCAGGCTGGCCTCTAACTCATGGCAATCCTCCTACCTCAGCCTCCCGTGTGCTGGGATTACAGGCATGTGCCCAGCCCTATACAGACTTTTTATTTTTTTCTGTTTTTTTGAGACAGGGTCTCACTATGCAGTTCAGGCTGACCTTGAGCTCACTTTGTAGCCCAGGCTGGCCTCGAACTCACAACAATCTTCCTGCCTCAGCCTCCCGAGTGCTGGGATTATGGGTGTGCACCACCACACCCGGCTTATATGGACTATTTTGAAAGACACCCTGGGTTATGTTGCATCAGCTTTGTACCTTGATTGTTTATTCTCCTCAAAAACAAACTGCTTGTTACTGTTTCTTTGATGGTATTTGGTCACACAGTCAAAACTGAGTAAGGACAAGTTATAAAAAGTAGCCATTTTGCTAGATTAGCCTTTTGAGGTAGGAGTCAATATAAATTGTAGCTTTCAATTTTCTTCAGTTTGCAAGATTTAATTTCCTCATATATCAGAACCGTAACCTCTTCTGGACTATTGGCATAAGAGAATTGCACTGGCGTTTTGATAGTTTAATTTCGAAGCGCACAAAAGTCCACATGATTCTAATAAGCGAGAAGTTTTAGTCCACAACAAATATGTGATAAACAGACAATGCTGGACTACTTCTGCTGAATTTTGCAGTTTTCCACAGTAAATTTGCCGTCCCGGTGGATTTCGTGTTAATACATTTGTGCTCCTCTCCCTTTGCCTCCCCATGCTGAGGTACAGGCTCGCTGGTTGTTTCCATTGCGCGAGCCAGGCGTTCCCCAGCGTGTGGCCCAGCCAACCACGGGCAGATTAGAACTCTTTACAGCATAGAGTTAGTGGCGTCTAGCTGTTTTAAATCACAGCCACTGTCCTGGTAGCCTAAAGAAATGTGATACATGATGGAAACAGAGGCTGCTTCTTTTTCGATGTGTAGTAAACATTTCTTGGAAACACAATAAAAATGCTGTCTTTGGTCCAGGGGATGAACTTGGATTTTCACACTGTGTCGCTCTTGTGAAGGCGGGGAACGTGCGAACACTTCCGCGAGTGTGGCAGTCCGTGAGTGCGCCTCTCCAACAGCGGTGATGACGAGGTCACGGAAGCCCAGGTGGAGATCGACCTTATCTCAGTCGGGATGAGCGCAGTCTCAACACCTTCTCAAAGTCACCTCTGAGGCTTCCCTGCCCCGCACCTCAGCAGCCCGGGGTCCCTGGGGAAGGGGTCAGCGGACCCCAGACGCGCGTGGAAGAGCATCCTCGTTCCCAAGCGCGAGGTCGCTCGCTCTTGTGCAGAGGAAGTCGCCCTCCTCCCCGGGTCCGGTCTCCAGTCTCGCCCGCGGCTTTACCCGAAGTGCGCGAGCTGGGGGAGACCGACGGCCGCAGGTCTGCACGCGCGCGAGTGGGCCCTTGCCGGGCAGATCCTCGTGTGCGCTGCGCAATCGTTTTCCCGCTAGGGAAACTGCAACTGCTTCCAAAGTCCCTGAGAGCAGAGCGCACACCGCACACAGCTCCGCCTCAGCGGTCCTTCCACCAGCCCCCACTGCGGACCGAACCGAACCGACCCTTGCGGAGAGCTCTCCTGCTCCCCTCGTCCGGGCGGAGGAAAGCGGGCAGAGCTCTAGTCCACCCCGACACCCCAGCATCCTCTAGGAAGAGCAAGGGACGTGTGTGCAAGGAGAGAATAAGTAATCTACGCCCGAGGACCTCTTCATGTACGGTTAAATTGTATCCAGCTGCTCCAGCTGTTTTTGTTTGACATTTGGATGTTTACGAGTTTACTGAGCTGGGAAAGAAGCTATGGAGTGTTGCGTGTATCTTTCTAAAACAGCAACTTTTATGTTTTAATTTTTTTGGTCTGTAAAAGCTTAAGTAGCAGAACATATCCGGGTCAGAGACCATGTCTGTCTTACTCAGTGCTGGATTTCCAGAACCCGACCCAGTTGGTCGCTTATAGATGCCTAAAAAAATATTCACGAGAATAAAGAATGGTCATTGTTCTCCTAATTGAGCAAATAAATAGTAGTGCCCGTAAGAGATGATTGTAATTATGTGAAAGGCAAAACCTTAAGTTGTATTGTGTGTATAAATTATATACTTTATTAAAGCCTCTTAGCTGTTGATCAGCTTTTTAAAAGACTACTTTTGTTATCTTGGTGTCTGAAAGTGTTTACAAATCATATTTATAGTAGTTTTTCTGTTGCAAAGTTGTTTGAAAAAATGCACAGATTATAACGTTACTTTCTTGCATTTTTTCAATTTTTAGTTTTTATTAGTCCATGTTTGCAGTATGGAATGACAGCGTTTCTTCTGGGCAGTTGGTACATGCGCTGAACGTCCCAGTTCTTTGTTCATCTTTTCCCCTCTCTTCCCTCCATCCTTCTTCCATCTCTTGGCCCTCTTCCCATTTGAAAAAGACCTATTTCCCTCTTCCTACCATCTATCTTGTTTTGCTCTGTTTTTTGAGCAGGGTATCCTTCTGCAATTCAGGCTGACCTTGAATCACTATGTAGCCTAGACTGGCCTTGAACTCATGGCAATTCTCCTGCCTCAGTCTCCTGAGTGTTGGGATTACAGTTGCGCACCACCAGGACTGGCACACATATATACTTCTTAAATTTAACAAAATATTGTGTAAATCTTTCTATATCAATTTATGTGGGGCTCCTATTTTCTTTTATCCTTTCATATTTTGGGGCACAAATCTACCATACTTTATTGAATACTTTCTCTTTTCTTTTGTCTTTCTGAGACAGAGTCTCATTATGCAGTTCAGGCTGGTTTTGAGCTTACTTTGAAGCCCAGGCTGGTCTTGAACTTGCAACGATCCTCCTGCCTCAGCCTCCTGAGTGCTAGGATTATAGGCATGCATAAATACTTTCTTATTAATGGATATTTAAGTTATTTCTAATATTTTACTATTACAAATCTAATTGTACAAGTAATTCTGTATATATGTCACTTTATGCACATCTGAGTGTTTCATTAGAATAAATTCCTATATATAGAATTGCCATATTAAAAGTATATGCACTTATAATTTTGATATTTTCCAAAATGCCTAAAGATAGATTCCAATTATTCTTTTCTTTTCTTTTCTTTTTTTTTTTTTTTTGAGCCAGGGTCTCTCTACGTAGTCCAGGCTGACCTTGAACTCACTATGTAGCCTAGGCTGGCCTTGAACTCACTATGTAGCCCAGGCTGGCCTTAAACTCAAAGTGATCCTCCTGCCTCAGCCTTCTGAGTGTTGGCATGCACCACCGTACCTTGCTCTAATTATTTTTCCTTAACAATTTGCTTGACTCAAACTATTTATAAATTAATTGCTTATACTGTGTAGTCACACTGCGGGAAACTGAATCTTACAGTCCACAATAAGTAACCATCTTGGTAATGACTTAATAAGTGGTAAGTGTCCTAGTGGTCTAAATACCTAGCAATCAACAACTCATTAATGTCACTGGGGGCAATCCTTAGAGAATTTCTACCTTATTTTTTGGCCTTGATTTTCTCCGGTACCAGGAACTGAACTCACGACCTTGCGCTTGCCAGGCAGGCGCTTTTGCCGCTGAGCTAAATCCCCAGCCCCATTTTTGGGCCTTGATAGTTGGTTACTATTATTCCTTTCTTGAAAACTATTAAGATGCCTCTCCAACATGTGCTTTTTTCCTTATTTATTGAAAGAGTAACAGCCCATGGCCTTTTTACCACTTAAACTGTGGAATGTCCAAGATGCAGAGAAGATTGATTTTACTATAGGAAGGGAATGAGAGAGGAAAAAGGAAATGTAGTGCTTCATAGTTTTGTTTTATTTGTCATAAAGCTCTGGAAGATTCTAGATTTTAATAGAGATTTCACTGTGAATCTGCATAGCCATTATTTGGTGAATTTGTTCCTGCTGACAGAGTTAATTTTGTCTAGACAGATGAACTTCACTCTGAAAACGATGTATTGCTCTGTATGGATACACACTGACCCCCAAATGCACTGAACTAGATACGGTACGGGGCACTATGGTCCCGCTTACAGGCTGAAGGTCGGCTTAACATCTGTCCCTCTGCCTAGACTAAGTAGTAGGGTGATCACTTGTGGTCTCCTAGAAGGGAACATTTTTCCTGTAATATTTATAGTATTTCCCAGCTATTTTTTTTTTTTTTTTTTTTCTTGCACAAGATGAATAACCTTGCCAGGTGTGATGGCACCCGCCTGCAATCCCAGCACTCAGGAGGCTGAGGCAGGAGGATTGTTGTGAGTTCGAGGCCAGCCTGGGCTACAAAGTTAGCTCGAGCTCAGTCTGAACTGCATAGTGAGACCCTGTCTCAAAAAGCCAAAGAAAAAGGAAAGATTAATAACATTTTAGGAAAAGGATACCCTGCCTCGGAGGGTGGAGCTGTGGGTGGAGAGGGAAGGAGGAGATGGCGCGAGGTGAGTCGGTTCCACCGTGATGCAGAACAGGGCTGGAGAGGAGGCCGGCAGGAACGTGCACCTCCTGAACGTGCAAGGCACCACGCTGTCATGGCGCCCAGCATCCCTGCTTGCAGATGCTCCTGCAGCCCAGGCGCGTTAGGTGCCAGGGAAGCTGAGCCGAGCAAACACAACAGACCAATCCACTGTGGGCTGGCTGCAGGGGGAAGCTGGTCTCTACACAGCACTCACATTTGCTTTACCTGTGCTGAGTGCCGTGCCAGGTGCTCCACACCTGCTGTGCACCCTTTTCTGACGCTTTCCACCAAAGGGCTCCGCGAACATGATTTCATACACCCAGAGCCATCCGTTTTAATTTTTCTTGAGTTGTAAGTAAAAACTGGCCATCACAGAAAGCTCATAGTACCGAGCAGATAAAACACATAAAAAATTAACAAGGCTTTGGACAGAACATGTTTACGAACTCGACTCATTTTTCTACTGCTAATTCCTATCTCTGAGCTCCCTCCCAATAAAGAAACATTCTCCTCCTCTTTTCTTTTTTTTTTTCCTTCCGGTACCGGAAATCGAACTCATGACCTTGTGCTTGCTGGGCAGGCGCCGTGCCACTGAGCTAAATTCCCAGCCCCCTCTTTTCTTGATAATATGTTTGTTAACAAATATGGAAAGAATAACAAGGATAGAAGAAGACAGTAAGCTACCCAGGTTGCCCGTGGACTTGTGATCCTCCTGCCTCAACCTGCAGAGTAGCCGGGATTATAGGCTGCATCGGCAAAACTTGGCCCGGATGAGGGAAAGCTTTCTGAGACCTGCGATTCTGGTTTCTGTTAAAGTAGCGCCACACACAAAAAAATCTAACTAGGACCACAAAGCAGTGTGTGCTTTGCCATGGAAACAAAAGCACTAACCCTAACCTGTTAGAGTGATCATTTCGGGGATGTCAAGACAGCCAGCAACTAGCAGTGGTGGGGAAGAAGGTGGGATTTTAGAGCTGTGCCATCATCAGGAAAAGGCGCAAAAGCCAGAGACCAAGTCTGCATTTCTTATGGACTCCTTAATTTCTAATCCTTTCTCCCTTCTCTTCCAAACCCAGGGGAATGGGCAGCTGACATTTTAGTGGGTACTGATGTTCCAGTAAGGATTGAAGGGAGCTGTGACTTTGTGACTGGCCACAGTAGTTTTCTTTTTTTTTCTTTTTGAGACAGGGTCTCGCTATGTAGTTCAGGCTGGCCTTGAGCTCACTTTGTAGCCCAGGCTGGGCTCAAACTCGCAGTGATCCTCCTGCCTCAGCCTCCTGAGTGCTGGGATTACAGGTGTGCACCACCACGCTCAGCAAGACAGTGGTTTTCTAATAAAATTTGAGAACAAGAAAGCATATTCTTTTCTTTTTAATAAGTGGCATTTTGGGTCCAGTGAAGTTCACTTCCCTTTTCTTCCACTCTATGCCTTATGTCTGATGATCTGTGGGATCAGTAGCCTGAAAACATGGAAACTGCACACCAATGTAAAGGCACAAAGTGTCATGGGGAGTAAGTTTTATGTGTCTTTTATCGCAATCTAAAAAAGAAGAAAGAAAACAATAGAAATATATATCATTCTTCCTTAAAAAAGATTGCCGAAACTAACTGTTCCAGACACACAGTATCTGTTTGACCACTGCTTTATGAATAAAAACAAGCAACTTGAACAAATAAAAATAAATAAGTGGCTAGAGTTTGCCTTGTAAAGAACATCTTTAAAAACCATTTACTACAAAGGTGTTTATCATAAAATTATTTATAGCAGCTAGAAATAAATAACAACCTAAATGGCTTGTGTCAGGGAAGTAGAGGTAATAAGAATAATTAAGATTTACTGAACATCTACTATGTGCCAGACACTTTTTACTTATTTAATTCTCACATTAAAACTATGAGGCAGGCAGTACTACTGTTTACATTTTATAGATAAAGAAACAAGCACAGAAGAGTTGGTAAATTGCTCAAATTCACGCAGCTAGCAAGTAGTAGAGTGGGATTCCCACTGAAACCTATGGCTTCATAGTTTTTTTTTGTATGTTTGTTTTGTGTGGTACCAGGAATCGAACTCATGACCTTGTGCTTGCCAGGCAGGTGCTGTGCTGCTGAGCTAAATCCCCAGCCCCTGGCCTCATAGTTTTTTCTTTTTTTTTTTTTTTTTTACTATCAATAACAATGACTGCATTTATTGAGCAATTACAGTGTCAGTGGAGTCTAACTTGGATGTACTGAGATCATGCAATATTTGCAACCCTTAAAATGATGCCTACAACATTTTAATGACACAAAATGATTATTCTCAATTGGTTACCCATGAATCTCAAGATAAAAATTATGTGTACAATATAGTCCCAACTTTGGAAAAATCTATAGAAAAATATTGGAAGAAAACATTTATGATAGCTATCTCTAGAAAGGTAGAATCGTGCTTAATTATTTTCTTGTTGTATATATGTTTGAGATCTTATCAATTTCTTCAATTACATTCATGTTTGAAACACTGATACCTTTATTTAAAAAAATTTAATGTAATATAAGTGGATATTAATAAACAAAATATTAAAAAGCATTCTTTTATAAAAAATTTCATAACAAATTAGAGAGGAATAGTTAATACACTGTGCACCATAATCTTAAAAGAATGATCAAAATGTTGCAAGAACGTTTTGTGTTATTATCTGTTTGTTTATTTTTTGGAACACAGAGTCTTTGGTGTCTGTGACTTATATTCATTTTATAATCAGAAAAATAAACTACTTGAGTTGCATCTCATTTATTTGCATTTTAATGAAGTGTTCTAGTGATTCCATGTAAGTGAAGCTTTGTTTACAGTGTGAGAAGGAGGGCTGGGGATATAGGTCAGCGGCATAAGCGCCTGCCTGGCAAGTACAAGGTCCTGAGTTCAATTCCCAGTGCCAAAAAAAAATTCCTTAACTCCATTGTTGAAAGGAGCATCATAAAGCCACTCGCTTCAGCCTCTCCTTCCAGATACCCACCTGAAGGGGTCTGGAAGTTGTGTTAATACCCCGCTGGTGATGGAAAATTCACCACTCTCTCAGGGGAAGTTAAAGCAACCCATTTACAGAATTTTTACCCTGAGAACTTCCAGAGACTAATAGTTTATGAAAGTAACATCTAACTTTTTTTCTAGGTTGTCTGCGTGCTGTCAGATGTCTGCCATGGCAGCCTGGCTCCCTACTCTGGAAGAGGACCTGGCCCCTGGGTGTCTCTTCCTGCCTGACCTCGGCTCCTGGACGTCACCCTCTACCCCACCCTCACTGTTTCCTGGTCAGTGAGCCTGGGTGGATTTGATGCTCACACTCTTCTTGCTCCCATGACCAGGCACGGTGACTTGACTTTCCTGCCCTACCGCTTCGAGCAAGCCCTAACACTCCTGCCCGAAGCAGCCTAGTCAGAGCTTCTCGAAGTCCCCAGGAACAGTGGAATGTCTCTCGCCACTAAGACCAACTCCCCGTGATGACTGTAGTCTTTACATACTGCAAACATGTTCTAACACAAATAAAAATTTGAAGAAAAAAGGAATCAGGACCTTGGCTTTAAAAAGATAAACTAGCAATCTGGGCATGGTGGTACATGCCTGTAATCCCAGCACTTGGGAGGCTGAGGCAGGAGGATTGCTGAGTTCAAGGACAGCCTGAACTACATAGCAAGACCCTGTCTCAGACAAACAAAAGGGTAAAATAGCACCCACTACTTTTGAGATACCAAAAGAAAATAACATTGTTCCTAAAGAGAATATACAGAACTTTTTGTTATTACCAATAATAATTCCCATTGATTGAGCAGTTCATGTTATGCTGGGCACAGGACTGAGTCTTTAAACGAGTGATCACATTTCATCCTTATCATCAACCCTATGTAGGTGTTTTTCCCGTTTCTGTGGATGATGTTAATGCCGTGAGGGCTAAATTTCTGTAAATGAAAGGTTTAAGAATTCACTCCTGGTCACACAGCTGGAGAATCTAATTCCATTGCCAACGTCCCTTCAAGGCTACCACACTGCGGCTCTGCTGGAATGGTAACTTGTTGATGACTCAGGATGGTAACTATGGAAGTCACGTAGCAGCTAAGGAGAGCAGAGACTGCAGAGACTGCGCTTTGGGTCCTCCTCTCTGTCTGTCTTCTTATAATGAGGTGACCAGATGTCCTTCTGCGCTTTTGTGTGTGCCAGGCTCATTTTATTTCCTGATATGCAACTTCTCATCTGGAACTCCAGGCTGGAATTTCTTAACAAAATGTGTCAACTAATTAGCCACATTTCAAGAAGGGCTCAGGGAGCTTACAGGGAAGGTTTGAGAGGTCTCTTTTTTTTTTTTTTTTTTTCTGAGACAGGGTGTTGCTATGTAGTGCAGGCTGGCCTTGAACTTGCTTATGTAGCTCAGAGTGGACTCCAACTCATCGTTATCCTCCTGCCTCAGCCTCTTGAGTGCTGGGATGATAGGCATGCACCACCATGCCCAGGGGCATCTCTTGTGTATTTCAGGCATGTGCATGCTAACTGAGTGCTTTACCTCTTAGACTTTGTTCTAAGCTACATGCTATGGAACTGAGATTGCTTGACAAATAAGATGGATTAGATTTTTAAGCAATTTACTAAGTCCCATGTAGCTGTAGCCCAGCAGATTTTACAAATACACTTATCCCATCAAACGCTGTTAACTGTAGAAAAGTATTCATCCATGTTTCCTTACCTACCTTTACCACTGGTTCAAATCTTTTTCCTAACCTTGAACGTTACCGTGGGCAGCAGAGTCCCACGTCCCTATTTCTTGGGGTCATTCACTAATACTAATGATAGCTATTAATAACTATTTATTGAGATGGAGTATTGCTGTGTTGTTCAGCTGGTCTTGAATTCCTGGACTCAAATGATCTTCTTGTTTCAGCCTCCTGAATAGCTGGATTAATGGACACTTGTCATTGTGCCTGGCTAATACTGCACCACCTCTTTCATTTTTTAAAGAGTTATAGTGTAATGCTCAGCTTCACTAAGTGATGATGCTAATTTTGTGGGTCTTCTGCATGGGCCTATCCATTGGAAAATCAGACAGTTTGAGCTTTAAACCTTGGTGTTCAAGAGTAATTGCTAAGATTTTTTTCTTTTTTGTTTCTTAGAATCTGTTGGACTATGGGACACTTTTTCCCCTTTATTCTCTTTTTTCCTCCAGAGATAAAGTCTGTGTGTGTGTGTGTGTGTGTGTGTGTGTGTAAAATACTCCTATTTTCCAGATCTTTAACATTTAAAAGAAGTTTTCAGGCCCCCCTTATAGATTTTGAGGATTGCTTAGGGACTACGAGACAGATATTAGACAACCACTATTTTGAACCAATATTTTGATTATTTTACCATTTACACAAAATATCAAGCCGATCTACTCATTTACTTATCAGTATGGAGCTAGAGTAAGGCTCAGTTCCTAAGGAAAATGAATGAAAAGTGTAGAGAGAGAGAAAGGGGGATGGAGGGGAAGGGGGAGGAAGCTAGAGAGGGGGAGGGGAGGGAGGGGAGGGGGGGAGGAAGGGGAGAGGAGGCCACAGGACTGGGGCGAGGAGGGGAGAGGAGAAGAGAGGAAACACAGGATCCACTCCCAGTCTCTGGAGCTGGACGGCTTCTGACACTACTTGACACAAGAGGAGCTCAGGTTCAAATTGATCTAGACGGAATGAGAGTTATGGAGCCCGTTTCTACATAATGCCAATCATCAAAGTACAAGTGAACTTTCTATTCAGTTCAGATTCAAAATGTTTCAGAATATCCGGTCTACACTATGGAGCAGACACAAATTGGCCTGATGAGATCCTCTTTGTTCTGTGCAGGTCAATAACTGATTTTGACTGGAAAGCGCATGGCTCTCAGGGATTATGTGCCACACACGTCTGAAAGGCGGTGGTACTAGTGGGCATGACGACCAGGAGTTAGTGGCTGGAACTAAGTCGTGGGACCTCAGGTCAGCCCCGCAATGTTCTGGAGACGAGGAGAGACAGGAAACGCGTCAGAGAGAATCTCAGGAAGCCAACGGCGGCAATCACACCCCATGCCCAGCCAGACTCTGCTGCAGGTGCTGCTCGTGCTCTGGCCAGTCCTCTGAAACACAGGTCACCTTTTTTTTTGTGGATAAAGTAGCTAACTTCAGAGAATCTAACATTCTCCAGACTACTTAGCTGGATTTGAACTCAGGCCTCCCTCCCTCTTTTGTTTTATTAGTACATGTTTTCAGGACATAATGATTACATACATAATGCATTTTTTTTTTGGAGACAGGGTCTCACTATGCAGTTCAGGCTGCCTTCAACTCACTGTGTAGCCCAGGCTGCCCTCAAACTCACAGTGATCCTCCTGCCTCAGCCTCTTGAGTGCTGGGATTACAGGTGTGAGCCACTTAATTCCATTTTTCACCCCCTTTCTCTCCCTTCCCCTTCCATCTCTTGATCTGCTTCTCATCTGAGAAAGATTTATCTCTCTCCTTCCTATTATCTATCTTTTATTTTGCTCTTTATTTGTATTTTGTGTTTCTCACAAAAGAGAAACCCTTTCATCTTGTGTGTCTAACTTATTTCACTTAACATTATGGTCTCGAGGTGCATCCATTTTCCTACAAGTGACTCAAATTTATCCTTCTTTATGGCTGGGTAGTGCTCCGTTGTGTGTGAATACCACATTGCCTCTATCCGTTCACCTGCTGATGATGTACAGGCTGCTTCCAAGGTGGAGCTATTGTGAGCTGCTGCTACTCACGTGAGTGTGCAGGGGTCACTGTAATATGACTTCTTGAACTCTTCTGGGAAGATACCGAGAAGGGGAATGGCTGGGCCAAGTGGAATCGCTAGTGTTGATTTTTTGAGGGATCTCCACACTGAACTCCACAGGGGCCGCACCAGTTTACACTCCCACCAGCAGTGTAAAAGCACTCCGGTCTCCCCACAGCCTCTCCAGCGGGTCCTCTTTCTACTTTCCTCTTCTATGCACGTACAAGGAGACCTACCAAACCTGCCAATGCAGTGACTTTCTGACCTTCCTTTGTGTGAAGGGGAATCACAAGCATCCCCCGTAGGAAAGGCCTGCCTCCCTCTCTGCTAGTTAGTACCTCACAGCACTCAGAACACAGTCTTACGGGTCTTGCCTGGTTTTGCAGCCTCCCCCATTAGCTCTGTGTCCCCCAAAGAGCCGGAGGCCAGCTCTTTAGCTCTGTGTTGCACTCCCTTCTCCTTGCCCGGTGGCAGGTGCTCAAGAAACAGCTGCTGAATGAATGTCGCTGAGAGTAATGAGTGTAACACTGCAATCCACTATTCCCGAATTCACCTGAGCTACAATCAGAGCAAGGGGCTTCCTAGAGCAGCGCTTCTCCGACATCGCGGTGTCAGCACCTCCACCCCGCCTTGCTAGTGTGCACTTTCGGATTCAGGCGCGAGACTCTGCATTTCCAACAAGTGCCCAGGTGATGCCCAGGCCACTGGCCTGAGGCTCACACCTCAGTAGCAAAGCCCTCAAGTGAGCAAAGGGAAGAAGAAACCTTAGAGGTACATGGTTGTATTGAGTAGCGGCCAAAGGGAATTCTAGGAGAAAGAAAAGGAATTTTGGTTTAAAGATGCATGTAGGTGCTACCCGGAGGGTATGGAAAATGTCTGTGGCACTTTTAGAGGCAGCTCTCGTATGAGTCACAGGAGAGAGAACTAAGCCAAAGGTGCAGAAGACAGGTGTTCCTCCGCCAAACTTGCCACTCCTAGGCTTGCTATGGCCTTGCAGGTTATACCCACAGGCCGTGTGTTTTCAGCATGGTCTCTCCACCTGCATGTGGCTAAGGGTCACCTTGCTAGGACCTTCTTTTCTGCTCTCTATTCCTGCAGAGTCACTGCAGCGAGCTAGGGAGGGAAGAGAGCTTTTGCATCTCTCACCTGCTCAGAGGCGCAGCCGAAGTGGCTGCTCTGGAGCCTGCACTCAGAGAACCGGTGTTTTAGGGGAACAGATGCAATCCCTCAGGTTCCTTGTAACTCAGAGCTTGAGGCTGTGTCATCCTGAGCACAAGCACTAGGTTTCAGGTTAGCGGCTCAGAAATCCGGGTCAGCGCACAGAGAGTGCTTTGTGGCCAGAGGGAAACGTGAGCTGTCCACTATCAGATAGCAAGGTTAGTGTTAACGTAACAATTAGTTCAAACACAGTCAGAAGGGACTCATGCAATAATTAGCCATGGTTAACTGTGAATTTTTTCTTTCATATTTTTCTGTACAATAAACTTAATATAGTGGATAGCTAATTTTCTAAGTAGAAAACTGACTCTTTAAACCGAGGTCCAGGATGCTTGCTATGACCTTCACATCTACTTTTTACATAAAAATAATCTTCAAACTAGATGACAAAGAAACTAAGGGTGTCGTTCTCCAGGCTTTTTGATTCACGCCAAAGGAGGACTCTCCTTTAGATTGCTTCATTGCAATAAATTCTTTGAAAGGCAGCTCTAGCTAAAGTACAAATCCATTATAATGAAGCACCCATGGCAGAACCTTTCACCTAAGGGCGATCTGTGTGTATTTCTGGGGTCCACAGCAGTCAGTAGGCAGGCGGTGTGCATGCGTGTTTGGACTGGCAGGATACATACTGTGCTGAGAAATGTGGTGCTTGCCTCATGTCCTCTCCCCAGCCCCGCAAAAGCCCCCAGGTCATACCTTGGCCACGTAGGTCCCTTTCCTGCAGTCTCCACCACACACACACACGCGATTCCTCTGCTCTGACCCTCCCTTTCAAAAGATCTGTTTGAGGCTGAACAGCGTCTTCTCTTTTTGCACAAGAGAACTAAGCCAAAGGTGCAGAAGACAGGTGTTCCTATCTACTTTTCCTCTACACAGCAGGAGGACCTGCCCAGGGCTTGGGGCATGTTTCACGAATGCCTGTCCCTTGCCTTTGCCGATTCCCAGCAGCCACTTCCCACCCTTTCACACCCTGAGCGGCCCTTGCTGCCCTGCCATCCTCAGAAAGCCTTCTGTCCTTCCATGCGCCAGGCCTCCGCACGCCGTGCAGTCTCTTCCTCCCAGCCCCTGTGCATCATGAACTCGCTTCTCCACAGTTAACATCTGTACTCGTGTGTGTGTGTGTGTGTGTGTGTGTGTGTGTGTGTGTGTGTGTATGTGTGTGGACTCCTCAAAGAGATCACAAATTCTGACATGATTTTATAGCTCTGGGTTCCCCCACATTTCATCCTATCTATCTACCTATCTTAGTTATTATCTATTTATCTAGTTTGTGATCTAGATGTTTGTGATATGTAAAGACCACTTTCACTCTGGGTATTTGGTACATGTACATGACGTATCTTAATTCTTTTTGGGGTCCTTTTCCCCCACCCTCTTTCCCTCGCTTCCTTTTCTTTGTATTTTACACTTCATCTATACTTTGGGTTTCTCATGTGAGAGACAGGACATGGTATTGAAGCTCGCGGGTCTGATTTATTACACTTAACGTTATGGTTTCAAGTTGCATCCATTTTCCTACAGATGACTCAAATTTGTCTTCTGTAGCAGAGTAGTACTCCACAGTCTCCATGATTTAGAATAGGAATATGATTCTGAGAGAAATTCCTTTTCTTTTTCTTCTCTTTTTTTTTTTTTTTTGAGGTAAGTTTTTGAATGGTGCTCCTGACCATTGTTTTGTGGAACAAACTCTTCATCTAGATTAATATTTATTGATACACTGACGCATTTTCCCTCTAATATCAACATAAGTGGATGCGTTCCTCTGTCACCTGCCCCTCCAGCCTGACCTGCCCCACCTTCCCATAGCAGCGAAGCCCCTCCCAGTGCTCCTCCACCTCCTCTTCCTCCTGCTCTTTCTTCTCCTTTTCCTTGGGATTCAAGGGCCTTCACGGTCCACCCCTCTGGCTTCACCTCCTATCCCTGCAGTTCTGGGGTCCAGCACAACTATGCCCACAGCTTGACACATCTCACCTTCTGTCTTCTGTGTAACAAAATCCCTACCCTGTGATGACATTTGTCGCATTCTATTTGACTCACCTTGGTTTTGGTCTAACTCCTGTCTAAATTTTAGGTACCTTGAGAGTAGCTCCTGTTCATCATCCTCAGGGGTTTTGGAAGAAGGTTCCAGGGTCGGTGTTTGGCATATGAATTCTTAATGACAATCTTTTCACTGCTGAATATAGAGATACCCCTTCATTCTAAAGGAATAATTCCTTAATGTGGGCATATTTAGCCCAGCAGCACGTCATGAGGGGACAGACCTACCCTGTAGAGGTGAAAGCTCTGTTTTCCTCGACTCCTATCTGTACATGGCTATGCAAGACATGAAGCAGGACAGGAAGAAGAAAGTTTTTAACTGTGAGGAAATGTTAAATGTTTGAAAAAGTAGCTATGTTTTATCTGAATTAAACATTACACAGTGTCTATATGGTTAAAAACTTTCTTCTTCTAGCTTTCTAAAACACGCAGTACATAATTGTCATCTCTAGTCACCCTCGTGTGTGTGCACACCAGAATTTCTTGTCCTGTCTGACTGTACACGTAATGCAGCAGTTAGCGCTCAGGAATAATCTCCCTTCCACCAACACTGGGTTCCCAGACTCTGCTCTCCTGTCCTGCTTGGTGCCTTGCACTAACACCTCACTTTTAGATATTTAGGCAGAAATTGGGAAGCCAGTGAAGCAGGGCTAGCCTAAATGCCCTGTAGTAACGTCAACCTCCGCCAGGTGCGGGGGCGCGTGCCTGTAAGGCCAGCACTTGGGGCTCTCGGGCAGGAGGATCACCACGAGTTCGAGGCCAGCCTGGGCTACACAGTGAGGTCAAAGTCAGCCTGAACTACATAGTGAGACCTTGTTTTTTTAAAAAAAAAAAAGTGAAGTCATTGTTTTCTCTCTTTGAATTTGAGCTGAGCTTCATGACAGTGATTCTGCCATCATCAATATTTCAGGAAATAAATGTGAGACTTTTTTTTTTTTTTTTTTTTTTTTTTTTTTTTTTTTTTCTTAAATCAACTTTTTCAACTCTCATAAAGCAATTCTCTTTTCTATAGTTTGTTTCAAAAGTGCTCCAGTGAGCTCTGTGTGTAAGTCATCTTTTTTTTTAAACAAAGGTGTTACGGTTTCAATTATTCGGGGGGACATTTGAACCTTCTTTGAAGGGACAGTGACTATAACTAAGACAGCACAGACAAGGGACACATTCTCCATCTGCCCTTGCGAAGTGAACTCTACCAGCTCCGTGAGGAGGCACAATAGAAAGGGCATGGAGCAGATGTCTCTGCTCTGTGTGTTTCCCGCAGGGGCTGTCATCTCCCCCTTGGTCTTCCGCTGGGGGCGAATCCAAGGAAGAAAAGTCCTCTCATCCTGATGCCATGGCCTCCCATTTTCTTTCCCGTGGGACTTGGGGCTTTAGACTAAAAGACGCTACAATTCAGAGGCAAACATCATCTGAACTGGAAAGCAAAGAGCTAGAACTTCCTGGGACACAAACTGTTTAATTCCTGGCACACTTTGGTGTCTGGTAGAACAAGTCTTTTTGCATTTTTCTCCTTTTTAAACCTTTTTGTAGTGGTGCAAGCCTGTAATCCCAGCACTTGGGAGGCTGAGACAGGAGGACTGCTGGAGTTTGAGGCCAGACTGGGCTGCATAGTTAGTTAAAGGCCAGCCTGAGTTACATAGGGAGACCCTGTCTCAAAAAAACAACAAAAATTTTTAAAAAAGTAAAACATAAAACAAATACAACCTGGGCATGGTGGCATATGCCTGTAATCCCAGCACTTGGGAGGCTGAAGAAGGAGGATCGTTGTGAGTTTGAGGCCAGCCTGGGCTACAAAGTGAGGTTCAGGCCAGCCTAAACTGCATAGCCAGACCCTGTCTCAAAAAGACAACAAAACAAACAAAACAGAAAAACAAATACAACTTCTCGATAAGGTATGATCATATATTTATTACTTTAAATATATCTTAGAATTAGTTTATGGAGATGAAAAATGGTATTAGGACTTTTGTTTATATCTACAGACTTATTTGGAAAGAATTAATGTTTATTGTATTAAGTCATCTCAGTCAGAAAAATAGTATTCTTCATCTTTCAAATCTTTAGTGTTCTTTCATAGAGCTCTAGAGTTGGCTTCGTTCATGTCTTTCTGCTTTCTCATTTTAAAAAAATAATTCGATGGAAAATATTTATTTAATAAATGTTCCCATAGTCAAATGGTTTTACACACATGCACACACACACAGACAACACAGTACGACAGAGTTGTACTAAGAAATTCTACAGAAGTGGTCAGAACGTCGCACCATTGGGAGAAACCTTTCCATCATCAGGAGAAAACTATTTCTAGAAACTTCTACCTTTGGGGGAGTAGACTTCAAAATTCTCTGTCTCATTGGAATAGATATTATTTAACATCTTTGAGTTTATTTATATGGAAATTTGGTTCTCAGTCCCTTCTAAATAATAGAACAGCTTGATGATTCCTCTTTAATTGGGGGAGATTTAAAATAGGATCATTAATATGGAATTAGCCAGATTAGAAATATTCCCATGAGACTGATTGATTAATCTCTCTTACAATATTACAGTGTACTACATATTGTAGATGATAGAACATCAGAAAGTGCCATGGTGGGTAACAACACTATGAATTATTTCACTTTCTTTATAATATCCTATAATTTTAAACTATTTCAAAGATAGTTTCAAAACACCACCAGAGTACAAATCATTTTATCTTATACAGCATTTCATCTTTCTCCCCAAAGCATTTCTGGATGAGAGGAGTCCCCCAGTCTTGCTGTCATATTCTTTTTGTTTGTTTGTTCATTTTCTGAGACAGGGTCTCACTCTGTACCCCAGTCTTGCCTCGAATTTGCAGTGATCCTCCTGCCTCAGCCTCCCAAATGATGGGATTACAGGCCTGGCCAGCATGCTAGTTGTTCTTATTCTCTTGATGTTGTTTCACTTTCTCATCATCTTCAGTAAAATGACAAAGTCCTTCTTATTCTTGGGGACCCCATCTGGAACTGCCATTCCAGACTCA
Source organism: Chinchilla lanigera (assembly GCF_000276665.1). NCBI lineage: Eukaryota > Metazoa > Chordata > Mammalia > Rodentia > Chinchillidae > Chinchilla > Chinchilla lanigera. The sequence continues at coordinate 10,605,602 of NW_004955420.1, read as the reverse complement.
ATAAATCTTTATTCTAAAAGTCTGTGAAGACTGGGTTGTCCTTCTGCCCAGAGCCCAGAAAATGGGCAAGCAGTAGCTCGAGGATGCAAGGACTTTTGTTCCTCCCAGTTTTCCTCAGATTTTCCCCCAAGACTTGGATGCAGAATTAATTGGAACAACTTTGTAGTATTTTCCTAAGTATTTTTCTCCTCTATTTGGCCCAGTCTGGTCTTGAACTCATAGTGATCTTCCTGCCTCAGCCTCCCCAGATCTGGGATAATGCAACTTCAGATACTTTATTTAAATGGGACCAGAATTTGCAGCAGCCTAAAAATCACTACCTGAGGCAAAACTAAATGAGGCAATCTAAGGCAAGTTGAAAGCCCAAAAGAAGGATCACAGGAAGAGTCACTGTTTAGAATTCTAGCAACGCTCAAAGCTTCAGGTGGATCTCATTTGCTAGTTCACAAGCTTCCCCAGGAAGTCTTAGAACTAACATCTTTTTAAAGAGGTTGAGAAGATAAAGTGTAAGATAAGTAAAAACAGAAATTGAGGAGAATTAGGCATCAAACTTGCTTTTTTCTTTTATGCCTCTCACCATGATTTCAAAATTGAGAGCTACCACTTAATTTTGAGAAAAATCCAGGTATTAGGGATTTGAAAGAGATATTCTTGCTCTCCTTGCCTTATTAGGGAGTTCGATAAAGTTCTGTTAAATCTATAAAAATCAATATGAAGTATATGTTTTATGTGACAGTTCCATCCAAAGTCTCTTCTATAGAATATAGGGCAGATGCAATAGGGCGGCCAAGCACATGTAATTTACCCAACAAATCTAAAGCATTCCCACATTGATTTTTTTTTTTTTTTTTTTTTTTTTTGCAGTTTTTTAGCCTCTAGTCACTGAACAGAGAAAAAATGTCTTATTTTCAAAGCATGGGATACTTAAGGCTACGAAATGTTCATCTTAGCACCCTCTAATTCAGGACTGTCTTTTTGTCGCTTTTCTTGATGGGCCTTTTTAGGTCATTTAAAAAATATTTGTCCTCCTGAAAATGTTATGACAGGAAAATAAAACGGGTTTAAAAATATTCTGATTTGTTGATTAATTTTGAGGCTAAAATTATATTATATGAGTGTTGTTTTTTAATGTTTTAACTATTCCCAAATGCCATTATCTTAAAAATAACTATGAGTAGAAAATCATATATAACTGAAAAGACAGGCTTTCATATTCTATTAAAGTACCTAATTTAGTAACCAGAATAAAAGGGACACACAAAAACCATTTCAAGGCTGTAATTATAAGTTAAGTCACTCTTAAAATGACATGCATATATATTTCCAGTTTAAAATAATTAAAGCTTTTCCCCCCTTAATGCTTCCACGCACTAGATGAGACAGTTGTGAACCCATGAGTCCATGCATACACGAAAATATTCAGTGGGATTTTCCTTCCATGGATGACAAAAGGGATCAGTCTACAACGTTCAGATCAGTGTAAACAAGTGATATTGGATTCTCTGCACCTCACCCCCTTGGCCAACTACAGACTGGTTTGCATTTTAACCAGGGTAGCCGACTGTGAAATATGGTCAGATTAATATTTGAAAACCCAAATAAGGGTAGAGCGGCGATCCTTAAACACAGCCGAGCCATAGGGAGGTTCTGCGTCTCCAGAAGTAGCTGCCTCCTCCATTTTATTTACTCTTAAGTATCATTAATACCAAAGATATATAACCTTTGGTGCCAATATGTCACTCTCTCTCTCTTCAGGTCTTTAGTAGTTGCATGCTTATCTATTTCAGTCAAATGTATTTCTTATCAAAAAAAGAGAGGCCTGACAATACGGTGTTATCGAATTTTTTCAGCTGAGACCCACATGTCATTCAGCATTCAGACATGCTTGCGCTTGATTGATGGATGGGTTTGTGACAAACGAAACCAGGATCAACAGCTTTGCACCTTTTCCCCCATCAGAGACCAGAGTAAAGCACAACTCTGTAACAATAGTGGGATTAGGGATGCATTAGCTCCCCATCGACCAAAACCATCCATTCCCGTCAATACTGCCCACGTAATAACCTGAAGCAATGATAAGGAAACAAAAGAAGGAGAAAAGGGACAGGAGAAAACAAATCAATAAAAGAAGGGAATGTCTGAAAGATGCGCTGTCCAAATGAAGATTTTTTTTCTTTCTTGTGTTGCCGGACTAATGCCTCCGGATGTGGAGACAGGATCTCACCCAGGGTTTTGACAGGGGAAGCAGATTGACACATTATTTTAAACCCAGGTTTGGAATCTGCAGACTGATATTTAGACCAGGTTTGTTCTTTGCAGGCCAAACTGCACGTTGTAGAATTTATCGTTAACTGGTGCTTCTCAAATTGCTCTTAAAGAAAAAGCATGTTTTCACCTGAATATTTCCATTTCTGCGGCGATAATTCTGTGATCACTAGAATACTTTTGTAGGCACACATGGTCTTAATGCCCAAATCCTCAGCCCTCCTTTTCATATGGGTAAGCATGTAAATCCTAAGTGACTAGTTTACTAAGACCCACATAAAGCATACTTTTATCTTTTATCAGAAAGAGACTGATACCCCTTTTACAAAAACCAATACCTGTCTTTGAAGAGTCTTACTTTTCTTGGCAGGTTTTTTTTTTTTTTTTTAAATCTTTCTGCATAAAAATTTATCTTCAATTCCAATTCATAGAATATTTTGATGATAATTTCATCATTTTACCTACAAACAATGGACCGTTAAGCTTATTTATTCAGGGTTTTTGTTCCCTTTCTTTGGAGAGCTTTTGATTTTTGTATTACCTATCCTATTTGTTCTAATTTACAATTTATTCTAATTGGCCATTGAATGGGCCAGCGTGGCTTCCTCCTGGTGAGGAGGAACATTAGTGATATTTGTTCTCTGGGGAAGAGGAACGAAAGGAGCAAAAGCCCAAGTTCTAATTGTGCAGCTCTTGATCTGGGGAAAGGCACTTCATCATTTTGCTTCAGTTTTCACACTTAGAATAAGAAGAGGATTAAGCTTTCTAATTCATCACCATCATCATCGCCATCATTATTAATATAATCATTATCTTTTCTGACGCGGTGGAGGGCTTCATTTCCTAGTTAAAGTTTGCAAAGTCTCAAGAAGAAAAAGGCCATTTAGTTCTCCCTCCTTTCTCAGTTCTATGGGAAGATGGAAGGCTTGTCCCTTTATTTAGGTAAACATAGAAACAAATTATGGCGTCGTCATACAAAAGGTGCAGGGAGTACAACCTGTGACTTCTAAATGTTAGGCCAGGGGAACTAAGAGATTAAAAGAGTTTTCAGATTAAAAGCAATTTAGTAGCGGTGTATTATTTTATTTGTGGAATAAATTCTAGTTTTATTACCTGCAGTTAAATCTTATTTCAGGCAATATAAAGAAAACTGTATATAGTTATGGACTCAGTCATACATGTAAAGGCAGAGTTTGCTTTATTTTATTGAAGGTCTTTTTTTTTGTTTTTGTGTTTTTTTTTTTTTTTTTTTTTCTTTTTGAGACAGGGTCTCACTATACAGTTCAGGTTGGTCTTGAACTCGCTTTGAAGTCCAGGCTGGCCTCGAACTTGCAATGATCCTCCTGCCTCAGCCTCCCAAGTGCTGGGATTACAGGTGTGTGCCACCACGCCTGGCTTTATTGAAGGTCATTTATACATATACATGTATATATATAGTTTTGTTTTGTTTTCTGGTACTGGGAATCAAACTCATGACCTTGTGCTTGCCAGGCAGGCGCTGTGCTGCTGAGCTAAATCCCCAGCCCCTGATCACTTTTATATTAATCAGAAAATGTAGTAGCTTTTCTATAATTACAAAAGAAGTAATTGCATTTTATTTATGATTCTTAAGACTTACCTAAGAATTTTAACCTAAAATTGGTTAAAATTATTAAAGCCACATGCACTTGAGATTTCAGGGCAGATAGCATTGCATATCTGAAGGTGATCAAAATACACAGTGAATGTTTAAATAAAAAAATGACTAAAGTAAAAGACATAGAGCTATTTATCCCCCTCAAGATACTCCCCCTGCTTCAAATATGCCTATCCCTTCATCCTCGTCACTTTCTGAAGCAGTTCTGAAAGTTCGCTTTTGTGTCTTTAGGAAGTGTGATAAAAAATACAGTGAATACTTTTTTTTCTGTTATTGAATGCCATCTAATGGAAGCCAGGCACACAAAAACATTACAGTGTGTCCCTGTTTATTTTATTTACTGGGCCTGGCACTGTACAACTTGTGGCTCTTCTCCAAGACTAAAATGACAGAGCTAAACATTCTGAATTGATTCAGGACCTTCAGGTAGTTTCAACCATTCAACTAAAAACACTCCTGAAAGAGTACTTCTAGAACTGCTCCAGAAAGTGCCAAGAATGATGGGACGAGTGTTTGGAGGGAGGGGGAGTATTCGGGAGGGAGACTAATAGTAATGTACCTTTCACTGTAACAAATATTTAAAAATGTACACATTTACCTCATATGCTGATCAGACCTTGTATATCAGCATAGCTGGTACTTGTTCTGAAAGCCTTTTTTGGAAAGCCTTTAATGTAAAAACCCTAATTAAAGGCACATGATTTACCTTTTTTTGGTCACAAATGTGACCTATGTTTTAAGTGGTATAGTTCAGTGGGTACTTATTTTCATATTCCAAGCACAGGACTAATCACAGGGCACAGCACTCCAAATAGGTGGCCCCCAGGGTACCTCTGTGAAGCTGAACAAGTCTCCGACATCCAACTCTGACACTCCTGCGTGGATTTACTTTCTTCTCATTGAAGGACTTGTTACTACTTGAACATCTGTTCCCTTCAAATTTAAAGCAGATGCTGCCTGTTGATTCTGGATACCTTATCACCATGGGGAGGAAGAGCTCCAGGGTTCCAGAGGCCTACAGAGGCCATTAATGGGGACGTTAGTGGGTGCAATCGATGTGAAATGGGAGAATGACCTTGGCTACTATTGCAAAGCATATGTAGGATGTGCTCAATTGATCTCTCTCTTTTGGGACAGTCAACCTTCAAGCTTTCTGTGAAAGCTTTCTAAAGTGCTCTGACACTGCAAGGCGATGCAGAGCTCTCCGACTTGCTTTCATTTAAGTAGGATAGATAAAGACGCAAGGTTCACAGATACGCTTATGTGCAGACTTAGGGAGGACAAAACAACTTGCCCTACATTACAGGTGTGTACGGGGTAGGAGCTAAAATACGCTTGAATGTTTCCATTAACAATTTATCACAGTAAAAGACACATGGCCATTAATGCTCTCCAAAATATTCCACCCCTTTTCAAATGTACTTATCCCATCATTCTTGCCACTTTCCATTGCAGTTCGGTAAGTCATGTTTTTGTGTCATTAGTCGAGTTGTCATGGCTGCCTTGGCTTCCTGAACTGGTTCGAAATGCTTTCATATCATAGTCATTTTGATTTTAGGGAAGAGCCAGAAGTCATGCAGTAAACGAACAGGTGAACAAAGTGGAAGAAGGCACACAGGCATGTTTTTATGAACCCACATTTGTGTTGGATGCCCCCCATAAGCAACATTCGCCACACTTGTTTTTGTTTTTATCACTTTCTAGAACTGCTTCAGAAAATGGCAAGAACAGTGGGATGAGTGTGTTCTGAGTGAAGGGATGTATTTTGAGGGGGATTCCAGGCACTGTGTGCTTTACTGTAACACTTTTTAAACATTCACTGTATACTTTTGTGAGAGCACGTAAGTAGATTTTTTGGATGGCACCTGAATATATGCAAGTGCTATCTATTTTCTTTAAATGTATGTCTTCTAGAAGAGAAGTCCAGGGAGATAATGTTTGAGTTGTAACGAGCACTAATATATGCACACAATCCATTGTCATAGGTTCTCCAAAGATATTAATTATATGGAAAGGAATATATATGCGTTTTTTTGGTTATTTATTTATTTTTTGTACTGGGAATCGAACTCATGACCTCATGCCTGCCAGGCAGGCACTGTACTGCTGAGCTATATCCCTGGCCCTTATATGTGTTTTCCTGAGGATGAATACATGTACATTTCCAAAAGAATTAAGTGAAAAAGAGCTGCTGATGCTTTTGTACACATTCATACTAAACATTAGACATGAAGCATAATGTTAAATTGAAAAGTTTATTTCTCTATCCCTCTACAATGCAGTAGTAGCCCAAAGACAAACTATGTGATGATCACCGTAGCTACCATTATAAAATTGACGCCAGCTTAACTGAAACCATGTATGTTAACTCAGGTTATATCTGAATGTAAAGATAAGGCCTTAAAGAATGGGTTGTTACTACACAAGTATAAAGTAGCACTCCTAAAACTTGCCATGTTTTTTTCTCTCTTCTACATCAAATGCCAAATCTCCTCATGTTTTCTTTCCTGTTTACCGAGGATCACAAGATGCTGTACTATATATTTTTTTGTTTGTTTGTTTTCCGGTACTGGGAATCGAACTCACGACCTTGCACTTGCCAGGCAAGCTCTGTGCCGCTGAGCTAAATCCCCAGCCCCCAAGATGCTGTACTATAAAACTACTGCTCGTAGGCCTGCTGCTTCTCTTTGCATTTCACTGTGACACAGCCACGCCCATTTGTGCATGTGGCTTCTGCGGGTGCTTTTGCACTTTGTGGGTGGAGTTCAGTTGCCAGGACAGATACTATTATAGATTGAATGTGTCCCTCCATGCCCAAATTCATATATTAAAGTCCCAGTACCTTAGACAATGGCCTTATATGGAAATAGTATAATTGCAGATATAGTTAATTGAGTTAGGACAAGTCACATGGGAGCAAGGTGGGCCTCCAATCCAACATGACGGGTCTTCTATAAAGGGCAAATGTGGGTACAGTTATCCACACAGGGAGAATGTGATGGAAGATGAGGGCAGAGTGTAGAGGAGGCCACCAAAGATGGCACCGCACCACAGAGGCTAGGAGAGAGGTGAGGAGCAGACGACTGCAGATTTGAGAAGGAACAAATCCAGCTGATACCTGGATCTCAGATATCTAGCCCTCAGAACTGAGAGACCATGGATTTCTGTTGGCTAAACCACCAATTTTTAGTACTTTGTTACCACTGTCCTTGCAAACTAACATACCATATAATCCACAAAGTCTGTAATGTTCACTACCTGGTCATTTACAGAAAAAATGGCCACCTCCTACTGTAAAGCTTTAGTATGTGGTCTCGTGGAATTCAGACTAAGAATTAGTGACAGAAACTTGATGGTGGGATACAGATCATGCTTCCTAAGATCTCTTGGCTGCTTTCAGAGAAGAGTAAAAATTATGCTTGCTGATTTTGCTGGTAGGCATATTTTAAAATACATAGACGCAAAGTTCAAGTCTCTGGATATTCTGAGTTTCTATGAAGAAATGTCTACATGGACCAGGGCTATAGCTCAATGATAGAGTGCTCACGCCGAATATACGAGGCTCTGGCTTTGATCTCCAATATCACAAAACAAACCAGGAAGTACAAGCGGAAGCGAGTGAAGAAATTGACTAACAGCTTAAAAATTACTTTGGCCTGAATTTGTGAAATCACAAGGTCAAAACTGTCCTTTGACTGCATTTAGACTTTCCAAATCTGAATGCTGTTAAACTTAGCTGTTTGCTAAGGCCCGACTTTGGCCTTAGCCAAACACTCTCTGGAAGTTTGAAGCTCATTAACAATCAAAAATCTTTTTATGAGAAATTTCAACGATTTGTGTGTCAGTGGAGCACAAACATCTGGTTTCCATTTGTCTTGAAATGTGCCTGAGGTTAGAACTGAAGGGCTGGCTGCTGGGGGAAGGTCATCATTTTGCAAGAAGATGCTTGGTTTTGCTGATTCTATTTATAAGGAAGACGGAGACATTTTTGTCTACCTCCAAAGACGTCTCAGTCTTTTACTTTGGAATTAATAATCAGAAAGGAGAAGCCCATTTCCTGAAACATTTTCTTGATCCATGACATATGATCAAAATGATGAAAGAGGTGAGGTAAGTAGAAAGATCCCTGGAGAGTTTTCTTGACTTTGAGAAAGAGCCCAACTGGCACTTAGGAACTAGGTTTCCCTAAACCCTAACACCTCCGAGAGTGGTCTTCAGGCCAGCTGCATCCATGTAACCCAAGAGCCCTTCAGAGTCCCCAAATGCCAACCTATCTCTTGGACCTAAAGGATAAAAGTCTGCATTTTTAGCAACATCTTTAGGTGATTCATGAACGCATCAAACCTTGAGAAGCACGAGTCTTTGAGTGCTGGCCAACTGTGGAGGCATGGACTACGGAGACAAGCTTTGGCCAATTTTGGCTAGTTCTTCATCTTGTCACATGGTAACTGAGGCTGCAAGCTGGCTCTTCTTCTTGCCCCTTTCCCTCATCCTGGAGGTCTTTGGTAGAGAACAGAGCTCTCACTATGTATCAGTCACACTTTGAAGTGCTTTGCACATATTAAATTATGTAATCCTCGAAGCAAACCTATGAGTTAGTGTTGTTAACCTCCCAGTCTGACAGATGGGGAAACTGAGGCACACAGGAATAATTTGACCTAAATGAGGCTGTTTGTATACGATGATGCCCGGATTTAGACAAAAGTACACTGCTTCCAGGGCCCCTAGTCTTTAACTACTAACTTCTCAACCTACTGACTTTCTCTCTCATGTGGATTATGAAAATCCCGTTCTTAGTAGACGCTATGGAAATCAGCAGTGAGAAGACATCACTTCAGAGAACTAACAAGCAGTCCCAAATATTTGGAAAGTAAGAGAAGCATTTTAGGTTGTAAACTATTTTTTATACCTCCCTAAATCATTAGCCAGAATTCTAACATGCATTAGCAGTAGAGCCAGAGAATGGAACTTAAACTAGACTTTAAACTGCTCACAATTCTAAGTAAATGTATTTTGACAGATTGGAAAGACCTAATCTTACATTCATTTCAGTTCTGCTGCTGCAGACAGAGTTCTGCTTTAACACTGTTCCTGAAAAATGCTAAGCTCCAAATCCCGTCATTTGCTTGGATGTATTTGGATACCCTGAGGGCACTTTATGGCATGGTAGCCAGAGTTCATTTCATGGGATGGTGCCATGGGATCAGTTCCCACCATATCCCAAGCCTGAACAGCTACAGAGGACTCAAGACTTCATCTGGACTGTTTTCCAGGACAGAGGGGAAGGCAGCTGTCAGAGTGTGAAATCAGGGAGCTGGGCCTTGGTTTAATCAGCTTTCTCCATCCAAATCCTTGCTTTACTCAGTAAAATCATTCAATCCTCCACGTGTCTCAAATGAGATGTAAAATATTACATACGTGTTGATGGAGACCCACCCACACACTCATGACCTCCCTCAGGGAAATGAATTCCAAACTCATGGTGATCATTTTGCCTCAGCCTCTTGAGTGCTGGGATTACAGGTAGGAACCACCACGGTCATCTTTTGTGATCTCTTCTCAGCATAAATTCATAGAACTAGTGATTTTGCCCTCTGTATTCCACCATTTTAATGCATAGCCTTAAAATCTTCTCCTCCAAGATTCCTGGAATACCTAGAACCTATTCTCAGAGTCCTATCCTGGTTTTAGTTCCCCTAACCTTATCTCCTATTGTAGGGGCTGTGCCTCAGTCAAAAATCTTGCCAGCTTTATATCCTGCACCTTAGAAAGACTGGGCAGGAGTTAGAAGACCAGCAGAAGGTGAATGGCGGGGACCAGAGAACTCAAGTGCTAATGACTAGGACCCCACAGATGTGTGTTTTAGGGAGAAACTACTGATTATTAGTAGCACAACAATTTTTATGAAATAATTCCAGCATTTTAGTTACTTTCCTTATTTAAGCCTCACATCAGCTTTGTAAGATAAGTGTTAGTATCTGAAAACTGAAGCTCGAGGATCTAAAGTAACTTTCATCAAATTATACAGCTAGTAAGTGGCTAAGGCAGAGAAAATGCTATTCAGAGCAACATAACTCTCTTCCTAGGCATTTGGGAAGATGACACTTCCCAGCCGCCTCCATCATTTGCATGGGGCTTTAGGATTGGGTGTTGGCCAGTGGGACAGATGGGAAGTTCTTAAGTCATTTTCAGGAGCGGTTAGAAGAGCACCTTCAGTCTTGGCTTCTCTCACCGTGTCTCTCTTAGGAGACATGGATTATATGGCAGAGGTACAGGTTAGAGATGGGCCACCCAGTCTTTATGGCGTAATCTTGTTGAATATTTGGGGGTTAGCGGAGTCACAGAGTTGTGTTTTAGAGCCAAGTTGCTTGGGCATCAATGTTTCCACACACAGTCCCACAGTCTTCATTTTGATACTGATGAAAGAGCAAAAAGTACAACTGCGTTTTGGCTATGAAAAAATACTGATTACTATTTTCTGGTGAATTATCCCATAACTACACCTTGAGAAAAATAATGATTAAGTATAGGTATGCTTGATTTAATCTTAAAGTTGACTTGACATCTAATAGGTGTGATCAATAAGCTAAAAGCCGTTCCCAATGCCGGTATTTAAAGACATGCGTTTGGGGCTGGGGATTTAGCTCAGTGGCAAAAGCGCCTGCCTGGCAAGCGCAAGGTCATGAGTTCGGTTCCCGGTACCGGAGAAAAACAACAAAAAAAAAACAAACAAATAAAGACATGCGTTTGATGGCCATAGGTATTCTAATAAATAGTCATGTTTGCAATTGTTATAATTTAGATCTAAAAGGTTGCCCAAAAGTCTTATGTTTGGGAATGGGGCCTGGTCAGAAAGGGTGGTCACTGGGGTTATGATTTGGAAGGGCGTCTTCTCTATCCTGCTTCCTTCCATCTCTCTCTACTTCCTGTGACACGAGCAGCTTTCCTCTGCTGTGCTGTTCTGCCATCTCTACCTGGGGGCCGCCGACCACTGACTGAACCAGCTGACACTGCGAGCCCAAGTAAGTCTTTCCTCCTTTAAATTGTGAATATTTGGTACACTGAAGCACTGCTATTAGAAGACATAGCTATAAAATACTTTTATTTCAAAAAGTAAAGAGAAAAGAAGGGTAGGAATAAGAAATGAAAGAAGGAAAAAATGTAAGAAACCAGGGCCATAAATGGATGGATGTTTATTACTATGTGTTTTCAACAACAACCCTTGAGACTAGTCAATGATTATTTAATTGATCACTCATGTATAGCTCTGTTTTCCCTAGAAACCACTTTGGAGAAGCCGTAGTACAACCACCACTGATAATTTCCTATCATTTTTGTCTGTAACTCACTATTATTTATCTACTTGTTTTCCTGAGAAACTATCTTGAAGATACCAATAGGTAAAATAACAACCATTGATTAAAAGAAAAAAAAAAGAAAAAAAAAAGAAAAAAGAAAGAAACCAGGGCCAATATACAAAAGGTAGGTACTGGGTGACAAAAAGTAGCTAATACCATCTTAAAAATTTAGAATAATATGGGTCACAAGGGAACAAATGCTAGACGAAGGTCCTTCTAAAATTTCTAATCATGATGACCCTTTCTTGGATTCAGTCTGACCTAGGTTATACTAAATTTTGAGCTATAACAAAACAATTTTTTTTTTTTTTTGCTACCGGGAATCAAACTCAGGATCTTGCACTTACCAGGCAGGCACTGTGCCGCTGAGCTATTTGCTGTCCCTAACAAGGCAACTTTATACAGACACTGCAGAGGTGTCTGGAAGTAACCTCAGACTTATCTAATAGTTTATTTTCCATCATGTGATTACTGCTAGGTATCATCTGTGTCACATCATCACAAAGATCTCAAGAACACTGTTTGGAGGTTATGTCGGACTCTTACAGTGAGAATTATAATAGTCACCTGCTTAAAATATTGCAATTACTCCCTTTATCAGAGGGAAATTTCCTGATATCAGAAAATTCAGACCTTTTTAAGGAACTTAAACACAAGAATGTATTTTTATCTAATGAGGCAAACTCCCAGGGTGGCATCTTTTATGTACACACACTTTAAATGTGTCAGCTGGTTTAATTCTCACAACAATCTTTTGAGGAAATGAAAGCCACAGAGAGGTTGAGTAATTTGTCCAGGGTTACACAGCTTGTAAGGGGAAAATCTAAGATTTGAACCTTGCTGGTTTGGTTTAGAATCTGTGCCCTTTAACCACCCTTCACATGCTGCTACCTCTCAGCATTACTTCTATTGCCCTTCCAATGGGTCACTGTTGAAATATGCTCACTATCTAGTCTTTTTTTTTTTTTTTTTTTTTTTTTTTTTTTACCTACAGACACCTCCATGGACAAATCAGTGTGGACTTTCACAAAACCTGCATTTTGCTGACATTTTGTGTTTAATCCATTAGGGTCATAATCTTGCTGCTACAGAAATTAGAAGAAGCTTAATGAACAACTTACCAGGCAGGGTGTTCCAACACAAAGATTTTTCAAAAGAAAATAAGGTTTTAACTTGTTGGAAAACATATTATAACTGACATAGAGGAAAATGGAAATTGTAGAGAAATCATAATGCACTACCCAATAGTGAGTATTATTTACTGAAATTGTGAGTATAAGGTTTTACATCACTATTTTTGTATCTCAAAAGAAGTCTATAAGGTATCTATTAATTACTTAATTGAAATTGAAATTCAAATGCCATAGGCTGTAAGTTACATAATTAATGTACTAGTAATGAAACAAAAAGTGTTGCCATGTGAACTTTAGGATGGTAATTTATACCCCAACGTGCCTTTTCAAGATCTGATCTTTCAATAAGATAGCTTCCACTGGCCAAATAGGGCACGAAAAGGAAACCCAGCTCTTTCTTTTCAGCTGTGTAGACAGCTTCAACTTACAGCTTTTAAGTGACCATTTCTGTGTCTTTGTGCTGGAATCATCCATTCTAGCTTCTAATGAAAAAGAACATTTTTATTTACGCAGAATGAAATCTTTGTCTCCAATGACTTTGCTCAGGCTGCTGTTTAGTTCCCAACAAAATACAATGTCTCCCACTTTTAATAACTCAAGATGTTTCATAACCATGTCATGGTTTGAGATTTGAGAAAGAGCGAACGAGACCGCATGAAGCTCAAAGCAGCACGGACGAGTCCATAAAAACATTTTCAGCAATAAAGACCCACAGACAGAAAAACAGAAAATGCATACATACTTGGCTCAGAATTCCAGTTTTTTTCTTTGCTAGGAGGCAAGAGCAGCTTTAAACCTCGCCTTCCTCTTGCAGAGGGTTATGCGTGTACAGCACATAGCTTTGGTTTCTGCGCTGAGAGCCCTAAGAGCCATTGTTTTACGATGGTCTCTTGAGGCTAAGGAGAAAGGTTATTGGTAGTCTAAAAGAATAGGTTTTAATATAGGCACTTAATTTTCTTTCCATATACTTCCTGATTAAAACAAGCTTTGCCCCATTTTCTGTTTTTCCTTTAAAAACCTTCCTTACCCACATTAGTGAAACAATGTGTTCATCACGGCTGTAACTCTGGCTTAGATGTACCTTGGGTCCATCTCCTCTACTGTGTCCAGGCACAGAGTTAATTTTTTTTCTTTTTGAGACAGGGTCTTGCTGTACAGTTAAAGCTGCCCCTGAACTCACTATGTAGCCCAGGTTGGCCTCAAGCTTGTGGCAATCCTCCTGCCTCAGCCTCTCAAGTGCTGGGGTTACAGGTGTGTGCCACCATGCTCTGCTGAATTTTGTTTTTTAAAAAAATTTGTTTTTTTTTTTTTTGTTTCCCAGAATGTTAAACTAAATGTTAATATAGTTTATTGAATATAGTTGTCTTCTTTTTGCGGGGGGGTTGCAGTTTGAACCCAGGGCCTTATATGTGCTAAGCACACGGTCTATCAAGAGCTACACCCCTCCCTAATAGCTGATTTAAAATTAATTGCTAGGGGCTGGGGATTTAGCTCAGCGGCAAAGCGCCTGCCTGGCAAGTGCAAGGTCGTGAGTTCGGTTCCCGGTACCGGAGAAAAAAACCAAAAAAAAAAAAAAAAAACCAAAAAAAAAAAAAATTAATTGCTAAGACTAAAAGTGTACATCTCCTAATCAATATTTTTTTTTTGTCTTTTTGAGACAGGGTCTCACTATGCAGTTCATGCTGGACTTGAGCTCACTTTGTACCCCAGGCTGGCCTCAAACTTGCAACAATCCTCCTGTCTCAGCCTCCTGAGTGCTGGGATTACAGGCATGCGCCACCACACCCAGTTTAACCAATTATTGAAATAAACAAAACAGTTAAATTTTGAATTTTATATATAAATTCAACTTATAAAACTAGAGATATCTGGGACATGTAGAATTATTCCTCATACCCTTGATATTTTTGGGCTACAGAAATAACGCTTATTTGTTTCTATAAATATTTTTCCATTTTATATTTCTTCTATTTTTTAAAAACACAAAGCAGTAAAAGTCTCCCCAAATCCAACCCCTGAGATTATCATAGTTTGGATCAGTGAAGGGAACCCACCAAAGAGGGCAATTTGGTTTCAAACCTATCAGTTGTTAAATATAATCTAAAGCCTTTTTAACAATACCATGTTAGTTGTTCATTATCTCTTTAAACAATGCAAACTGAAACTAGGTAAAAAGAAATGTGCTTTGATTTCAAGAGGGTTGAATATGGACGATTCTGATAAGGCTTCATAGTGACATACATATAGCCAGAAAAAAAAAATGTTAGAATGCTCACACGAGTTGAAAGTCTGGGCTTGGGTCCAGTGCTTAAAACAACTAGAATGAATGTCTGAGTTGTGCTGGGATCAGACAGTCAGTTCTAATCTATTCAATTTCATTGAAATGAGCCCCTCCGTGTGCTGGATATTGTGTGAAACACTTTTATGTGAGATTTTTCCCCCAGTAACTGCAAATCAGGTATTATTGGTTCCTATTTTCAAGATGAGAAAACCCCGCTCAGATGGGTTAGGAGTCCCCAGCCGCCATGCTGCCATGCGGTAGAGCTGAGCTGGGAGGTCTGTGGCCTCCAAAGCTGGTTCTTACACTGTGCCCATCTGAACAGCACCTGGACCCCCATCCTCCTGGAACTTAGACTCTGGTAGGACATGAGACAATTGTAGAAGTAGATAGCACAGAAGAGAGAATGAAAAGCCACCAAGAGGAATAAACAGGGAATTAAAATACCAGCGAGACCTGTCTAGGTACGTCTGAGATGTGTGAGAAGATCTGGGCGTAAGAGGGCAGACAGCAGAGCCTGGAGAGGAGAAGGGACTTCACAGAAGGGTGGGACTCCTACAGAGGTGATAAAGGGTTGGGTGGGACCAAGGCGAATCAAAGAGAGCAGAGAAGAAACTCGGTATGTGACACGTAATAGGGGGTGGGCGAGAGAGACCACGCTGGAGATGGCTGTGCTTATCACATCGAAGAACCGAGACCCAAAGGGAAGAATTTCTATGCAGTTTGGCGGGGTGTGGGGCTCACTGGGAAGTTCTTTAGAAAGATGAGAGCGTGAGGCCGAAGCAGGCCAATTCACCAGCGTCAGCTCCCTCCGCGTGCTCGTGTTCTCGGGGATTAGGGTAGGTGTTGTCTCCCTGTTAAGGATGAGGAAATGAAGGTGCAGGGGGCCGAGTAGCCTGAGCAGGGTGGTAGTAACAGGAGAACAAGGACTGGTGCGAATGTAGTACCTCCAGCTCTCAAGCTCCTCTCTGACTAGGCCTACCTACTCCAAGTGAGGTTGGGAGATGGACAGAGGGGACCCTCGTCCAGGTCACCTGGGGGCTTAATTGGAACCTGCACTTCCAGTGGTCCTGTATGCACACTGAAGTGAGACAAGAATGATATCAGGCTACATGTTCTACTTTTTAATGACATATAGAATCGCTGGAAAAATTATTCAGCTGGCTACACGCCCAGCTCTTTGGGAGTACACTAAGTAGCTTTCTCCCACAAAAGGTAAGAATTAATTTGGAAAAGAAGACCTTCTGGATTTTATTCTCACAGCAACAAGTTAAAAATTTCAAACCCAAAATTTTAACCTAGCCGTGTGCCCTTGAGCACGTTATTTAATCCCTCTGAACTGTGGTTTCCGCATCTGCACAGTTGGTCTCTCAAAAGCAAGTAAGACCATATCTGTGAATAAAGCTTGTACACAGCTTTATCGCTGTAATTGTATCATAATGATATTTATCATTATATTTGTTGTCATTATAACATAAAATCATTGATTAAATATTAATATACTCATTCTAAATATATTGAGGCACCACTATTAGGAGACATGGCCATAAAATACTTTAATTTCAAAAAATAAAGGGAAAGGAAGAAAGGATGGAAAAAAGCAAAGGAGGAAGGAAAAAAACGTAAGAAAGACAGGGACAATATACAAAAGGTAGCTGAAGGAAAACCACCCTCATTGAAGCAGCGCCATAAGGAATTAATGAGCAAAAGCCCCAAGGAATAGAGGATTCTGGGAAAGCCAATTTCTGACTTATGTAGGTGTTTTTGAAAATACAGAGTACACCCCACATGGAAGTGAAAAGAGTAGACAGGGTCTGTGTGGTCTTGGCCCAAAGCAACAAATCTGAGGTTGGTGAAGACATAAAAAATTTTTAAAAGTCATATAGTAATTTTAAAAATGAAAAACAGCTCATTTGATGAAAAATTACTATAGGTTTTTAATCTTGGAGCAGAGAAGACTACATAATGAATTAATAAGGGCACATTTGTTACCAATTTATTGCAGTTGCTACAGGAGCAAGAGAGTCTTCAGTTGGCCAAGACCAGGAGGGATATTAGAGACTGAATAAGTTAAGAAGAGATTAGGACCCCACACCCCTAGTTCTTTTGACATATATTTATTGAGAATCTATTTGTCAGGCACTGTGCTAAAGTTCAGTGCCTACAAAGTGCATACAATGCAATCACTATCCTCAATGAGCTAAAAATTCAGCACACAAAAAGATACAAGCTACTATAACGCAGGGTAGAAAGCAAAAAGTCCCATAGTTAAAAATTGGAGTACAGAAATTTGAAGGCAAGAATGTTTTCACTTCCAATACAAGAGGTATTAAGAAAAGCTTCTTTGATTAAGTAGATTATGTATTCGAAACTTTTTTTCCTTTCATCTTCGAAGAATTAAGGACCAGGGTTAAATCACCCACTGAGATTTTTTTCTTACTTTTATAATGCTTTGATTGTTATCATTACAGTATAAAATCATTGATTAGATTTTAATATACTTGGGAGTGATGAAAAACTAAGCAGTTAGATTTTAATAATTGTGGCATTATTTTGGCATCACTTAACTGTGACAATCCATGTCTCTGTGACATTTTAAAAGTGAAAAAAACCCTCAAATTTGTCTTGATTCCAAGAACTAGTCAATTCATAGAAACATTAGTGTCAACTGACTTTTTGTTGATTTCTTGGCATCATAGTGATACAAATATATAAAAAGAATAGATGTAGAGAAAAATAACCATTCATCTGATTTCCTCCTAACCTTCATGAAATTAGCAAAATATTTGTGAGGCAGGAAGTAAGTGGTAATAGATACAGCAGGTATTGCACAGTTAGTTTGCGTGAGTGAAACAGTTAATTTTTATCAATCACTTGGAAAAATCTGAAAAAAACTGCCACCCATATGTTGTAAAGCTTTGGTATATTAGTAAAAAACAAGCAGAATGTATTTTAAAGGGCTATAGAATATGAGATTGACTCATCCATTATCCCATTTTAAGAATTAAAAGCTTAATAGCTTGCACACGAAAAGAATAATGGAAATCAGAAAATGCATCGAATGTCCTTTAGTTTTATTTAATTTCTCTAAGGCTAAGCAACACACTTTGGGAAGACTTTAGGAAAATTTTATATTAGATATATTAAAGATTTCTCAGTAGGGGAAAATCTCTATAGTTTACTAACAGAGTGGAGTCGAATGTTAGTCAACAGTTTTTTAAAAAGCAATATCACACATCTGATAGATAAACTGACTTTTTGGAGGGGGTGTCAATAAATGCATAAGCTCTGGGTTTGCTGAACTTCTGAAGGACATGTGCCTGTAATTGGCCCTTCTCATTTCTGTCTTGTTAACAAGTATATAAATAAGAGAAGGCTTCAGTAATTGGCTCGGAGTTACTAATGAATTAATTAACTTCAGTCTATTTTACCTAACCTTTAATAATAAGAGTGGTTTTTTTTTTTTTTTTTGGTCTAGCAATAGGTCTGACAGACTGAAAAAACAGACATGGAGCAAAGCTCTTGAAAATTAATGAGAAACGAGGAAAGAATCAATGTACATTCTGCTTGCGGAGAACTGACACAAAAAAGACACAATAAACCATGAACAAACACAGTCAGCTTAAAAAATAGGTTAGAAAAAGTGGGCAAATTCAATTATAGAAGTAATTAGAAGATATAGGGCAAGGCTGCCTTTTGGGAGCGAGCCAAGAAACATGAATTAATATGAGTGAATAGAAAGAGCCTGTGTAGTAATTAAGAAGCAATCACCTATGGCAGTGAGTACCTGAAAACAGGCTGCAAACTATTAATTCAGTGATCAAAAATATTTTTCGATGATTAATATGGCAAATTTATTTTAAAAGACTAATTTCTGGAAAGATATCAAGACAATAGCGCACTATTTGTTCCCCTGGCATTTATATAGCTAATTAAATTTTAGACTTTGCAGCAACAGTCATTACTATCTGCAAACAGTAAAAGCAATATTTCGCCTCTTTTTTTTTTTTTTTTTAAACCTTGGTTCTAAAATCAATAAGTTAGATCTAGCTCCTGCTGTCCTCCTGTAAATGCCTAAGCCTTGATTATTACGTTCTCTCAATGTGTGTTTTTCTGACACGTCTGTGTTTCAGGCACAGGAAGCGTGAGCGTTAATGTACATATTCGCGAAGGTTTTACACGTTCCCGTACCAGGGCAGGGATTCCACACGCTGTTTAATTTCAACACTATCAAATAAAAGCCATTTAATGTACTATTTGTGCATCAAAGACTTTCCTACTTGGTCAACAGAGCTCTGTTACTCCAGCACACACCATTCCTCCCCTCGGAATACAAAGGCGTGGACGCGCTGTACTGAAGAGCGCTTTACCGCACACAGAAGGCTAATGGCTTCTGAAATAGGTGATTATCAGAGCCCCGTAGAGCAAGATGAGGGTCTGGCTGGTAATAAATAACCTCGCAATATGAATTATTCTATTTCCACAGCTTTAAGAAAACCTACCTTTCATTGTGGATCAGAAAAGTCTGGAAAATGCTGTCTTTTTGGAAATAACAGGGAGTTACTAAAACTAATCAGTCTATCAGCAGGAAGTTATTGAGTACCTACTAAGGGCCTAAGGCGTTAAGGGAAATCCTGAAATGCTAACGTCGGAACAAATTGGTGTGTGTGTGTGTGTGTGTGTGTGTGTGTGATTTCCTTTAGGGAAACCAATAAATAGCAACCCTTACATGTCACGCCTTAGAGATGCTAGATTTTTTAATTACTATATTCACTTATAATTATTGTGGTTTGGGAGGCAGAGGCACAAAACAATGACCTACGAAACAAGATCAAACCAGGAACCACGGCAGGGACTGTTGCAAATGAATACGCGCAGGTATGCACAGGTACAGGGGGAAGTTAAAACAGGAAGGATGTGGAGAAGCTACTCAGTGAAGCAGATTTTAGATCTGTCCTGTGTTTTCACTGCCTGCATTTCCCTCTTTTTCTTAAAAACGAACTGAGTGCTTTCAAGAAGTGAAGAGAGCCTCTAACAGAGCTCTCTCATTCTCCGAAAGAGTTTGCTTCATGTCTTGATCATCGGAACTCGGGCAGAGCAATGGCAAACCCGCTGCTCCTCTACTGCCCGCGCTGAGGACCAGGCTGCCCCGGAGGCAGGCAACTGGGAACTAGTGATGTGAGGCCAGCTTAGAGGTGTGGGATGAGGGCTGCCAGCTCACCGTGAAATGTTAATGTGTCAACAAGGGGAAAAGCATGAATGAACCTCAGAGCAATCGAAAATGACTCAGCTGGTTGGCAAGAAAATGTGGGCTCTTTGCCAAGGTAGGGTGTTCAAGGGCATGCACCCTAACACACGGGGGAGAAAAAAAAAGTCTGCCCCTGATTTTAGAAGAGGAAAATATTTGGAAGAAGGAAGACAGATGATGGTCTTTTCTTCAAAAATATACTCACCTCCTTCCATGTTTTGCTTCTTTCCTTTTCCTTCCACCCAACATACTTTCCCTGAATTGCAATTTTTGCCAGGTACAAGGTTAGGGATGCTGAAGGAGGGAAGGGAGAAAGGAATCCAAAGATAAATGACAGCCAGGCAGAGCGGCATACTCTTGTAATCCCAGCACTCTGGGAGGCTGAGGCATGAGGATTGCAAGTTCTAGCTAGCCTGGGAAACATAGCAACTTAGTCTGTGGATGTATCTCAAGGCTACGTCTGGGGTTGAGTCCCTAGAACCACACACACACACACACACACACACACACACACACACACACTGAGACACACAAGATCCCTCTTGCACAAGGCTCCTGTTCTAAGGAAGGACAGATGTAGGCAACCCTAATAAGAGATACTGAAATTATAAGAAAACCATGATAAAAGATAGCGAAATAAGTGCACAAAAGGGAAAGGGGTAAGCCCTAGTGGCAGTGCGGGAGAAGAGGGCAATTAACAAGGGATGAAGAGTGGCTCCAACACATTGCCGGGAGGAGGCAGCCTTTCTTCCTGTCTTGAAGAATGACAGGTGGGGATGGGAAGTAGGTATTTCAACCGGAGGGAATGTTCTCGTACTCTGAGATCATCTCTGTCTTCCTCTAGGAAGCAGACAGCGCAAGCATGACTCATGCGTGTCACAGTGGTGACTGTGTATGTGTGGGAGGAGGGGTGCGAGAGGACAGATCGAGTGGGAAGAGAATTTCTCTGGAATTCATAATGCACTTTCCTCCTAGCTCAAATTTCTGTCTTCTTCAGGTTAGTACTTTTATAAAACATTCTTGTGCTTTTCATTGACTCTTCACTCCCTGGGTAATGTTTGGTTGGAAAATGAGATCGTCCAATAGCTTTTATTTTTTATGTTTAGTGGCTTTGCTGTCTTTACCAATGATAACTCCCTGTTCTAACCTCCAGGCTTGACGATTCTGTGAGTTATATTATTTTTATCCATGCACCTCTTATTTATATATTCTTTTAGTCTTCTTATTGATACAAAGTTAAGTACTTAAAAGCACCATTGACAAGTATTCTTCAAGGCGTATTTGATTTCCTCTTTGTTTCTGGTTTGGAAATTATACCATTTCTAACCCAAACATGGAGATTACTTGAAAGGCACAGTGTAAAAGATCAGATGCGAGTAATTTTGTTCTTGACTCATGTATTGGCCAGTGAGTGGGGCCTGGAGACTGGTCTATTTAGTTCTCAAAAGACTTTCAAAGGAAGATGAGAGAACAACAGCCTAGTTAAGGTAACT
This sequence comes from Chinchilla lanigera, assembly GCF_000276665.1. NCBI lineage: Eukaryota > Metazoa > Chordata > Mammalia > Rodentia > Chinchillidae > Chinchilla > Chinchilla lanigera. Next base: position 10,584,191 of record NW_004955420.1, on the reverse strand, counting down.
ACAACAGCCTCTTCTATAAATGGAGAAGAATTTCAGACTGGCATGGGTCAAAAGTTTCCAACACACAGAACTAGCCTTGTTTACTATATGCACAAAATCTAAGTTTCCATGTGTCTCCAGAGGATAAGACAGGAAAAGTTACTGTCACGCATGAACATTAATTCACTCAAAGGACTCTTTTTTAAGTACTTTGTTAGGGACTAGGGATATAAAAATGATTAAAACATGAGTCTTGCCCTTAAGGCACTTCCTCCTTCCAGAAGCAGACAAGTCAGATAAGTAAATCAATTATTATTCTATAGCGGTGATAAGATACAGAAGCATAGCAGGCTAGGAGAGCGCAAAGGGGGGCATATCTGACTTAGACTGGGGTAGTGGGGTGAGAGGGTAAGGATGCCAGAACTGAGTTTTTAGGAAGAAGAATTTAATTAGCTGAAGAAGAAGGCTAAGGAAGGGAGGTGATGCATAAAATAGTAGGATGAGCTGGGGAATGTATTTTTGCAAAGTTAAAATATGAAAGAGGGGTGGGGTAGGGGTGGTTAAAGCATGCCACGAACAGAACAGGCTCTGTCTGGTATGTATTACAGTTCTTTAATTCATTTCCTTTTTCCCAACCCTCTCTTTCCCCTCAAGGTTTCTAGACAGAGTCAAGTAGGAAGTCTGTGCACACACATTGGCCAACTTACAGCCTTTGGCCTGGGGTGTGCAGTGGGGTGTGTTACACGGGCATTCACGCCCACTGGGCGTTCATGCTCACGACCCAGGTGAGAGCATGGAGAGCAGTAATGGATGAGATCGTGACACACTTGTGTGTGTCTCATGACGATGTTGACATTTATGGAAATGATTTCTTTCTCTACATCAATGTTTTCTTTTATCCGAATTTACAGCACTAAATAGGCAGCTTGTCACAAAGATCTCAAAATGTTTCCCACATTAACAACGTCAAGAAAAGGAACCAAGGTAATTCTCAGCAAGAAGATTGATCTGAGGATTAGCTCATGTTAAAGGTGTTTATTAGAAATATCCACTCCTTTTATAAATTCTCTGCCTAGCTGACTATCACCCATTTTTCCGGTATCAGCTCAATTTTTTTTTCCTGCACAGCTTTGCCTGATCTTCTAGATTAGATCGTGACCTTCGGGTATATGTGCGTTAGTGCTCTGTAGTTTTCATTTGTAGCACTTACTATGATTCCAATTAAATACTGAATTATCCAGTTAATGGCTTCATACCTGTTCTTTCAAGGACAATGTTAGTTTCATGCGGGCAGGAACTCCTATCACACTGCTATCCCCACAACGCTGGGTGGCATTCCTGATACCCAGAGAATGTGCGGTAAATATTTTTTGAATGATTCCTTTACTTCTAACCATGATTTCAGTGAAACTCAAATGAAACAAATTGAAATGGACCAGGGCTACTAAGCGAAAGCAGATCTGTAGCAGCCAGAATTCTCTCAAAACTGACACTGCCTTTGAGGAGAATTCAAATGATAGGACTTGGTTATCTTCTCTTAATGCTTCTACCTGACCTCTGCAATGCCACGCTCACTCAAAACAAATCCAACCTCATTCTATTCATCTGTGCCGGGGCATCTTTAATACTGCAGCTTGTTTTCTTCGGGCCAGAGTTCCCTTCATTATTGAGTTCCCACTGTGCCAAGCACTTGGGATAAAAGCATGAAAAGGCGTGGACCGGGCCGCAGGCTGTCACGTAAGTGGGAGGATTTGAGAAAGCTTCATCCGCTTCCAGCAAGCGTGGCTGGTAATTACACCGTGAGAGCATCACCTTTTCAGCATCAAGGCTTCGGCTGCTGTCATGATACAGATCACCCTGGAAATCATAACTTTTTTAAAAAGCTGTTATCAACCACTTTTAGCTTCATAGGAATGGTGTGTCTGAGCGCAGGGAGTAATCCAGAGGGGAGGGGGGAGGGCTCTTGGGGGGTGACAGGAAGAGGGCCAAGGGACGCAGGCAGGTTGGGAAGGGGGTGACAGCGAAAGAGCTGGGCGCACCGTGCTTAGCACTTGGTGGATACAAAGCTGTCTTGGTGGGTAAATAAAGGATACGATGCTCTCTTCAAATTGGGTGCGAGCTGGTCCTACCTTAGGCTGCTTCCTTAGGTAACCAGAGATTTCTGGTTGAGAAAAAGTTTGCAACGTATGAGGCAGATGGCCGCAGCTGTTCAGGGTAAATGTCAAGTCCCAATCCCACTGTCACGCTTTAGGGCTTCTGACAGAGAGCATATACATTTTTCCCCCTTTTCCTATAGCTCCTAATTCAAGCAGATTGCAATTTTGAGAAACGTTAAGGAAGGAGTTCTACCCTGTTTTCAAAAATCCCATGTATGCTTGGGTCCTCTTAGCTATTCCAGCTTTCTTTTTAAATCAGAGAAACTCCAGTAGACTCAAATTGGTCATGAGAACTAGTCGTGATGTTTCAAAAAGGGGGTAAATGCCATAGTGATGTCTGAATACTGAGGTTCTTTTCTGTGTCTGTGAGTATAATGCTTGCTTACACATACTAGCAAAGAACACAATTAGCATACTAATTTGATTCTCTGTCTAAAGAATGGAAGATTCTATTGCCACAGACAGCTGTCCATGAATAGCTAAGATGACCCTTGGTCAGTTTTCCATCTGTCTTAGAGTAAAAAGTCCAGACTTAGGCACCCATTAGCTCTGTGACCTTGGGCAACTTTCTGATGTTACTGTTTCTCAGTATCTTCATCTGTAAAATGGGCCGCCTTGAATACCTGTCCAACAGGGCTGTAGTAAGGATCAAAGTAGTACCCTACTCACAATGGGCACTTACATTTTTTTACCTCTTGGAAAATCTGTTCATTTTTGGGAGTTTTGTAGTGGGCCTTGGATTCCATGTCTGCTTGCCTGTTCAGAGAAACTGTTTTCCTGAGTCATTTTTGAGCCCCTCCCTGCAAGCTTTGTGGAACTGAGTTTGTCTGGGCTTTTGTTTTTTTTTTTAGGGAGTTGAGAGTCCTGCAGCCCTGAAGCCACAGCTTCCTTTTTATCTTTGGTTCGTGGGGTTGTGTCTCTAAGGATGATGCAGAGAACAGGGAGTGGTGACTGAGATCGCATTAGGCTCAGAATATTCGTTTGACAAATCAGAATAGCACCACTTTTCATCACACAACTACAATTTCCTAATCTCTCCCTGTACTTATTCTCCCCTCCCCCACCATTTTCCTTTTCTTAGCCCAGGGGTTTTTAACCTTGACTGCAGCCTGGAGTCACTTGTGGAGTTTGAAACGTATTGATGCCTAGGTTCTAGCCTCAAAATTCTTGTCTGGGACCTTTTCTCATTCTGGACTTTTTAAAAGCTCTTGAGAGAATCATTGCAGTTTAAACACTGAAGATTTTCAAAGTAATTTGTAAAGTGAAGTCCAAGTTAACACCGGCCAACACTACAACTGGTAACAACACAAACCTTTTCATTTCACAGAAATTCACTTCATGCTCTTGACAGCATTTGGTATCTCATGATTATTGAACTCCTAGCTGAATGCAAGCAGACTCTGTCCTGCTCTGCCCCTAAACATGAGACTTCCTAGAGCCTTTGGGTGGGAAGGAGCAGAGCAGTAAGACGTGCTTCTACCATGTGCAGAAATGTTCCTGAGAGCCAGAGACTACTCGGGTGCCTCCCTCGGGTCTCATGTTAGTGCCAGTGACCCAAGGAACTCTTATGGGATAGTAGCTATGGGAGTTCGGCTGCAAGTTTCCTTACATATACATTTTCTTTTTTTTTGTTTTTTTTTTGTTTTTTTTGTTTTTTTTCCGGTACTGGGAACCGAACTCATGACCTTGCACTTGCCAGGCAGGCGCTTTTGCCACTGAGCTAAATCCCCAGCCCCTACATATACATTTTCTATGGCGATTTCATTATCATCATTGAGTTGTACTGCAAGAAATATGAAATAATAATAAAGTTCCTGGTGTTCAGAAAACACACTTTCAGTAAACTCAGCGCTACCCTTGTAACAGCATTGCTTGTCCTAACTCCCCAGTACACTGTTTTGAATGGGACGACACAGTGGCATTACAATTACTCTAGTGGACTGCCATTTGACACGAACGTCCCTGAGCGACAAAGCTTGGAATTTTGCAAAACCAACCTCCCAAGTCAAAGAAGTTCCTCATTGGGCTTCAAGTTTGCAGCAGTGCATACTAATGGGGGTGGCGGGGACAGCGTGACAAAGGGACCTCTCTGTGTTCTGCTACTCAGTCTCTTTTTGGGGGACAGAAAGGACCTTGTTTTCTTACATCATAGAAAGAAGCTTGTTTCCAAAGTCATACCTGAAGCTATCTCTGAACTCAACGTGGAACCAGAGGAGGGGGGAGTCTTAAATAATTCCATCAACATTTTCTCATCACTAAAGTTCATTTCATGTGTACGTCAAGTGTACATGCAAAAGTTTTAAAAAAATAAGGCCCAAAGTATGATGGATAGGTATACGTAGTGGAGTTTCTTCTCATACTTGGGGTGGTTGTGATCTAAGCAGTAGTTTTAATGTCTTCTACCAAAGACAATGAAGGAATAAGTACTTCCGTTAGCTTGTTCATTTGCTAAGTGAAGTTGCTAGTTGCACGAAGAGAGAAATTATTATTTAAGTAGTCTAGCCCAACACTACCTTTTAAAAAAATAATCATTGATCAAAAGGAAAAACGAAGCTTGCATTCGAAGGTTGGAGAAGGAGGAATGGTTGTTGTAGGTAGCTGTTGTCATGGCAGTGATGATGGTGTTGATAAAGTTCCCCGAGAAATGCTTTCAAAGCACGGGTGTGCGGCAGGGAGCATATTGCTTTGCTTTCTGAGAATACTGAACTATTTTGAATATAACATGACAATTTGTTCTTAGAGGCATTTTTATCCTTTTAAGAAACTTGAACGTAAAATAAAGGATGAGAGATTTATGAAGAACTTAGTATGCTCAAATTGAAATCACCTGGATCAACCCGTTCTTAATTCTGTTACTGATTTTCCTTGTTTAAAACGGATTAATTATTCTATAATTTAGCAGCTCAGCTTTAATTCCAATATTTCAACTTATGTGGAGTCCTTTGAATTAAATGAGGTGAGATTCTATTTTGTTATTTTATAGTACAATAGATTGAATTGGGCAAACACACTAAAATACATATTTTGCTGATGTTTCCTTGTTGTGGTATGGCCAGTGACATGAAAGGTTATATAAAGTGTGAGGGTGTCCTAAGAATGCTATTAATAGCAGTAAGTTTTAGAAAACTCATGGGTGATAGCCCAATAATGAATTGCTTCTTGAAAAAAACACCAAGAACATTTTGAGGATACTTCCCAACTTTTCAAAGCAGACAGTTATTCTGATGTCCCATAATACACCCCACTTGGCCACTCCCTGAGATCGAATTCTATAAGGGAAGTCCACCGAGAGTTCATAGTCCTGGTGTTGAAAATAGCATTTTCTTCCCCTTCCATCTCTTACTCTTTATTTTATTGTTGCTGTTTATTTTATACTGCATTTTATTTTACATTAACCTCAGCCTACAGTACACGAGATCTCAGATTTTCGCTCTGCACATAACTTCTGGTTGTGATTCTACAACCATTACTTTGTCAAGGAGCTTTTCTGTCACCAGAGACAGCTTTCCATTTTAATAAAGTTTCCAGTCCTCCAGGGCCCTCTCTCCTGAAGCAGCTCCAGCTCCCCAGGGCTGCTGAAGAGTGGAGCAGAGAGAGTAGGAGCTTGGCCTCTGTGGGCAGTGATGCCGAAGGCAGATAACTCCAGCTGTCATGACAAGATCATCCAGATAAGGGGGAACAATCAAGTAGGGGCTTACAGTCCACTTGAGTTTTTCTGATTGTAAAACCAGCCATTTTTCAATTTAAATAATTTAAGGATTCCAGCTTCCCTATATTCTAAGGCTCATTTAGCCTCTTATTAGCTAATAGTTTCTCCAGTTCAAGAGGTGGACGGGAGAGTGCAGATTTTTTGTGTTTGTTAATTCACAGCAGTAGGTAGGGGTGTGTAAATAAAAAAAAAATAAGCCAAACAAATTTGATGAGGCAAGACAACAGCAATCCATACAAGCAATCATAATTGATTTTTAAGTTAATTAAAGGGAATAAAGAGACAAGTACTTCATGGCCCAGCATTTATCAATAGGGAGATGAAAGAAGGGAACGTGAATTAGAAAATGGATCCCCAGCTAATAGCTAGGAGAGAGAATAACACAGATCTGAATTTTAACTTGAAAGATCCCCAATTCTTTTTTAAGTCCTCTCTTCGCAGGATCTGACCAGCTCGGATCTCATATTGTTCCCGGGGGAGGAAATGCTGGGGCGGACAAGAGGGAAAGAGCAAAACCATGTCGCAGTGTTTCCAGGAGTGGGGACAGATTTATAGCACTGCCCCTGTGACCCAGCTATGACACAGCGCGCGGGGCTGAGCGACTACAGCTGACACGAGGTCCTCCTTTCTTACTTAGAAGCCTTTCCCACCCTCTTTTAATTTGCAATCCTTTTTGCTTCTCAGATCTCTGACCAAGGGCCAGTCCCCTACAGTACTTCTATGTAAGCAACACGTACGGAAGTGAGCACTTTGGCCATTCCTTTAGACCCAAGGGAGGGGGTCGTCCAAGAACTGCTCAAGGAGCAGAGGACCGCACCTTATGTTTTCGAGGTCGGCATTCTGGAATGCAAAAGTGCTGGGGAACCATGTACTAGCTGTGCCCACAGCCTGACTTTTCCCCTACTTGGAAGACACATTTCACTCACACAGAACCACAGGTTCCTCAGGGTAAAGGACAGAGGCTGAGAAGGTTGGACAGCTACTCTGAGGAGACCTTTGCTGTCAGGGACAGGGCTCAGGGTACCACCGAGAGCTGACTCTAGCTGAGAGATGCTCTTCGAGTTATGAGAAAGACAACGATGAGACGGAGACTTCCAAATAAGTGTCCTGCCAGCTCTTGAATCTTCTTACTGGAAGGGAACAAGAGCTAAGGAGCGACAGTAAGAAGAGGGGGAAGGAAATATGTATTTTCTCTTTTCCTTCCTTCTTTTCTCCTTCCTCCTTATTTCTTCCCTAGCTCCCTCCCTTCTAAACAATACAAGCTCATCTTTGTACTAACAGAGAACTATCACGGATCCAATTGCTGGTACATAAATAGATCTCACACACAAAAAGGGCTGTCTCCTATTCAAAGTCCAGATTATAAACTTCTGAACCAGTGGTCACCTTTTCTCTCTCTCTTTCTATTTATCTCATTTTAGAATTAGGAAAAACCAAAATAAACACAGACAAAGCTCTGAATGACAGAAACAGTTACTATTGCTGGTGCTCTATCTCCCTTCCCACCTCTCCCACAGAGGTTTCAGGGACATCTCTCTAGGAGTGTAAGCTTCCAAGGTCAGGCTCTGACCAACTTCCTCATGACTATTCCCAGGACTAAGCACTGTACCTAAATGTTTGTTGAGTGATTCCATTAGTGGGCTTTAGTATCCACAAGATGAGGATGAAGGAGTGGTAAACACAGAGCTAGTTAACATAAACAACATAAAGATTACAGACATCCTTTTCTCTCTCTCTCCTTCTCTCTTTTCCCTTCCTTCTTTCCTTCCTTCTTCCCTCCTTCCCTCCCTTTGTTCCTTCCTTCTTCCCTCCCTCCCTTCTCTTTCTTTCTTTCTTTCTTTCTTTCTTTCTTTCTTTCTTTCTTTCTCCCCTCCCTCCCTTCCTTTCTTCCTTCTTTCTCTAAAAGTTCAATTTGTGGAGAATTTCCTAAAATATGTTGAACAAAATAATAGTCCTGAGGAAGAAAACTTTTTTTTTTTTTTTTTGCAAAAAATGTTGGGGGAACCTATGGAGAAATAGTTTGAGATGCTTAATATTATTCAAAGAAATCTTTACAACTTCCTAGTGTTTTTCAAGAATAAATTTTTAATGTGAATTTTCTAGAGAGAGACATAATATGCTACATTTACCAAAATTATGTGACCTTGTTGCCCTTTTGCCTGGTGTAGCCTGTGGGGAAAGTACTTCCTAAAATGTATTTTGGGAAATGCAGCCTTTTAATCCAGTTTAATCTTTTCCAGTTTTCTTATTTTCAGATTTAGTTCCCAGTTAAATTTTCCTCACAGTCCCCCTCCCTGAATGGGGTAATATTCCCGTATTACCCCTAGTGGACTCTACACTTAAACATGGAAGTACATTTTATGCTAGGTGACTTTTAAAATTTTTATTTATTTTGGATACCAGGAATTGAACTCAGGACCTTGCGCTTGCCAGGCAGGCACTGTGCCGCTGAGCTATCTCCCCTGTCCTACAAAAAATTTAAAATACTTCCAAAGTGTAGTTTTACTAAGAAATAAGGTGAATCTATGTTTTACTTTAATGACCGTAACAGTGCCCCCAGGAACAGGGGTAGTGCCGAAGTAAAGGGTCTGATTTTCGCACGCGGTGTTACTCAACTGCATTTACCAACTAGACAGTACAGAGCGTTTCATGTGGGCTTTTAGCTCTAGAGCTGAGGGTGGCTGCCCATAGGGACCCATACCGCAAGGAAAGCCCGCTGCTGCTTAGCACACCAGCCTGGCCCTGGGAAACAAAATCAACGTTTCCACGTGACTCGGTGCGCAACTGTCGGTAAGCTCTGCGTTCCTTACGTAGACGATGGCCTCGGTCAGTAGCGTTTCAAGTTTTTCCCTTCAGCTTGGGCTTCTTATGAGTAAAGCTTATGTGGAACACAGCAGAGAGTGCAGCGGTCTTATTTCAAGAGGGCAGGTCGCTTTTTGGCCTCTACCCTGATTGTCTCAAGGAACCTGAGTTTGAAAATCACGAGACCTGGTAATCTTTAAGGTTCTTTCTGAGTTTTACTCCTGCTTCTAGGGACAAGATTGAAATAGAAAAGAATATCTGTGTCCATATTAGAGCTGTGAACTTCTGTAATTTTATACAGACCCACATACCCTTTAGCAATTAAAGCATGCAGAACACTGCCATGCTACATGTGGCAAGCACCTTTTGAATGTCAACATATATTTTAGATTAAAAAACAAAATAAGGAAAATATTACCAGAATGTACTGTTTCCTCAGTCATGTTATAGATACACTGCAACATATCCACTTAATGGCAAGTTAAAACTGAATGCAAATATTATCCCTGAAAATCTGTCTATTTGTACAGTTTTCTAAGAGCCTCTTAGTTTTTAATGGGCAAGGTTTTACTAAAGACAAAAAGTGTTAATTACATAAATATGCGTATTCTTTTCAAAGCATTACGCTACGTTATGGTTAATAAACAATAGAGAAATGAATACAAAACTATTTCAACAGAAATGCTTCTCCTTGAACAGCTTTTAAAATTATGCCATGTTTACTGGGAAAATATATTGCTCATGACAGGGTTACAGAAGCAATATTAACCTTCTTGAAATTTAATAGCAAAGTCAGACATGTAAAAATCAGTACCAGACATGGTAGCATAGCTATTTTTCTAAGATTGTGCATAGAATAAAACAGATATTTAGATGTGGGTAAATAAAAGGTTCTTTAGAAGATGACACATGTGCATTCTAACTAAATAGCATTGCAGATTGTTCTAAAGATAGAATTCTTGGAAATAAAGAACCTGGTGCTTTGCATTGCTTTTCTTAGTGTGGACACTGCTGCTTTTGTAATTTTGTATGGAATGCTAGAAATTCAATTTGCCCTTACATATACATATATCTATCTTTTGGGGGTAGGCATTTGCTAACATTAACAACTTACTAAGTTCTTTCACTCTGTCTGATATATGACTGGTCCACTGTAATCTATAATAAAAAGGGATGTTTGTTTTTGTGAAAAAACAAAAAAATAATAATTTCTCCAAAAATAGCATTGATAAAAAGCAAAAAAATTCCAAAGTAGTAGTTAAAAATAATATGATGAAGTGTACATTGGAAAATTGCACTTACTGGCAAATGTCAGTTTGATTTATAAAATCATTTTTTATGAAATTAATTTTGTTGCTTTTGCTTTATTATAGGACTTATTGTTTGCCCACTGCTCTTGACATTGAAAAGGGATTCACATTTTACAATGTTTCATTGTTTTAATAGCCCTAAAATATTTCATTAAAATCTCTTATAGAGGTTTTTTTCTTTATTTTAGGGGATGCTAGCTTAAGACACACTAAAAAAAAGGGGGCAAAAGTCAGAAAGGATAATAGCTGATGGTTTTGATAATGCTAATTATATATTACTGAGAATAAAGGTAGGAATGGAAATATGAATACTAAAGAAAGATAAACATCCCAATGCTGGATTAAAAAAATAATGAAAAAACCCTTAAAATGTCTTTGTACTTCACTGTCATAATTCAAAGACATAATGAAGCCTGAATTAAAAATGTCAGTTTCTGTGAGTGTTGATAACTTGGTTCTTTGTTTAGCAAGTCAAAATGTGTCTGTTTGATAGGCAAAAATGACAGACTAAAAATGGAAGAAGTTGGATCTAAAAAAAGAAACACACACACACACAAATGGTTTTTTTTTCAAGGCCCGTAATGTACTTGAAGGAGAAGACCTGTAGGGTAGGAGGCAGTATCTTTAGGAAGTCACTCAGCAGCACTAAAAGGCAGTGTCCATGGCCAATCAAAACGATTTCTGTGACTGCTGGGGCTCTTGCATCTCTGTCTTTACACTAGACTGGAAACCCTTTGTACTAATTACCAGACTGTACCAGATTTTCTGGTTCAGTTCAATCCTATAATTGACTGACAGTGATGGGCATGGAAGGGGAAAAATTCAGGCTCACCACTGCAAGCAGAGGGTCAGAAATGGTTTTACAGAGAGCTCGTCACAGCCTGGCACTAAAAGCAGGGTTAAGCAAGCATCATCAGCATGTTCTTCTAATTCCAGGTTTCAAAAGAAGTTAGGTAGAAAAAGCTATTCCTAGCTGCTTTCATCTTACAGACCGATTCTTACCTTGCAGTCATTCTACATAAATGCAAAACATAAAAGTACAAATGGTCATTTTAGGTGTCACTGATTTTTATTTTGCTTTTGGGAAGGAGATAGAGGATTGTCTCCAAAAGTCCAAAGGGGCATCTTGGTAAAACTAAATAGACTTTCGTTGTATTCGTAGGACCAGGAGTTGCTATTTCATTCTAGAACTTAAAAATCACTCAAGTGCAAGGTGTATTCAAACTATGAGATTTGCATGATCAAAGTTAAACATCAGCAAGCACTTAACGTCACAATTCTCACACCCTTTACATGTTTGGAACGCACCGATTCAGACTTTCTATCCCTAGCAGTTAGTAAAACTGTTGTTCATAAATCCATACTTTGAAAAACGTCCATGAGCAATAATTTACATGAACTCAGAGTTAATGCATTAAAACACACACACACACACACACACACACACTGAGCACTGTACTTGGCTGGTTCGCCACCATTTGTTATTTCCTTTGAACTGTTCTCCACCCACTTTATTTCTAAACCAAAAGAGCAACCCTAGCTTTCCCGACACCAAACATTAAAAAGTCAGGTGCCACAGGCAGGGTCAAACTGAGACCTGGGGCCATTGCGTAGGCAAGTGAGAATTATGCACTCTCATGTCGAGGTCAATTGACTTGAAATTTAATCGCAGGTTAAGCCCCTTTTCTTCCCAGGCTAAAGAGCAAGCGACACCTGTGTGCCAGCAGCCGCTCAGTTGCGGGTGACACAGCAGCCAGTTCAATTTTTAGTTACAAGTCAATTACTTACTGGAACAGAAAGAGAACATTTCACTCATTCCATGGATGGCCACTTTTCTGGAGAAACCTGTCAGGCTTTCTTTCTCCCAAAGAAGAAGAAAGGAAAGAGAGAGAGAGAGAAAGAAGGAGAGAGAAGTGAAAGTTAAAAATAAGGGATATGCTGCAAAGTTTTCCAGTTAGGCCAGCACACTTAGAGCAGAGAAGTTATGCAAAGAGCTTACCTTTCCAAGACGGGATAGAGGTGTCTTTGAGTGAGGCCTACCCCGGCTGCTAAGTCCTGGGACTTTCCTCAGCAGACTATCGCAGTTAGGTGGACTCTAATAGGTGATCTACACCTGCGAAGAGGGCCAGCTGACTGTGGGAAGGGAGAGCAAATGAGTAAAATGTCCTCCCCAGGGACACTCAGCCCCTGTGCCAGGGAGTTTCAAATGCACGGGCTGTAGACTTTTGTCCAAAGCTGTGGTTCTTTTTTTTTTTTTTTTTTTTTTTTTTTTTTTTTCTTCTTTTTTTTTTTTTTTCTCTTTTTCTTTCTTCCTTTTTTTTTTTTTAGAGAAGCTAGATTAGTTCATACAAAACTCAACAATACAGCACTGAAACCCATTGTTGATATTCAACATTTTTCACATAGCGGCACAGAATAGACAATACGGTATCTAGGAAACCATGGGCTGGATTACAAACTGATGATATCTCTTCCTTCTGGGGGCCGTAATCCTTTTTATTACCTACCACAGTAAAAAAAAAAATCACTCTGTGTGTGGGGAAACTTCTCTGCATAAATCCACAGCGTTGGCATTCTTAGAAAAATAGGATAAATTAGAACGAAATCTTGCTTACAGCCCCGTCCCAAAGTACTGTTTGTCTTTCATGGAAGTTAATGATTTTTAAACTTATCTTAACTTTTATGTGAGGCTCCACGGGCTTTAAAAACTTAAATTATTTGTAGGTATTTGCTGAGAAAATGGTCAAATTAACTTAGATGTTCTGTTCCTTATGGTAAACACTTGGAAAGTTTTCTATTTCAAAGGGCCCAAAATTGGAAGTAAGGTTTGAGTACAAAATGATTTTTATTAATTGACTCTAAAAGGCATGTGTTGAGTTATTGAGGAACTGTATTTATTCCTCTATTAAGAACATAATGAATATCAAATTTGGGGGGCTTATTTAACTGTTAAGCTTAAATAAACAATTCACTTTTTAATCGCACGTCTTACTATTTTTTTTTTAATTTTTAAAATACATCTCCTGATTATTTGCAACTGCAAGGCCATTTTTTACTGGAAAGTTATACTGATTAACCTTTTTGAAAAATCTGGTCCAATCCCTTCTTAAAATGCAATCCAGTTCCCATACTTTTCTTAAGCCCCCGAATGGTCTAGGTAGCCCCAGAAGTGATTGTTCCTACCAGTTTCTTTTCATCACTTCTGCAATTGACCAATTGACAACTGATGGATGGTTATCTTTTCACTTCAACAATGAAAGAAATTACCATCACTATAGCTATGTACAGTAAATGCCTCCAGAGTAAATTACATGATTCTAAAATTCTCCTTAGCTCACTTAGTAAAACATCAACACAAAAAAGTTTCTTTTTGCACCTCCTTTCCTGTACCGCAGATTTGGCCTTTCCTGTCAGCTGCAAAAAAAGAACTTGACAGCTTCTTTAAAAAAAGCAGTATAAAGGAAGTTGAATAAAGGATGGCACCGGGCCTGTCTCAAGCAAGTGGCCATTCTTTGCACTTGGAAAAAAAAAATTAGGCATGTGAGCACAGATAAGCCCTGCAGGAATACTCTAAAGACTATTCCCGGTGACCTTGAGATTCCCGTCCCTGCCTTCACCGCTCCTGCGCGTTACGGGAAGAACATGGATTCTGAGCATAGCGTTGCCAACTTATTTTGATTAGGTGTTTTTCTCACTTTGAAAAGAATAAACACCCTCCGATTTAAAAATTTTCTTAGCACTGCCAAGACTTCCCTGCTCTTTCTAATTGTGTTCAGACGAATGCTATTATGCAAGTGTCACATTCAACCATTATGATTTGTTGACGGACGAGAGCTTAAATTCTATCTCCAGATCTAAACTTACTATAAAAGTGCATCTTATTCTCACACAGAAGTCTTAAATCTTGTCAAGGAAGGCGACATACACACTTTTTACTGTTCCTGTGCAATTAAAGTCATTTTTTTTTTCTGGTAGAGTAAATACGCTGATATGAAAAAGTGGACCCGTTTACCCTTTTATCTGCCCCCTCCCCCTTGAAGGCCGCATTTTAAAAGTGAAAACACACTCACACCTAAGTAGACAGGAAACATTTCTTACCATATCCCTTGATGTCTTAGGTCCATCCAATTTGTCTTATTGAATAGCAAAGAATAAGCTGAGCTATAGTTTAATTGTTCAGATTATCTTGGCCCTGGAGAATATATTCAGAATATATACATTATTCAAATATCCCAGATGACAGTCATGAAACATCACACTTGTATTTTACAATTCACCTCTAAAGATGTGCTACTCTAGCCAGGTTTGGTGGTGAAAGCCTGTAATCTCAGCACTCAGGAGGCTGAGGCAGGAGGATTGGTGAGAGTTTGAAGCCAGCCTAGGCTACAAGTGAGTTCAAGGCCAGCCTAAAGGACATAGCGAGACCCTGTCTCAACAAAACAAAACAAAACAAAACAAAACAAAGCAAAACAAAACATGTTGCTCTAAACCTACAGTGGGTCATGCCAGTTAAATTGTTTCAAGATGCTCTTGTCTGCTGCCATCTTTCCTATGCGGGAATAGCCCTCCTTCCGCTCTTTCAACATGTTACAGACACCTTGGTTCTAGAACCTATAATCTAGAACCTATAATATTTTTTTCTTATTAAAGAAAGTCTTTGCTTCCCTGTTTAGTTCCCAAGGCTCTGCAAAATATAATTCCACACTAGTATCTCTCTCATTTGTTGCAGGTGCATTGTGCACATGCCTAGAGGCACACCATGAGATCCACTTTTTATTCTCATCCTTTTATATTCAGGATCCAAATAGCCACAGTCCTCTTATGAATCTTTCTCTGCAATAGTAGTTCAAGCAGATCTCTCTATTAATATCTTTTTCATCTATTATTGACATAGATGCAGATTTAGTTCTGTTTAACTGTCACCTCCTTTACTAAGAGTTTATCAATTAAGATGAAATGAATCTCTTTTTCTATCTTTTGTGAATCGTGGAAGTTACCTTGATTGTACAGTACTTGCATATCATTTTCCACAGAAGAAAGTTAAAGCCTATGTAGGAAGGAACTATATTGCATGTACCCTCTATGTGCAGTTGTGGTGTGTAGATGCTCAATAAACAGTTATTCAATAAAGATATAGTTCTTGCTTCTAAGGAGTTCTTATTTCAGGGAGGCATTTATATTAGTTGTGAGATTAAGGTGGCAGCCAAATAGCTAAATAAGAAGAGTAGGCAGTTGGAGAGATTAGCTGTTCCTTTAAAAAGTAAGTTGAATTTTGAAAGCAAGGATTTAAATGTTTGCATAATGAAGTCTAACTCAAAGCCAATCATTTGGAACATGGAAATTTCTCACAGAAACATTTTTAGGTCAGTCCAAAATTGCCTGTTTGATTTGTAACTAACACAGTTATTCCTTCAATCCTTGGTAGCTGGAAGGTTTATTATAAACACTTTATGTGCACTATTTCCTTTAGTTCTCAGGATAACCTCATGAAGGTATCCTCACTGCCATTTTACAGACAGGTAGCCTGGACTTCTGCAGGTTCACTGAGCTGCTGAGTAAAGGAATGGTCACCTGGCCGGCAAAGGCAGGGCTGGGGCTGCAACCCACTCCGTCGGGCTCTGAGACTCCTATTTCTGACTCACAACTGACCTGAATAGTACAGAACAGATTAACCCTCAGCTAATGGTCCCGGGGAGTCTGTGTATCATAAATATAGGGAAGGAAAAGAAAAAGCAATTTCATTTTCTGTGTTTGCATTACACAGCCACTCTGGAGTACCAGAGTTAAAAATTATTAACATCTTGTATTCTGATTTCTCTTTCTTCACACATATCCTGTTAACTCGCATGCCTTCCTCCATCTTCTAGGTTTCTAGTGTCCCAGTTTATTTTTTAAAGTTCTCTGTTGATCTCCAGTGAGACCAAATTTCCTCATACCCCGCTTGCTGCCTGTTCACAATAGTTGTTACTTTAGGATATGTGTGAGTGTAAAATCAACCTAGTTGAAAAAATCCTGTTTTGTTTTTCTGAGACTGAGTCTCGATATGTAGTTCAGGCTGGTCTTGAACTCACTACGTAGGCCAGGCTGGCCTTGAACTCCTGGCAATCCTCTTGCCTCAGCCTTCTTGAATGTTGGGGTGACAGACATGTACCACCATGCCCAGCAACCAGTTGAAATAATTTTTAAACACATGTGAATGACAGAGAGATGTCAGATTCTCCTTATGCATTTACATTTTGAAGAAAAATGCTTATTGATTTGAGAGAATATGTAAGGAAAAGTTTTAGGCTTTGAAGTCATACAAGGTAAAGCGGATATTTTCCACTGGTGCCTCAATTGTCAGTGAAGGGATTTGGAAACACAGATCGTGGTGGAGTGTGTGAGGGAGAAATTGTGTGGACCAGCCAGGTCTGCTTGATCATCAGCTTCCTCAGAGATTTTTAATGTGGGGACGGCATCCACGGGTCCTCCTGAGGGTACGTTGGAAGCTATGGGCTTTCTCTCAGCTACACAAGACTTTTCTGCACATTATTTTATGGAATTTGTGGACCTTTGAGGAAACTACAGGTAAATTCCTGCCCAAACCTTTTGCTTTTTGGGAGGAAGGATATTTCCTTCTACTGCTACACATGTGGACTTTAAATATGACTGTGTGTTAAAACTAACCACCAAATATTCTGACTTAATAGGCCTGTAGTGGTTCTTAAGTAACAGAAATTAAAAAAAAAAAAAAAAAAAACTATCCTAGTGATTCTGATGCACAGTTAAATATAAGGACTGTTTGCTAAGTCAGTAAAACTCAAGACACTGTGCCTGAACCAGCAGCAAGAGCGTTACTTATAAACTTGCTAGAAATACAAATTCGGGGGTTCTCCCTAGACTTCCTGAGTCAGAAACCTCTGAGGGTGAGCTCAGGCAACTTGGGCTTTACCTGTTCCCCTGGTAAATTCCAATCCACGCTAAGATTCGAGGGCTGCTCTTTTAAGCTGTTGGAGACATGCAGAACTCTGAGGAATACTCAGCCGCAATGGCCTCGTACCTGATTTGCTCTCAAGGACAGAAGTGATTCCTTGTCAATGAGCTGTTGTGTGAGTTCATAGGAGGCTTGAGACAGGTAGGGGAGGAGGGGTAATTGTTCTGTGAAGACAGGAGGCATGGATCAGAGAGACATTGTAAGGGGAAGGGCAGAGTGGGCGAATTCTCTGAAGGTTTGTGGCGTGCACAGTGAGAAAGTAAGCCTAAGGTCAACAGTGAAGGAATTCCTACAGTTGGACCGAGGGGAGCAAGAGAGACCAGGCAACGGAAAGAGACAGTTGCAGAGAGACAGGAGAGAATCTGGGGATGCAATGGCTCAGAGACCTGATGAGAGGTGAATCAATCTACAGTTTTATTTATTTATTGTTTGTCTTTTTCAGACAGGGTCTCGCTATACAATTCAGGCTGGTCTTGAGCTCACTTTGTAGCCCAGGCTGGTCTGGAACTCGCAACCATCCTCCTGCCTCAGCCTCCTGGTACTGGGGTTATAGGTGTGTGCCACCACGCCAGGCCTCAACCTGCAGTTTTAAGTGAGGTCTAAAGTTCATTGGGTTGACTTGAGAAATGGCACTGGCCAGACGATAGTCATCAATAACCTTTGATGGAGGAATTTAACTGAGGGGAGGTGGGAAAGCCAGACTGCAGGGATTCCAAAGAGAATGGGCGCAGAGGGGTGAGAGTCAGCAGGTATAAACAGTCTTCCAAAGCTTTGGCTGGGAAAGCAGAAGGGAAAGCAGTAGAGGAGGGGAAAGCTACATATGTTAAGAACTAAGGGGCCTGAGGATGTAGCTCAGCGGTACAAGCACCTGCGTAGCAAAGGCAAGGTCCTGAGTTCAATTCCTGGTGCCAGAATACATAAATAAATTGTTATTCTAGCAACAACAACAAAAAAGAACTGAGGGAAGAAGCCTTCAAGACATGGTATTTGTTAAAGAAGAGGAAAGGAGCTACCATGAGATCAAAGTCAGGAGCACAGAGGAGATGCGAGTTCCCACGACCCCTTTGGGTGTGGAAAAGAAGGGAAAGCTGGAAGGACTCGTTCATGTAGGTGAATGGTTTGTGGAGGGCAAGATGATGGGGTGTGAACCAGGTCACACCTTGCAGCATGAAACTTCTTGGTGAAGTAGGAACAAAATCATTCCCCATGGATTAAAATTCATTTTGGATAGGGAATAGCAGAAGGTAGATGGGCACAGGAATTAACAAGAGAAAACACCTAGAATGAAGACGTGTGCATTTCTTTGTGATCTAGTGCTGCTTACCTCTTCCTTCAGAGTTTCCCTTTTGGACATTCCTGTCCTGTTAACTCTCTCCTGCTTGACTTAGCTTCCTTTACTTTTTTTTGATGGCTCTATTCTACACGGCCCATGGTAGGTCACAGTCCCCAGGGTTTGTCCTTAGCTCCTTTTCTTTTCTGCTCTCTTTTTTCCTTGGCTGCTACTCCTACGGCTTTATCAATTTGGAACGAAACTCAAAACCAGCCCTGGTCTTTCTAGATATGTGTTTAACTGCCCTCTGGATACCGAGCGCCTCAGCTCCCCAGTGAATGAAACCAAACTGTGCGTGTGCTGCATGGCAAACCGGCCCAGACCTGCTCCCACGTCTTCAGCGTGCGCGGCTGCGCTCAACAGCTTCGGAGTTAGTGCTCTGGGTTCCCAGACAGGAAGCCACTCGTGAGCTCTTCTTATTCATCAAGCTTGGTAACTAACAATTGCTCATTTTAAAAATCAATTTAACTTCTCAACTACTGCATTTTCTTTTCTAATTTATATTCTAATTTAATTTGCTAATTTAACTAACCTAATTTAAGCCTCTCACAATAACTTCCTAGCCAGTCCCTCAATTTCTAATTTTCCCCTCTTTAACTCCCCTCCATTGCGTGACAGGAGAGGTTATTCTAAAACATAGGTTTTATGTTTCATGACTGTCAACGTTCTACAAATATGGCTCGCATACACTGTGCTGAGGAATGCACGGTACTCAAGAGGTGCTTTAAGGACTCCAGAATTAAATTAAATTAAATTATGTTTGTTTGTTTGTTTGAGCTAGGGTCCTGCTGTGCAGTTCAGGCTGGTCTTGAACTCACAATGTACCCAAGGCTGGCTTCAAACTCTCAGTGATCCTCCCACCTCAGCCTCCTGAGTGCTATTACAGGTGTGCACTACCACACTTGGCCAAAATCAAATTACAGCTCTGATCACGAAAATACACTGAGGCATGATCAAAAATATGGTGAATGTTTAAATCAAAATAATTATTGCAATAAAATACTAATTGCCACCAATTCCTCTCAAAAGACTCCCCCCTCCCTCCAGCATGCTATCCCATTGTTCTTGCTACTTTCTGAAGCAGTTCTGCACATCCTCTTTCATGACTGTCTTTGATTGCACTGTTCTTGCTGTCTTGATATCCTGAATCAATTCAAAATGTTTACTTTTCAAGGTCTTTGGCTTTAGGGGAGAAACAGGAGTTCCATGGTGCCAGATCTAGTGAATGAGGTGAATGAGGGCTGCCTTCCCACTGGTGCTCAGGAGCAGGAGTCACTGCACATCTGACTATGCCGCACATCTGACTATGCCGCACAAACACATTCATGAAAGAGGAGTTCTAGAGCTGCTTCAGAAGGTGGCAAGAAAGACAAGACAGCACAAGTTTTATTAAAATAAGGGTGAGGGGCTGGGGATTTAGCTCAGCGGCAAAAGCGCCTGCCTGGCAAGCGCAAGGTCATGAGTTCAGTTCCCGGTACCGGAGAAAAACCAAAAAAAAAAAATAAGGGTGAGTATTTCAACGGTGATTCATGGCAATGTGTCTTTCATTGTAATAATTTTAAAAAACTAAAACACTTTCTGTGTGTTTTTGTTCATTTGTTCTTTATTTTTTGAGACAGGATCTCACCATGTAGTTCCGACTAGCCTTGAACTTATTATGTAGCCCAGGCTGGCCTCGAACTCATAGCAAGCCTCTTGCGTCAGTCTCACAAGTGCTGGGATTACAGGTATGTGCCACCATGCCCAGTGTAATGTGTATTTTGATCATACCTCATATATGATTGACCAAAGTCTATTACTGCATTAGACTTGATAGTGATGCATGTTCCACAAGAGAGAGGTAGGTGAAGTCACAAGGTAAACAGAAGGAGTATGACAGTGGACACTATTATAGTGGACACTATTATCTTATCCAGAGAAAAATCCAAAACTATGCCTCCATGATGTTTGAAGAATAAGCGTAAGGCTGACACAATATGAAAACCTTGCAAACCAACTGGACCAAAGCATAAATATTTTAAGTTCCTCTATTTTGCATGAAACAAAGAAGATGTATCATAAATAAAATATACAGCACACATATATGACAGCAGAAAGTGCTTAGATCACCTTGAGGATCAGGAGATTGAGGGAGAATGTGGAAAGATGTATTTGTGTTCTTGGCATTAAAAATTATGAAAGAATTTGTCTAATATGTTTAGGGCTCTTGAATTGATCTCCAGCACCACAAACAAGAATTTGATCAATCTTGTGTGCCTCTATTTGTTTTCCTGAGAAACCACTTTGAAGATATCAATACGTACTACAACAACTGTTGTTAATTTCCTACCACTTTGTCTGTAACTCTGTATTGCTTATATTGTTCTTATGCTGTTTTGTAAATGGATATCCGTTTGTGAATATGTTTTCCTTCTTTTATTTTTAAAATAAATTTTAAAAAAGAACATACAAATACACACAAAGACAAAGACAAAAGCAATGATAGGAAAATTAATAGGGAGAGTGACTTTTACAAAAGTTATTTCTGAAAATATGTTTGGGGAATCATCTAATTTGCTTATACAAACACTGATCTTAAGAAAACACTGTTTCTTTTCAAAACAGGTCTTGTGTGCTTTATGCAGATCAATATTTGCATTAAGGTATAGCATTTAAACAAAAGACTGTTCAGTCATTCCCCACACATTTGGTTCCTAAACATTTACCCACTGCCCTCTATGTGCTAATATCCTGGCTGATATAATTTCACAGTTCACTATTTTGTAGCTGAAATGCCCTGACCCTCTCCCAACAGGGGTGTTACTATGAGTATTCCAAATAAGCAGTGGCCAAACTGCGCTAAATCTTTCTCATCTGGATATTATGCCAGCTTCCATATCCCTCAGATAAATTTTCACCAGCTGAAAAAGCTCAGTTTGGTAAAGTTTACACTGACAGATGAAATGCTAGAGAGGAACAGTAACAATAGTGAGACTCTGTGAGAAGTTACAAATTTGGAAATTTGGTCCTACTAGGCCACAGTAGTCTCAATATCTTTTTTTTAAAACAACATTTCCCCTTCTTCACCCCGTCTTCTCGTCTTCCTTCTTACTCTAAGAAGCTGTACACGTCTACATTCTTACCTGCCTTTGTGGCCACACTCACAGCACGGACTCGGGCGGCCGCGAGTGTGCACATCTGTGTGGGAAGGGGTAGGGATGAAAAGTCTTGAGTTCTGGTCTGAATAAAAATTCCAGCACTTTCTAAGTGCGTCACTCGGTGATCAAACCCCGAATGATTTCATTTTCTCACATATAGGAGAGAGTCGTAACAGCAGCTGCCTCTTCCCATTGTCCAGGGTAAAATGAGACCGGAACTGAAAGCCTTAGGTTGGTTGGTGTACAATAAACCCTACTGTCCGGTTAATTATTGTTACTACTATCCGCTCCTATTTAAAGAGTCAGTGCAGATAAACACCTCCCTCTTCGAACTGACCACAGCAGGGTGGAATTTGGCTCGAACCCTGACAGGGAGAGATGACCCAGAATGTATCGCACAGCGTGGGCATGAAAGCATGAGAAGCCCGGCCAGTTCAGTTAATCCCTTTAAATCGGATGTTGTCCTCTCTACAGTGAGGTTGGTCCTACATGGTTATTTTCCAGAAAAGATAAGGTAGGCTGTGTGAAGGCCCCGACCCAGTGCCCTACCCACGTAGCAGGAATGCCAGCTTCTTGCTATCAGCCAAACCTTCTGCTTCTCTCCCTGTCTCTGCTTGAACTCCTCCTTTGGCAGTGCCCATGGTCAGTCTCCATGCAAAACTCCCAGGGACGCGCTACACCTGAATTGCTCTCAGCTTATCAAGGTGGACACTTCTGTAAAAACAAACTCCTTTCCCCGCAGGATGGGAAAGAAACTGGCTTCATCATTATTCTTTCGAAAGACTGTTTATTTATTTAGTGAAGTCAAGGATGGAACTCAGGACCTAACGCATATTAGATAGTTACAACATGGGGTGCTCCTCAGGCCCCAAAAGGTCCATTTAAAAGATCCCACAGATTTCTTGAAAAACCCTCTTCTTTTTACTTTCCTTATTGTTTTCATTACTTCTCCCTATTGAGCAAGGGTCTTAGCCAATGAAAACAAGTTAGATTTTAGCTTTTCTCAATATTTTGATTAAGATTTTATGTTCAGTAGTCAGTGATACGTAATTTTGGAAGTCTGATGCCCATTTTAATTAATTTTCATAAGTTTGCTAATTAAAACAATTAAAAAGTGGGGCTTTCTCTGTGGAGCAATAATTGGACGATTCCTCGTGAACATTATCCTTGTGCTTTCACACCACCATAAAATGGTGTAAATTTGTTTTAACATTAGCTAGAAACCTCAGAGAAGCAATTATAATATCAAACTCAAGCTGCTTTTGCACTGATTCTTTTTAAGGTAGAAGGGAGAATTTTCCTTCAGCTTCTGAAAGCTGCCCCTGCCCGCCTCTGTGTGCAGGGCAGTAGTAATGTCAAGGAAGAATATCAGAAGGTGTTTGTCACTGACAGCGTGGCGGGTGCAGCTTTAAGCTTTCGCAGAGAAATGACAAGACAATCACTGGGTAAGATTGGGCCGGGGGACTCACACCAAGAAAGCCCAAGATCATGAGGAAAACATATCTAGCCTGAATTGAACCACTCCACTCTGTCGCTAACAGGGTGCCATCCTTGAAATAAAGGGATTTCCAAAATGTGGAGTCACAGAGCCCTTTAGAGTCAAAACGTATCTGCTAGAAACTTAACACAAGACATAACCCTGGAGAGCAGTGGATCCCAGAGTGACTGTGAGAAGAAGGTTCCACACAGGGACGCTCGGCAGCCTTGCCCAGGGTGAAACGCGGGAACGCTGCAGCCGGACCGTCTAGATTTTAATCCTTGCTCACTGCTAAAATGGGGATAAGAGGAACTGTCCCGAAGGACTGTTGTGAGGATTAATGAGTTAATACATGTAAATCACTTAGAACAATACCCTGTCCAGAAGAAAGGTTAGTTATTTTTATATTGATCCTCACTTGCATTTAAAGTATGAAAAAACAGTTATTTTTCTCGGGACGGCCTAAAGCAGTCTCCGCTGTTTACCTAAATGACGTTATGTAACGCGGAGAAGCCCCGCGCTCTGGGGAGCCAGCGTTTGAGAACCGCAGTATGCTCTTCAGGTGCCTTAAAAATACTGATATCTTTTGATTCTAGTAATTTCACTTTAATGAATCTAGGGTAAGAGAATGATTAGAATGCAAACATTCATACACAAAGATATTTACCATTATACTATTTATAATAACAATTTGGAAAATTTAAATGTTAGGAAATAAAGTATAAGTAGAGAATTATTTAAATGAATGATAATACCTTCACGAGATGGAATATTATAGTACAGTTAAAAATGCTGGCCTTTGGTTATCCTTCATAATGAATGCTAATTATATGCAAAATGCTGATGGTATACGGCAAGTAAAGGCGACAGAATATGTAACTGCCTAGAACATGACCTTGACTATTTAAAATATATCTAGAAAATACTTTGCTAAAAGTGTATAAATAAATTAACTGGTGATTTCAAAAGGTCAGAAGAGGGGCTGACAAACTTCCCCTGTAAAGGATCAGTCAGTTAATAATTTAGACTCTGTGGACCATATATATAGTTAGTCTCTGATGAACCTGTTACCTCTGCCTTTGCAGAAAACAGCCAGAGATACTAGTAACCAAACAGGTTAAACATTTTTCTTCACCAAACACCAGATGGTAAACCTGCTGGCTATAGTGTACCAACCCTTGGGTTAGATTTATTGGTGTTTTTTTTTTTTAATAAACTTTTACTAAATTTTCTGAATTGTCTTCAATAATAAAAGCATAAATTACTTTCATAATATAAAATTAGAATAGTAAGTGCTATAAAAATGAAATACCCTTTGTTATAAAGGCTGGGAAACATTGTGGATAGATAGAAAATGGCTGCCGTAGATTTGTCTCCTTGAACATGTGTGTCAGGTGCCATAGGCTGTGGGGTTGTTTCTCTGCTAAATTCGTACGCTGAAGTCAGTGTGACGGTATGACAGGCAGGGCTTATGGGAGGTGAGCGGAGTTCTACCTTTGTGACCAGGATTAATGCCCTCATAAAAGAGGCCCTCAGAAAGCCGTCTTGCCCTTTTACGACATGGGAGGACAAAACAAGAAGGTGCCACCCATGGACCAAGAAATGGAGTCTGCTAACAAACTGGTCTTGAACTTCCAGCCCTCAGAACTGGGAGGAGTATGTTTCTGATATTTATAAGCTACCCAGTTTATTGTGTTTTGCTGTGTGGTAGCCTGCATGTTCTCAGAGATTGGTTAATGTCAAAAAGACATGTTGAAAAATAAAAGCGTAAGCCCGGTATGGTGGTACACGCCTATAATCCCAGCATCCTGGGATGCTGAGGCAGAAGGATCATAAATTCAAGTCTCACTTGGTTTGCTCAGTGATTTAGAAAGACCCTGTCTCAAAATAAAATAAAAAGATCTGGGGATGCAGCTCACTGTGGAGGGCCTGGGTTCAATCCCCAGTACCACTGAAAATGAAATAAGTAAATAAATAGATAAGTCCCTAGTGGCCTCAAGTCACATTTGAATTTCAAATTATTTTACCTGGACTGTAAGACTTAAAAGACTTGGCTTCTGGTGATGTATCCGAACTTACTTCCCACCAGTATTTCTCTAGGTGCCTTGTTTTAGCCACATGGGCATCGCTCAAGTTTAACACACACTCGCACAAACAGATGGTACTGTTAATCATCTTCATCTGCTCAGACAATCGATCTGCCTACAAATTCAAAGGTCTTGGAGGCAATCTTTAGAAACCTATCAGATTCATTGAATTCTTGTAGGTATTTGTGTTATGTACATAAAGTATTCCACATTTGATTCTGTTTTCTGTATTTTTACTCAAAAAATTTTTATTTGTGTTATGTACATAAAGTATTCCACATTTGATTCTGTTTTCTGTATTTTTACTCAAAAAATTTTTTTTTGTTTTTGCTTGTGTTTTTGAGATAGGTTATCACTATGTAGTTCAGGCTGGCCTTGAATTCACTATCTAGCCCAGACTGGCCTCAAACTTGCGGTGCTCCTCCTGCCTCAGCCTCCCTAATGGTGCGATGACAGGTGTGCGCCACCACATCCAGCCTCAAATTTCCCCCCCATTCCTCTACACTCCTCTCAACCCCCGCTCCCCTCAAATATCTATTAACAGAAAAGCACAGCCTGTGGCGACAGGGTGCAGTTCCAGACTAAGGAAGAAGATTCTTGGTAGAACCACAGCCTGAGCAACTTCAAGGAACCGAGAGACATTAAATAAACTCAGATTTTATTTTTTAATTTAAAAAGGTTAATTTCAAAATTGTTTGTGGTACTAGGGATTCGATTTAGAGCCTTTGTACTGAGCTACATCTCCAGCTGTTATTTATTTATTTAATTTTATTTTTACTTTGAGACAGGGTCTCTTTAAATCACTACATTGCACCTGCTAGACTTGAATTTGCAAGCCTCCTGCCTCAGCCTCCCAGAGTGCTGGGATTACAGGCATGTGTCATCACATCTGGTTGCAAAGGCTAAAATTTGCAAAGAGCAGCACACTATTTTCTTTCTATCTTCTCTTTTGTCTGTGTGCTTATCAGCACACAATGTATTTATCAAACACTGGATATCTGCTAAGCAGGTTGAAAAGGACATCTTTGCGGGGCTACAGCTCTCTCAGTGGTAGAGAGCTTGCCTAGCTCATACAAGGTCCTGGATTGCAATTCCAGTACCCCCCCCCACACACACACAAAGGAATATCTTTCTGATTTTAATTTCTGTTTTTTTTTTTTATTTTTTACTATAAGAGAATTTAAGCACATTTCATCAGTTCCTAAGTTATTTCCTAATCTCTAACCTATGTTCATAACCTTTGTTATTTAGCTATTCTTTAGTTGAATTTTCTTTGTCTACATTGAGAGACTTTTCATATGTTATAGAAGATATTGGCTTTCATCTGTTATATGAACTGTAAATAACTTCTGTTTTTAAATGTTATTTCTTTATTATTTATCCCTTTAATTTTATATTTTTCTGGGGTTGGGGCTTGAACCCACAGCCTTGTGCATGCCACACAAGCCCTCTACCACTGAGCTACATCCCAAGCCTTACTTACGGATTTTTGCTATGCACAAATTTTAAGTTTTCCTCAGATAAGGTATTGATAAGTTTTCTGAAATTTATATCAGGCTTTGAAGGACCTTCCCTACTCTAAGACTGCAAAGCAAGTGAATGAAGGTGAGTCTCTGGGGATGTTTTCAAGTAGTTTTACAACTTGCTTTCCCCCTTTGATCTTTGCTCCATCTGGGATTTATTTTGCAGCATGGACCACCACGGGAGAAGCACACCCAGACTCTCCGGCCAGGTTACTGCGGCAAGACTGTCACGGGTGAACAGTGCAACCTGGCTTCCTGAAGCAGCGGGTCTTGAATTCTCAGAACACCGGGAGATCACCCAACAGAATTAATCTTTTATCCAACAGTGTCAACATGTGGCAGTATATTTCAGTCAGCCCCTTAGACCAGTATTTTCTGAATTTTAATCACCTGAATACGGCATCACTTAATGCTTACTGACCTTCCCACATTAATTCCTGTTGTATTCTTAATACCTCAAGTATTCCCAATATAGAAATGATTTTATTTAAAGAGAAAACTTTCAATGGATTATGTGGATCATAATTTCACATTCTAACTAAATATTCTGAAAGAATACTAAAGTATTGAAGTTACTTTTTCCTTGCATACCACTAATATAATCTCATTTACTACTTTGGAAAACAGTGATCTGATTATATAGAAGTTTAGAGCTCTGTAAATGACTGACCAAAGTTTTTGAGTTTTCATATTTGATACATCTTTTTGTGTGTGTGTTATGACATCCTAGATGCTACTGAAAAGTTTACACAAGCTTCTGTTCTATCACTTGGCGTTTTAATGGAGGACAATGAAATCTGAATTTTAACTGGTTCGGTAAACCCTACCCCAAACGATATACCTTTTTAGGAAAGCAATAAACAAGCAGGAACGTTCACTTTGCCTGCAATTCTACATGTGCACCTGCTCCCGTTGAAGATAAAATTTATTCACTGCAGATGAAAACTTGTTCCACCAAATCAAAAGATGACCTAGAGTTGCAGGAGAATCTTAAGGAGCATTCTACTTTGCCTAATTAGAAAGAAAAAGATAGCGTCCACGGTGACGCCAGGTAGTGCGGCAGTTTGGCTTCACCTTGTGTTGCTGACGGTCGAACTCAGGGCCTGCAGCCGGGTGAGGGCGGCTCCACCGAGCTGCAGCTGGGGCCAGACGCCGGCTCTGTTGAGAACAGTAGTGTTACCCTTGGGGACCAAGCAGATCCCTAGACCTTGACAATAAAACTTCTGCCCAAGATAAAATTCTTTTAACCATGTATTTACACTGTACTACTCTTCATATCACAAAATAGGTGATGCTTATGACCTCATGTGCAGGGAGGATGCAGTGATTAGCGAGGTCACCTGCAGCGAGGCGCGGCAGGGCCTGCTGGGAGCGGCAGAGGAGCCCGCGCAGGCGCCATCCAGGTGCTCCGTGCTGCCACCGAGCACAAAAGGAACCGGACTGGGTTGGTCTGGGTATCTAGAACAAAACCATGGTCATTGTGTAAGTGGCAACTAATGATGTAACATGTCCTGGACATCACATAGCATGTGTTCAGGACATAATGCTGTCTCGTCTTATTATCTCACCTACAGTGAAACAACCATAGCTAGTTTGAGGGACTGCTGTATTTACTACGTACAAGGTGTTCTACAAACATCATCTCATTTGCTCTTCACAGCACGATTTCCGCCATCTCAGAGATGAGTAAATCAAGTCTCAGAACTGAAGTAACCTTGCCCAAGGCACACTTGTAGAGAGCAGGGGCAGCACAACCAAACCCAGGCCTTTGAAAAGACCAAGCTTCCCCCATGAAATCGCAATGCTTCCCTATGTGGCCCAGATCCCTCCACCTCCCCAGAGCGCCTCTTGTCCTTTTGTCTTGGAAGGAAAACACCTTGCACCTCACAGGCAGCGTCTTGCCTAGAAACAGGGAGAAGAGTTCCAAGGGCTTAGTCTGGCTTTCATGTAAGAGGGATGATAATATGGATGGGAGTAATTTAAAAAAAAAAAAAAAAAAGCAGGAGTCATAAAACCAATAGCTCAAAACAGGAAGTCTGACTTTAGCACCAAGCGGCCTGTCACTTCAGCTACTTATTCAGCACGAATGGGGGTGCATAGCTTTCTGTTACTTCCCTGCACCCCAACTCCCCCAGCCCTGCCATTCAGTTGAAATAATTCATGCAGTTTGGGATGAAAAGAAACAAACAACATTTGCAGGACTCCATTTCATAACTCCCCCTGCAGGGCCGTGATTGGCAGCTTACTGCATTTCCTATAGCACATTTCACATCCCTGGGGTGTGCCCAACAGCTGCATTAATGTAAAACACGAGAATATCAAGTGAAATGTTTATGGAGAATTTTCCACAGCTGTTACCTAGGAGCCCCTCCTCCACGGAAGTGTTGCCAGGATTCCCTGGAATTACACAGAAATACCCTTCTAATGAGAGCCATCGAGTAAGAAGATTGTGTTAGCATTTGTCATAAGGTGGTGATATCATATTTAAAGCTGATTCTCAGATAATTTGGGGAGATACATGATGAAGTACTACATGAGGGTAATCAGTCAGATGTAGTTAGTCAAATACCGTATGTAGCGGAAAGGCCTGTGAGGCAGACCGACTTAGGTTCTCGATTCCCTTTCACATCCTCTTGAATAAAGAACCCTCAGAAAAACGGGGTGGGGGCAGCTACAAAGATTAAGCAAAATAATGACCACATATGAAGCAACAGCAAACTCTGGCACTTAGAAAGTTGTCAACCAATGTTAATTCTTCTTTTGCATCTCAACAGTCTCAAAATCGTGATTTTTTAAAAAAAAATATTTACTTGCTTTCTAATCAAACAAAAGTTAAAGGGAAAATACTGTAAAGACAGCAAAGCATTTAGATAGTTCTTGTAGCAAAGCATTTCATGTTATAGGTGCATTTAATTTAGGGCTGAATCATCTTGGCACAACACAGGACCATGTAATCTAGTTTGTAGTAAAATAAAGAACATTTCGAAGGGGCTCTATTTTATAACTGTCATGAATATTGCCACCAAAATAACCTTTAGGTGTACATTGATTCCCATTTCACTATCTTTATAATTTTAACATTCATAAAAGTATCCAAAATGTTATATCAATTTATGTTTTAAAAGTTACTGTAGGGTAAGTTATGATGTATCACTTACTCAGATAAGATATAACTTATAGAATAATAATGAAATAGTGATAATAAAGTTAACTAAGGCATAGAGATGATTACATGCTGGGTATCTGATATGTCCATTTTCAGTATTTTAACTTACTGAATCCACCCAACAATCAAACAGAAAGGTGTTACTATTCCTTTATTTTACAGATGAGGAAACTGAGGCACAGAGAAGTTGTTATTTCCCAGATCTAGAGTAGACATGCAGAGTAGAAGATACAGAGGCAAAGGAAGATAAATGGTATGTTATCCTTCATACAATTTTAGCCTTTATTAAAAAATACAGTCTGAGACTATATGGTATTTTGTTGTTCCCTGAAGTTGCTTAGGCCATTGCCCTATCAAGAATGATCTCTGTAATACTTTGGTCCTGCATCCTAGTGATAATAATGTTAACTAAGGCATAGAGATGATTACATGCTGGGTATCTGATATGTCCATCCTGTTTCCACAGGATTCTGTTCTACTAGTGTTTGGATGAAAAATAAACAGAACAGAATTAAACACTGGGTGGTGTATTTATTTATTTTTTGAGGTGCTGGAAATTGAATCTGGGGCCTTGTACACACTAGGCAAAGTGCTCTATCACTGAGCCCCTGAACTATTTTTAATGCACAATATAATACTTTATTACCAGCATTACCACCACCACCATCATTAGTTCAGCACTGAAGATTGAACCTATGGCCTTTTAGTAAGCTACATCCTCAGTTCTCTCTCTTTCTCTTTTTCTAGTTTCAAAATAGGGTCTATATCTTATCACTAAATTTCCCGAGCTGAGCTCAAACTTGCAATTCTCCTGCCTCAGCCTCCCAGAATGCTGCGATTACAAGCTTGCATTGCTATGCCAGTTCTATACACCTACACTGAAAAAGTCTTCTAAAGACAGTAATTTTCTAAGAGTTATTTCCAAGACCCTTGTATTTGTAGGCAGAGTCTTTGTGTGAGAAGATAAGGAAGCTCATGAGAGACTATCTGTTATGTCATATGTGGTTCTGATGTGGTCCATAGAGGTGAACAAGACATAATCCATCTTGAAATGAATGAGGTCCTTGTCTTGGCACCATGAGCTATTGGATTTTCTGATATCTCCTACTGGATGAATATATCTGTATCTATACTGTTTGGAAAATGACCTGTTCATAGGGTCCAACTATTCCTTAACAGCAGCTGCCAGTCAGTGTCAAATCTGGCTTGAGCACACTATAATTTCAATTAGGTGGCACACCATTTAAATATGCCCATAAATAATTTGCATAGAAAAACTACGGAGGGAGAGTAGAATGATCTAACAATAATGCGTGTCAAGTTTATTGTAAATACCTATCAGGACGAATTTCTCTGAGGTTCCTCCTTCTGGTGGAAATATATACGGTAATATTTCTATTAAGGATGCTTTTCACAGTAAACTTTGGTGTCAGAAGCCGTTTATAAGACAAAGGAGGGATGGAGAGAGCTTTGGGGTTTCTTATCCTGACACCCTTTAATGGGACGCTGAACTCAACTGTGAAGTGTGTATGATGGTGAATTCTGGCCTTCCAGGCCACATGGGGGGATTCTTTTCATGCTTAAGAGATCCGAGGGGGCTAAACGTTAAGGAGGATTCTTGTGAGACTCAGGCCACTGCAGAGAATAGGGTGTGCATTTTAGCGAGGCTTCTCACCCGTTTCATCCTGGAAAAGTTTCCATACAAGGTGGCGTCCTCTCCTGCTGGAGTGGTTGCTACCAGCTCAAATCCGAGAACACGAGGTCTGTGCGTGAGGACCCAAGATGCTCCCACTAGAGTCTCCTGTAATCCAAGCCAAGTGTGTGACTATACACAAGTGGCAATCTCTTCATGCCTCAGGGTTCTGCTGTGTAAACTGAGGACGACAGCAGAACCACCTCCCTCACCGGGTGGGCATGAGCGCTATCTGCCATTCCTTGGCCGTGGGGTTGAACGAAAGCACACTTTGGAATGGAACACATCCAGGCTCAACCCCTGTGTTTGTCATGTCTTGTGACCTTGGGCAGAATATTACATTTCTCTAAACTGTAGCTTCTGTACTTGAAAAACGGGAAAAGTTCTTCTATCTCCCAGGGTAAGTGTGAAGTTAAAAATTAAAGTATGAAAATGATACAGATCATGTTAAGTAGTCAACTAGTGGCAGTTGTTTTGAATTAAACCCACAAGTCTACTATGTTTAAAGCCCTGTAATATGTAGTAAAGGGAATGTGGTTTTACAGGGTGGCTGGTAAGTATCTTGAATTCTGAAGAAAGGTGTTATTATATTACTGCATTACCCATTATTTTATAATCTTATCCTGTGGTATTTCCTGCCACAAATATATACTACCTCAAACTAGTTGGAGAATGAAGTGTGTAATTGCCAGTTAGCATTGGTTAATTCATGAGTTAACATATGGCTTATTCTGATATTGATCCCATTGGTTATATACAGATGTGAGAATAATTTTCTTTAAAATTACCTCATAACAG
The DNA here is from genome assembly GCF_000276665.1 of Chinchilla lanigera. Taxonomy (NCBI): domain Eukaryota; kingdom Metazoa; phylum Chordata; class Mammalia; order Rodentia; family Chinchillidae; genus Chinchilla; species Chinchilla lanigera. The sequence goes on along the minus strand of NW_004955420.1, from coordinate 10,552,051 downwards.
TGCCTGCCTAGCAAGTGCAAGGTCATGAGTTCGATTCCTGGTACCAGAAGAAAAACAAAAACAAAATTACCTCATATTTGACTGGTATGCAAAATATATTTTGAATTTTTCCATTAGTAAGTGCAACAACTATAAATCATGTACAGTTTGCTGTTTTGTAATAACAATTTAAAAACTTTATAATATGCACAACATATATTTTTGAATGTGTAATCTATGTATTTATATGTAAATGTAAAATATAAAAATAATAAAACAAGAATCATATATATTTCACTCTCCTTGGAACACAGAAGTTTCTTTCTTTGTCATATTCCTCTCTCTCCTTAGAAAAGAATAACCACTTGTTTGATTTAACCTCATCAACTTGAAAATTATTTGATGAAAGGGAAAATGTTTTGTCCCTTTCTGTATTTCTTTACAGTTTTTAGAACATATAAAACATAGAACAAATCCTGTACACATCCTGGCTATTTCAGATTACAAAAGTCTCTCAGCCTCTCTGGAACTCAGTTTCTTATCTGTGAAATAGGAATATATAATATATTTTGCAAGGAATGTTTTAAACATACGATGAACTCATTTTCAAAAGGATTGTTTATAGTGCTTACTGAATGTAGGTGCTCATCAAATGTTAGGTTCATTCCTTCTTATTGCTTTATACCATGCCAGAAAACTCCAAAGATTCACATCTAACAACTTTATTAAATTGAGGTGACAAACTTTTGCCTTGTATTCATGGTATCCTGCTATTTCTGGGTGGGTACAATGAATATTAACATAGTTCTCTAACTTGTTGCTTCCACATTATTCTCAGGAAAGGTTGTTTTAGCATGGCAAAGGCATTATGAATTATCTTGCAGTAAAATAGGCTTTGGTCTCTGTCTCTCAACAGATTATGTTTTATTCTTATATGACATTCCATATCTTCTAAAGTCATCAGTGGACAAATGTATTTTGCATGTATCTTACACTGAGAAAACCGTACCCCAAAGACTCTTTAACAAGTCACACTGCTCATATAAATGGTCAGAATTTAGAGATAATTTTTAGACACAGAACCTCTAATACTGTGAATATGGCCTGTGTTTATTGTCTAATAGCATGATATTTATTCTTGGCCTAAGATTATTTGATGTTCTATTTATCAAAGAAAGTAACCATAATTTATGTATGTCAATGCATGTAGCAGCCCGTACATCTTGACTGAGTCTGGCAATTATTTAGAATGGTCATTGACGTCAACTTCAAGAAGTACTGATGTCAAGTAGTTAGGAGTATTTTGCAAAGAGAAACAAGAAGCAAAATGCTTTGTTTTAATCTGGTAGGGAAATGTGCATCAGAGGAATATTAGTGATTTATGCTGTTATCATTTGATTCTAGATTTTCTGTTAAAAAAATCCAGTGGGTATGAAATTTTTACACAGTACATTCATTTCTATAAACCATTCCAGTATTCAAATATTTTGATTATACAATATAAATTCCCTTAACATAAACTATTCAACATAATTCTGGAAGTCCTAGCCTGAGCAAACAGGCCAGAGAAAGAAGTAAAGGTCATCCAAACTGGAAAACAGAGAGTCAAACTGTTACTGTTCACAGATGATATTTTACATATAGAAAGCACCAGATCCACCAAGAAAGTAGAACTGAGAAATGAACTCTGTAAATTGTAGAATAAAAGAATCAACCCACAAAAATCAGTAGTGATGCTTTATGCCAATGGTGAATTATCTGAAATAGAAATCAAGAAAGCAATCCCATTACAAAAGTTACAAGAAATAGTAAAATAACTAGGAATAAATTTAACTAAGGAGAGCAAATATCTCTACAGAGAAAAATAGGGATGACCCAAAAAAGTGGAAAAATATCCCATGTTTATTGATTGGAAGAATCAATATTGTTAAACTATCCATAACTACCAAAGTGTTACAAGTTCAATGCAATTTCTATCAAAATACCAATGACAGTCTTCATAGAATTAGAAAAATAATCATAAAATTTATATGGAACCACAAGAAGAAAACCCTCAATAGCCAAAGGCACTTGAACAAAAAGGGTAGTGCAGGAGGCATTGTACTCCCTGACTTCAAAATACACTGCAAAGCTGTAGTAATTGAAGCAGTATGGTATTGCATAAAAACTGACACATACACCAGTGGAATCAAATACAAAGCTTAGAAGTAAACTCACACATTTACAGCCAACTGATTTTTGACAAAGGCAGTGTATTGGAAATAGGAAAATCTTTTCAATGAATGGTGCTAGGAAAATGAGATACATACATGCAGACAAATGAACTAGAATATTATCTCTCACCAGATACAGAAATGGACTAAAGATGTAAATGTAAGGTCTGAAACTATGAAGCAACTAGAAGACAACATAGGGAAGTACTCTTCTGCTCTGTTTCCCCGGCCACCATGAACTAAGCAGTCTTTCTCTGCCATGCCCCTCTGCCATAACGTTTCTGCCTTGGAGCTGCTGACCATGGACCGAATCATGACCAGATCAAATCCTTCCTCTTTCATGCTGTTGGTGTCAGGTATTGTGTCCAGCAATAGGAAACCTGACTAATTCAAGAGACAACCTAGAGAAAACATTTACACACCATCTATCTGACAAGAGGCTGATAAACTCTGAAAACTCCAAAGCACACAAAAGGTAACCCAGTTAACGAAGGCAAATCAATCCGAATAGAAACATCTCAAAAGAAAGCGTACAAATAGCCAACAGGTCCAGAAAAAAAGTGCTCAACATTACTGCTGGTATTTACCAGGGAAGTGTAAGTCAAAGCCACAGGGAGCTATCACCCCACACCAGTAAGAATGGCTGTCCTCAGAGTGACTAAAGGTAGGAAGTGCTGGCAGGGCTGTGAAGAGAAGGGAATATCTGCACACCGTGGGTGGGAATGTAAATCAGTACAGCCATCGTAGAAAACCTGGCGGTCCTCTAAAGAATTACAACTAGAAGTACCATATGATATAGCAGTCCCACTACTGGGTGCAGCGTTCCTGTCGCTGGGACAAAATACCTTACATCTGCAGTTTAAAAGAAGAGAGGTTTATTTGGCTTACAGTTTTCTGTGGATTCAGTCCACGATCAGCTGGCTCCAAGGCAGAAAGAGCATGGGAGATGGCATGACAGAGGAAAGGCATTTATCCAGTGGTGACCAGAAAAGAGAGAGAGAGACAGACAGACAGATACATACATGGTGAGTGAGAGTGAGAGAATGAACGTGCCAGGGTGACATCACCTTCAAAGGCATGACTCCAGTGATGTGCTCTTTGACTAGGCCCGGGCTCCTAACAGCACAGTCGGGTGTTGGATGAAGCCATTGAGGGTTATAACACCCCCGTGATCCAATCACATTTTGAACACAAGACTTTTAGGGGACATTCTGGATCCAAACCATAAGAGAGCCAAAGAAAATGAAATAAGTATGTTGAAGAGACACCCCATGTTCATTGGAGCAACTGAAAGAAATGGAAACAGTGTAATTGTCCATCAACTGAAGAGTGAATAAAGAAAGCGAGGCACACATAATGGAATACTGTTTAGCCAGAAAAAGAATGAAACCTTGTTATCTGAAGCAACTTGAATGGAACTGGAGACGAGTATGTTAAGAGAAATAAGCCAGGAATAGAAACCTAAGTGCCACGTGACTGCACTCACATGTGGAATCAGCAAATACCGATCTCTTAGAAGGTGAGAGTAGGGCAGGGGTTGCACAGGTGAGAGAGCGTGAGTGTGGGTGAGGGGGAGGATCTGTGGGTGTTAAGTTACAGTTAAATAGGAGCAAGAAGTTCTGATATGCTACTGTACAGTAGCATTAAAAAATATGGAAAACAACTAGCAAAGAAAACAGACTCGAGGATCAGTAGAACAGATTAGCAGATACAGACACAAGTACAACCACACTCAGCCACCTTATCTTTGACAAAGGGGCCAAACATGTTCACTGGAAGAAAGATAGCCTCTTTAATAAATGGTGCTGGAAAAACTGGCTCTGGACATGCCAAAGACTAAAACTAGACCCATGTCTATCCACATGCACTGAACTAAAATAAAAATGGATCAAAGATCTAAATATTAAAACAGAAACAGTAAATCTGCTGGAGAGAGAATAGGTAGAAATCTTGAAGACATAGGTAGAGGCAAAGTCTTGAACAAAACTCCATCTGTATGGGAAATACTAAAACGAATCAACAACTGTGATCTTGTCTTATTAAAGAGATCTGCACAGCAAAAGAAATCATCAACAGTGTGTAAAGACAACCCACAGAGTAGAAAAAAATCTTAGTTATTCTTCAGACAAAGGACTAATATTTAGAACAGATAAATTGAAAAAAATCAGGCCCTCCAAATATAAAGACCCAATCCAAAAATGGGCATCTGAAATGAATACACACTTCTCAGAAGAACTGCAAATGGTAAATAAATACATGAAAAAATGTTCAATATCACCAATCATCCAAGAGATACAAATTATAACAATCCTGACTCCATCTAAGTCCAGAAAAAATCACTATTGCCAACAAATCAACCAGTAACAAATGCTAGTTTCTCCACTGTTGGTGGGAGTGTAGACTGCTACAACCACTATGGAAATCATGATGGAGATTCCTCAAAAAACTAAGACTAGAAATTCCATTTGACCCAGCTCTTCCCCTTCTTGATATCTTCCCAGAAGAATTAAAAGCACCGTATCACAGTGACATATGCAAACCATGTTTATAGCAGCACAATTTATAACAGCTAAATCTTGGAAACAGTCCAAATGCCCATCAACTGACAAATGGATAAGAAAGATGTGTTTTTTTTAATATAATGGAGTACTACTCAGCCATGAAAAAGGACAAACTTGAGACATTAATAGTTAAATAGATGGACTTTGAGACCATATTCTTTAGTGAAATGAATCTGACATATGTGTAGATATCATATTGTTTTTCTGGTGTGAGAAACTAAAAATGTAAATAAGAACCAAAATGTATAATTGATATTGGGAAATAGCAAGTAATAGTTGAAAGGGAAAGGGGAATAGTAGAATGGACAGGAAAAGAAAAAAATGAGAAAAAAAGAATAAAATAGAAACAAAGTTTCGTGAATAAGGAGGGGAAGAAGGGTTAAAAAGAGGGGAGGGGAACAGGAAGAAGAAAAGAGAAATTATGATATATCTATACAATTCCCTATTGAATGTGATGATTATGTATATCTAAATTGTACCAATAAACTTTAGAGAAATAATGTACATACATTTTAAAAAGTGGAAAGGAGTTTGAAAGTTTTTAAACATAAAGACATGGTGCCGGGGGTGGTGGTGCACGCCTGTAATGCCAGCACTTAGGAGGCTGAGGCAGGAGGATCATTGCAAGTTGAAGACCAGCCTGGGCTACAAAGTGAGCTCAAGGCCAGCCTGGACTGCACAGTGAGACCCTGTCTCAAAAAAAAAAAAACAAAGACACGGTAAGTTCTTGAGGACATAAATATGCTTAACTGGATTTAAACATTACCTGATACATATATGTATCAAAATCATTACATGGTACCCAATTATATGTAGAATTTTGATGTTTGCAATGTATTACTTAAAAAATAAATTTAACACCAAAAATCTTACTCATTCCTCATATAATTTTCAAAACACAAGATGACAACAGGTACTGTAACTCATTATAAAGCAAAACAAAATGAAACAAAAGCAAAGCAAACTGTCAACAAACCCCCAAAATAACCCACAACAAAGAATCAAGCCACATTATTTGGTCAGTCTGCCACAGCTCTTCGAGGGAAGAAATATAAGAACCAGCACCCACGCAAACAGCCAAAGCCAAGAGGGCTCTTCGTGAGTGCTGACCTAAATTGCCTGAAACCCCCGCATGATTCCAGAGAACCCCAGTAGGCCATTCACAAAAATATGTTCTGCACAGGCTTCACGGGAGGCACTGAGCAAGACAGATGATGTCTGTCACACAGATGCCCTGGGAGTAAGATAATTAAAGGTGATGGTCCAATCAGGAAACAACTAAACTACATATACATATACATGGCCACCTACCTGCCCATCCATCCATCCACCTATCCATATCTCTCACTGTCAACTCACCCCAAGACTACCAACTTTTAATAGAACACTATTGGTTCTAAAACAAGTGCCTTACAAGATTAATAATATGTGTGATCAGTTCTTTTTTCCCACAAATGCATCTGGAAATTCAAAGTCATACATGAGTATTCATAGAGCATTACATTAGATTTAGCTTTATCAAACAGTCATAGGTTCATGGCACTGGAAGAAACCTTATACAATCATTCAGAAGGAGAAAAAAAAGGAATGGATTCTTTACTTAAATGGAAAAAAATTGTACTGTATAGACTTACATTTTCTAAAAGAACAGGAAATAGATATGAAAAATAAACACAATCTACAGAGCACTAGAGAGAACACTTTTAGCACAATTGACTAAACTGGCCAGAAATGATAGGATACCTTTTCATAAATAATAAAATTTCACCAGATAATGCTTACTATTTGTTAATGTTGTCTCTGAACTTTCAGGTCAGTAATATAAATTATATTAAGATTTGCTTTAGGTATAAAATTCTGGCAAAATGCCATGAAATTAGATCATATAAAAAAAACAACAACAAATAGGAGACAGAGAGAAAAGAGCAACATTTAAATAAAAGACCATCAATTTTCCATGAACTAGAGTAATAGCTTCTATTTTATAATATTTTTACAGTTTCCTTGATAGAAATGTGAGATTAGGAGCAAGACCCTTATTTCAGAACACACGGTCGCTGGACAGTATTTTTCTCTTGAGATAAGGTCATCTCCTGACTTCTGAAAGATTATTTTGACCATCATCTTGCTGTTCTCAAATAAATCTTATTCTCCTGAAAGGAGACCATTTCCTCAGTGTCCTCCATAGCCAAAATTATACTGGGCAAATGAAGCTCAGACTAGTGTGTCTGCATTACATCATGAAACAAGTCATAGAAAAGCTTTGATCTTCAGGTTTCCAATATTCTAAATCCTGTTTTACTTCACTGCTCCATTCATGGGAATTATAGTACGATCCAAAAGCTAAAGGCACAAGTTAATTTTTGGTTATGAACTGTTTTTATTTCTACAGGAAAATATGGAACCCCCCAAACTATGTGTGTTATAGATAAAAAGATAGATCAAAATATAGTCTTTTTAGAGAAAAATGTGTATCTTTAAAAAGCAACTGTAAGAGTTGGGTGTGGTGGTACATGCCTGTGATTCCAGCATTTGGACTGCATTGTACACTTACCATAGGAAAAAACTCAGCGCTACTTGTGAAGGAAAGAAAAATACATACCTTGCAAAAACCACTGGGAATTAAAATATAGTGGAGTGGAGTTGGGGTTGTAGCTCCAAGGTCGAGCACTTGTCTAGCATATGCAGTGCTCTGGGTTCTACCTGAAGCACTGACCAAAAAAATCCCATGGATGACTCTGAATGAATAAATAATAGCTAGAATTTTCTTTTTTGCAAAATTTCAGAGTTCCCATAGTAGTTTTTTTTTCCTTTTAACTCTTCTCATATTGTGCAAATTTTATTTGGACATATATTCATTTTAATTAATTTCTTTTTCTAGAGCTTTAGTTTATTTTCCTTTTTTTGCTCAATAATCTTTTCTTCATTAAGTAGTCATGTTTTACATAATTTCTTATGCATTAAATAAAACATATACACACATATATATCAATTTATGCTATTGATTATTTTTCTGGTGCTACCTTTTAAATTAATTAATTAATTCATTTTTTTGTCTTTTTGAGACAGGGTCTCACTATGCAGTTCAGGCTGGCCTTGAGCTCACTTTGTAGCCCAGGCTGGCCTCAAACTCACAATGATCCTCCTGCCTCAGCCTCTCAAGTGCTGGGATTACAGGGGTGTGCCACCATGCCCAGCTATCTTTTAAATTATTATAGCCTAAGCATATTTTAAAAACTGGTAGGGTTAGTTACCTTTAATATCTTTCTTTTTCAAGTTTCTTTGCATTTTCCCTTGCTTAGTTCTCCAATGCATTTTAGGATCTACCCTCTGATCTGTTTTAGATAGTTCTCGTAATAACATTGAATATGTAAATTATTTTGCAAAAATTAATGTCCACAGAGTGTTTAGTTTTCCTAGTCATGAATTTTGATATTAACATACTTATTAAAGTTTTAAAATATGTCTGAATAATAATTTTTAGTTTTCGTCATATAAGCTGTGTACTGTTTTGTTTTTTTTTAAGTCAGGATCTCACTATGTAGTTCAGGCTGGCCTTGAACTCACCATGTATTCCAGGCTGGCCTCAAACTTGTAGCAATCTTGTGCTTCAGCCTCCTGGGTGCTGAGATTATAGTCATATGCCCCCGCGCCCACAAGTTCTGTACTTTTTGTGACGGTTTTCACACGCTGTTCAGGAATTTAAGAGTACAGCACTTCTTTGTTTCTTTTTGAGTTGGAACTTCTTTAAAGCTTCTGTTTCACAACTTACTGTCACTAGCATATAGGTGTGCTGCTGATTTTCTGTACTGGAAGTATACTAAATTTTCATTTTGCTAGGCTTTGTACGCTTTTAGTCCTAACATCTACAGAAATGGAATCTCTTTCCAGTACTTAAAATTCTTAATTTTTACATTTTAACTCTTATTTTCAGTGCTGGGAATTGAACCCAGGGCCCACTGCATAATTAGGAAAACATTCTACCACTGAGTCAAGACCTTAGCCCTAGAATTGTTACTTTTTTTGAAAGTCTAATCACACAACTGACAGAGTGATAATACTATAGCAGCCTTACTGAGATCCACAATTGAACGGAAATAGATGTTTTTAATTCTTGTTACAGATGTGAGTATACAGCCCATTTTGAAGCTCAGGAATCTGGACCTGGAGTGAACTGAGTTGTAATTTACTTTCTTCTCCATATCTGTTGACTTGCTTTGTTCTTCTAAACACATGGGCTTTGCAAAAGCAAAGCAGAAGCAAAGGCAGAAGCAGGGAACCTGACGCCTCCAGGCTTTACTGGGGAGGACCCTGAAGAATGAGCAGCAGTTAAAGAGGAAGATAAAGGGCTGAAGAATATCGGTATCATGGGCATCTAGATGCTCCCCCAAAGCCTCATGCAGTCACAGGTGGGAGGTAGCTGGCTCCAGGGAGTGCGGTGATGGGATTAATGGTGCAATGCTGGGATTAATGGTGCCCCCTCTGCCAGGTGTGAGTGCTACCCACCCTAGGAGCACGCATTTGGGTAGACTATAAGGGAAAGAGGCTGCTGCTGTTGCTTGCTGCTTGCTGGCTTTGCTCTCTCCTGCCTGCCATGAGCTGTTTCTCCTCTGTGAGGCCCCTCTGCCGTGCCATCCTGCTTTGGAGCCAGCTGATTATGGACTGCAGCCTCTATAACCTGTGAGTCAAAATGAACCTTTCCTCCTTTAACTTTGGTTGTTGGGTAATTTGTCTCAACAATGGGAGAAGTAACTAAGACAGCTGGCACATCTGGAAAAAGCGAAGCCTGAAAGCCCAGGTGGACCCTTGCGTAGCACGGGCTTAGTAGAGAAAAGGCCGGTGGTGTTTAAAATCTCAATGAGAACTTCTCTTCTCTCTCTCAGCCATTGCACTCCTGTAATACATATTTCAGTTTTATTTTAACTCAAAATAACAGTTACTTAAAATGATATGATATGGAGTAATAATATTTGGTAGAAGTCCTTTATTGTTTCTTATATTAGATTATACTTACAAAAAGAAGAGAATAAGACACTAGTGGCATATTAAAAATCCAAAATGACTCTGAAGTAAAGGGTTCACAGATCACAAGGTGTCTTACATCTAAGTACCTACCCGTCTTGCTTAAGAAGTTTTATGCACTGATTTGGATAATAGAGGAAAACAATTTGTTTAACACTGTGGGTTTATGAAATCATAGGATTAAGTCCTTAACCTGTATTCAGAAAGGATTAGGTGGAATCACTTCTAAAATTTATTTTAAGGAGACATTTTCAGAATTAAAGTTTACAATGGCCCAAACTAAAGGGATTCACCCTCAGGGTCAGTGAGAGCCCGCTGCTGTCACGTATTCACGACAGTTGACTTAAAAACAAGATATATTGCTTCATTTTTTAATTAGTTATAGAAAAGATATGTGTATCCAACTACATCATAATGTATGTATAATCTACTCAAACTAAAAAATACAAATAATGCATTTGAATATATTTTTCCCTTTGGGAGACACACAGAAATTAACAAATTAATGTAGAAGTTGATTAGTGAAAGATAGCCTATTGACCTGAATGACTTATCTGCTGAGCAATTTATACACAGTAACTAATTTACAGACTGTGAGATTCTTATTAGTTATATATTCTCTTTCCTCCTAATATACTGCTCAAAAAACCTTTCAAACCAGTAAAATAATCTTTAAGCATAAACATGGGACCATAATAATCAAGATAAGCCAAAAAATGAATTCGCAGTTTCATACTATGTGAAAACGCAATTTTTTTTTACCGTTATAAGACAGCAAAATCATTTTTTTTTAACCTTCAATTCTTCTGTCCTGTTTTAACTCTTTTCCTAGAATTACCTAGGGAATATTTTGTGTGGCAGAATGATAGTTTTATTTACTTATTTAATTTACTAATTATTTTGAGACAGGGTGTCACTGTATAGTCCAGGCTTGCCATGAACTCACAGCAATCCTTCTGCCTCAGCCTCCTG